>NC_089240.1:20416624-21079124 GCF_963924675.1 Phocoena phocoena
TTCTCTCCCTCTGTCTGGGCTTTGGGTAACGTCTCTGGAAGTGACTGTGTCTCCTCTTTGCCTCCATCTCCCGCCAGAGAGCCTCACCTTTCAGGGCCGCAGCACCTGCTGTGTTTCTAGTTCCCATCAGCGGGCTGTAAATGCTGGGTTCTGCCAACACAACCTCCTTCTGTTGTCCCTTCAATCATACGGGCTGTAGCAGCTTCCTGCTGTTTTTTTGTTTGTTTGTTTGTTTGTTTTTTTGCGGTACTTGGGCCTCTTACTGTTGTGGCCTCTTCCGTTGCGGAGCACAGGCTCCGGACGCGCAGGCTCAGCGGCCATGGTTCACGGGCCCAGCTGCTCCGCGGCATGTGGCATCTTCCCGGACCGGGGCACGACCCGTGTCCCCTGCATCAGCAGGCAGACTCCCAACCACTGCACCACCAGGGAAGCCCCTTCCTGGTGTTTTTAATCTCTGGGATGCCTCACCATCCCTCCTTGGCTTCTCCGTTCCACCATCACCTGTGTCATAAATTCCTTGTATAAAGTTCCCTCTGTTGAGGGATTTTTCTTTTCCTGACTGGACCTTGACTAATATGCCATCTAAAAATTATTTGTGTGTTGTTTTTATTTTTTAATATGTATTTATTTATTTATTTTTGCTGCAAAAAGCTTTGTTGTTTCCATTTGGTCCAAGGCTTGGGAGAGGGCTCCAGGGTGGTTAAAAGCTGCCTAGTGGGACTTCCCTGGTGGCGCAGTGGTTAAGAATCCGCCTGCCAATGCAGGGGACATGGGTTTGAGCCTTAGTCTGGGAAGATCCCACATGTGGCGGAGCAACTAAGCCCGTGTGCCACAACTACTGAGCCTGCGCTCTAGAGCCCGCAAGCCACAACTACTGAAGCCCACGTGCCACACTACTGAGCCTGCGCTCTAGAGCCCACGTGCCACAACTACTGAGCCCACATGCCACAACTACTGGAGCCTGCACGCCTAGAGCCCGTGCTCCGCAACAAGAGAAGCCACCGCAACGAAGAGTAGCCCCCCCCCCCTGCTCGCCGCAACTAGAGAAAGCCCGCACGCAGCAACGAAGACCCAATGCAGCCAAAAATAAATAAATAAAATAAATAAATTTATTATTTAAAAAAAAGCTGCCTAGCGGCTGCAGAGTGCAACTTCAGGCCAAAGCCCTGACACCACAGGGGCTCCTCAAAGCCCGCTGGGCTCCGGAAGCTCCTACTCGTGCTGGAGGGCGAGCCTTTCGACGAGGGACTCGCCCAGCCCCCGCTGGGGACCAGCCGGCCTGCGGAGGTTGGTCAGGTGGGATGAGTTCCCACCTTCTGGATGAGTTTCACCTGCTCATCTAGGAGGCGGCTCTCCCGGAAGTCACAGAGGCGGGGGTCGGCGCGGGCAGAGCCCAGGGCGTGCAGGTCCACAAGGGCCTGGTTCAGGTTCTCCTCCGCGAGCACGACGGCTTCCACAGCGTCCTGGGTTTCACCCCACTCATCCTGAGACGCTTCTGCACGTCCTGGAAGAGGGCGCGGCTGCCGCGCTGCTTTTGCATTTTCAAGAGGCGCTGGGCGTCCTCACGCTTCCCCTCGGGCACTTCGCGGAAAAAGTGGCCCAGGCCCTCCAGAGCCGCGTTGTGGTGGTGGAAATAGGAGCCCAGAGAGAGGTAGGTGCGGGAGGCCGGCAGATGCATGTTGACCAGGCCGTTGATGGCAGCCTCCAGCTCGGCGGAATCATTCTGACGAATCTGGGAGCTCGTGGTGGATCGGTAATACGGAGTTAAGCTCAAAATATGGTGTTGGCGGTCCCGGTGGCCGAGGACAGCTGAGCGGCTGGTTCCGAAGGTTGCGAGTGGAACACAGGTTGGAGGTGGTCAGAGGCGGGAGCGAGGGGCGCCCCTGGGTCTGTTCTGTCCAAACACTGTTGGAGCAGGAGACGGAGCCGCGGGAGTGCCCAGCGCACTGCCTGTGTGTTGTTTTTTATCAAGAATCCCATCTGTTCTTGATTCGTAGCACATGCTTTTGTTTGTTGATTTTAAATACACTTATTTTAAAATCCTTTCCAAATTGTTCTATTATTTCGACTTTCTTTTATATGACTCCTCTTAGATGTTGGCTTCCTTTTGCGGGTGTTGGGTTTCATTGTGGCCTTTGTAGGTTTTTTTGGAACGCTCATCTTCATGGAGGCTTTTTTCTCTCCCATTCGCTGTCCCTGGAAAGTGGTTTTACGATGGGCTTCAGCCCAACGTCTTGAGGCCCAAAGTCGGTGGCTCAGGGCTTTTGCTCTGTGGACCCATCACGCTTCCAAAGCAGGAGCTCACACCAAATGCATACCTGGTGGCTGACTGTGCAGTCTCTCTGCTTTCTTGCTCTATCAGGGGCAGTTTGTTTCCAGTGGATAGGTGGGCCTTGTTCACCTTCACATATAGCCGGGGGACCATGAGCAGTGTCCCCACTGGGAATGGGGGTGTGTGGGTGTTCCTTACTCCTTGGTTGGATTTGAAATTCCAGACTTGTGGTCAAAAGGTACCAACTTACAGTTATAAGATAAATAAGTACCAGGGAGGTAATGTACACCATCATGACCGTAGTTAACACTGCTGTGTGGTATATTTGAATGTTGATAAGAGAGTAGGTCCTAAAGTTCTCATGACAAGGAAAAACACATTTTTCTTCTCTTTTTGTATCTATATGAGCTGATGGATGTTAACTTATTGTAATCATTTCACAATTATGTAGGTCAAGCCATTATGCTGTACACCTTAAACTTATACAGTGCTGTATGTTAATTATATCTCAATAAAACTGAAAAATGAAAATTTAAAAATAGAATAAAATAAAGCAAAAAAAGGAATTCCAGACTTTACTATCTGGGTCAGGTTCTTCCGGGACTCTATGGGCCCACATTGTTAAACTTGTCCTTCCTGCTGTGGGTTTCCTCTTCCCTTCCGGTCCACGATTTAAAAAATCATGTCCCTGAGTGTTTTTTTAAACACTGTATCTATCATTTTTACATTTTTGAAACCGAGTGAGGGAAGTTTAGCATACATTCACCCTGAGTCAACACAGTTTTTAACCACGATGTAGTTTAAAGCCTTGCTGCTCAAAGTGCCTTCTGTGGAGTGTGTTTTTAAATTTAATTTAATTTCATTTCACTATTTTATTTTATTTTTATAAAATTTTAAAGGTTACTTTCCATTTACAGTTATTCCAGAATATTGGCTATATTCCCCGTGTTGTACAATACATCCTTTAGCCTATTTTATACCCAATAGTTTGTACCTCTCACTCCCCCACCCCATATTGCCCCTCCCCCTGCCCCACTGGTAACCACTAGTTTGTTCTCTATATCTGTGAGTCTGCTTCTTTTATGTTATAGTCACTAGGTTGTTGTATTTTTTAGAGTCTGTGGAGTGTATTTTATTTTTCTGTTTTTTTTAAATTGAAGTGTAGTTCAATTACACTTTTGTGTTAATTACTGCTGTACAGCAAAGTGATTCAGTTATACATATATATACATTATTTTTCCTATTCTTTTCCATTATAGTTTATCACAGGATATTGAATATAGTTCTCTGTGCTATACAGGAGGACCTTGTTGTTTATCCATTCTATATATACCAGTTTGCATCTTCTAATCCCAAATCCCCAATCCATCCCTCTCCCACCCACCTCCCCCTTGGCCACCATCAGTCTATTCTCTATGTCAGTGATTCTATTTCATAGTTAGGTTCATTTGTATCATATTTTAGATTCCACATATAAGTGATATCATATGATATTTGTCTTTCTCTGTCTGACTTCACTTAGTATGATAATCTCTAGGTCCATCCATGTTGCTGCAGATGGCATTCTTTCTTTCTTTTTTATGGCTGAGTAGTACTCCATTGCATATGTGTACCACATCTTCTTTATCCATTCATCTGTCAGTGGACATTTAGGTTGTTTCCATGTCTTGGCTGTTGCAAATAGTGACGCTGTGAACATAGGGGTGCATGTATCTTTTTGAATTATAGTTTTGTCTGGATATATGTGCAGGAGTGGGATTGCTAGATGATATTGTAGTTCTATTTTTAGTTTTCTGAGGAAACTCCACACTGTTTTCCACAGTGGCTGTACCAACTTACATTCCCACCAACAGTGTAGGGGCTTCTCTTTTCTGTGGAGTGTATTTTAAGTGCAGAATCTCAGGCCCACCTGAGACCTGCTGAATCAGAAATGGCTCTTTAACAAAATGCCCGGATGAGTCATATACACATTCAAGTTCGAGGAGCGCTCCTCTAAGGGTCAGTTAGTTTCTGTATAACCAACCTGGACAAAATGAGACCCTTAGAAGCTTCTATTTCCCTAAATTTCACCTCTTTCTTCCTGTCCCACCAATTCCATGTTGATATATCTTGAATTTTCGTTACAGTTTGCTGTTAAGGGACATAATTTTTATAAGCAATAATAGCTTAAATTGAGCACATATTTTCCTTATTTCTTTGCTCTCCACTGCTTCTTGTATCCTATCACTTTTTTTTTTTTTGGCGGCACCACGCAGCTTGCGGGATCTTAGTTCCCTGACCAGGGATTGAACCCGGGCCCTCGGCAGTGAAAGCACAGAGTCCTAACCACTGGACCACCAGGGAATTCCCCCATCACTTCTTTTAGTTTCATTTTTCTCCTTGGTGAAGTTCTCTTGGAGCTTCTGGTATGACAGCAGTTTTGAGTCCTTGTAATCTGAAAATGGTCTTTATTTTGCCTTCATTCTTTGACAAAATGAATAGATATAGAATTCAAGGTTCAAAGATATTTTCCCTCGGCACTTTGCCGGTATTACTCTATTGTCTTCTTGCATCCATAAAGAAAAGAAAAACAGAGAAGAAACATTTTTATCATAAAAAGTAATTTTACAGAAAAGTCGAGGGAATAATGTAGTCAACTCCCATGTATTTATCTCTTGACTTCAGCGATTAACAATATTTTTGCATCTGTTTTGCTGACAGGAAATCTCACATCGACCGCATTCTCATTTTTTTCAGATCTTTTTGTTCTGGTAGCTTTTAGGGAACTCTTCATCCTTCTAGTTCTGAAAATTTGCTACAGTATCTAGATGTGCTTTTTTTTTTTTTTTTTTTTTTTGCGATACGCGGGCCTCTCACCGCTGTAGGCTCTCGCGCTGCGAAGCACAGGCTCCGGACGCGCAGGCTCAGCGGCCATGGCTCACGGGCCCAGCCGCTCCGCGGCGTGTGGGATCTTCCCGGACCGGGGCACAAACCTGTGTCCGCTGCGTCGGCAGGCGGACTCCCAACCATCGCACCACCAGGGAAGCCCTAGATGTGCTTTTTATCGTTATTACTGATTGCACTCAGAGGTATGTCTCAATCTGACTTGTGTTTGGGTTCAATCTTGGGAATTTCTTGACTTTTATCTTTTGGATGTTGCTTCGATTATCTCCTTTTGGAAATAACTTTTAGAGAACTCTTGTTAGCTACTGAATGTCTCTTCCATCTGTCTTTACAGTCCTCTTCATTCTTTTCATCCCTTTATCTCTTTGTGCTGTGTTCTGGGAAAATTTCTCAATGTGACCTTTCAGCTTCCTAATTTATCCTTCAGCTGTGTGCAAGCAGCTCTTCACTGGTATGATCAACAGCTACAGTTTTTGGTGCGTCAGCTTTTAATATTTTAGGGTTACCATGCTTGGTTGTGGCATTCTGTCCTATAGGAAAATTCTCCTGGGTGCGTCCTGAGTGGAGATAGTTTTGCAGTGGGCCTAATTTGCAGAGGGGCTGGCCACACAGGAGCATGGTGGCTGTAGCGCGACCCTGGCCTTCCAGTGGTGAGGGCCACCATCCTTCTTAGGTGAGGAGGGTCTTAGTTGTAACTGACAGAATCCAAGAGCTACTTTAAACAGAAAAGGGCTTTTATTTCTACTTTTTTGTTGGGAACTGAAATAAATTATTAAAGGGCACTAATATACTCTATACCTTGATTAATTTTTACATAGGTATACACTTGTATAACCACCACCCAGACCAAAATATAGATTATCCCCAGCCTTCCATAAGTTCTTTGTGTCTCTTCCCAGTGAGTATTCATACCATCCTCCCACCAGAGGTAGCCATTTCCTGTTTGCATTACCACTGATTAGTTTTTCCTGTCTTTGAATATTACAGAAATGGAATTACACCATGTGTACACGTCTGACCTCCTTCACTGAGCATAATGCCTATGAAATTCATATTCATATATTGTATATAAAGTTGTTAGTCCTTTTACATTGCATTGTAACGTTCTGTTGAATGAAGAGATCACAACTTATTTATCCATCCTCCTATTGCTAGACATTTGGTCTTTCTCCCGTTTCTAATTCTGCTGGATAAAGCTTCTATGAATATTCTCCTTTGTGTCTTTGGTGAACACATGCATTTATTTCCTTTGGGTTACAAACCCAGGAAAGAGATTATTGGGTCATAGACTGGGCATACGTTTAGCTTTAGTCAATGCAAGCAGTTGTTTTCAGAGTTGGTTGTGCCAGTTTACATGCCCATCGGCAACGTATGAGAGTTCTGGTTCCCCCACAACCTTCCCAGTACCTGGCATTGTGAGTCTTTTTCTTTTTAGCCATCCTGGTGGGTGTGCTGTGGTGTCTCATTGTGCTTCTAATTTGCATTTCTCTGGTGAGTAATGATGTCGAGCACTGTGACAGATAAGATTTTCCAAAGTTTCCACAACTCCCATCCCACGTGATCTTACAATGGCACCGTGACACTCTTCCCATCAGAGGCAGAGTCCGTGTACTCTCCTCTTGAATCCTGTGACTATGGTGGAAATGGTAACATGTAACTTCTGAGGGTAGTTCATAAAGGCATTACGGGTGTACCTCTTTTTATTGCACTTCGGAAAATAATTTTTTTTTAACAAATGGAAGGTTTGTGGCAACTCCGCATGGTCAGATGATGGTTAGCATTTTTTATCAATAAAGTATTTTTAAAAATTAATTACTTAATTTATTGGCTGCGTTGGGTCTTCATTGCTGCGCGCAGGCTTTCTCTAGTTGCGGCGAGCGGGGGCTACTCTTTGTTGCAGTGCACGGGCTTCTCATTGTGGTGGCTTCTCGTTGTGGAGCACGGGCTCTAGGCGCACAGGCTTCAGTAGTTGTGGCACGTGGGCTCAGTAGTTGTGGCACGCGGGCTCAGTAGTTGTGGCGCACGGGCTTAGTTGCTCTGCGGCATGTGGGATCTTCCTGGACCAGGGCTCAAACCCATGTCTCCTGCATTGGCAGGCGGATTCTTAACCACTGCGCTATCAGGGAAGCCTTAAAGTGTTTTTTTGTTTTTTTTTTCTGGTGGTACACGGGCCTCTCACTGTTGTGGCCTCTCGCGTTGCGGAGCACAGGCTCCAGATGCGCAGGCTCAGCGGCCATGGCCCACGGGCCCAGCCTTTCCACGGCATGTGGGATCTTCCTGGACCGGGGCACGAACCCGTGTCCCCTGCATCGGCAGGCGGACCCTCAACCACTGAGCCACCAGGGAAGCCCCCTAAAGTATTTTTAAATTAAGGTATGCACACTGTTTTTTAGACATAATGGTATTGCGCACTTAATAGACTACACTATAGTGTAAACCTAACTTCCATGTGCCCTGGGAAATCAAAAAATTTGTGTGACTCGCTTTATTGTGCTCTTTGCTTTATTGTGATCTTTGCTTTATTGTGGTGGTCTGGAACGGAACCCCGAGTATCTCTAGGTGTGCCTGTGCCCGGTTCTTTTGGGACACCCTCTTGGAGCCCTGAGCTTCCACATAAGCAGTTCAACTAACCTGAGGTCACCATGTTGTGAAGAAGCCCAAACTAGTCCATACAAAGAGACCATGTGGAGAGGTCCTGAGACTACATGAGAAAGATCCCCAGCCAGCCCCCAGCTCTAACCACCATTTGGCTGCAACCGCATGAGACACCCCAAGCCAGAACCTCCCAGTCAAGATATTCTCCAGTATTTGATTGCTGTTCTCAACTGGGGAAGGTTTTGCCCCCAAGGGACATTTGGCAATGTCTGGAGACATTATTTTTGGTTGTCACAACTAGGGGCGGGGGCTGTTCCTGGCATCTAGTGGGTAGAGACCAGATGCTGCTAAACATCCTACAGGACACAGGACAGGCCCCTTCCCAAAGAATTATGTGGCCCAAATGTCAACTGTGCTGAGGTTGAGAAACCCTACTTTAAGCCATGGAATCCACTAAGTTTTAAGATGTTTTGTTCTACTGCAAAAGGACTGGAACAAGCACACAAGCAGAAAGGGAATTTACTAAAGAAACTTAGATAGTTCACAGATCTCTGACAGGGCCAGAGAGATGGGCTTAAAGGTTATTCAGCCAGCAGTAATGGTCAAACCACACCACCAGGTGAAGACCCCTGGACATGGACCCAGAGTTTGCATCCATGATGCTGAGGACCGGATACCAGGACCTCTGAATGCTGGAAGACAGTGCCACCCTCACCAGAAAGTGGATTCCATATGTTTCCTGCTTCTTCATGTTGTTCACTTTTGAATCAAAGTCTTACCTTGGTATGTCAGATGGAAGAATCCTAGGTCACGTGTAAATCTGTCTGCAAGAGAAGCTGACAAAGCCAGTTTTCTGGCTTCTACAATGGAGGCAGGACCAACACAGGAAAGGTGTTCCAAAGATGCTGGGAAGCCACAACCTTGACAAAATCCCCTGATAATTTGTTGTTTTAAGCTTGTTGTAAACATGATTGATGATGGCTGTAGAATAGTACGTGATGACTCTACCATAAGTTACCGATTCTTTTGTTAACACATTTGGACTATTTCTAGTTTTTTTGTTAACTTTAAATAATGCTGTGATATTATCAGACATTTGGGCTGGAAATTTTACTTTAGAGATTTCTTTTAATCCCAAAGAAATAACTTTAAAAACCCCAGTTTATTGTACAAAGGTACTTACGGCTTTATTATTTATAACTACTGAAAACTGTAAACGGCTCAAGCATCTAAAACCATGGAACAATGGACTAATTTGTGATATGATAACAAACTTCTTTGATTTCCTGGGATGGTATTAATTCCAAATATTAGTCCATGTTGTCTCCATCTGTTTGTTTATACTCTGTCAGACCCTGTGTCCAGTTTACTTTGAAAAATGTAGTCACCGTGACTATGTAATTTTGTTATAATGGAATTTTACAATAATAATGACTTTATAAGTTCTATTGGACTAATACGTAGAAAGTGGGTACAAAATGTTTTATGGAAAAACGAAGATATAGGCGTCTCGATATATTCGTTACAGCCATGTAAAATTAGTGTTTGCATAATGTGAAGGGTCCTAAGAAGGTTGCCTTTTGTTTTGGGTTTGTAAAGTTAAGTACAGAAAAATAAAAGGAAATTCCCCAGTGTTTGTATTAAGCTCTCAGCATCTGAAGAGCTTGCCCAATAGGTGGCACTACTGGATAAGAGCAGATAGAAACTTTTCCAGGCTGCCTGTAAGCAGCGTTTCTCAAACTTCCGTTGGCATGAGAATGACCTGGTTAAAACACAGCTTGCTGGCCCCTTCCCTCGCAGGCTCTGATGTAGAGGTCTCAGACGTGGCCTAAGAATTTGATTTCTAACAGTTTCCCAGGTGAAACTGATGCTGCTGGTCTGGGGACCATGGTTGACAAACGCTGCCTTCACGTGGAGCTCTTTGGAGTGTAGAACAGTTAGAACGGGCTTCTTCCCTCTTTCCTCATAGCAGTCCCCTGGCTCACCTCACTGCCACGGTTACCCCATGTCAACAGAGGAGTAGGGTGGCCACTCAGAGGTGTGGGGGGGGGCCCCTGCTTGACCCTCTCCATCCCATCTTCCATTTGAAGGGAGCAAATGGGCAAGGTGGAGGGAGGGCTCTTCGTCTCTTGCTTTCTGGAGGCAACGACAGACCTCACACTGGGGTCCAACACCAGCCAACGCAGCAAATTACTAGTAGCCTCAGTTGCTACCCGGTGAACAGGATGGGGTACCTCCTGTCCTGCAGCAGGCATCTCGGGATCTTTTGCACCCTCCTCTTCCCCGACTTCTGAGAACACTAATCTTACCAAGAACCTAAGCTTTGGGTTAGCTCATTGCAGGCTTTGTGTGTCTTGTGCCCTAACTACCGAATAAAGAACTTGTCCCCCAACTCATAAGCAAAATTCAGCCCTGTAGTTTTGAAGAACTCCTCAAATTTTCAACCTCTCCTCCCCCTAGTTTCACTCTCTCAGCTGAGCTTGACCTTGCTTCCTACTTCACTAAGAACATGGAAAGAATTAGAACTTCCACGAGTTCCCAGCACCATAGCTACCCAGCCCCCTGCGTCTGGCCCCATTTACTCTGCTTCCTCCTCGGTAAGATAGATGACTTGTTGATGCTCCCGGCCAACAGCAGTCCCTCCACCTGTGCACTAGATTCCATTCCCTCTCAAGGTCATGGCTGCTGCCGTCCTCCTCTCTCTACTGCATCACCCAATTTATCCCTATTTACTGGACTGTTCTCACCAGCATACACATGTACTGTTATTTCTTCTGTATTAAATAATGGAGTTGCTTCTGTTCACTGTCTCCGATTTCTCTGCTACTTTTCTCCCATGAGCCCACCCAGTCAGGTTGTGTCCCCATCTCTCTACCAAAACTGCCCTAGTCACAGATGACCCCCACTCGGGTGAGTCCAATGGTCACTTCTCAGTCCTGGCAGCAGCACTTGACAATATGGTCACTTTCTCGAAACCCTTTCTTCCTCGGCTCCCACAATACCCCACTCACCCCTTTGTCTTCTTTTTTTTTTTTCAAACAACTTTTTATTGAAGTATAGTTGATTTACAATGTTATGTTAGTTTCTGGTGTACAGCGCAGTGATTCGGTTTTATATATGTAACATATATTCTTTTTCAGATTCTTTTTTATTATAGCTTATTACAAGATATTGAATATAGTCTTCTGTGCTATATCGTAGGTCCTTGTTGTTTATCTATTTTATACATAGTAGAGTGTACCTGCTAATCCCAAACTCCTAATTTATCCCTCCCCCACTTTGGTAACCAGAAGTTTGTTTTCTATGTCTGTGAGCCTATTTCTGTTTTGTAAAGAAGTTCATTTGTGTCATATTTTAGATTCCACATATAAATGATGTGGTATTTGTCTTTCTCTGTCTGACTTAACTTCACTTAGTATGATAATCTCTAGGTCCGTCCATGTTGCTGCAAATGGCGTTATTTCGTTCTTTTGTATGGCTGAATAGTATTCCATTGTATATATATACTACATCTTTATCCATTCATCTGTCGATGGACACTTATTGTCTCGTCTTTTCGATCACTCTTTCTCATTCTGTTTGCTGGTTTCTCTTTATCTTCCCAACTTCCAAGTGCTGAAGTGCCTAGCAATCCAATCCTTGGACCTCTTTTGTATCCACTCTCACTTTCTGAGTGATCCCATTTAATGTCTTAGGGCCTTAAATGCCATCTATATGCTGATAACTCTCCAATTTCTAGCTCCAGCCTGGACCTCACTCCCAAACTCCAGACCTGTATATCCAACTGCCCACATGATATCTCCACTTCAATATGTGTTAGGCACCCCCATTATCTCTCCCAAATAGAGTCTTTGATATACACTGACCTTACTCCAAGATAATCCTGCAAACTTCACCGCCCCAGAGGCAGCTCTGCTAGTTCATAGCCCAAAACCTCAGCGTCATCCTTGATTCCTTTCTTTTTCTCACAACCCACATCCAGTCTGTCAGCAAATCTTCTTGGCTCCGTCTTCAAACTATATCCAGAATTCAGCTGCTTCTCCTTGACCTTTGTCCCTGCCTCTAACTGCTACCATGCTGATCCCAGCCCCCAGCATCTCTCACCTGGATTATTGAAATAGCCTCGCAACTGGCCTCCTAGCTTCCGTCCTTGCCCACCTGCATTCTCAACACAGCAGCCAGTAATCGTGAAAACCCAAGTCAGATCAGGTCATTGCTTTGTTGAAACCCTCCCTGCATGTTATTCAGAATAACACCCAAGTCCTT
Organism: Phocoena phocoena; assembly: GCF_963924675.1. Classification (NCBI taxonomy): domain Eukaryota; kingdom Metazoa; phylum Chordata; class Mammalia; order Artiodactyla; family Phocoenidae; genus Phocoena; species Phocoena phocoena. The sequence goes on from NC_089240.1 coordinate 20,428,641, forward strand.
AGGAAGACCTACTAGGGCCCTACATGGTCTGCCCCCTGGAATTCTGATCTCTTCTCCATTACTCCTCCCCTTGTTCACTCCAGCAGCGTGCCTGCCGTACTTCACTTCAAGGCCTTTGAACTTGCTTCTCACTCTACCTGGATTTCTCTTTCCTGGATATTTATTTGCATGTCTCTCTCTCTCTCTCTCTCTCTCCCACACACACACACACACACACACACACACACACATTCTGAAAAAATTTCCCCCAAACCCCCTTCACAGTAGACTTTGAACAAAGCAGGTTACCCCCCATAATGTGGGTGTGTTGGTTCACAAACTAGCCCCTGTACACTGAAGAAAGAGGCAGCCCCTCCAGATTAGTAGGTGGCAGGTTTAACGAGCAAGGGAACTTATCCACGAGGCTTGCCTTGGGTGCCACCAGATGAGCAGATCTCTGCACCTGCCTACCAGAATCTTAAAAGTCGACATAGAGGGCTTCCCTGGTGGCGCAGTGGTTGAGAGTCCGCCTGCCGATGCAGGGGACACGGGTTCGTGCCCCGGTCTGGGAAGATCCCACATGCCGCGGAGCGTGGCCGTTGAGCCATGGCCGCTGAGCCTGCGCGTCCGGAGCCTGTGCTCCACAATAGGAGAGGCCACAACAGTGAGAGGCCCGCGTACCGCAAAAAAAAAAAAAAAAAAGTCGACATAGAGGCTGCAGCCTTGAAACCAGCTCCTAGTATTAGAACGGTGGGCAGAAGGCACACTCCAAGGACAAGGAACGGGGTGAGGAGACTCTGACTGCCCAGGTCCAGCTCTGTGGCTCAGCCGGTGGTCACGTTCTCTCCATGACCTCCTCCAACAAGGTGGGCCTCATTTAACCAATTAAGGCCTTAAGTGAAAAAGACTGAGTTTCCCGGGAAGCAATCTGACTCAAGACTGCAACATTAACTCTTCCCTGCGTCTCCAGCCTGCTGGCCTGCCCTGCACATTTCAGACTTGCCAGCCCCCATAATCATGTGAGTCAAATTCCTTACACTCTCTTTCTCTCTCCATCCTGTCGGTTCTTTCTCTGAAGAACCTCGACTAATACAGATTTTGGGTCCTTGGCCAGCTTATCTAGAATTTTAATATCCATCCCCTAACAGTTCATCCCGCCTTCCCTGCTTTATTTTTTCTTCTTAGCATATATCACTATCTAAAACTACTACATATTTCATTCGTCTATTATCTGTAAATGACTAGGGTGTAAACTATTAGGAAATGTATCCATTTGGGGTTATGTCTACCACATAGCTGGTGCTAAATAAGTATTTGTTAAACAAACGAATGAATAAGTGAATAAATCAGTGTATAAATGATGGATTGATTGGATGAGTGAATGGCTGATAGTGAAGCGGTCCCCTGAAGTGACCCGCACCGAAGCCTACAGAACTTTTGAGAATCTGGGGGCATGAGAAAATTCCCAATTCCGTTGCTGGGCTGAGAGGATTTGCTGCCGTTGGGTGAAGTATGACATGACCTGTTGTGACTCTAAAGGCCCATCCTGAAGATGGAGGGGAATGTTGGCAGAAAAAACAGTTGCTAAATACGTATTTCCTCCTCTTGGGGGGCGATTTTAGAATCTGCTTTTTATCTATTCAAGTTCAACTGAGGGGAGTGAGGAACGCCCATGGTGCCAGTGGACTGGTTACCTGGTATGGGCAGGGCAGGAGTAACCCTAAACTTGTAATCTTAACAGGCTGCACTTAACCATCATGCACCCATGTTCCAGGAACGGTCCTAAGCACGTGTTAACTCACTTAATCCCCATAACAACCTTAAGTGATAAGAACTGGTTTCATCCTCATCAGCCCCAATTCACAGGCAGGAAGCAAGAGGCTAGGAGCTTGCCTGAGGTCACACAGCCAATACTGACGTAGAGGACTGAATCAAGGCAGCCCCGGGCCCCTGCTCTTAACTGTGACTTTACAGGGCGAAGTGTCATCAGTGTGTCACTGCCTGAGGAAATAGGTCTGTGAGGGTCAGGGTGGGCAGAGATGGTGAGGATCTTGATTTTTTTTTTTTTTTTGCATGGGAGTTGACTAGAGAATAGTAAATTTGCCATCTAGGGAATTAACAAATATTTTCTGAGTGCCCACTATGTGTCTGAGAAGAAGGAATAAGCATTCATTTAAAGCAGTTTACTAGCCCCTTCTATGCACTACACACCGCTGAGAATCAAAAGCGAGTGAAACGAGGCCCCTGACCTCAAGGAGCTTCCTCTCTAGTTGGAAAGACAGAATCTACACAACGCCCCAGATAATTAACAGTGCAAGGCAGCAGTAATATTGGAGACAGCCCAACAAAGTGTAGCATCCACTTCTCTGTGACATGGTGAGTTCAGAAGCGATTGGTGTGGCAGGTAGAGGTGGCAGGAGTGGGTCAGGGTGCATATGATCTGGGTGGGCCCGGGCCAGTCTTAGTCTGGGGCAGCTGAAGAGGCCGGCTGCGTGTAGAGAGGTTTTCTTTGAGCCAGTGTCCTAGACTAAAGCAAGAAAAGCAGCTGGGGCCAAACTGAAGTTATTTCAGAATACAGCTCTGGACCATGATCATTCCTTTCAGGCCAGAGCCAGGAAAATTGCGAAGTTTTGGGTGGCCTATGTATTCTTTTTTTTCGAAAAGCATCACAGTATTATAGGAGGCCCACCGAACTAAGGGTCAGAATAACTGACGTCAGAGCTTCAGCACTTATTAATTAAGTGATACTGGGCAGTTCATTTGGATTCACTAAGTCTCAGTTTCTTCATCTGATAAATGGAGAGAATAACGTCAACCACCTACCTTCTCGCAGGACTTTTGTGAGGGCCATACGGGATGATGCTTGTGAAAAACATCATAAATTCAAAGTTCCGTACGGCTTCTAGGGCTTACTATTCTCACTGTAAACAGCATGAACTTCTCCACAAACTTCAGGGTATAAGCGTGCCCCATCTCTTTTGTTTTTCCAAATTCAGTTAAGAGAGGTTCAGGACCACATGTGCCAGGTGGGCCGGAAGTCCAACATCAACCTCTCAGGCTCCTCCACGGCCCTCCAGGCGGTCTGAGAACACTGCTCAACCGGGTGTGCTCAGCTCCGGGCCTAGGCTTCCATTGGTCATAGTTCTTAGTGTCCCATCCCACCAGCCACACAAGTGGGTCCTCTCCAGTGCTCGGATGCCCTAGACGTGCTGGACCCGGGCTGGCCCAGGTGTTCGTGTTTAGTGCAACTCAAAATTCTTGCTCTCTTTCCGGTCCTGAGGATCGCCATGGTGCCAGAGGGCTCCTCCTGTGTCCCCAGAGACAGTGGAGGGGCCATACCCTCTCTCAACACCTTCACATTGTCTTCTGCACTCCCCCAGCCCCACGCCACCAGACAGTTTCACTCCTTTGACCCTTAAACGCAAGAGGCTGATTACCCCCTTTTCTGGACACCGGCAGTTAGCTTCCTCCAACAAGACTCAGCCTCCCCCTTCCTGTTTTGAGAATTATCTTCCTGAAGGTGGCTAAGGGAACTAGATGACTGAGTCCAAAGCCCAGGCTTATCCTCTTATAGGACATTGTGAGACACACACACACACACACACACACACACACACACACAATATTATATATAATATAGAAGTATATGTATAAATTTTTTTCACAACTCTTCTCTCTCCTCCCTCCCTTGCTATTTCCTCTGACATTCTGTGCTCTCCCACAGATTTTGCGGCAGCCTTTCTTACTGTAACAAAAGCAGACCCACTAAGAACCTGGTGTGAATTAACCTCATTTGTTACCTCTTCTTCAAGACCAGTGACATTTCAAAATTTGTCTCCAAAGGGAAAATCTGTTTTCCACAGGGTTAAAGCGTAGGCTTTAAGCATTTGCGTATCGTACACTTAAAAAAATGACAGCTTTATTGAGATATAATTCACACAGCATACAATTCACCCATTCAAAGTGTACACAATTCAGTGTTTTTTTAGTATATTCACAGATATGTGCAGCCATCACTACAGTCAATTTTAGAACATTTGAATCACCTCAAAAAGAAACCCCAGGGACTTCCCTGGTGGCGCAGTGGCTGAGAATCTGCCTGCCAATGCAGGGGACACGGGTTCGAGCCCTGGTCTGGGAAGATCCCACATGCCGTGGAGCAACTAAGCCTGTGCGCCACAGCTACTGAGCCTGCGCTCTAGAGCCCACGAGCCACAACTACTGAGCCTGCAAGCCACAACTACTGAAGCCGGGTGCCTAGAGCCCCTGCTCCGCAACAAGAGAAGCCACCGCGATGAGAAGCCTGCGCACCGCAACGAAGAGTAGCCCCCGCTCGCCGCAACTAGAGAAAGCCGGCGTGCAGCAACGAAGACCCAACGCAGCCAAAAATAAATTAAATAAATTTAAAAAAAAAAGGAACCCTGTGTCCTTTAGTTATCACCCCCCCCCCCCACTGTCCTTCCCAGCCCCAAGCAACTAATATTTCTGTCTCAATAGATTGGCCTAGTCTGGATATTTCATGTAAATGGAATCATACAACATATAGTCCTCTGTGGCTGTTTTGTTTTGTTTTTTTTAACTTAGCATAATATTTTGCGGGTTCATCCACATTGTGGCATGCCTCATTGCTTCCTTCCTTTTTATGGCCAAATAATATTCCATTGTATGGATAGATCACATTCACCTGGTGATGGACATTGGCCTGTGTCCACCTCCAGGCTGTTCTGAATGGTGCTGCTATGAGGATTCACGTACAAGTTTTTGTGTGGACGTACGTTTTCATCATATGGCGTACATTTTAACCCTTTAAATGAAGAGCTTTCTAACACATACTCTGCCCAGCTCCGTGTTCACAAACAGTGTGAGAACTCACTTGCTGTCTGCTTCACGGCTTGGAGTCTTTGCTCTTCAACAGTAGATGTTGTTTCCTTTTGTTGTCAGGTTGCGAGGAAATATCTCACACTTCTCGATCCGTATCTCTGCCTTCTGCAGTCCTCTTCCAGCTCGCATTCTGCTGTTTTCTGTGAAACTGGATAACAAAATTTGTCAGAATTTTGTCTACAAAAGCATTAATAAGCCTTTAGCTCAATACATCTTTGTTAAATGAGTGAAAGAATAAATGAACGGTCTCTTCGGTGATCTCTCAGGTCCTTTCATAGTGCATGAAACGTGGTGACAACAATTTCAGTGGCTCTGGGGCCTCTTTTGCCACTGCCAGGGACAGTTGTGTTCCAGAAAGTTGAGTTTGCCAGGAGACTGGCTTTCAGAAACACACAGCATTGCAGTATCCATTGTTTTGCAAAAGGAAGAAGATTTGTAAAAAAATTAAAAAGACTGTTTTGGCCTGGGAATCAGAGACAGGGATTCTGTAGACCGGCCAAGAGCTATCAGTGTGACCCGGGGAAGTCAACCACCTCTCTGGGCCTCCGTTTTCTGGTTTTCAGTAAAGCGAATGATTAATTTACTTCTAAGGGGGTATGTTTCAGGACCGAGACAACTGAACAGGAGACTGTGAAGGTGACTCTGCGTGGCCCTCAATCCCACAGGCTTCTCGGTTCCTCGTCCATCCCTCCCAACCCCCGTCACCATTCCCTCTCACTGTCCCCAATGCTCCAAACTCAACTGTAACCCACTTACGAGCGCCTCTCCAGGTTCACAGATCTAGTACTGCCTGAGATTTTATGCTGCCCGCACCCACTGGGCCCCTAAACCAATCAAGTTTGACTAATGGCACCACTCAAGCAGCCTTGACCTCAACTCACTATGGCACCTTCAGCTCTGGGAACAGTCCTTCTTGAAAGCTAGTGAGAGTCATTTCCACCGGCTACCAGGAGAATCCGACTTATTTAAGGCAGAATAAAGAACGGCGGTAGATAAATCTAGCACGTACACTTCCAGACTGCAACCAGCAAATGGAAGCCACAGCTCCTGTCTTTGGCCCATTGCAATGAAGACAAGAAAACAGAGTAACTGCAGAGAAGAAAGTGCCTGTGACTGGAGCAATTCCTTGGTATAGGCGTTAATCAGGGTGACGTTAGAAAGGAATAATGTGGAATTCAATAGAAATGTACATTACATCTATTGGGAGCCAGATAACTTCATCACAGCTAATGTTACTACAGTGAATATAAAAGGAATTAATGATTCACCATTGAGTTACTTTCCTCCCTTCCCCCAACACCTTTTCTTCCGCTTTAACAAAGTGGTCTGGAGCCAACTGCGACATCAGTTTAGTAACGAATTAAGCACCATTTACGTTGCTATCATGGCAATTTAAATTGTCACTTTCTATTAAAAGGTCTACCTCAGAATGGTTTTAAGTGAAAGCGTTCCACACTGACAGTGCAATTAAACAAGAAAAAAACCTTTCTCGGGATGTCAGTGCAAACGCATTTTAAATAGTGGTTCAGCAGCGCCTTGCTAATTTAAACTACAGTATTGCTTTCTGTTAAAGAATAGAAACTGATTTAGGCTTTTCTTCCCTCCCCGTACTCTGTGACAGTTTGAACTGGCACGGTGTCCCAGGCAAAGTCATGATGTGCCAATGGGGTCCCTGAACCTTAAGTGTTCCCCTCCTAAGGCAGGCATTGAACAGAAATAATTTCCCCGTGCGATGGGGAAGCATCACCTTTCACAGCACTGGCTTTTAAAATTGCCCTTTTCTGATCCAACGTGCCTTTTTGAAACTGTGGTCCACTTGCTCATCAGGGAGAGAATTTTGAGTTACCGGGCTGTGGGAGGGTCGGGTGGGGAGGACAGCTTTATCAAGATGACAACTTCCTGATTCACAAATGGACCATTAACTCTAGAGAAATTTTAGTGTGGGAAATAATTCTGAGCACAGGTGTGTGATCCTTTCTCTCTCTCTCTCTCAGATTTCTGAGTTGAGATCTCGAGGTGGTTTATGCATTTCCCCAACCTCTTCTTCAATTCAGCTGAGGAAGGACACTTCAGGCACTTTCATCTTTGAATACATTTCAACACAAACGGTGACGGGGCTCAAATGTTGAACGTGCCAGCACAAAAAAGACACATTTTATCCACCTCATTTGTCTTCTGGTAGCCCCAGTAGTCCAGAATTCCTAAGCATTTGGCTTAGATAGATACCAGCTATCAGAGAGAATAACACAATTACATTCGTATGTGTTGGTGCCTTAAAGTAGAAGTTGAAGAATATTTGAACAGCAGGAACGACTGGCATTTTATTTTAATGGTCTTGAAGCGTTTCCAGCCTCTCTGCGAGTACCTTCTGTCATGAGCAATAGTCTTGGTCTGGAGCACATTAGCCTTCCCAGAAGTAAACGAGCCAGAACATTTAAGTTGCTTCTCTTACATTCTCAATTGATATCGTTATTACTCTGAAGGACACCGAAATAGCATCTTGAGAAAAGTGTCCCAATGATGGTTATAGAGATGTAATTTTTTACGTCTACACAATTACATTTCTAACTTCACCACGTTCCACACTTGACTGCCATGGAAAAGATGATCGATGTAAACCCTGTCCTTACAAGAATAATACATAAGCTACTGGGATCGAAACTCATTTTTATTTTACAAATTAGGCAAACTTTCTTTCAGTTCTATTTTCTTCCTGTTAATGTAACAGACATTTGTATTTAACCCTGGGGCAGCTGGAAACAGAAGAAATGGCTGCTGATTCGGGGGCTGAGGTGGGGGGAGGAAAGAGTCACCTCAAAAAGAAGTATTATTGAAAGATGGAGAAAGAAGAAAAGATAGCCAGAGAAACTTTCTTTGGAACAATGTACGGAGAGATAGTGGCGAAATCCTTGAAGACCCAGAGAGGGACATAGGGAACACGGGGGAGTTTGGGAGGCCTTTGAAGTCACAAGTCTTAGGTGCACCAGTTCTTCCTGCTTCACTCACCACTCACACTGTCATCAGCAAGATTCAAAGATTCTCGAGAGCAGATTCTGGGTCTTATTCCTCTTTGGATCACAGACGGCCCCCAGCCCCGGACCAGGCGTGTGGCAGTATGCGAGATCACAACAGCAGCTCTCAGTTGCCTTTCCTCTCTGTAAAAACGAGCTTCTGCCCCCTCTCCTTTGCAGGATGAAGTGGAGTTGGACTATTTAGATTCTGTGGGACATAGAAATAAAAATATAAGTTTAAATAACAGTCTGGTGGTAATATATGTCCCAAGTTTTCGTATCCTGTTGTGACACTGTAGGGATAATTTCATAGAAAGTTTTACAACAGGGCCTCGAATGGCTTGCCAGAGTTGACCTGCAAAGAGAACGCTTACATGCAAATCTAGGCTTAAGGTAAGGGAAGAGAAAACAGCGGGGTTACTCCAGCCAATGATGACAGGGGACTTAAAATTGAGCTAAGCCAAGATACAGGGTGATGCCCTGGCTGTATACTGAGGAACTCATTGCATTCCGAATGAGGGGGCTTCCAGAGGCTGGGCAGAGAGCATGCACTTTGACAACAGTGACTGTCAGTTCTCCCCGGTCCCCTTGGTCAGCTACATCTCCTCCTCCCGTGGAGAATTGGAGGGAGGGTGCTGGAGGGAGGACCTGAAAGTCTTATTTTCTTCTTTCCCAGCAAAGGATTCCTTTAAGCTTTCTAGCAGCATTTATAGGATGACATGCACAGGTTCTTTCAGGACCCTGGAAATGTAATTTGTTGAAGGTCAGAGGCCTAAACTTATTTAGAATGGCAGAGTTTCATTTGCTCATTTTCCTTTTTTTGTAAATTTTATTGAAGTATAGTTGATTTACAAGGTTGTGTTAATTTCTTCTGTACAGCAAAGTGACTCAGTTATACATACATACATATATATACACACACACACATATTCTTTTCCATTATGGTTTATCACAGGATATTGAATATAGTTCCCTGTGCTATACAGTAGGACCTTGTTGTTTATCCCTCCTATATATAATAGTTTGCCTCAGCTAATCCCAAACTCCCATTCCTTCCCTCCCCTCCCCCTCCTCCCCCTTGGCAACCACAAGTCTGTTCCCTGCATCTGTCAGTCTGTTTTTGTTTTGTAGATATGTTGATTTGTGTCATATTTTAGATTCCACATATAAGTGATATCATATGGTACTTGTCTGACTTACTTCACTTAGTATGATAATCTCTAGGTCCATCCATGTTGCTGCAAATGGCATTATTTCATTCTTTTTGATGGCTGCATTTGCTCATTTTCTTTGCACAACTCTCACCACGGTCAATTTGAGAACATTGTTGTCCCCCTCCCCCCGAAAAGGAACCCCGTACCCATTGGCAGTAATTCCCCAGTCCCCCCTCTCACAGTTCTAAGCAATCACTAATCTACTTTCTGTCTCTATAGATTTACCTATTCTGGACACTTCGTCTAAATGGAATGATACAATATGTGACTTTTTACGTCTGGCTTCTTTCACTTAGCAGAATGTTTTGAGGTTCATCCACATTGTAGCATGTGTCAGTAGTTCATCCCTTTTTATTGCTGAATAATATTCCATAATATGGTTATATCACATTTTATTTAGCCATTCATCATTTGATGAATATTGTGAGTTGAATTGTGTTCCCCCCCAAAAAGATATGTTGAAGTCCTAGCCCCCAGTACCTCAGAATGTGACCTTATTTGGAAATAGGATCGTGGCAGGTATAATTGGTTAAGATGGGGTTGTGTTGGAGTAGGTGGGCCCTTAAACGGTGTCCTTATAAGAGGAGAAGAGACGCAGAGAACGCTGGGAGAAGGCCTTGTGATGACAGAGGCAGAGATTGGAGTGATGTAGCCGAGGAATGCCAGGGAATGCCGAGGCTTGCCAGCCACCCCCAGAAGTTGGAGGAGGCAAGGAACAGTTCTCCCCTGGAGACTTCAGAGGGAGCCTGGCCCTGCCAACACCTCGATTTCAGACTTCTAGAACCGGGAGAGACTGTATCCTTGTGTTTTAGGCCGCACAGTTTGTGGTATTAGTCACAGCAGCCCTAGGAAAGCAATGCAGTGGGCCTGTGGGTTTCTTCCACTTGACTTTCAGTTTTAGTATTATGTATGTAATATGTATAAAATAACGCTTTCAGCCCATGTGGGCTCATTGTCTCAGTTAATCCACAAAACAAACTTGTGAGGCAGGTTGAACCCTTCCCATTTTTTGGGTAAAGAAACTGAGGCTCAGAGAAGATGGGAAGGGACCAAACCAGGATTTAAACCCAAGTCTTCTCATTCCAGGCTCAGCGATCAATTAACCAGGATGCCGAGTAAGTAACTTCCAGCAGGGGAGACAGCTATGTCAAATAGGATATCTTTCCCTAAGAAAGCTATCACAGCAGTGACAACGGCTAGCATTTACTGAGTATTTACTAAGGACCAGGCACTGTGCTCTCATGTGACAGACACTGCTAGCTGCCTACACAGTATCTTCTTCCTCACTAAAAGAAACTTAATCTACGCAGGGTTGCAATGATATCGGCTGAAAATGACATTTCCCAGCGTTTACTGCAGGCAGGGATGATCAGGTGCCATGGTTGTACACGATAAAATTTCTGGAGAAGTCGCTATGGATCTCCAATGTGACAGAGACAGCTGTATCCCCAAAGATTCATGCTCCCTTTCCATGACATAGAGGTGTTGCTGGGAGGAACTGTCCATTCAGGGACTGTATTTTCTTGCTCCCCTTACATCTATGTGGACCCACTTGACTGAATTCTGGCCAATAAAATGTGAATAAAAATATAGTCCCTCGATTCTCAACCTGCTCCATAAACCTTCCTACGTAATTCCCCGTATTCTCTTTTCCCTTGCCTGCTGGTGGGATATTCATGCCCAGTTTAAGCCTGGAAACCCTTGCACCCCACCCTGTCCCCACAACCCTTACCCTTTGCTATCAGTTGAGCCTGGCAAGAGTGAGAAGTAAAGTATTGTGCTAACCTGCTGGCGAGTGGGGCTTGTTTGTTACAGCTCTTAGCCTGCCCTGACTTCAACATCTGGGAAAGGTTTTGCTGTCTTGAGTCAATCGTCACCCCTCCCTCCTTTCTGCTATTAGGAATACGGACATGAGGGCTGAGGCTGCAGCAGCCATCTTGGGACCATGAGAGAAAGGTCATGGGAACTGCAAAGACCTCGGCTCTGAAATCTTTGAGCCCCTTTAACCAAGGCCAGTGAGTGACTACCTACCTCTGGGTTTCTTGGTGAGTGAGAAAAACTAATCCCCTGGTTTGTGGAAGCTACTGTTTAGTCAGGGATTCTCTTGTTTGCAGTCTAGCAAAATTCCTAACTGATACAATCCATTATTTCAAGTAAACCTCACCCAAATGGTATCACTACTCCTATCTTATGATGAGAAATTAAAGGTTTTGTTGATGATCACACAGCTAGTAAAGAGGCAGAAACCAGGGTTTGAATCACTAGGCCACAAAGCTAGAATATTGACCAGTATACCATATGGCCTTTGAGGAGGCCTTTTACCTAAGTATGTCTGTTGTTCTATCTTGCGTGACATTGTTCCTTAAAAACTTAAAATCCTACACCCAAATTCAACCACTTATTTTTTTTTAATTTTTAATATTTATTTTATTTATTTATTTTGGCTGCATCGGGTCTTAGTTGCGGCACACAGGGTCTTTTTTTTTTTTTTTTTTTTTTTTTGCGGTACGCGGGCCTGTCACTGTTGTGGCCTCTCCCGTCGCGGAGCACAGGCTCCGGACGCGCAGGCTCAGCGGCCACGGCTCACGGGCCCAGCCGCTCCGCGGCATGTGGGATCTTCCAGGACCGGGGCACGAACCCGTGTCCCCTGCATCGGCAGGCAGACTCTCAACCACTGCGCCACCAGGGAAGCCCGGAACTCAAATTCTAGGAAAGCTGGGGCTCGATCTCTCTCTCTTCACTCCCCAACCCTGTTTTTCTCTGCACAACTATTGCTTTCTTCTTTCTCTGCATGTCAACTTTCTGCACACTTGCCACTCACAGTTTCTGAGCTTTTACATCTCTGCTGTCCTAGAACCCAGATGGAACTCAAGTCTCACAGAACTGAACCTCCAAATTTCCTGAGAAAGCCATTCTGATTGCCCTAGGTAAGGTGCTTAACCTTGGACAATAGCATGCAGCCAATGACGCGGGAAGACATGTACAAACACTCCCTCCAAGGGGATCCCGTTGAAAAATGGGAGCAAGGGTAAGGGAATTTGGAGGGACAATTCCTGACGACATGAGGCATCACTGGTTTTTGGCTAGGTAGACACCTCAAAATGTATCCACTAGAAATTTCAAGTTAGCTGCTGGGACACGCTCGTCCTCACCCCCTCCTGGCTGTCTCTTCTGTTTGCTCCCTATGACTAGTTTACCTCTTGAGGATCCAGGCTTTGGGCTGACTTTTTTAGTTCCTGGAGGCTTCCAGGTATTGAATTAGGCCTGTATGGGAGAGAAAGAAGAGAAAAAGAGAATTAACTTTATGCCGTAGAAAGAGGAGAATTAGATCAAGGAAAGAATAAGTATATTTTATGCATCAAGGCATGACAGATGATTTCTAAGAGGAGAATTGGATTAAGAAAAGAATAAGTATATATAAAGCGTTGAAAGTTTGATGGATTTTTATTTATTTATTTATTTATTTATTTATTTATTTATTTATTTATTTATTTATGGCTGTGTTGGGTCTTCGTTTCTGTGCGTGGGCTTTCTCTAGTTGCGGCGAGTGGGGGCTGCTCTTCATCGCGGTGCGCGGGCCTCTCACTGTCGCGGCCTCTCTTGTCGCGGAGCACAAGCTCCAGACGCGCAGGCTCAGTAGTTGTGGCTCACGGGCCTGGTTGCTCCGCGGCATGTGGGGTCTTCCCAGACCAGGGCTCGAACCTGTGTCCCCTGCATTGGCAGGCAGATTCTCAACCACTGTGCCACCAGGGAAGCCCTGATGGATTATTTTAAGTTGTTGCCTTTGAGTCATTTTTTTTTCAAACCAAGTGACTCAGCCACCAAGAGATTCTTTTGTTATATGATCAACCTTACTTTACTGCTAATAGTGCAAGTTCAAATGATGAAGCAGCCTGTTTCTCTGTCCCTTATGAAGCATCATCTTCCAACACTGATGCTTGAGTCTATAAAAACAGATCCATCAATATATTTGAATAAAAAAATAAGTGGTTGGGCTTCCCTGGTGGCGCAGTGGTTGAGAGTTCGCCTGCCGATGCAGGGGACACGGGTTCGTGCCCCGGTCCGGGAAGATCCCACATGCCACGGAGCGGCTGGGCCCGTGAGCCGTGGCCGCTGAGCCTGCGCGTCCGGAGCCTGTGCTCCGCAACGGGAGAGGCCACAACAGTGAGAGGCCCGCGTACCACCAAAAAAAAAAAAAAAAGAATTTGAGTTCGTTGATATTAGTCCCTTTCTAATCTCCACTTAGGTTCCATGAGGCAGGCCAGCAGCCTTATAGTGGATTCTTGTTTTGGTTCAGTCGGCTTTGGTTGGTTTCTGTGCTTGTAACCAGAGCCCTCCTTGATGCACGTTACCAGAATGTCTTGGGTGATAAATGTGTCAACGACCGCTAACGGCCATAGTGGGCACGTTAAGTAAAAGCTGACTTTCCTTTTCTCAGAAGCTGCAGTCATCCCTTCATCACGCAGAGGTGCGCGGCCTCAGGTTATCCAGTTATTCCTCCTGCTTCTCTTCCCAGTTATTCATTCATTGATTCCACAGAGAGTTGATGTGATCCTACTACATGCCAGGTGTACTGTTAGGTGCTGGGGACACAGCTGTGAATAAGAGAAAGTTCTTTTCCCATGAAGCTTCAATTCCAATGGGGGGAGACAGAAAACAGGTAAATTAAATACTTACCAGAAAGGAAAGAAATAGAGCGCTGTGACAGAGTTGAAATCGTCAAGGAGGGCCTTTTTGAAGAGGGACGCTCAAAAGGAGACAAGCAGGGTAAGGGAGCCAGCCAGGCAAGTCACCAAAGGCAGCACCTGTTTTGCTCCAGGAGTAGGCAGAAACCAGTGTGAGTGGATCCTGCTGAGGGAGTTGGGGGGAGGGGGGAGGGGGAGGGAAAGGGGGTTGGGGGAGGGGCACAAGTCTGGGTGAGACACAGCACAGCCGCCAGATCCTGGAGGCCAAGGTGAGGAGTTTGGATTTTCCTCTACTTGAAATGAGCGACTACTGAAAGGCTTTCAGCAGGAAAGTAGCGTATACATCGCCACATGAAAGATTTTTCTGGCTGCTGGGCTCAGAGCGGCTTGAATGGGGTGAAAGCAGAAGGAGGCGGGAGGCATTTGCAGTCAGGGTGGGAGGTGTTAATAGTTGGAGCAGGCAGGTGGCCCCGGGAGGTGGTGAGAAGTGGGTGAATGTGAGTTACGTTTGGAGGTTGAGGTGATTGAATGTGACGGGGTGCAAGGGATTAGATGTGAAGGCTGAGGGAAAGGAAAGGATCAAGGTTGAGTCCAAATTATTGTCTTAATAGAAGGGTGGGTTTGGGGGCCACTTCCTGAAATGGAAGATACTGGACAAAGACCAGTTTGGCGTATTGGGATATTAAGAGTTTCCTTGTAGGGCTCACCTTTTGGTGATCTGAGCTGGCCTCAGAGGTGTTTGGTCTCTGAAAGATGGTGTGGAATGAAAATTAGGCTGAAAAGGGGAGAGAGAGAGAGAGAGAAAGAACAGAAGTGAGTGTGAGGTTTGCCAAAGATTACTTGTCACAGGCTAATTTATCTCTGATTGAAGGCGAACAAATTCTACTTCAAAGACAGGTCATTACATACCAAGCTGACTTATTGCAAAGTGTGCAATCACAGTTACACAACATACAGGTTTCAAAGGTTGTTTGCAGTTGTGATTTGCAGAAAGCAGTGGCTCCAATCGGCTGCATGTTAGCATCTCCTGGAGAGCACTCTATTTATTTATTTAGATTTTGCTTTTATTGGAGTATAGTTGATTTGCAATGTTGTGTTAGTTTCAGGTGTACAGCAAAGTGATTCAGTTACACATATACATATATTCATTCTGTTTTAGATTCTTTTCTTATTTAGGTTATCACAGAATATTGAGTAGAGTTCCCTGTGCTATACAGTAGGTCCTTGTTGGTTATCTGCCTTATATATGGTAGTGTGTGTGTGTTCATCCCAAGCTCCGGATTTATCCCTCCCCACCACCTCTCCCCCTTGACAACCATAAGTTTGTTTTCCAAGTCTGTAAGTCTGTTTCTGTTTTGTGAATAAATTCATTTGTATCATTTTAAAAAATCAGATTCCACATATGAGTGATATCATATGATATTTGTCTTTCTCTGTCTGACTTACTTCACTTAGTTTGATAGTCTCTAGGTCCACACGTGTTGCTGCAAATGGCATTATTTCATTCTTTTTTATGGCTGAGTAGTATTCCATTGTATATATGTACCACATCTTCTTTATCCATTCCTCTGTCGATGGACACTTAGGTTGCTTCCATGTCCTGGCTATTGTAAATAGTGCTGCAGTGAACATTGGGGTGCACGTATCTTTTCAGATTATGGTTTTCTTCGGGTATATGCCCAGGAGTGGGATTACTGGATCATATGGTAACTCTGTTTTTACTGTTCTCAGAAACCTCCATACTGTTCTCCATAGTGCCTGCACCAATTTACGTTCCCACCAACAGTGTAGGAGGGTTCCCTTTTCTCCACACCCTAGAGAGCGCTTTAAAAACACCAGTGCCTAGGTTTCACTCGAGATCAATGAATTACAGTCTTTGGGGGTAGGGTCAGTTACCAGTATTTTTTTGGAAAGCTGTCCTCAGCAACAGGGTGAAGAACCATTAGTAAAAAGCAATTTAAACATGGCTGATGACATTTAAAAGCGACCATTTTGGTAAGCAGTGATTCTAAACTAAGCAGTATCTTGCACCCAGATAAGGCACAGTTCGTCTTGATTTTCCTGAGTGCTTTTTCATACCACAAGATATTGTGTATCCATCATTCAGTGGCCTGTTTTCAGAAGGAAATGTCCCTGAAGTAAAACCCACCAGTCAGTTTGTGTCCAAAGTACCAGCTGATGGACGACTTAATGTATTACTTTTCAGCTGATTGATTCTATTAGAGATGGAACCGTCGCTACCCATGAAAAATTGACGAGCTTTCCTCACCACTGTGTCAAATGGAAGCTTCTGGTCGGCCTCAGTTTGGAACAGTCAGAGGCTTGCAGGGCAAGCTGTTTTCATGGTCGAGTATTTCACACAGCTTGGTTCAGGTCAGAGCCACGTTCATGGGAACACTGCTGCTGCCAAACTATGAAATTTCCTGATTAAGGAAATGAGAGGAAATAAGCCATTAACTAGCACCTACACACAGCACACCGACTCAGGGAGTTCTTTTTTTTTTTTTTTTTCCTTTTTCTTCAGGGGAATTAAAAACAGAAGATGCTGCTGTTACAATTCCCTGAGGTAAGATGACAAAAACCAAGGCTGAACATTAAACAGCTGTTTTGGAACTGATTCTGGGAATAAACAAAATGCTGCCTATGGTTTCGCCACAGTTAAGAACACAGATTCTCTGTGATTCATCTGAGGTCTATAGCATCCAAGCTGAGCCAAAGAAATGATGCCAAGAAAAGACAATGACAAAGGGAGAGGCTTAATCATCATGACGGTTGCAATTATAATTAAATGTAAACTTGAGAAGAGGATTGCTTCACTCTGGTAAGAAGGCCAGGATTTGGGGGAAGTCTACAGCTAATGGACGAGAGGATATGGTTCAGTTTCTCTCCCTACTCAGAGAACTTCCCACATTAAGTTATTATTAATATTTATAAAATACAAGAAGAGAAAATAATATTATTTTAATAGTTGGTATGAGAACTCTTAGAAGGTCGCAGTTCTTTCTTCCTTTTTCTTTTCTTTTTCCCCTTTCTTTCTTCCTTTCCTTCTTTCCTCCCTCCTTCCCTTCCCTCCCTCCTTTCTTTCTTCCTTCCCCTTCTTCCTTCCTTCCTTTTTTTTTTTTTTTGCGGTACGCGGGCCTTTCACTCTCATGGCCTCTCCCGTTGCGGAGCACAGGCTCCGGACGCGCAGGCTCAGCGGCCATGGCTCATGGGCCCAGCTGCTCCGCGGCATGTGGGATCCTCCCGGACCAGGGCACGAACCTGTGTCCTCTGCATCGGCAGGCGGACTCTCAACTGCTGTGCCACCAGGGAAGCACTCTTCCTTCCTTTCTTTCTTTCTTCCTTTCTCTCTTTCTTTCTTTCCTCCCTCTTCCCTCTCTTTCTTCCTTCTTTCTTTCTTTCTTCCTTCCTTCCTTCCTTCCTTTCTCTCTCTTTCCTTTCTTTCTTTCTTTCTTGCTTTCTCTTTCTCTCTTTCTCTCTTTCCCTTCTTTCCTCCCTCCTCCCTCTCTTTCTTCCTTCTTTCTTTCTTCCTTCCTTCCTTCCTTTCTCTCTCTCTCTTTCTTCCTTCCTTCCTTTCTTCCTTCCTTTCTTCCTTCCTTCCTTCCTTCCTTCCTTCCTTCCTTCCTTCCTTCCTTCCTTCCTTCCTTTCTTTCTTCCTTCCTTCCTTCCTTCCTTCCTTCCTTCCTTCCTTTCTTTCTTCTCACTCTCCTCCCCCTCTGTTTCTCCTTTTCTTTTCTCTTCTCTTGCCTGCCTACCTCCCTTAAATTTTAAACATAAGCCTGTTTACAGTAGAGGCTGAGATGGCAAAAGGGCCAGAAGTGTAAACAGAACTATAGAATGGCCTGGGATAAGACAAGGAAAGGAATTTGTGTTTTGAACCAGAGAGGGAGAGGAAAGGGAAAAGTGAACCGCGGAGAAAGTGGAGTGAGGCAATGGCTGAAGGCTGGGGGAATGTACTGTGTACCCCCCGAGTCTTTGTAAAGTTCTAAACTTATGAAATGCTTGTGGTGGGAGGCGAGTTGGGAGTCTTGTGCAACATCTGGTAAAGGGTCTGACCTTTGACAAGGAAAGGAATCAAGAACACACACAGGAACAACAAATCAGGACCATGAAGTAGAGAGCTGAGAATCTGCAGAAACTGTGGGGAGGGACTCTCATTGTGCAACTTAGTGTCTCAGCCAAGTTTACCTTAATCTCCCAAGGCCAGACAGCCTTCATCTGGGATCTATTTGCAAGGACTGGGAGAAGTTTTTTATGTAAGCTACGTGGCTGTGAAGCCACGAGTGGTTTTTCACTGAGTTCTGTGCACTGTATTTTAAAGTCCTACCTGGAGCAATTATGAAGTTTCTATGGGGGATGTGAATCCCTAATGCACACTTCCCAATTCTGACTGCATCAGGTGTCCATCCAACAGGTTAGACACTATCCATCATCTGACCAACCGTCAGTCCATCCACCTATTAACTCACTAGGCATAAAGAGCACTTTCTATGTTTGTTTGTTTGGTTGGTTGGTTGCTGCACCGTGCGGCTTGTGGGATCCTAGTTCCCCAACCAGGGATTGAACCTGGGTCCCAGCAGTGAAAGTGCCGAGTCCTAACCACTGGAACGCCAGGGAATTCCTGAGCCCTTTCTATGTTTAAGGCTCTGTACTAGGCACTTGGGCGTAAACAAATATGAACAAGACATAGATCCTGATCTCAAGGAGCTTAGTCTAGTAGTGACAGCTGTAGTGGTTTGAATTGTGTTCCCTGACCCCATCGGGTGGGCCCTTTTTCAATGACAGTGTCCTTAAAAGAGACAGAGAAGGAAAAGACGCAGAAAAGATGTCCGTGTGAAGATGGAGGTAGAGAGAGATTACAGTCATGCTCCCACAAGGCAAGGAATGCCAAGGGTTGTCGGCAGCCACCAGAGGCTAGAAGAGAGGCAGGGGATGCCTCCTCCCTCAGAGCCTTTAGAGGGAACCAGTCCTGCCGATACCTTGATTTTGGATTTCTGACCTCCAGAACTATGAGAGAATAAATTTCTGTCGTTTTAAGCCACTCAGTTTGTGGTTATTTGTCACAGAAGGCGTAGGAAACTAATACAGCAACATGTACTAAAATAGCAAAGCACCGTTATCAAAAGAACAGAAAAGAACATGTATCGATGAGGATGCAGAGAGTTGGAACCTTTGTGCACTGTTGATGGGAATGTAAAATGGTGCAGCTGTTATGGAAAATAGTAAGAAGGATCCTGAAAAAAATAAAAATAAAAACTACCATGTGACCCAGCAACCCCACTTTTTGGTACATATCCAAAAGGATTCAAAGCAGGATCTTGCAGAGATAGTTGCACACCCATGTTCATCATAGCATTATTCACAGTAGCAAAGAGGTGGAAATAATCCACCCCAGTGTTTGCTAACAGATAAAAGGATAAAGAAAATGTGGTGTATATATACATATATATGTGTGTGTGTGTGTGTGTATATACACACACATGTATTATGCAGCCTTAAAGAAGAAGGAAGTCCTGTCACTTGCTCTAACATGGATACACCTCGAGGATGTTGTACTAAGCAAAAGAAGCCAGCCACAAGTGGACAAATATTGTATGATTCCACGTATATGAAGTATCTAAAGTAGTCAACATCATAGAAACAGAAGGTAGAAATGTGATTACCAAGGACTGGAGGAATTGGTGTTTAATGCATATAAAGGTTCAGTTTTAATTTTTTTTAGTTTTTTTAAAATTGAAGTGTAGTTTATTTACAATGTTGTGTTCGTTTCTGGTATGCAGCAAAGTGATTCATTTATACACACACATATATATTCTTCATATTCTTTCCCGTTATGCTTTATTATGGGATATTGAATATAGTTCTCTATGCTATACGGTAGGATTTTGTTGTTTATCTTTTTTTTTTTTCCTCCCCTACTTTCCCCTTTAGTAACCATAAGTTTGTTTTCTATGCCTGTGAGTCTGTTTCTATTCTGTAAGTAAGTTCATTTGTATCCTATTTTAGGTCCCACATATAAGTGATATCACATGGTATTTGTCTTTCTCTGTCTGACTGACTTCACTTAGTATGATAATTTCGAGGTCCATCCATGTTGGTGCAGATGGCGTTATTTCATTCTTTTTTATGGCTGAGTAGTATTCCATTGTGAATATATACCACATCTTCTTTCTCCATTCCTCTGTCAATGGACACTTAACTTGCTTCCATGTCCTGGCTCTTGTAAACAGTGCTGCTGTGAACACTGAGGTGCATGTATCCTTTTTAATTTAATCCCCATAAAGATTCAGTTTTGCAAGATAAAAAAATTCTAGAGATCTGTTGCACAACAATGTGAATATACTTAACACTTCCGAACTGTACACTTAAAATGATTAGGATGGTAAATGTAGTGTTATGTTTCTTACCACAAAAAAATAGCTGAGTACCAGGCAGAAAGGGGTAAATGCCACAGTGAGTATAATAAGATGCTTTTGAAAATTTAGCTGGAGAAGAGTCGAGTGAAAAGTTGGTGGGGGGCTTCCCTGGTGGCGCAGTGGTTGAGAGTCGACCTGCCGATGCAGGGGACACGGGTTCGTGCGCCGGTCCGGGAGGATCCCGCATGCCGCGGAGCGGCTGGGCCCGTGAGCCGTGGCCGCTGAGCCTGCGCGTCCGGAGCCTGTGCTCCGCGACGGGAGAGGCCACAACGGTGAGAGGCCCGCGTACAGCAAAAAAAAAAGTTGGTGGGAGTGCAGGAGAGGAAACAGTTCAGAGGTTTTATGGCAGTGGCAACATTTGTGATGGGTCTTCAGGAAAAAAGATATGATTTTGACATTCAGGGATGGTGGCGGACATGGAGTAGTGAAAAGCACCTAGTGCAAATGACGAAGTTGAGTACGTGAGATGAGCGTGGTGCCCTGGACCGCTGCGGGCCACTTTGGCGCCTTTGTGCACAGTAGAGAAAGATGCTGCTTTCTCCTGAGGGCCTGGTTTGGCAAGCAGAGTGTGACTGGGTTTCAGCTGGGGTCCCTTTTTCAGTTCAAGTTCTGCAGAATGGAATTGGCTGTCCTAGGCCCACAAAGAGGTAAGAAGTCAGCTGGGGAGAAAGATGATGAACTCAGTTTGGGGCATAGTGAGTTCCGTGGGTCAGCAGAACGTCCAGGCGGAAATAGGAAACATAAAACTAAAAATGTAGGACCAGTGTTTGGAGGAAAGTTTAGGATTCCAAGTGTAGACTTAGAAGTCACTTTCATGGTGTTAAAACTTTAATAAATTGTTCATATGGTACTTATTTAATTATAGAACTCCACTTAATTATAGGACATTGGAGTGGCCATCAAGGAGGCACACAGCGCCCTCTGGTGGAAATATGAAAACACTCCTTATCACTACCATCCGCAAAATAATTTTGAGCAAATACTGTTCAAGAGCATTCTTTTTTTTTAATTAATTAATTATTTATTTTTGGCTGCGTTGGGTCTTCGTTGCTGCGCGCGGGCTTTCTCTAGTTGCGGCGAGCAGGGGCTACTCTTCGTGGTGGTGCGCGGGCTTCTCATTGCGGTGGCTTCTCTTGTGGCGGAGCACGGGCTCTAGGTGTGCAGGCTTCAGTAGTTGTGGCACGTGGGCTCAGTAGTTGTGGCTCGCGGGCTCTAGAGCGCAAGCTCAGTAGTTGTGGTGCACGGGCTTAGTTGCTCCGCAGCATGTGGGATCTTCCTGGACCAGGGCTCGAACCCGTGTCCCATGCATTGGCAGGCGGATTCTTAACCACTGCGCCACCAGGGAAGCTCCAAGAGCATTCTTTTGCTGCCTGGAGCGCCACATGGGTCTGTTTAGCCCTGGCTGTGCCAGACACTGGGACTCCCTTCTCCTCCCTGAAACTGTATTCCTGCTGAGCATCTGGGTCCAGTAAGAAATCATGTACACTGTTCACACTTTCTTCCACACTTTCTTCCACACTAACATGCTGAGGGCGGCTGGACCAAGCAGAAACCCCGAGAAGCCCTGTTACTCTGCCCCTTACAGCCTAGAGGCCAGCCAAGCTCAGGGAGGCAGTGACCTAGCTGCCTTGTTCCTGGGTCTCACCTGGTCCCTCCAAGGCACAGAGCCCCTCCCAAGAAGAAACTTCATCCACTCCATCTGACCATCCCAAGGGGAGATGGGGAGAGAATCCACTTACAGAGAAAGAAGAGAGAGAACTCTGATCCCTCCACTCCCTCGCCAGATGTTCTACATTCTACTTCCCGCGGGTAGAGGGTGAGCAAGGGACCCCATTGGGTCAGTTTTGCCCTGAATCCTGCCACAGACCCTCCCTGACACTGAGGGCAGCAGGTAAGAGCAGAGGCTTGAAGACTGCATGGTGCCACTGCTTTACATTTAATATCCAACCCGGTCCTCACAAACACTTCTACAGAAGTATTATTGTTTCCCACTTTATAGTTGGGGAGACTGAAGTTCCTAGAGGTTACATAACTTTTCAAAGGTCACACACTAGTAAGAAATGGACCCAAGCAGAACTGTTTTTTTTTTAAATTGAGGTTTAACTCACATACCATGAAATTCATAAAATTCAGTGGTTTTTACTATATTCACAAAGTTGCGCAACTATCACCGCAATCTAATTCC
Organism: Phocoena phocoena; assembly: GCF_963924675.1. NCBI lineage: Eukaryota > Metazoa > Chordata > Mammalia > Artiodactyla > Phocoenidae > Phocoena > Phocoena phocoena. The sequence goes on from NC_089240.1 coordinate 20,451,012, forward strand.
AAAACATCGTCATTACCCTAAAGAGGAACTCTCTTCCAATTAGCAATGACTCCGCATTCCCCGCTCTGCCAGTCTGCTTTCTGTCTCTGCAGACTTGCCTATTCTGAACACTTCATACCAATGAAATCATACAATATGTGGTCCTTTGTGACTGGCTTCTTTTACTTAGCACAGTATTTTCAAGGGTCATCCCTGTTGTAGCGTGAATCAGTACCTCATTCTTTTTTTTATGGAAGGATAATATTCCATTGTATAGAGAGACCACATTTTGTTTATCCATTCATCAGTTGATGGACATTTGAGTTGTTTTCACTTTGGGGTTATTATGAATAATGCTGCTCTGAACATTGATGTACAAGTTTTCGTGTGAACGTATGTTTTTATTTGTCTTGGGACTATACCTAGGAGGGGGACTGCCGGCTCACGTGGGAGCTCTCTGTTGAAGTTTTTGAGGCCCTGCCAGACTGTTTTCCAGAGTAGGTGCACCATCTTCCTCTCTCACTGGCGATGTGTCAGAGTGCCGATTTCTCCACGTTCTCGCAAGCAAAACAGATTTTCAAGTTCATTTTCTTCCTCCCTCACTTTCTCCCTTAAATATGTATTTATTGCTTATTGTGTACGCGGGACCGTGCCCAGCACTGGGGATTCAAAGATGAATATGTCTCCACACTTGAGGAATCAGCCCAGGGCAGACATCGCGTATTTATCTTTGCACGGGGTCCCTGCCTTGTACACTTTGCATGGACGTCCCAGCCCCAGGTGTCACTTCTTCAAAAATATAAAGGTGAATTGCAAAGTTTATGCTAATTTTAAAAAATTGTTAAACTTAGAATGACAATAAATAGCAAATAAAAAATACCATAACAAAAAAAAAGAAAAAAACACACCATTACATGTCGAGAGAAAGGCTGTGGAAGAAAGGAAAAGCTGTATATTTTAGTAGCTCTAACAGCACTCATTTGCTGCTTTTTGAATAAGGCTGTCCCACATTTTCATTTTGCACTGGGCCCTACAAATCCAGGCTCTGCACCTGGCTGAGTACTTCAGCAGGAAGGCGCTACCAAATTACATGGCAAAGGGTGTGGACATGGGGAGGGGTGAGAAACTGGGCCCTCATGTGATTTACCACACCGTGTATTCGATGACCTGGGAAATTTTTTATTTCGTGAGGACAGGAGGGAGTGGAGGGTCTCAAAATGCTCAGATCTTTAACGTTTTTTCTCAAGAGCGATAAAGGATGGCGTTGGATTTAGTAAGAACTGTTGACCCTAAGCAGATTCCATTTTAAATTTATAAGTGAGATAGAATTCAGAGCCAGTTGCTCGTTTATCTCTCAACTTCAAACACAGGAAAGCCTTAGCTGGCCTTGCTCACTGCTGACACCCTAGAGAGGGTTGTTCTGCTAAGGAGATGGTGAATTACTCTGATTAGATAGTCCCTTGAGCAGCAGGGAAGGCTAGATAGAAGTGATGGTAGAGAAATGAACCAGAGAGAGTATCTAACTTCTTCCCTTTCCCATCACATTGATATTCTTCCTTTACGTGAAACTTCTTATCCAATTTCTATCATTTTTGTTACAAATGGACACACAAATTTGGTGGAAAATGCAGACATGTGCCCAAGGTCACTTAGCTAGTAACCAGAACACCCAAGGTTAGAATCCGTATCTCTGTACTTTTCCTTTTATTTGGGAAGAGAGTTGCTCTGTGTTTTTATAGACTCTCAAGTCATTTTTGTAAATATCATTTTGGGGCAACATATTTTTAATATTTTTGTCTTTTTTTCACTTTAATTACTGAGATACAGACGTCTCTCTGGGCTCCCAAAGTTTAGTTCGCACAAAAGCTTTGTCATGGATCATGTTTAAGACTCTGAAAAAGTTCTTCATTGGCAATTCTATTAACCATCAGACAAGAAACGAGAGAAACAAACCCACTGTCTGCTTAGTTCAGCTCTTCAAAAGAGTTTCACTTAGGAATATGTGTTTCCATCCCAGAAATGATTAGTGGATGGTTAAATTACACGAGGAGGGAGAATTAACATTTTGAATGAAAGGGTATATAATGAGAGGGTTTGAAGTAGAAGAAAATTGCTCGCAAATAGAATAGGATTTTGAACAAGAGACAAACGGGTCCAGCTATTTATGTACATTACCCATCTCAGTCATTACGTTTTGGGTTCCTTTTCAGTTCTGGCAAGTCTTTCTTAACCTGCTGAAGGCTTAAACTTTACTGTCCAGAGTTACACTGCTAAAATTAGAGGTACGTTGTCCTGAGGAGGTGTGTGGCCAGTTTAATGGTACAGGAGCAGGATAAAGCTAGTCTGTCTGCCTTCTCTCTTTTGTCTGTCTTCTCATTACTGGGCCCAGAGAGGTCTGGTCTGTGGGGAGATGCGTGAGCTGAGGGGTTTCACCCACAAGGACAGAAACAACCGTTCAGGTTCTGTGGCCCGGGAGAGGCAGGCAGAACTCTGGCTAATGACTCATAGAAGTTTGGAACTTGATCCTGCTAACGTGGTGGTCATAGAAATCACTGAAGGGGACTTCCCTGGCGGTCCAGTGGTTAAGACTCCGCACTTGCAACGCAGGGATGCAGGGGGCGCAGGCGTGATCCCTGATCGGGGAACTAAGATCCCACATGCCGCACGGTGTAGCCAAAAAAAAAAAAAAAAGAAGAAGAAAAAGAAATCACTGAAAACTCTTAGCGGCAAAATGCCAGAACATTTTTTTCACTTGTCTATTCATCTCTCACATATCGAAGAAATGTTTCACGTCTGCCAGCCAGGGGACACCTATGGGGGCCGCTCAGTTATTCTGGCAAATTCACATACCTGGAAGGGTGAGGGACTCAGGGCTGACCCTTGGCTATGAGGATGGACCGGTGGGTCAAGAATTGCTTCTTCTGGGTCTGATGAAGATCTGATGAATGTGAAGATCTCAGGTGGATCTTCTATAGACCCTCAGCTGGGCCCAGTGTGGATGAGCCACCCTTGCTAAAAGGGATAACTTTCCACAGTGAACTACCTGTACACGTGCTGTCATCTCGGGATCTGCGCTTGGTAGTAGCTGAAGCTAAGACCCAGCATTTGCATCTGTTCTGTTCAGAAAAACAGATGAGGGAGAAGGCATAACTGAAATGCAGGCAGTATCAAAGGGCACTGGCAGACAGAAAGCAGAAACAGCCTGTCAGAAACACATGGGAGTAGACTCCCAGGATCTCCTGGGGCCTCCATGAAAGACCAGATTTATTCCCTTGATGACTGATCCAGCTGTTCAAGGGCAGTGTGTCCTGACTTGTGTGGATCTGGGCTCCACAGATTAGCATCCTGCAAGCTGCACTTGTCTGCCCTTGGCCAAAGGAGGGACTGTGAAAATGAAAAACAGCCCTGCTGGCAGCTAGGCTGTGATGTTCCCAACCGAAGATAAATAGTGCATGTGGAAAATAAATAATGTCCAGAGAAGGTCACTCTGACCACGTTTGGAAGTAGAGAGAGCCAAGGCCACTCCTCAACTGGGAAAATAATCGATTAACAGTCCATCGCCTCCCTTGACTAACAGGACTCACTGTAGCTCCTTTACCAATGACAATTCTAGCCCCTAGTTAATCTTCCCACCTCTCAAAGAAAAATGAAGATGCCCACTTATTGTACTGCTACGGTTGTTGGTGCGCGCAGGCTTTCTCTCCGGTTGCAGCGAGCGGGGGCTACTCTCCATTGCGGTGCCCGGGCTTATCATTGCAGTGGCTTCTCTTGTTGTGGAGCACGGGCTCCAGGCGCACAGGCTTCAGTAGTTGTGGCACGTGGGCTCAGTAGTTGTGGCTCGTGGGCTCTGGAGTGCAGGTTCAGTAGTTGGCGGCGCACGGGCTTAGTTGCTCCGTGGCACATGGGATCTTCCCGGGCCAGGGCTCAAACCCGTGTCCCCTGCACTGGCAGGTGGACTCCCAACCACTGTGCCACCAGGGAAGTCCCCGCTAATTGGGTTTTGACTACAGGTATGTTAGTGCCGATCTTATGTTGGTAGACATCTGCCCTGGCCTGTTTGCTGGCCGCCATCCGATTAGCATTGGAAGAGATGCTAAGGGAAAGAAAACAAATGCAACCATTTTCAAATGTCTTCCATTTCTTCTCTCCTCTTTCTCCTGTCTTTGCCTTTGTTAGCTGGAACCGATCTGTTAGTGACTTCTTTTGTATACGTGTGAAATACCGCGTTAACAGCTCCCTATATAGTGTGTCTCTGAGTCAGTTCGTACTGTGGGAGATGTTTTCTGAAGATGTGGCAGTGATAGCAGGGTCTCCATTGTGCCTCCATCTAGTTGATACCTTAAAGGGAAAACGTCTCCCACAGTGCGAACTGACTCAGAGACACACTCAGTTCCTTTGTAGATCTACGGGCTCATTAATGAATGAGAAATGGGAACTAAGGGAATTCCTTGGTGGTCCAGTGGTTAGGACTCAGCGCTTTCACTGCTGAGGGGCTGGGTTCAGTTCCTGGTCAGGGAACTAAGATCCCACAAGCTGCGTGGCGCAGCGTAAGGGAAGGAAGGAAAGGGAGGAAGGGAGGGAGGGAGGGAGGAAGGAAGCTGATTATCCAGTATTTGGAGAATAGTTAAGTATAGTGCATCAGACTAGTGGACTATCTTGCGGCTGTTAAAAGAGGCAACTGAGGCAACCTAGAAACAAGGAAAATTGTTTATGAAACAATTGTTTATGAAAATTAAATATAATGTAGTGAACAATGTGATTACAACTAGATGGCAATCGTCACTGTGTAGCTCAGGGCCTAAGCTGGGTACCGGGAGGGATTTACAGGTATGGCTTGATGGCACGAGCGGTCGGCCCATCAAGGCTCTATCTGAATGAGGGATAGAGGAACCTGATAGAAAGGATCAGGGCTTGGGAGTAGGGTGAAGTCAGCAAGGCACCTGCATGAAATTTAACAGAGTACCAAACAAAGAAACCAACAAAAAAACTTCGATAATCAAGATAAAAATATTTTAATGCAATATTTTAAAAAATCAGAAAAAAATCCATGATGGGACACAGTATCAAAAAATTTTTTTTCAGTATCAAAATTTTAAGTTAATGTTCAATCCTGCCCTTGCCCAACTCTGAGAGAGAACACTTCACTTGCCTCACCCCAGTCCAGCCCCGGTAAGGACAGTGACTAGCTGTGTGGGACCACCAGCTCTCTCCTACCTCTAGGACTGAACCCCACTGAGAATAAGGGCCGCTCCTTATTAACCCCAAAGGAGGGAGAGTCCGAATGCACACACTTGGTTAGGGAATGGTTGATCAGAGGGAAGATGTTTCCATGAAGTCAAATGTCAAGTAGATCTTCCAGGGGCTTGGGCTGGGACGAGGAGAAACAGCAAATAAAAGTGCCCCTATCATGCAAATCTCCATAAAGAGCTACTCTATGAATGTAACCCAGTTGGGTGACTTGTGGAGATTCTTAGAGTGTGAAATGGAGGCATGTCTAGGAGTCACAAGCAGCAGAGGACATCCCTAAAACAACCTGGGTCCCTGGGGCACCACTGTCCTTGTAGGAGCAGAGGCTGAAGAACCACATTATGTTTGTGCAAAAGATATATGTGGGACAAAGCAGAACCCCCCCCCCCCCAAGGAGCAGGAAGGCAGGCACTTGACAATATTTCTGTATATTCTGAAGGTTGGGGGTGGGGGCTGATCTAACTGAGATTCAGTTTTGTAATTGTTGTAAACCTATTGGACAGTCAGGCTGGGGTGGCCTGTGTAAAATCAGATTCTATATGCAAATGTGCAAGGACTAGAGAGTAGTGGCTCTGAACAAAGATGACTGTGTCGGAGAAATAGTGAGAAATAGTGTGATGGTTGTGTGAAATCTTTTCAAGTTTTTCTTAGTGTTTTCATGTGATCTTTTCAACTAATAACAAGGGAAATGAAGAAAGTATCGTATCTATGAAATGACCTATGTAGAGCCTGGCACCATAGCTTGGAGTCCAGCAAACTTAAATTGTTGTCCTGCCCAAGTTCGTGTGCCTGATGCACAGCGAGGCCAAACAAACCAAAATGCTGGAGTTCGGAGCAGAGAAAGGTTTATTGCAGGACCAAACAAGGAGAACGGGTGGCTCATGCTCAAAAGGCCCGATTTCCCCGTTGGTTTCAGGGAAGAGTTTTTATTGTTTTTTGTATTTTAACCTGTATTTCAGTCTTAAAATTTTTTTTATCTTATATTGGAGTATAATTGATTAACAATGTGTTCGTTTCAGGCATACAGCAAAGTGATTCAGTTATACGCATACATGCATCTATTCTTTTTCAAATCATTTTCCCATTTAGGTTATTACAGAGTATTGAGCAGAGTTCCCTGTGCTATACAGTAGGTTGCCGGTTCAGGGAAGAGTTTTTATATGCAAAATTTGGGGGGAGATATGCAGGTATATGACCTTCCTCTGATTGTTGGTGGTGAGATAACAGGGTGGTGTTCCAGGAATCTCAGTCCTCAGCCTTCTGGTTCCATCCAGTCTGGGGTCCACGTGCTTGTGCTCAGCCTGAAGTTACCATCCTCCACCTGGGTGGGGGCCTTAGTTCCTGCAGAAGAACTCAGAGATATATTGCTATGTATATCCCTTGAGGGGGAACCAGGACCCTGCTTTAATTACTGCACTGCTGTTTCTTGACTGCTCCTCCTTTGTTTCTGCATTCCTTCATTTCCCTAATTAGTAACTGTTTGAATCTGCCCTTTGGAACTCAAGGAAGGTCTAGGGGGTGAAGCCTTTGCCCTACAAACAGGAAATGGGGGACGGGGAAAGGCTTTTGTCCCTGGGAGGGCCCCACGAGCTTCCTGCTTTGTTTCAGAATGACAATATTGCACTTGATTATCTGAGTATAAATATGTGAGGTTTTATTGAGATCAAGAGCTTAGTTTTACTAATGGTGTCCTTACTAGAAAACAGTAAGTCAAGTTTCTATGAAGATCAAGTGCCTATAGGAGGAGGCCTAAAATAAGCATTCTGTGTTAAAACAAACTAAGGACAACAACAAAACTGTGGCCAGTGATTCTAACATATAGCCAAGATTGAGAACTAATGAACCCAATGCTGCCCTACAGAACTTTCTACAGTGATGCAAGTGTTATACATGCACTGTCCAGTAGAGTAGCCACTAGCCACACGTAGCTCTTGAGCACTGATATGTGGTTAGTGTGAGTGAATTTTTAATTGTGTTCAATTAAATCTAAACGTAGATGTAAACAGCCACAGGTGGCTAACGGCTACTGTGTCGAATAGCACGGCTCTCGTGCAGTGATGCTCAGACTTCGGCTGGTAACAGAGTCCCCTGAGCAGCTTGGTAAAAATACAAAGGCCCAGGCTGCATCCCACTTCAACAAGCCTGGGTCTCTATTCTTTATTAGCTCGACGGGAAATTTTTCCATAGCAGCACTTTGCAAACTTTTGGGGGATCTTGACAAAAATGCAGATTCTGATTCAGTAGGTCTGGGATAGGGTCCAGAGACTGCATTTCTAACAGGCTCCCCTGGCATGCCAATGCTGCTGTCCAGGGGACCACACTTTGGGTAGCGTGGCTCTGGATTTTGGTTGTGTCTGTTTCTTTCTAAGGTAAATTCCTGAGCGGATGCTGTTAGCTATTTTCAAATGTTCTACTCAGTGGAAGTTTTTTAAACATTTATTTTAAAATTTGAGTTATAATTGACATGTAACATGTTTAAGTTTAAGGCGTACCACACATTGATTTGACGCACTTATATATTGCAATATAATTACCGTAGAGTTAGCTCACACCTCTATCACGTCATATAATTAGATTTCTTTTTTGTGGTGAGAACGTTTAAGATCTAGTTTCTTAGGAACTTTGAAGTATATAATACAGTACTGTTGTCTGTAATCACTCTGCTATGCGTTAGATCTCCAGGACTTATTTATCTACTAGTTACAAGTTTATACCCTTTAATAGTAGCTCCCCAATCCCCCGACCAGGGGAAGAAGTGTTTGGGACATCAGCTGCTCTTTCACTTCCCTTTCCCTGTTCAAATCAGGCCAGCTACATTTTATCCTCCTGCCCCAATTCCCTACACATTGAAAATGCCAACATCACCCTGAAGGCTAGGAAGAGGTAGAAATCCCAGGCAAGTGGCATCCTGATCGTATCTGTATTTTGTGCAGTGTGTTATTTTTCTTTCATAATTTACTGCCTGTTCCAGAAAAAAAGAGAGCCTGTGTAGGTGTGTTGAGAAGGGCGGTCAATATGCATAATGAGAGTGTTTTGAAAATTTATCGGTTGCCACAAATTCTCATCACTGAGAAATGAAAGCTCTGCACAGCTTATGGCACAGAAATGGGACCTGTATTTGCCAATATTAAACAGTTGTATTTCCTATAGATATTAGGAAAAAATTCCCTAAAACTATTGCTAAAACTTGACAGTAAATATAGACTCCTGGTTAGTCAACAGAAGAGAAAAGGGGATTTTTAGTGGGTCAGAAACAGTACATTTTCTTAACATGGACTGACTTTTTAAGTCTCAGGAAGTTAAATGGATCTTTTAATGGGAAATAACGGGCACCCTCTTTTTATTTCCACCACTGCTGTGTTCCACAATGTCACCCATACATTGGGCAGCTGCTCCTTTCTTAACAACACCCCGAGCCTACAGAACTCCCATTTAGATAAAAGAACCTAATTCTGCACTGTGCATCTGTTACAATCTGCTACAAATTGCAGATGTGGGAGGATGGAGGGTTGTGTGAAGAGGCCTGCGTCTCTTTCAGGCTGCCTGCAGGGAAGGGAATGTTGTCCTCCAGGTTCTGTCTTCTCTGACCCTGGAGCTGGTGCTGGGTGGAGAGGCTGTCTGACCGCTGTGGCTGGGGTTGCCTTTACCTGTATGCAGGTTGAGACCTCAAGAAATTACATCACCCACCTTCCTGCTCTTCCTCTCCTTTCTTGGTCACTCCTTCTCAGCCTCCCATTCCAGCTTATTCATTTTATTTATTTAAAATTTTTTTTGGCTGCACCATGCAGCATGTGGGATCTTAGTTCCCTGACCAGGGATCGAACCCATGCCCCTTGCAGTGGAAGCGTGGAGTCTTACCCACTGGACCACCAGGGAAGTCCCCAGCTTACTCTTTTCCCAACCTGTAAATGTGGGTATCTTTTGATACTCGATCCTAGGCTTTCTTCTTTATGTATTTAGCGGCTATGTTGCTTGGAACATACAAGTTTTTGACGCTTGCTTCTTAAACTGTGCCTTCTGTTGTTCCAGTGTCCCTCTTTAGTCTCTCGTAGATTCTTTCATCTTCAGTTCCTCCTTTCCTGATCATAATGTTGCCATTTCTGTTTTTTATGGCATTGGCCTTGCTATCTCTCTCTTTTTCTTATAACTTATCTTATAGCTGGGTTTGGTTTCTTTTTTTAAACTCATTTTGACATTTTCAGTCTTCTCATAGAATTAAGTCCGTTTGCATTTACTGAAACGACTGGTATACTTGGTTTTATTCCTTCTGTGTTGCATTTATGCTATAACATTTGACTTTGATAGTTCTTTTTTTCTTTTCATTTATTTATTTATTTTGCGGTACGCCGGCCTCTCACTGTTGTGGCCTCTCCCGTTGCGGAGCACAGGCTCCGGACGCGCAGGCTCAGCAGCCATGGCTCACGGGCCCAGCCGCTCCGCGGCATGTGGGATCATCCCAGACCGGGGCACGAGCCCGTGTCCCCTGCATCGGCAGGCGGACTCTCAACCACTGCACCACCAGCGAAGCCCTGATAGTTCTTCTTTTTACTATTTCTTTTCTTTCCTTTCCAGTTTTATTAAGTTGCTCTCCATTCTATTTTTGGCCCTCGTTAATTTGGACATTCCATTGTACCTTTCCGTTCTTTTAATGGCAACTTGTTATTCTCTAGTGTTCTTAATCAATTACCTATTTTGTTACCATTACTTGAAAACAAGACCCCTCAACTATTTTTCTCACCAAGGCAGTCTATTTTTCGCTGACTCCCCTTCCCCGATAAGATGATAGTTAGGCTATTTTCATTTCTCTTCCCCTTCCTGCTCTGAGAAATTTCAAATGCTCTTTTTTCACTCTACCTCCATGCTCACCACATCCAACGTCTAGGTTTTTCTGAAATAGTTTAGTTCTAAATTATTATTAAAATTGCCTTTGCAGCAACCTCTTTCATTTTAAGAATCCTTATCTAATACATTACATATTCCAAGACATTTGTTTATGATTGGTTTAGATTAAACTACATATTTTTAGAAATCCAATTATTTTCCATTTAATTTAAACTTTAGTATGTGAAGCCTCTGTTTTTGTTCATTTGTTGTTTGGTTAGAATGATTTTTTTTTTAATTGAAGTATAGTTGAGCTACAACGTTTCGGGTGTACAGCAAAGTGGTTCGGATATGTATACACACACACACACACACACACACACCCCTTCTTTTTCAGATTCTGTGCCCTCATAGGTTATTACAAGATATTGAGTATAGTTCCCTGTGCTGTTTATCTATTTATTGTTTATCTATCCTTGTTGTTTATCTATTTATTGTTTATCCTTGTTGTTTATCTATTTTATATATAGTAGTTTGTATCTGCTAGTCCCAAATTCCTAATTTATTCCTCCCCCACCCCCTTTCCCCTTTGGTAACCATAAGTTTGTTTTCTATGTCTGTGAGCCTGTTTCTGTTTTGTAAATAAGTTCATTTATACCATTTTTAATTTTTTTTATTATTTATTTATTTATTTTTGGCCGCACCACGTGGCATGCCAGATCTTAGTACCCCCTGCAGTGGAAGCATGGAGTCTTAGCCACTGGACCACCAGGGAAGTCCCTCTTCTTTTTAGATTCCACATGTAAGTGATATCATATGATATTTGTCTGTCTCTGTCTGACTTACTTCACTCAGTATAATCTCCAGGTCCATTCATCTTGCTGCAAATGGCATTATTTCATTCTTTTTTTTATGGCTGAGTAGTTAGAATGATTTTTCTCGAATAGAGCATGTGGTTGTTCAATTTTTTTAATGCATAAAAAATTTTAAAAAAAAAGCTTTTTACCAGGATGGATGAATGAAATACTGGCTGGGTATGGGATTCTTGGGTTGTAGTCCTTTACTTTCAGTAGTCTCCTAGTTGTTTTTTCAACATCTTCTAGCTTCCAGGACTTCCAGTGCCGTATAAGAAAAGCCTAATACTTATCTTACTTTTTATTTGTAGACAACTTATTCTTTCTGACTAGAAACTTAAGATTTATGTTTAATTATTGAGATTTATAATTTTACCAGGATATGCCTAAGTAAAATTAGGCCTGTCGGCTATTGCCACAGTAAGGCTGTGTGACAAAGTACCCCAAAAAGTTCATTGGCATTAAACAATAAGCATTTATTGGCCACTCACACATCTACAAATCTATGCTGGGCTTGACTCTAAGGTCCAAGTTGGGTCCAGGTCTGCTTGATGTATTTCTCATCCTCCTTGGATCAAGAGCCTCCCAAAGCATGCTCTTCTCAGGGCAGAAAGCAGAAGCACATGATGGTGAACCCACTATGCAGGTATATTTCAAGTTTCTTCTTGTATCATGTCCATTAATAGTCCATTGGCCAAAGTGAGTCACATGATAAAACTCAAAGTCAAGAGTTAGGGAAGTACGGGGCTTCCCTGGTGGTGCAGTGGTTAACAATCTGCCCGCCAATGCAGGGGAGACACGGGTTTGAGCCCTGGTCTGGAAGGATCCCACATGCTGCGGAGCGACTGAGCCTGTGCGCCACAGCTACTGAGCCTGAGCTCTAGAGTCCACGAGCCACAACTACTGAGCCCACGAGCCACAACTACTGAGCCCACGTGCCACAACTACTGAAGCCCGCGCACCTAGAGCCCGTGCTCCGCAACAAGAGAAGCCACTGCAATGAGAAGCCCACGCACCGCAACGAAGAATGGCCCCCGCTCACTACAACTAGAGAAAGCCTGCGCGCAGCAGCGAAGACCCAATGCAGCCAAAAAATAATTAATTAATTTAATTAATTTATAAAAAAAAAAGTTAGGGAAGTGCAATTTGCTCCATGTTAAAGGGGAGGGAATCAGTACTTGTTGAACAATACTTTAATCTACTATAATGGGTAGATTATCTACTCCGACTCTCATGGCACCTGCTGGGAAGTTGGTGTACTTTTTGAGTCTGTAAACTTGGGCCTTTGTTTTTTTCAGGGAAAATTGCATTTATTACTTGCTTAATCATACTTTACCTCCATCGGTTCCTTGTTGTCCTGTTTTTGCTTGTTATGTCTCCTAGATCTATCCTCCAAATCTCTTATCTTTTTCTTCTATAAGTTCCATCTTTTTATATTTTTGAGACATCATGCCTTGAGATTTTTCTTCCCCTTCACCCATGTTACTAACTCTGGCCACAACAGTAGGTATCCTCTCCCTTAATTCAACTAATGTTTTTGTTTTTTTAAAAATTGGGGTATAGTTGTTTTACAATGTTGTGTTAGTTTCTGCTGTACAGCAAAGTGATTCAGCCCTATGTACGCATATATCCCCTCTTTTTTGGATTTCCTTTCCATTTAGGTCATCACAGAGCACTGAGCCCCTGTGCTATACAGCAGGTTCTCATTAATTGCCTATTTGATACATATTAGTGTATATATATCAGTCCCAATCTCGCAATTCATCCCACCCCTCCTTTCCCCCCTTGGTGTCCATACATTTGTTCTCTATGTCTGTGTCTCTATTTCTGCCTTGCAAACAGGTTCATCTGTACCATTTTTCTAGATTCCACATATATGTGTTAATATACGATATTTTCAACTAATGTATGTATTTAATTTTTTTGGCTGTGTCAGATCTTAGTTGAGGCACGCGGGATCTTTTGTTGCGGTGTAGGCTCTTCATTGTGGCACGTGGGCTTCTCTATAGTTGTGGCACATGGGCTCTCTAGTTGAGACATGCGAGCTCAGTAGTTGTGGCATGCAGGTTTAGTTGCCCCGTGGTATGTGGGATCTTAGTTCCCCGACCAGGGATCAAATCCACGTCCCCTGCATTGGACGGCAGATTCTTTACCACTGGACCACCAGGGAAGTCCCCAACTAATGTATTTTTAAGTTTAAAGCCATAGCATTCATTTACAGCAAGTTTGTGATTTTTTTTTTAAAGGATCCCTGGGGGATCCCCTTCTTCTTGTTTTTTTTATATAAATTTATTTATTTTACGTATTTATTTCTGGCTGTGTTGGGTCTTCGTTGCTGCACACGAGCTTTCTCTAGTTGCGGCGAGTGGGGGCTACTCTTCGTTGTGGTGAGGGCTTCTCATTGCAGTGGCTTCTCGTTGCAGAGCACAGGATCGAGGCGCGTGGGCTTCAGTAGTTGTGGCTCGCGGGCTCTAGAGCGCAGGCTCAGTAGTTGTGGCGCACAGGCTTAGTCGCTCCGTGGCATGTGGGATCTTCCCAGACCAGGGCTTGAACCCGTGTCCCCTGCAATGGCAGGCAGATTCTTAACCACTGCGCTACCAGGGAAGCCCTGTGATTTTTTAAAAAGTTGTCATCTGTCCTCCTCTAGCAATTCTGTTTTGCTGGGTGCCTGTTCTGTTTTATGTTCCTCCTTCTGGCTGCTGGGAACTCTTAGTTGTCTGTTACTTTTCTTTATCTACTGTACTGAGACCATTTGGGTATCACATGTTATGCAGTAGGGCCTGGAATGAATTGAGTCATCAGCTTTATTGGGGGAAAGGAAAACTTAAAAGGGCAGGGTAGCAAGAGAAGAGAAGGCACAGGTCCCCTTCCTTCCATCATTAGAGAAGAGTGCCAGTGCCACCACACCCCCCCGGATACATAGTGTGGGTTCGCATTCTGGTAGAGGGACCCGCACCCTTATTGTTCTCCTTTTATAGAATGAGCATGAGAAAACAACTTTATCAATGAAGGGACACACAAACTGCTTGAGCGTTGCCGTCTGGAGTTGGACACTAGCTATTTAAAGGAGTTGTCTGGGAATTCCAGTTGCCAGCACCTGAAGTCTGGTGGGGGACAGTTCTCCATGTTTCCCTTGTTTCTGCTTGTCTTGTGAGCAGAGACACTGATAACCTTTATTCTGGACTAACTTTCCAGGAAGTTTGTATGGTAAACAGCCTGAGGAAATAGAGATAGTATCTCCCTAATGGAGCCAAAGACAAATTTGTTTCTTGACTGTCATAACAAAGATAATGTCTTTCTCCAGAGCAAAAATTAGGCAGGTTTGTTTGCAGCCCCTTTAAACATATTGTTATTTCCTAAGCTTGGGTTCTTCCCTTGTGACAGACATCTACTGCATGTGCGGTATTCACTCGGGCCCACCTCTCTGTTGTCCCCATGGGACTTGGGTGGGCAAGGGAACCAATGCACACATGAAATGCATGCTGCCTTGTTGTGCTATGAGTAATAAAGTCCTTTGTCTCTGACCCAGTATTCTTTTTTTTTCTTTTTCGGTACGTGGGCCTCTCACTGTTGTGGCCTCTCCCGTTGCGGAGCACAAGGCTCCGGACGCGCAGGCTCAGCGGCCATGGCTCACGGGCCCAGCCGCTCCGCGGCATGTGGGATCTTCCCGGACCGGGGCACGAACCCGTGTCCCCTGCCTCGGCAGGCGGACTCTCAACCACTGCGCCACCAGGGAAGCCCTGACCCAGTATTCTTGTCTTCTGCCAGCATCCATGAAATTAAGGCTAACTTGTTAGTTTTCAAGCAGCACAGAGTCTCAGACCTTTCAGAGTTCTCGACAGAGTTCATTAGAAGTGACGTGCCCTCCCGTCGGGAAGCTGAATTCAGTGGAAGCCCCGCTCTCCACTCTGCTCCAGCCCCAGACGATTTGTGGTCCAGGCGGCCAAAATAAGGTCACTTTGGGATAATGCTTATTCAATACAGTGGATAACTGGCAACTACAGGGTGTTCAGTAATTCCTGATCTCTATATGGAAGAAGCCCTAGTCTACAGAAGGGTTGTCTTCCAATGATTTATTTAAAATTTTTTCTAGGAAAAGAACTTTATAAATGGCAGTTATACTTAGCCCCAGGTACTCTTAGATTAGCCCTCTAAACTTACTGAGCAGGTTCAGTTTAGTGGTTAAGACGGTGGGTTCTGGAGCCAGACTACCTAGATTCAAATGCTTACCCCTCCTCAGATGTACAAACTTTGACAAGTTACATTAACCTCAATTTCCTCACATGAAAATGGAGTTAACAACATTAACTACCAATAGGGTCATTCTGAGGATTAAATGAATAATGTACACCTTGTAAGCAACTCCTTTCCAAGCTGCTGTGATAACCATTCAGTAATCTGGTCACTGTGTACAGTGGGAGCAGACTTGATCACCGGCAGGCTTGTTCATATAGCATACACTGCCGGAGATGACGCTTATGACCTATTTCTTTTGCTGGGGGAGGACCTTCCATTAGAGCAAGTATTCTTAACCTGGGGCTCATGGACACTTTTAGGGGATCCATGAACTTAATGAGAAAAGAAAATGCTTTATATATTTACATTCTCTGATCTCTAAGTGAAATATATTATTTCCTACAAATGAATATAGAGAACAAACCACAGTAGTATTAACAATGTCTATGAATTTGTATTGAATAAAAATCACAGATGTTTTCACATATTCCACTTATTGCAGGTACCTCAAAATATCATTCATGGTCAGCACTGCTTTGAAATTATAGTAATTATTAGTTCCTCTGCTACATCTTATTTAATGCATTAACCAAGAAGCATATTTATTATTTATCATAACTTCATACTTTCAGGGTTGTATTTTAGTGTAACGGGCTTCCTTTGTAATGCCGTATCTTTTACTTTATGCACATCAAAATGTCATTCTGAGAAAGGATCCATAGCCTTCACCAAATGCCATAGGCCCATTGTCCAGGGATTAAGAAGCTCTTCAGTAAAGTAAAATTGGCTTGCTCTGCCCACTCAATTTCCCCTGTAAGAGAGCCAGACCCACAGGGAGGGCTCTGTAGTTCTCTAGCCCTGCCTGTGAGCGAGTGGAAGAATCTCCCTAATACAGGGTGCAGTATTAGAAAACCCGCTTGGCCCAGATCTAAATTGTGTCCTTGAATATATGAGCAGAACGTATAAAGAGAATGTATTGACGTTCAGCTGAGTCCTGAATCTCTCTCTGTCAAATGGTTCCAAACTGTGGCAAAGATGTCAGTTATTAGCTCCTCTCAAACACCAGGATGTGGCTGAGTGATAGATTGTAATCTGTCATTTCATCCACACATCTTGAGGTCTTTCCAATCATACGATGAGTCCACTGGGGACAGGTCTATGTCTTGCCCTCAGTGAGGCAGTGGAGAGGGTAGGGTGGTAAAGGACATAGTCTCTGACCCCAGGAGGCTTGGATCCGAATCCGGGCTCTGATACTTCATAGCTGGGTGACTTTGAGCAAATTATTTAACTGCCCAATGCCTTGTTTCCTCATCTATAACTGTACCTTCCTTCCATGGTCCTTGCAAGGACTGAGTGAATTAAAACATGCAAAAACAGAATAGTGCCCAGCAGGAAGTGAGAACAGAGGGAAAAATCCTGTATTTTAGAGCCTAAGTGTTTTTCAAAATGCAATTAAAGCAGCTAAGTTTTACATTTTCCCTGCAGATCAAACACTGAAGTACTTGAGATGAAGGGTTATTTTATTAGACTTTATGGGAAAAGACATTTAACTATCTAAAACACTACTAACACCCTGTCAAGGTTGTCCTCTCCCTTGCCAGAAAGAATGAACTCGGCTTTCTCTAACGAACAGGTGGTCGTGGTGCTATTTCAGGAAGCAACACACAACAAAAACCAAAGACAATATCGGTATCTGTTGAGAGGTGGCAGAAGTAAGAACAGGATGTTCGAGATGGTCTAGCAAGGAACCTAACATGTTTCTGTCACTTTAAAGAAATAAACAAAAATTTCTTAGGAGTATTTTCCCCAAGATTTTCTCAAAATAGCAATCTAGAATGGAATGATTGATTTTTTAACTTATCATTTATAAACAAGTACAAATTCTCTGTGCAGGTACACATACCTGGACTTCATGAGCTGGGCAATATTTTCTCTCTGGAGTCCTATTTCCACCATCTCCTTGGTCTGTGTCCTAACCTCTGACTTGTGGCAGGGTGGTAAGCCACTAAAATCTTGAGTCTTCTGCTGTTTCCTATTCTGTTGTGTACTCATCTTCAGATATGTAACATTCATTATTCTGCTGAGACTTTATCCTACAGGGAATTTACCTTAAATTGCTGAAGGATAAAATTACGTGAATTTTGAATGAGATCTACATTCTGAAGAGGTGCTTTACTTTTCTTTGGTATCTGTATTCTCTGCATCCCACCGAAGCCCTCACACAGTACAAGGCATGTGGGAAGTCCTCGCTTTACAGCTGTTTGAATGAATACAGACTGTGGGATTGTATTTCCAGGGGTACACTCTTTCTTCTTCATCAGTGAGGCAATGGCTTCAATTACAAACCTTGGTGAGGATTAGTAGGAGGAAATAAAGACCACCAAATGGTAATCTGAAACAAAGCTGCATTTATTTGCTTGCCTGGGAAGGGAGCACAACGTCAGCTGGTCTCTCCGTGTAGTAGTATCTGAAAGGATGAGAGTGAGGACAAAAAGGGAGAAGGCACACAAAATCTAGTGAGATTCAGAGTTCACTTGTCTGGTTGGCTCCCAAGGCTGAGTACAAACTCTTCTTTGCAATTGGTCATTGCACTGGTCTTCTTTGCAATTGGTCACTTCTTCAAAGCGCAGGCACCGTTCCTAAAGATGTCCAGGGTGGGCTACATAAAGCTCTAATGGGCTCAGTGTCACTCCGCTGGCATATCTGCCACGTTGGCTTCAAGCTGACCAAATCTTTCCTTAACAGGATCGGTAGCACGTTAGTACAGCCGGGTTAACGCAGTGAGAATCACCAGTTACCTGCCTCTTCACTCATCTCTTTTGGCACTGCCAAACTTCCTTTGTTTGGTTAGGGCAAAAGGCAGGGAAACATACATGTGTACTTGGGAAAAATACTTTTATATACACAGGTTGTCCTTCAAAGTTGGAAGAACAAAATACGAGAGGCCTCCAGATACTTGTACACAACTGTTCATAGCCCCACTATACACAATGGCAAAAGGTGGGAACAACTCAAATGTACATCAACAGACGATGGATAAACAAAACGTGGCGTACACAAACCAGGGGATGTTATTCAGGCCTAAAAAGGAATGAAGTGCCGATACGTGTTACGATGTGGATGAACCTCGAAAACATTATGCCAAGTGAAAGGGGCCACACAGAAGAGGTCACGTAGTCTCTGATTCCATTTTTAGGAAAAATCGAGATGGAGGAGTCTGTAGAGACAGAACGCAAATTGGTGGTTTCCTGGGCTGGGGGAGAGGAAGCTGGGAAGTGAGTGCTGAATGGGTACAGAGATTTCTCTTGGGCGATGAAAATGTTTTGGAAGCAGACAGAGGCTGTGGTCGCACCACATTCTAAATGCAGTGAATGCCAATGAACTGTACACTTTAAAATGGTTGATTCTTATGTCAATTATACCACAGTAAGAAACGGCAAAAGAAAACAGAAAACTTCAGGGGTCTTCTGAGCCCCACTGACACGAGAAAGAAGGTAAAAAGAGATGAGGAAGCACGGACAGCTGACCAGCTGGTGACCACTCAGGGGAGAGGGACTCCACTTCAGAATGTACCAAAGTTGAAAACACTTGAAAGACAAACCCATTTCCAGATGTTTAGATACTTACCTTCTGCAAATAACCCTGGGTTCTCAAAAATGTAAACGATTTTCTAAAGAGAGAAGACAACATCCCCCTTTCACAGCCAGTGACTGCAGCCTAGAGAACAGCTGGGCTCTGGGGGTGGGGGGCTCCTTTTAAAGGGCTGGGGACATCCACGCAAGCAAGGGCCCCTAAAGCATGCTGCGCACTTGGAGGTATCCCATGGCCTCAATATCAAGATGACAAGCATCAATTTTTGGTAGCGTTAGCTTGTTTTTGTTTTTTTCCCAAACCAAATGTATAAAAATTGCATTTCAGACACTGGTGCAAAAAGCTTTTAAACTGAATAAACAAATAGGAAAGTGCACTCTCTTCCGAGGGACGTTTCTAATACTTCGTAGGCCGCGTCAGTATATCGTAGGTACACCGAAAGCACCTGTAAACGGCTACAACCTTCCTGTGGCACGCTAACATGGAGGGACCTCGAGGACAGGACACTAAGTGAAATGAGCCCGTCACGAAAGACAAATCCTGTACGATCCCACTTCTACGAAGTATCTAAAGCAGTCACACTCAGAGACACAGAAAACAGAGGGGTGGGGGCCAGGGCTGGGGGCGAGGGAAACAGGGAGCTGGTGCTCACGGGGATAAAGCTTCACTTTTGCCAGAAGAAAACGACCCTAGAGATCTGTTGTACAGCAACGGCAGAGGTCCACTTAACACTACTGAGCTGTACACGTAGAAGGGTGAAGCTGCTACAGTTATGTGTTAGTCACATCTCGTTAGAATAATACTAATCTTGACTTGACTGGTGTTGCAGTTTTATTGCTGGAGAGAAATTACAGGCTTCAGGAGTTTAAACTGACCCTAGTTTGGATGTGGATACACTTGAGAACATCGCAATAAAAACCACTGTCAACAGCCAGCGCCCAAGCGATGGCTTCGGCGAAACCCTGCCAGTTTAGTAAAGCACTTCCCCGTCTCTATGTAAAAATCACGGGCTTGTGCCTCTGCAGAAAGTTTGTACGTCTAACAACGTAAAAAAAGAGCGACACATTAAAACAAAACCCAAATGCGGGTGAAACTCGAAATGCACTCGGTCGCTGCTCTTGTGTTTTCTAAAGGAGAGAAAATCAGCCAGGCCTCAGGGCTTGGGAGCGGCTGGCGGGCCTCTATCCGCGGTCCTCGCGGCCTGGCTGCTGGGCTGCGGGCCCCGAGGGGAAGTCGCGGCGGCGCACGTGCACGCTGAACTGCAACTGCGGCCGCGGGGAGCTCAGCCCGGGGCTGCTCAGGCCAGAGCCCGGCGGGGACAACACGAGCACCTGGGGCGGCTGGAAGCCGTCCTCTGCACCGAGGTGAACAACCACGGCTTCCTCGGCACGCACGACCGTGTTGGGAACGGCGGCGCCCTGTGAACCTGAAGCCTGTGCCCCCGGACCCCGTGCCCCCGGACACCGTACCCCTGGACCCTGGACCCCCGGACCCCGGACCCCTGGACCCCGGACCCCCGGAACCTGTGCCCCCGGACCCCGTGCCCCCAGACTTTGGGACGCCGGCAGCCGAGGAGGCGGGGCGCAGGGCCACTGCCGGGGAAGCAGCTGGGAGAGGCGCGGCTGCGGGGCCGGCTGCTGGCTGCTGCGCAGGAGCGAACCGCGGGGCAGCTGCACCACAGGAAAGGGTCTGAGATCCGAAGCGTTTTTCTCCGGAGGAGGAGGCGGCGGCGGCGGCGGCGGAGCTCCTGCGGGCAGGTGGCCCGGCTGGATCCCCCCGGGAGCTGGGGCTCTGGTGGCACAGCCTCTCCCCGAGGCCTGGCCTCCGCGTCTGGGGCCCACTTCTCTGATGACCTTCAGGCCAACGGAGATGACCGTGACCCGGGAGCCCGAGGTCGTCCGCGATGAGCCCTCAGTGGACAGGGCGGTGGCAGGAAGCGTGCTAACTGGGCTCTGCCCCACAGAGGATTTCTGGGAGAGACCTGGTGGCTTAGGAGCAGGGCCAGGAGATGCACAGGCCTGAGAGCTGCCTGCCTGCTGTGAAGTGAGACTCTCACCCCAGGAGCTCCTTCCTGAGTGCCAAGGAAGTCGCGTGGGTGGAGGTGGATGTGTGGCTCCTCTGTCGGGCACTGAAGACTGAACCCACCCAGTCTTAGGCTGTTCTGGTTCTTTCCCTGGAGAAGGCTGCCTGAGACCGGCTGAGCCACTGGAGCTGTGTGACATCTGCACTGGACACCGGGTGCTCTCCTGGACCGACTCCTCGGGCCGACTGACCACTCTCCCAGCATCAGACTTTGCCCCGGGCGGGAAACTGTAGGGATGGTCATCTGCGAAGGAGTGGGGGGGAGACGGCTGTCTCTCCCACGTGGCTTCTGTACCGGACCCTTTTCCAGAGGCAAGTGAATTATCAGTCAGCTGCCTGACGGTCAGCCTCGCTGCCTGGGACTGGTAGCCAGCGTCACATCCAAATGCAAGATCACCTTGTACCTCACGCACTGGCCAGACTGTTGGTTGTGAGCCATCACATCTGACAGACTTCTTCCCTTTAGCATATTTCTCCACGTCCACTTGAGAAGGTACGGCCAAGTCACAGCGTCTCTGTTTCCACATATCTACACAACTTCCTGCTTTAAAAGTTTTGAGGCCGTAATTCCCACCTGTTTTACTTCCTCTTATTCTTTTGCAGGAAGTCAGGGCTCTTAGCTTAGGAGGTGGACGAGACAGCTCCTGCTGCCAATTCAGAGAGGTCATAGAGTACCTCTTGAAGTTCCTTTTCATGGGAAGAGTGTTCATCTTTTGTTTGTTATAGAGCAGTCTGTTTGCAGTGCACGCTACAGATATAGAAGGGTCTAGACACAGTGGTTCAGCTGTAGCTAAGATCAGTTGGCTCTCAAGCAAAAGTTTGTCCTCCTGGGTCCAATTCTGGTTATCTCTGGCTATGGCCTCTACATCGCAGGCTAAAGTCTGCATCGTGGGACGTAAGAGAATACGCCTGCTTTGGTAATGGGGAGGTTCCCTGTCGCTGGACTGCCTGTAGTCCCGTATTTCTGCTATCACACACCCGTGATGAAAAACGTTAACCTGAGACTTTTCCAGGAGACCCACTAAAACAGGAGGTAATTCTTCTGCATCCAAGTATTCGAGCAATTCCCCTTCTTCGTAGGGCAGTCGGATGATCTCCGAAGATGATCCATTTTCCCCTTTGAGCATCAGCGAATAGCCCTCGTTTCCTGGGTACAGGCTGACCACCAAACACGGCAACGACTCTCTCCTAAGAAGCTTCTCTAACAGGTTCACGTTGCTTGTTAATTCCTCCGTAACCTCAGGCTCTTTTTCACATTCTTCAACATAAATGTCATAAAGTTTTTCATAGAGAGACTTCTCCCCATTAGATTGGTATTTCCTTTCCGGAGGTCTCTGTCGGGCACTTGCAATGATATACTCCGCACGATCCAAAGCTCGTTCTAGAGCCTGTTCCATTGCGGTACAAAATGGGGGGCCTAATGGAAGAGAAAATGTAAGTGAGCACATGAACCGGGTGAAAACCCTGTCTGCAGTACCGACGAGCATTCTTGCAAACGCGGCCACTCCACAGTGGCGCGACCAGCCTCACCTCCAAAAGGACACCAAGACACCCGCCCCCGAAGAAGCAGCGTGCAAAATACCTGCGATTTAGGGAAAGACCTAAAGGCGTGCAAGCGGCCACCGCGCTGGATCTCGCTCGCCCCGCGTGGCAGCAGATGACCCGGATGTGAATGTAAGCGATTCTCCGCCCCCCACGCCCCCCACCCCCGCACATCCCCCCGAAGGCGCGCGCATCCGTGCGTGCGCCTGCGCAGATCGTAGGCTCAGGCCTCATCCTTCTATTGCCTCTTGGGCGCAGGCCCGCCCCCTTCACTTCTGGTTTTGGGGTCTGCACTTCCACCAAGGGCTGGGCTTCGCCACACCTTCTTTTCTTATAACCTTGAAAAGCACAAGCAGCCAACAAAATAAAAATCTATCATTTTTCGGTGTGGCTTTAATACGCACCAATTTTCGTGGTACTGCAGTTGCCGGGAAGGTCATGAAGGGTGGTCATTTCTTGGCGATCGCTTCACCAAGCATTATTCACTGTTTTGGGAATGGCTTGTTTGTTCCCAGTGGCAGGACTGCGCCTGGTGTCCATCGCCAATTTAACACACCCAAAGAGTCCCCATATAGGGCTTCCCTGGTGGCGCAGTGGTTGAGAGTCTGCCTGCCGATGCAGGGGACACGGGTTTCGTGCCCCGGTCCGGGAAGATCCCACGTGCCGCGGAGCGGCTGGGCCCGTGAGCCATGGCCGCTGGGCCTGCGCGTCCGGAGCCTGTGCTCCGCAACGGGAGAGGCCACAGCAGTGAGAGGCCCGCGTACCGCAAAACAGAACAAAACAAAACAAAAAAGAGTCCCCATACATAGCTCTTGCCTACATGCAGGCTCGCTGTATTTGGTGCAAGCATCAGAATTCTTCATTGATTCTTCCAGTGATCTCCTGCCTCATGGTGTTCATACAGATGTGCACGTAACATGACATTCTTTTACAGAAGTACTTACCTTTTATTTCTCTAGGTATTTCAGAAAGGACTTTATAGTCTTTTTCAAAGTGTGTGGTAGGTACCTTATATCGTCTAAGAATTCCATTCAGGATTAAATTGTTTTAAAAGGTGGTTTGCATCTGATAGGGTTGAGAACTGTTGTTCCAGGTGACGGCAGTACAGCTTAAATGGTTACTCTAACTGTAGACCATAGCTACAGTCCTAGTGGTGGTTTGGAATGGTATGATTGAGTCCTAGGTAATTTATGGGCCATTGTTTTCCATTAATATTGTTGCCTTGCAATCTGCCAGCCTTTTTGGACAGGTTTTTTTTTGTTTTCTGTTTTAAAGAATCTCTTGATGTTTAGGTGTAGACATAATGATAATACAATATTCATAGTGAAGTCACAAATGAGAAGAATCCAAGATAAACTGGTGAAATTCCTGAATTACAGACTACTATAAAATAAATGTGTTTTTCTAACCAATAGCAATGACGATAATTACATATTACAGTAGATACAGTCTACCGACATAGGGTTAAAAACTCCTTGACTAAGAGTTCCTTAAACATGTCCCTCATTCAGCAATAGACAAGAATAATTTTCTCCTGGCATATCAGTTGTCTTTGGGCAAATGTATACAGTCGTCCCTCGGTATCAGCGGGTGATTGGTTCCAGGACACCCGCCCGCCCCCCCAAGGATGCTAAAACCCTCAGATGCTCAAGTCCTTACAGTAGGCCCTCCATATCCCCATCGCTGGTTCTCCCTCTGCAGATCTGATTATATTTGATCCGTGGTGGGTTGAAACCGCAAATGCGGAACCCGCGGATACGAAAGGCCAATGTGAATACTTGTGGATGCCTGGGGGGGGGGGGCTTGAAATCGGTTTAGTTTCTTAGCTCTTTTAAGCATCCTTCCCTGTCTCTCTCTTTTCCCCTCCACATGCCCACCTTTAGGCTAAGCGTAAGACTGGATAGTTAAACCATAGTTTGCTATCCAATCATCCAAATAGCCAACTTTAATCAAGCCCAACTGAATGAGGTGAACAGGAGCTCTGACCCTCACTCAAAGCACTGCCTATCCTTCCAACTTGAACAGATGAACTTAGCTGCCTGCCGGCCTCTTGCAGGCTTCTCACCAACCATGATCCCCTTCACCTTCTGTGCTCAGGAATTTGCTGTGTGTTGGGTCTGGAAAAGTACCAGTCTGGGACAGTATTCCGTGTAGGTGGAGAGGCTAATTAGAAAGGGAAAGCTCTGCTTTCTTGGGGATCTGAGGTAGATTCTGTTGGAGGGGAAGTGGCACAGTGGACCTGTGTTGGAGTCAGGTTATCCTTCTGAAAAGTAAAGTCCAGGATTTCTGGGGGCTGCCCCCAGCCTGCAGACCAGGCCCGGTAGCTTCTCAGCATGACAGAGGAGGAGGGCTGGGGCTAGGGTGAGGCAAGCGGGAGCCCAGGGTGTAGGGTGCAAGGAGACAGCGACCCTCGGCCTGTGCAGGTCCCAACAGGGCCGGTGCCCGGGGTGCCTGGCTTGCTCACCTTGCCCCAGCCCTGCAGACAAGGCCCCTCAGCACCTGGCGCCTGTCTGCTCCCCACCTCTTTCCTCTCCTCTCTTTCCTTTGCTTTCTGTGCCCTGAGCACAGTCACCGGGCACCGACAGGCCCACCCCTTCAGGGCTCTGTGCCCTCCCTGCTTAGTTACCCGCCGACCTCCACCCATCACCTCAAATATCCCTTCCTGACTTCCAAGGAGCTCGCCTCCTTGTCTCTGCCGTTCTGCCAAAGCACACGTACCACACGCCGTATCAGAGCCAGGCTTCGCATCGGAAGGGAATCGAGTGTGTGTTTGCACCGTTCTCCACGCCCAGCCTCTGGATTCTCTGAGGGCAGACACGATGCCTTTTCCGTCTTTGTCTGGTCACCGACTTGGTCATCGCTTGGCACAAAGTTGGCACAACAATGAAGGAACGGTTGACCCCGTGCTCTAGTTACTTTACTTCAAGACTCGTGTGAAGAAATATTTCATCCCCTCTTGAGCGGTGAGAAAGGCGTCCCGAGCCGGGTCTTCAGAGTGTTGTGCTGTAGTGCGCCAGGGCGTCTGAGCCTCGGCACTAGTGACGTTTGTGAGGGGGCATTGTGCTGTGCACCGTAGGACGTGTAGCAGCATCCCTGGCCTTACCCACTGGACGCCAACAGCACTCATCCCCCGTGTGATAACCCAGAATGGCTCTAGATGTTGCCCAAGAGGCCTTGCGGGGGCAAAATCATCCCCCTGGTTAGGAACCCCTCCACTACCCTGCTCTGTAAACCATGGGCTTGGTCCAAATGCAGCCCCTAAGCTGACATCCCCGGGTACCCCTCTCTCAGTAGAGAGGTGCATCTGCCCACTCTGTCATGGGATGGGCGAGATGCTCAGTTGTGGTCTTGACTGTGTCTCCGGTTGGGTTCCCCAGAAGCAAACCCTGACAAGAGGATTCGAGTGCACGGGGTTTATCTGGGAGCTCATCCCGAGAGACGCTGCTCAGGGAAAGGGCAGCTCAGTCAGGGATGGGGAAGAAGGTGATCAAAGGCACAGTCGTGAGCAGAAGGCCGCTGTGGACAACTGGTCCCTGCTGGGGCCCTTTGGGAGACAGTACGGAGCAAGCTCAGGTTGTTCTACCCTAGAGGCAAGGAGGCTGGGCTGTTTCTCCATCCACTCCTCTCTCTCATTTGACTGACGACAGTCCTGAGGGCATTATCTCCCATCACTCTGGGTTGCCACATGTGAGAGCCACCCATGCTCCTGGGGCCTGGGTGCCCTCAGAGAGAGTGTCAGGAGTGCTTACAGTAATACTCAGTCCTCGTGTACAGGATGGCAAGTACCTCGGGGGGATGGGCAGGGCCCCGGCAGCACGGGCTACGCCTGTGGCTGAAGAGCCACGGAAGAATGCGGCCATTCACTCTTGGTGATGGAGACAGTGTGCTCCGTGATATATGTGGGCGTGTGGAGAAGTGAAATTGTACTCCATCCAAGTGAACGGGGCGATTCCACGTGAGGTTTTTGTCAGCTACTACAGCCCACGATGCCAACAGTGGAGAGTGTGGCCCACGCCTTACTCTTCCCCGGGAGGACCCCCAA
Source organism: Phocoena phocoena (assembly GCF_963924675.1). Lineage (NCBI taxonomy): Eukaryota > Metazoa > Chordata > Mammalia > Artiodactyla > Phocoenidae > Phocoena > Phocoena phocoena. The sequence continues at coordinate 20,477,406 of NC_089240.1, forward strand.
GGCAGTCTGGCCACACGTGCACTGGGTGAGTCTCTGTCCCTGGCTGTGCGTGTATTCCAGTGAGCTTTAGTTGGCCAGACAGTGCTTACCATGGCTCAGCACCCCCTGCACTTGAGCTCCCTAATTGCCTGCTCTTCCCACGGGATGAGGTTTTTTGAAAATGTTCTCAGTGCACACCACCTTTGGAGCCTTCTGAGCACATCAACGAGCACGCTGGCTGATTCTAAGGAGTCCAGCTGCCGCCGCCCCTACAGCAGCTCGACAGAGATGCACACGCTGAGAAAACCCAGGGCCAGAAAAGACACGCTAGAGGAGGCAGAGAACTGAATTAACTACAAGATAATTAACCTAATTTACAGTAGTCAACTGGTTCATTCTCTACCCGCTGAGGTGTAGTTCTAGGTTTTTGCCGCCTCTCTCGCTGTGCGTAATTAGAGGGACCAGCCACAGCCTTGGAACTGCCGGGATCAAAGATTGGGGAAGGTGAAGAATCGTTGCTTGTTGGTCTCATCTCGGGTTAACCCTCCATCACTGGCATTGAGACTTAATGCGTTACTCCTGTGATCAGGCTGCAGGTTCAGTAAACAAATCCCATGGAACGTTGTAGGTCTGTGAGATTATGTGAGCGAAGATCACTCCCACGGCCTGTTACGTCATTCTTTGCCGCCACATCTACTAGTTGTTTGTTGAATCTAAGAACTTCTCAGAGCCCGTAAGTGTTGCACTGCATATTTATTTTCCTCTTTTCCCCTTTTCTTGAATTGTGTCTCCCCTCCACCTTCTTCCACCTGTGCACCTTTTTTATCATTTTACTGAAAAATAAATGAAGTTGGATGTTTTTCTGGTGTTATTGCTCTGTTATAAACTCCCTGAGATAAGTAGCCGTAGCCTGAGTCAGGGTTTTTCGCCTCTGCTTGTTGACATTGTTGTAGGCGCTGTCCTGTGCAATGTGGGCTGTTCAGTAGCATCCCTGGCCTCTACCCACTAGAGGCCAATAGCAGCCCCATCCCAGTTGAGACAACCAAACATGTCTATGGATATGGCTAAGTGTTCCCTGTGGGGGGCAGAGTTATCCCCAGCTAAGAATCACAACACCATGGTATCACAAAATAGCTGGGTTTAGAGAAAGGAAGCAGCAACCTACAAACCACAAAACACTTTGCACCTTAATTTCTAGGACAGTTCCAATGATTAGGTGTGACTTTTACATTTTTTGTTTGTTTTTTGCTGCAATTACTGCTAAGGTTGGCCCTGAGTTATCTTGCTAATGCTCTAAAATTTCCATTGGACCTGATTAATAAATAGAGTCTCTGGCCAGTAGGAGAGATGCAAACAAAAATATCATTAAATCTTTAGAAGGTAGATTTTCAAAAATATACTAGCAGAGATTTTCTTTTTTAATTCATCTGCCTGATAATAGTCACTAACGATTTCCAGATTTTCCACGTTTCTTCAACAATTGAGAATTTTTGCTCATTTCAATAATTTTTCTTTAATCTTCATTCAGTATTTGCTCTTTCAATGTATGTTCTCTGCACTTTATTTTGCTTTCTTAATGTCAGACTGTCCCTGGACTCACTCCTTCTCCCACTTTTCTCTATTTACAGTCAATCCTTCAATGACTTCATCTAGTCTCTTGGCTTTAGGTACCATCAATACATAGATGGTTTTTCAATTTATATCTCCAGCCTGGACCTCTCCCATGAACTACTCATAACATCAAACTTCCTATTCAAAAATCTCTACCTGGGGACTTCCCTGGTGGTGCACTGGTTAAGACTCCGTGCTCCCAATGCAGGGGGCCCGGGTTTGATCCCCGGTCAGGGAACTAGATCCCACATGCATGCTGCAACTGAGTTCGCGTGCCACAACTAAGGAGCCTGCCTGCCACAACTAAGACCCGGTGCAGCCAAAAAAAAGGTAATAAATAAATAAAATAAAATGCTATGATGAATGTGGATAACAGAGAGCTATCAACTATCTGTAAAAAAAAAAAAAAATCGGGACTTCCCTGGTGGCACAGTGGTTAAGAATCTGCCTGCCAATGCAGGGGACATGGGTTCGAACCCTGGTCCAGGAAGATCCCACATGCCTCGGAGCAACTAAGTCCGTGCACCACAGCTACTGAGCCTGCGTGCCACAACTACTGAAGCCTGTGCGCTTAGAGCCTGTGCTCCGCAACGAGAAGCCACCGCAATGAGAAGCCCACACACCACAATGAAGAGTAGCCCCTGCTCACCGCAACTAGAGAAAGCCTGCTCACAGCAACGAAGACCCAACTCAGCCAAAAAAAAAAAATCTAGTTTTTAACTAGGAGACCCATGGATGGGTTTCAGAAGGTCTTTGAACTTTCTAAAGTAGTAGATGACTTTCAGATCATTCCTGAGAAGCTGTATGGTGTTTTTGTGGGGTTTTTTTTTGAGGGAGGAGAGAAAGCATAGGGTGGCTGAGGAAGGTGAGAAAAAGACCAGAGACTGGTGGGGCCAGGAAGCCATATTTCACCTACCGTACAACTTTCTCATAAAGTGGAGGAAAAGTCACCACCCAGGAAGAGACCACTGTGCGTGTGCCACGTGGGTGGGTGGGACAAGCTAAGCCAGCCTGTGGGACTCATGGGCTGTGGCCTAAAACATTACCCCTGGGAAACTGTACAATAAAACCACCAAGGGAGTTAAAACTCTCAAACCAGCTGTTCAAGAACGGCCTTTTCCTTCCTAAACCCTATAGGCCAGATGCCACTTCCCAGCTGTTTCCTTTCATAGTTTCTCTGCTTTTGTGGATCCCTCAAGGGCCTGTTGATGAGTAAAGAATGTGGAGATCGAATGACAGCCCAGCCCATTCAAAAAGGGTAATTCAAGAAGAGCACAGGTCCCCATTGCTGCTGCTTCTGTCTGTCCAACCTACCAATCACCAGGTGAGTTTTCTTTGGAAAGCCACAGACCTAACAATAAGGGCCGATGAAAACCATCCTGGAATTCATTTTAGAAAGAACCACTTTCTCGGAGTGATCTCTTCAGTGAGTTTCCCCAATCCCTGCACATGTGTCCCCTCATCACAAAAATGTTCACTGGCCCTTCTTATTCTGGATGGTGATGTCAGCATTGGCAGTGAGTTTGTTTTGAACTGCTTTCATTAAGTTGTGAGTTTTCTTCCTGAATTATAGCAGATTATTTAATGTAGACAAAGACCTTAGAATCATCGTAGTAGACACTCCATAAATAGGGGCTATGTGCCACATAAAATAGGTGATATGCTTCCCAGTTTACAGGCAAGGATATAGGTGCCTGGAGACTAACCAAAATCATCCTGGCTGACGACAGTCAGCCTTTAGAGCAGAGGTTTTTACCCGTGGCTATTCGTTAAAGTCACCTAGGGAGATTTCAAAACTAGCAACACATGGAACCACCCCCAGAGATTCTGTTTCATTGGTCTGGGTGGTGCCTGGGCATCCTTCACTTTCAAAAGCTTCCCAGAGGATTCTAATGTGTAACCAGGATTGAGAACCAATACTTTAAAACTTCACTCTAGTCTACAAGCTCTATTTGCCTCTTCCAGACAGCATTTGGTCCAATGGCACAGTTTTACAGATGAGAACACTGAGGTCCAGGGAAGATGAGTGATTTTCTTAAGGCATCAGAACTGGAGCTAACCATTAAAAAAATCACAATTTATAACCCTTCTTTGCCTCTGCATCATCTAAACGCAAACTTGGTTGAGCATAAGAATCACCTGATTGCTTGTCAAAAATAAAAACTCCCAGGTTCCTCCCCTGGATATTATTATTAAATAGGTCTGCGGTAGGGTCTAGCTGTCTATAATTTAATAAGTATCCCAGTGGTGAATATAATCTGGCCAATTTGTTGGTTCTGTATCATTTTTGTTTAAGATTCCACATATAAGTGATATTATGTGATGTTTGTCTTTGTCTGTCTGGCTTACTTCACTTAGTCTGATGATCTCTAGGTCCATCCATGTTGCTGCAAGTGGCATTATTTCATTATTTTTAAAAAACATTTTATTTATTTTTGGCTGCGTTGGGTCTTCGTTGCAGTGTGCGGGCTTTCTAGTTGCAGTGAGCGGGGCTACTCTTCGTTGCGGTGCGCAGGCTTCTCATTGCGGTGGCTTCTCTTGTGGCGGAGCATGGGCTCTAGGCGCATGGGCTTCAGTTGTGGCTCACGGGCTCTAGAGCGCAGGCTCAGTAGTTGTGGCTCGTGGACTCTAGAACACAGGCTCAGTAGTGGTGGCGCACGGGCTTAGTTGCTCCGCGGCATGTGGGATCTTCCTGGGCCAGGGATCGAACCCGTGTCCCCTGCATTGGGAGGCGGATTCTTATTCACTGCGGCAACAGGGAAGTCCCTATTTCATTCTTTTTTTATGGCTGAGTAATATTCCATTGTGTATATACACCACATGTTCCTTATACATTCATCTGTCGATGGACATCTATGTTGATTCTGAGCTAATGAGATTGTTGGTATTTTCTTTCTTGCTTCCTTTCTTCTTTCCTTTTTTTTTTTTTTGCTGCAAAAAGCTTTACTGTTTCCATTTGGTCCAAGGCTTGGGAGAGAGCTCCAGGGTGGTTAAAAGCTGCCTAGTGGCTGCAGAGCGGGGCTTCAGGCCCTGACGCCAGAGGGGCTCCTCAAAGGCCGCTGGGCTCCGGACGCTCCTACTCGTGCTGGAGGGTGAGCCTTTCGACGAGGGACTCGCCCAGCCCCCGCTGGGGACCAGCCGGCCTGCGGAGGTTGGTCAGGTGGGCGCGCATTGTCTGGATGAGTTTCACCTGCTCATCTAGGAGGCGGCTCTCCCGGAAGTCACAGAGGCGGGGGTCTGTGCGGGCAGAGCCCAGGGCGTGCAGGTCCACAAGGGCCTGGTTCAGGTTCTCCTCCGCGAGCACGACGGCTTCCACAGCGTCCTGGGTTTCACCCCACTCATCCTGAGACGCTTCTGCACGTCCTGGAAGAGGGCGCGGCTGCCGCGCTGCTTTTGCATTTTCAAGAGGCGCTGGGCGTCCTCACGCTTCCCCTCGGGCACTTCGCGGAAAAAGTGGCCCAGGCCCTCCAGAGCCGCGTTGTGGTGGTGGAAATAGGAGCCCAGAGAGAGGTAGGTGCGGGAGGCCGGCAGATGCATGTTGGCCAGGCGGTTGACGGCGGCTTTATGGAGTTAAGCTCAGAATATGGTGTTGGCGGTCCCGGTGGCCGAGGACAGCTGAGCGGCTGGTTCTGAAGGTTGCGAGTGGAACACAGGCTGGAGGTGGTCGGAGGCGGGAGCGAGGGGCGCCCCTGGGTCTATGCCGTCTACACACCGTTGTAGCAGGAGACGGAGCCGCGGGAGTGCCCAGCACACTGCCTGTTGATATTTTCTAAGCTAAAGAAAATTTTAGATCTTTCACGGTGGTACAAAAAAGAACTTAAATATCATTTTAATGATTTCCCCGTGTGAAGACATTAAGAAAATGTAACAGCCCTGCTTTATCGAACTCTAGGCTTTAGTTACAATTCCGTAATTCTTTTTTTGTTTGGTTGTTGTTGTTGAAGTGTGTGGTTCTTTACTCAGAAGAACATGGATATTCATTTCAATTTGTAGTAAGTTGTGAGCTGAACTCAAATGGTTATAGCTTCCGGAACAGAGAATAAACTGGCTACTAGTGTGACCAATTATAATGACACATGCCAGTCTGTTCTCTGCTCCAAGTTTGGTGGTTTCCAGTCAGGAAGGGTGAGGCAGCCGTAGTCTTAGGTGGCCAAGCGAAGAGTGTAGCTCAGCAAGCATTTGTCGTAGGACCCCTGATGAACATGTGACTCCACAGGAATGCCCTTAAACTCCACTCTTCGAGGCAGCTTTACTAAGAGGTGCAGTGGAAAGAGCCCTGGAATCCAACTCTGAAAACCTAGGTTCTGAAATATTGTTCTCCCACCTACTTGTTCTAGAACTATGATCAAATCATTTGACTTGTATGAAGCTCATTTCCACATCTGTAAAGAGAGGGTAATGATATCCGTTCTACCTATCTAGTGAGGGATATTTGAGTATTATATTAGCTAACATATTCGTTAGCATTTGCCTTGTAGCAATCACAAACCTCTGTGGTATATGACAATAAATATTTGTTTTTCATAGATCTACAGGTTTTAGCTAATCTAGGCTGGGCTTCCTGGGCAACTCTGCCGATGTTGGCTGGATTCACATGGCTGGAACGTTGACTGATCCCCCCAGGGCTGGACAAGGGTGATTAACCCAGATATATCCTTCTCATGGAAATGGCAGGAGTGCAAGATTGCAAGAGAACAAGCCCCATTGTGGAAGCACTTTTACAAGCCTGTCCTGTGTCATATCTACCATTGGTTAAAGCAAGCCACATGGCTGAACTGAAAATTAAGGAGTGGGCTTGTATACCTGGCCTTTTGATGGAAAGGTGTGTAAAGTCACACAGTAAATGGTATGGATACTGGGAAAGATGAAGAAATTGGGTTAATGCAGTCGAACACAGCTGATGCTTATAAAGTGCTATGCAAAATATATTAATGTAATGAAACTTCTGTGATCCGGAATATGTAAATTAACCATATATGAACTAACTTGTGAGTAACTTTTATGGATAGAAGAGAGTATAAGTCAGTTTATATTCCAAGTATTTTCCATTTTAGTGGGTTTATAGGTAGCATTATATATGGTGCTTTCGTCAGTTATTGTGCTTCTTGATTGGTAGTATGGGACACAAGTTTAAATGACTTGGTTGTCTGAGAGAATTTTTTCTTTTCTCCTGGATTGAGATCTTGAAGAAAGCCAGTTGTGTATGTCAGAGTTTCATTTCACAGTTTAAAACTATGTTTCTCCGGCTGATTCCAGGGAAGTAGCGAGATCGATTCAAGAGGAGCATAGAATATCCCGATATGTCAGGAAGTAAGGAAGTGATCAGAAAAATGTTAGGGACATGCCACAGGTACAGAGGAGCCAGCTTGAAGGGGCTTCTGCAGGCTGAATCTTAGACAATTTGAGCACCAAAATAATTAATTACAGTACTGAATTATAAACCAATGGAAAAACAGGTATATACATGGATAAATGGGGGAGAAGGGTGGTGGGCTTTTGCTTACAAGTACAATGCCAAGGGTCCATGTGGAGGGAGTCCTAGAGTTGGAAGATTATCATTTTGCAACCATCATAATAAAGCCTCGGTCAGGCAAGAATCATCAGTGGATACTAAATGTAGGGGAAATTGTGATGGGCAGGATATTTCCATGGTTGTTAAGTGTCTCCCCAGAGACTGCTCATTAGCAGCAAGGGAAGGAAAAAAATAGTAATTATACAATGGAAAAATTGGACAACACCTAGTCCAGGTGACCAAAATTAACATCCCCAGTGAAGGAGAGAGGGATATCACGTAGCTCCAGAGGTGATACCCTGAAAAGGATACATGGCACCTATGTAGTATTTTGACTGAGAATGTATAATCTGAATCTAATCCTGAGGAAATATCGGCTGGACACAGAACAAGGAAAAGGAGGTGGGACGGTATTCTTTCAATGTCAGTGTCATAAAAGACAAAGGCTGTGGAAATGTTTGAGATTAAAGGAGTCTGAAAAGACATGACAGCTAAATGGCAACACCTGAGCCTAAACTGAACCGTATACTGCAGGGGAGGTGAAAATACCATAAAGGACATTATTAGATCAGCTGACAAAATCGAAATATGGACAGTAGATTAGGCAAAAACATTGTTCTGACCATGATGAAGTAACGGGGACCAGATGTACCCTCCTACCTTAAACAACTAAAGAACCAGAGAAAATGTACGAAACGATGGTTCGCAGACATTAGACGATAGGCGGCACAGGACAGAGATCCCTAAGAGAAGAGACACAAACAAGGTGAACCGTATGATTGCCCCTGTTTACTGCCTGGAGCCAGTTTGCAAGCCTCGGTGCAGGGACGGGAAACGCAAACAGAACCCCCAGGTTTCCTGAGTTGCGGAGACATAGTTGAGAATTTGGAGAGGCCACGGTGGCTAGGATTCGCAGGGCAGGGGACCAGAGAGGAGAGCGCTGCCTGGAGACTGAACTCTGGAGGTCTGCAGAGGGGCTCCCTTGAATCGTCAGCTTAGTGCTGATCTGTACATGAGTTTTTTTTTGTTTTTTTTTTTTGTACATGAGATTTTAAGGAAACTAGCTGAGGCCAGGGAAATAATCTCCCAAAACTATCAAGTGGAAAACTTCTTGGCGATCACACAAGTTTGGGAGTAGTTCATCTTCCCTTTTGCTAGACTGGAGAACCCTTGTACTATGTGGGCATTAGGTAGAGTATTTAGAAAGGTGTTATCTCAATAGTGGGATCGAGCTAGGCCTAGACTAAAGGCTGCTCTGGTCTGATTCAGCGTAACAAAGCTGAAAAGCAAGATTTGAAAGAATCAAATTATTTCCAAGTAACTTAACTGCATCCCAGAGGAAAGCTCAAAATTATTTACCAAGAATTACAGAACATTACAGAAATTACTTCTAAAAAACCCAACAGCTAACAACGAACCCAATGTCTGGCATCCAATTAGTCTGTAACTGTACTGTGGTTATGGAAGAGACTAGCTCTACTCTTAGGAAGTACACACAGAAATATTTAGGGATCAAGGGCCATGACGTATGAAATTTGCAAAGAGAGGGGTGGAGAATAGGTGAATCTGGGTAAAGGATATACAGGGTTCTTTGTACAATGTTTATTTTTATAGCTTGTGAATTTGAAATTATTTCCAAGTAAGTTAATTCAAAAAAGAAATATAAGAATGATGTTTCTTGTACCTTAGAAACCAGCAGAATCCTATTTGGATAATGCTATGATGGTGCTCAATCTATCCACAAGAATGTGTATAACTTTCAATTATCAACTGCTACAGAGAATTCAAAATAGCATTTAGAGGGGATCCTGCAAAGGCAGCAAATTGGGGGGAAAAAGAAGAGAAATATAACAGATAGCTATTTGTTACCATGATGGGCATTTGGAAATTCTTTAAGTGTTGGCTTTTTCCCCTCATCAGCCAATTCCTATATTCTGCTGAAGTGAGGGATTTTCCCATTTGCTTTTCTCCAACCTGCCCTGACATTGCTATCTATCGCGTTCTGGATGAATGGAATCTAGAGCCTTTCTGATGTAGGTGCTGAGGCAATCTGACTTACTGCGCAAGGAAGGAACAGCTTCTAGTATGAGGCAGCCAGCGACAGGGAGACCAGTTCCTGGTGTCAGTAGAACACAGCAGTTCCAGGTGGAGACAACAGTTTTCTGCAGCACTTGATGCTACAGTGTTTCCACGTGCTCAGTCAAAGGTGGGGGCATGTGAACATTCTGATGGGAACTGGATTTGTCAGAACAATAGGAAATAGACTTAACCAGAGAATTCTGGTTCCTTCTCTTCCTGGATAACCCTCCTGCAATGTGGGTCTAATGTTCTGTTGAGGTCTTCACTGTTCTTATCCTGTGACCAGTTGGAATTATTTTTCTACGTCGTGTGACCCTCAGCTGCAAGAGGAAAATCCCTAAGTTTACTCATCAAGGTGATGAACGTAAATTCCCTGATCAGTCTGGGTTTTGTGGCATCTGTAGTATCCTAGCATTGGGGCCTGAGAGAGAGGAGGAAGTGTCACAGGTTTTGAAGCCAATGGAATAGTCCCTATTTCTGATATTTGGGAATAAATTAGACCGAAGGAAATAGGCTATTAGTGGTGTGTGTGTGTGTGTGTGTGTGTGTGTGTGTGTGTGTGTGTGTATGTATATGTATGTGTGACAGTTCCTGTCTTTAATAGCCCAGGAACTTACCCCTCTAAGATGCCCAGAGAGGTGTTCATTGAACATTTTTCTGTCTCATGGTCTATTGATTTGCTTTAATATGAAACTTCTATTCCCACGTTGGGTCTTTCCTAATCAGAAACATTAAGCAAGCATGAAGTATTAAGTAATTTTATTTTGGGAAACCATGCAATTTAGTCTCATCTGTAGCTAATGAAAATTTATGATTCAGACAATGTCTAAAAGTTCCGAAAACCATACACAAAAATCACTGACTGAGAACAAAATGGTCAGCCTGGCAGATAAAGAGGTTGTTGAACGGCATTTATAAGATTCTATGCTGCGTGAAGCCCAGGGAGATCTCAACTCTGGCTGCACATTAGAATCATTTGGGGAGCTTTAAAAAATTCTATGACCAGGAAGCCAAACACCGGATTGATTACATCAGAATCTCTGGAGGTGGCTTGGGTATTAGGAGCTTTTAAAGCTCCCCAGTTATATGTGGAACTTAAAAAATAAAAAGAAATTAATGGGGCTTCCCTGGTGGCGCAGTGGTTGAGAGTCTGCCTGCTGATGCAGGGGACATGGGTTCGTGCCCCGGTCCTGGAAGATCCCACATGCCACGGAGCAGCTGGGCCCGTGAGCCATGGCCGCTGAGCCTGCGCGTCCGGAGCCTGTGCTCCGCAACGGGAGAGGCCACAACAGTGATGAGGCCCGTGTACAGCAAAAAAAGAAACAAAACAAATTAATGAATATAACAAAACAGAAACAGACTCACAGATGTAGAGAACAAACTTGGTTACCGGTGGGGAGAGGGAAGGCAGGAAGGACAAGATAGGGGGAGGGGATTGAGAGACGCAAGCTACTATGTATAAAATAAGTAAGCTACAAGGATATATTATACAGCACAAGGAATATAGCCAATATTTTATAATAAGTATAAGTGGAATATAACCTTTAAAAATTATGAATCACTGTTGTACACCTGAAACTTACATAATATTGTACATCAACTATACCTCAATTAAAAAAAATAAGCTCCCCAGTTCATTCCCACGAGCAGCAGCGAGTATTGAGAACCACTGAGCTAGAGTGATATCTGATTTTCACCTTCACCTTGCGGCAGGTATTTCAAAGAAGAAAACCCAGGGGATGATTTTCTGCAAAAAAAAAAAAAAAAAAAAAAAGGAAAATAATGTTTCTTATCGGGTGTCTTAGCCCGTTCACAGAAAGGTAGGCTTCTTCTAGCGTGCACCTCAAAACTCCTCTAGTTATTACCGTGTTCCAATGCCGCTTCCACATTTTTATGTATTCTTTTATAGCAGCACCCCACTTCTTGGTACCAATTTCTGTCTTAGTCTGTTCAGGCTGCTGTAACAGAGTACCATAGATTGGGTGTGAGAAATAAAATACTGCCTGCCATATCGATAAACAAAGCATGTCACAGTCACCGGGAGGTGAGCTGGTGAGCCCTGAGGGAACTCAGGAAGGAAACAAGGAATACCTGCCATCTAGCAGCCATCAGACTGCAGCCACTCCCCACGGTGAGCCCTGAGGGAACTCAGGATGTGAAAACACAGGATACTGGCCCCAGATAGCTGAGGCGCATATCAAAGGAATGGTTTCAGTGAGCCCAGAGTCTTGCATCTTCTCATACAAAGAAAAGTGCTAAATTCCTAAACTTGAGATATCTGGTTTTCTTTAATTAACAGTACTCTTTTGTTCCTACTACCTGCCCTTTGTTGCAAAACTATTATATATCCTAGCTCCCCCCTCACCTCCTCAGAGCAGTTTTTTCAGGGTTACCTGAGATGCTGCCTCCAGGCTTGAAGTCCTCAGTATGTCCCCCGAATAAAACATAACTCTCAACTTTTAGGCTGTGCATATTTTTTTAGTTGACAGGTGGTTTATAAACAACATAAATTTATTTCTCACAGTTCTGGAGGCTGGGAAGTCCAAGATCAAGGGGCTGGCAGATTTGGTGTCTGGTGAGGGCCTGCTTCTTGATTCGTAGATGGCCATCTTTTCACTATATCCTCACGTGGCAGAAGGGGCCAAGGAGCTTTGGGGGGGTCTCTTTTATAAATGCACTAATCATATCCCAAAGGCCCCACCTCCAAATACCATCTCAGTGGGGATTCAGTTTCAACATGAATTTTGGTGGGGCATAAACGCTCAGTGTATGGCACTGGGGATGAGAGGAGAGAAGCAAAGGAACGTGAGAATCACCTGAAAGGTTTGTTCAAACCATACATACTCCTGACCATCCTAGATTAATTCATTCCCTCCTTTTGGAATCACTGTCAACATTCAATCTTGGAGAAAAGTGTTAAGGATGGTTATATTAGTAGGTTGCTTTTGATAGCAAGTGACAGAAAATGTAACTCAAAATGGCTTAAATAATGAAAGGATTTATAACCCTTGCAAGCAAAAAGTTTACAGACTAGTTTGGCTTTTGGAGAGCCTTGATCCAGTAGCCTAAATACATCAGCAAGGATTTTGCCTCTCCACTCTGCTTTTTGCAGAGTTGTTCAACCTAAAGATGCATCCTGTCGCAGTCTCAAGATGGCTGCAGGCAATACCTAAGGTTCCTTTTTCTTCCTTCACTTCTAGCAGGAGAAAGAGAACTTGCTGCCTTTCCAGCAGCAGTTCTAATATTCACCCTGATTGGCCTAGAGCATGCCACATGCCTACCTGTGAACGAATCATTGTATAGAGAGATGGAGTGCACTTACTGCCTTAGTTTTGCTCAAATGCTCCACCCCTGAGAAATTGATGGCTGTTGGAAGGGAAAGTTGGGGGGTGGGGATGAGGAATTGATGTTGGCAGTGCAGCCAACTGAGGCCATGGGATGGTCTCAAAGGTTAAGTGTGAATATACTTCAGTAATAAAAAAAAAATAATGAGACTCATTTCACCCATCCTTACCACCAGTCTTGATAGTTTATAGCAGGAGTTCTTAAGTTCAACCTTACAACCATTGGCATTTGGGGCTAGATTTTGTTCTTGCTATGGGGGCTGTCCCATGCATTGTAGGATGTCTAGCAGCATCCCTGGCTTCTACCCCCGAGATGCCAGTAGTACCCTCCACCATCACCACTCTCCCACAGATGTGGCAACCGAAAATGTTTCCAGACATTGCCAAATGTCCTCTGAGGGACAAAATTTCTCTCTTTCCAAACCACTGTTTTATTTATTTATTTTTTATTGAAGTAGAGTTGATTTACAATGTTGTGTTAATTTCTGCTGTACAGCAAAGTGACTCAGTTATATATATATATATACATACACACACACACACACACACATTCTTTTTTATTTTCTTTTCCATTATGGACATTGAACATAGTTCCCTGTGCTATTCAGTAGGACATTCTTGTCCATCCATTCTATATGTAATAGTTTGCATCGACTAACCCCAAACTCCCAGTCCCTCCCTCCCCCACCCCCTTGGCAACTACAGGTCTGTTCTCTATGTCTGTGAGTCTGTTTCTGCCTTGTAGATAGGTTCATTTATGTCATATTTTAGATTCCACATATAAGTGATATCATACGGTATGTGTCTTTCTCTTTGTGACTTACTTCATTTAGTATGATAATCTCTAGACCCATTCATGTTGCTGCAAATGGCATTATTTAGTTCTTTTTTATGTCTGAGTAGTATTCCATTGTACATATGTACCACATCTTCTTTATCTACTCATCTGTCGCTGGACATTTAGGTTGTTTCCATGTCTTGGCTATTGTGAATAGTGCTGCTGTGAACACAGGGGTGCCTGTATCTTTTAAACCACTGTTTTATGGTTGAACCTCCTAGATAAAAATCTCTATCGCAGAAGCAGAGATCAGTTTTCCTCCGTTTCTCCAAGGTTTAGGAAAATAATTTAAACTATAGCATGAAGAAATAAGTTAGATGTAAAGCAGAATTCCCACCATTACACATGTGCATTAAGTATTAAATTTATTCCTGTATTACTATGTTATTCTTTACTGGAATTCTTTTTAAAAATGTTCTCACATGTTTGAAGTGAAGCCTATCTGAGATGAAAAGTGTTACTAGATCACTTTTCAGGATTCCTCCTAAGCATCAGTTTGTAAGATTTCTCAGCCTCTTTCAGAGGAGAAGCATTGCACTGAATATTTGTAAATATAAATATTTGTAAATATTATAAACGTGGATGCTTCATTTTGGGTCACACTTTGAGTAGCAAAAATAATTTGGCGGAATTCATTTGGGGACCTTTGGGCTCTGTTGGGCTCAACTTAGCTCCATGTGTCTTCTCATTCTGGAACCCAAGCTGAAGAGCAGATACTATCTGCAGCTGTTCTCATGGTGGAAGGCAGAAGGTCAAAAAGGGGAACAAAACCATATCGAGAACAGCATGAGAGCTTGTATTAGGGTGTGGTATTAGTCATAAATGTCCATGTTCCATTGGCTAAGGCAAGTTACATGACCAAGCCCCAAGTCTGTGGTGTGGGGGCATTCCTACGTGTTAGAAAACACAGGGTGATAAGTGTTGCAGAGCATACACAAGTGGCTCAAAGGAGATAGTTCTACCTGGGAGAGTCAAGGAAGACCTCAGAGAGAATATGATGGTTAAGCCAGATTTTGAAGGATAAGTAGAAGTTCTCAACAAACCAGGAATGGGGACCAAAGTGGGAGAGAGGGCATTCAAGACAAGGGAAGAGCGTGAAGCAGAGAGGTACCTATTCTCCAAAGAAGATCTCTATAATCACATGGAAGGATGCTCAGCATCATTAATCATCGGGGAAATGCAAATCAAAACCACAGTGTGATAGCACTTCACCCCCACTAGGATGTCTCTCATCAAAAAAACGGATAGTAATAAGAGCTGGTGAGATCGTGGAGAAATTGGAACCTTCATACACTGTTCTTGGGAATGTAAGATTACATAGCTACTTTGGAAACCAGCCTGCTAGTTCCTCAAAAGGTTAAACATGGAGTTACCGTATGATCCAGCACTTCCACTCCAAGATACAGGCATACCTTATTTTATTGTGCTTTGCTTTATTGCGCTTCACAGGTACTATGTTTTTTACAAATTAAAGTTTGTGGCAACCCTGTGTTGTCAGATGACGGTTAGCATTTTTTAGCAATAAAGTATTTTTCAGTTAAGGTATGTACATTTTTTAGACATAATGCCATTGTGCATTTAATAGACTACAGTATAGTGTAGACATAACTTTTATACGCACTGGGAAACCGGAAAATTCATGTGACTCGCTTTATTGTGGTATTCAATTTATTGTGGTGGTCTGGAACCCAACCTGCAATATCTATCTCCAAGGTATGCCTGTATATACCCAAGACAACTGAAGACATATTTTCACACAAATATTTGTACATGAATGATTCATAGCTGCATTATTCATAATAGCCAAAAAAATAGAAAGAAGCCAAATGTCCATCAACTGGTGAATGAATGAATACAACGTGGTGTATCCATACAATGGAATATTATTTGTCAATAACAAGAAATAAAGTACTAATACATGCTATATCGTTATGCAAATGAAAGATACCAGACACAAAAGGCTAAATACATGATTCCATTTATGTGAAATGAACAGAACAGGCAAATCCATAGAGAAAAAATGTATATTGATGATTGCCTAGGGCTGAGAGGGGATTGGAGAGAAACGGGGAGTGACAGCCAGTGGGTAAGGGGTTTCTCTTGGGGCTGATGAAAATGTTCTAAAATCCATCGTGGCAATGGTTACACAACTTTGTAGATATACCAAAAACCATTGAATTATACACTTTTGTGGGTGAATTGTATGGTACGTGAATTATATCTCAGTAAAACTGTTAGCAAAAAAATCTTCCACACGGTAAGGCACAGAGGCACAGGACCATAGTGTAGTCCAAGAACCTAAGCAGATTAGCGATAACTATGGCAGAATGGGAATGGATACATCTAGGAAGGCAGGTAAGGATCAGAGCATAGAGGATCTGAGGGCAGCTTGGAGCAAGAAGAACGTTTTAGGAATATTAATTCATATGTGGAGACTGGGTGTGAAGGAAAAGGATGCAAAGAGGATGGGTAGCTAAGACTACTGCAGTAGATCCAATATTAGTTCACCAGGGCTGAGTCAAAATGATGGTGGCAGGGATGTAGAAAGGAAAGAGAGAATCCAAGAGATTTAAAAAAATATTTATTTAGGCAGGCTGCGCCAGGTCTCAGTCGCGGCATGTGGACTCTTAGTTGCAGCAGGCATGCGGGATCTAGTTCCCCGACCAGGGATCAAACCCGGGCCCCCTGCCTCGGGAGCTCAGAGTCTTACTCACTGGACCACCAGGGAAGTCCCTCCAAAAGATTTTTATGAGGCCAAAATAATAGGATTTTGTGGGCAGGGAAGAAGGAAGGGAAGGATCTTTCTTACACATTCTTTTGTCCCCAACAACTTAAAATGTCTGATACAAAACAGTGCCCAATAATGTTTAGTGAATTAATGAATGAATGAAGTGGATGGTTACAATTTCAGAGTTTCTGTTACCCGACAGAGAACTTTGGGACACAGCAAGGTATTTTTGGGGGTGAGCTCAGGACTGTAACATTTAGAAAAAGGATACTTTTCGTATGAGGGGAATGGCTATTTCAGGGAGAGAAAGAAAATAATGGTAGATCCAAAGGTACACTTCATCTCTCTCAGTTTTACCTATGGCCAGCCTGCTGTGTGCCTGTGGAATTCTTTTTTAATGAAGAATTATAAAAAGTCAGTAAACTCCACCTAACTCTGGTGCCTTCAGGCTTTTGTACCCATTAGCCAAGTAGACAGAATCTACTCCCACGTGTAAGACAGAACACAGCATGCTTTACAATATGTATCGACCAGATAGATATTTTAATGAGGCTCAGTCACTAAGATACAACCACCAGAAACCACTTCGATAATTTTATTCATTTCCTCCCGGTCAGCTATGGCCTGCCTACTCCACTATGATGCATCCTTCGATGCTCACACTGGAAGATCTAGCTTTCGTATACTATAGCTTTGAGTTAGAAGTTGTGACCTAATTTCCAAGCAGAGCAGAAGAATCCTCTCTGGAGATGGATTACGTACAAGGAGATGAGGTGTTTATGTTTGTAATAGCAGCATGCCTCCACAGAAGACTGTGCTCTATCTAATATTTGTGGATTTGCAGGGGTAGGGTGGGGAGGATTGCACATTTGCCTTATTCTGAGCCATCGTCGACCTATTGGCTATGACGAGGTGACTTCCTATGGACTTCCTTTCCCTGCTTCAGTAAGAGAAGCTTATGGATGAGTAATAGAAAATTCTGCATTTGCCTAGTATTTGAAGTATTGACAAGGTACAGACAAAGCAATGGGAAGTCAGGGACTACCAGTGCAGCTCTCCTGGCCCTTTCTTGCCACATTAAGACACATACCAGGTCAGATTTAACATATAAGATCTCTAAGCAGTGTCAAAGTCATCACTTACAAGAAAAGAAAGCTACTTTGGTGATGGTATGTCTCCATTTTTTCTACTCTGATTGTTACATAACTTACATTTTCCAGGGAGCCATGCCCCATAAATACGTATGTTCCAGGTTTGTTTACCACAAACAATGCCAGACAAACCAAGTACATCCTCCTCAAAGTATTCCATAGATAAAGACTACTAGTTAATACTATTAGAGTGTTTGCTAGGAGGTCTGTCATTAGCATGTGTACAAGGAGATCTGACTGGCTCAATTTCTTTCCTTCCCAGACAGTAGTCCTTCAATAGAAGGAAAGGCTAGAGTGCACTCTTCTGCTTTCCTTCCCAGATTCCAAGGGACAGGAATGGGATGCAGAGTGTCTTCTGTGTCTGTTTATAGCTGCCCAGATTGTGGAAGGTCTGGGGCACTGGGGGAAATGCATGTTTTGAAGTTGGCCATATAGACAAATGAAGCTCAAACCTCAGTACTTCCCCTTTCTGGGTTACGTTAAAGAAGTCATTACAGGGCTTCCCTGGTGGCGCAGTGGTTGAGAGTCCGCCTGCCGATGCAGGGGACACGGGTTCGTGCCCCGGTCCGGGAAGATCCCACATGCCGTGGAGCGGCTGGGCCCGTGAGCCATGGCCACTGAGCCTGCGCGTCCAGAGCCTGTGCTCCGCAACGGGAGAGGCCACAACAGTGAGAGGCCCGCGTACCACAAAAAAAAAAAAAAAAAAGTCATCACAGCTCAGTCACTTTATCTGAGGACTGGGAATATTATCTACCTTACTGGTTTGTTGTTATACCTACGTGAGTCTTTTTGTGTGAAAATACTTCTTAAACCATAACAAGCTATGTCCGTGTACTGTATTATTGCTGTTATCACTGAGTGTCTGCAGTCCTTTCTGTTTGGGTGTTCATTTGTGGCCTGTGCCGAGGTTGGTGGCTCTGGACTCTGAGTGCAAAGCCTCTTAGTGGTTAATGCTCTGGGTCGGCATCATGGCGTACTGGATGACAGGAATCCTTTGTTTTGAAAACCTAACCTGGATCCTGGATCTACTCTTATAACACCACATTTTTCATTCTATTTCTTCTCACAGTGTGCAGTTATATATTTGTATAGAAACAGTTACTACATGCTAAGTACTCTTCTGTGCACTTTAAGTGTAATATCCCATTTAATCCTTCCAACAACCAATGAGGTCATTATTTTTCCTTTTTGATAATAGACTTTAATGATTACAGAAATAAAGTAGTATGTGTTCAAAATGCTATGTTCTGTTTTGATCAATTAGTAATAGATTGGAGAATTTTTCTGTTACAGTCATCATGGTTATCTTTTAAAAAGCTGTTGGACTTTTAGGCTGTCTCTAATTTTTCGTAGGGATAAATAAAACTATAAAGGACATGTTTGTGCATAAAAATTGTCCTTTATCTAAATATGTCATTTTTTAAAATAAATGTATTTATTTATTTTTGGCTGCATCGGGTCTTCGTCGCTGCGTGCCGTCTTTCTCTAGTTGCGGCGAGCGGGGGCTACTCTTCGTTGTGGTGCGCAGGCTTCTCATCGCGGTGGCTTCTCTTGTTGCGGAGCACGGGCTCTAGGCGCACGGGCTTCGGCAGTTGTGGCACGCGGGCTCAGTAGTTGTGGCTCGCGGGCTCTAGAGCACAGGCTCGGTAATTGTGGTGCACGGGCTTAGTTGCTCTGAGGCATGTGAGGTCTTCCCGGACCAGGGCTCGAACCCGTGTCCCCTGCATTGGCAGGCGGATTCTTAACCACTGCGCCACCAGGGAAGCCCTAAATCTGTCTTTTAGCTTTGTTCCTATAGTTTTTTCCCAACTCTTTATGGGAATGTTACGTACATGTAGAAGAGTTCACATGAATGTTCAGCCCAGTGAATTTTCACAAAGTGAGCACATTCGTGTAACCAGCAGACAAAGAAGAAACACAGTATTACCTGAACCCTGGAGTCCCCCTCATGTCTCCTTCAGGTAACCACTATCCTGACTTTTGACCCCATAGATTTCATTTTCCCTCTTTTTGAACTTTACGTAAATGGAGTCATACAGTGTGTACCCTTGTGTTTGGCTTCTTTCATTCAACACTCACCCACGTTGTGTGCAGTTACAGTTGGTTCATCTCAGAGAGGGTCGGTATTATTATTAATCCTACTTAATAGATGAGAAAACTGAGTCCCAGAGAGGTTAAGTGAACTTGCTCAGAATAACAAGTGGCAGAGCTGGAATTTGAACCCGAGTAGTTTGAAGCCATTCTCCTAACCATTATGTTATACTGCTCCTATTTATTTCATGTCCATCTCCTCCACTGTACTGTAAGCTCCAGTTTTTACTCAGCACCTAGCATTTAGCACATACCACATAATCAATAAATATGTCCTGAGTGGATGAATACGGATGAATGAATGAATGAATATCAGATAGGGCTGCTGTATCTTCCTTTCATTCACCTTGATTATGGACTTCTCAGAGTCACTCCCACCACCTGTGGTCTCGGCCCCCTGTTATCCATTCTGCAGCAGACCCCTGTTGAAGAGAGATTTGCTTCTGTGTCTAGAGCTTGGAGAGTTCCTGGGCCTCATCTTGTCTTCCCACATGAGGGAGACTCAAGGGTAGTAGTACCACTTGAGAGCTGCTCTGGGAGTTGGAATGACCCCTCTACAAATTCCTGCCTCTACAAGTCCCAGCGCAGTTAGAAATGATTATTGCCCTTTTTTTTTTTTTTTTTTTTTTGGTATGTGGGCCTCTCACTGTCATGGCCTCTCTCGTTGCGGAGCACAGGCTCGGGACGCGCAGGCTCAGCGGCCATGGCTCACGGGCCCAGCCGCTCCGCGGCATGTGGGATCTTCCCGGACCGGGGCACGAACCCGTGTCCCCTGCATCGGCAGGCGAACTCTCAACCACTGCGCCACCAGGGAAGCCCGATTATTGCACTTTTAACCCTAAGCTTCCTGTGCAGAATTTTGATGTCCATGGACAGCTGGTCTCCTGAAATTCACAATAACTTTTTCGGTCTGGTTTTCTCTTTCTTTGTCTATCAGTAAATCTTGTCCGTATAATATCCTTGAGGCGGGGACATTTAGAAACTGCTTTCAGCTCTATTCCATCCAGAACAATGTGAGGTTGACCGTAGGGTTTGTACATCCCAAGCTTGATCAGGATGAGTGGTAAGACTTCAAGGAACAGCCTACCCTCTCCTCTGAAAATTGCCTTCAGAGAAATTATTTTAAACCAACTGTTTTAAAGCCCATAAGTGATCACTAGGGAATTTCCAAAACCAAGAGAAGGGGTCACTTTCTCCAATATCAGATTTCTTCCAGCACTCTGAAGCCTGGTGCTATAACATAATAATAAAAAAATAAATATAGCAACAATTCTTTGTATTATTGGAGAACACTTTTTCTTAGAACATTTTAGCCATTATTGTGACAATTCTGTGTACTGGGCAGAAGTACACTACTTAGATGGAGAAAACCATCCCAAGAGTTAATGCCCATCTAGTGGTCTTATTCTCAGTGTTTTCTCCTTATTAGATGAACACTATATTCAAAACAGGAAATACATATTTTGAGGAACATACTTGAGAGTATTAAAAGAAAGCTGATTATTTGTACTTCTTATGGTCTAGGATGGGGGTTAGCAAACATCCTCTCTGAAGGACCAGATAGTAAATATTTTAGGCTTTGAGGCCCATACAATCTCTGTCACAACTATCCTAGCCTGCCCTTCTAGTGTAAAAGCAGCTGTAAACAATATATAAATGGATGGGCATGGCTGCGTTCCAATAAAACTTTATTTACAAAAGCAAGGGCAAGCTGTATTTAGTCCACAGGCCAATAATTTGCTGATCCCTTGTCTGGGAGATCTGACAGAAAAAATTAATCCAGGGAGCAAAATCTTTGTAAAACTTAAGTGGAAAAGTAGATATCTTCCTTAAGATTGATAAATCTTTTATAGAAATATTTATGTTGTCCATGGTGCCCTAAATAAAACAGTTGAACGTGATAAAGAATGATTTCAAATGAGGGTATGTGCAGAAAAGAGTTCACATAGCAGGCCTGACTGCAGTCCTTTGGAAAGCCTGCTTATGTTGCCTGCTAAGGGCCTGCTTAGGCTGGCTGTTGAATGGCATCTGGAAACTTCGATTGTGGAGAGAGTTCCCACTCTTAGCCGATAAGACTAGCTCACTGTGCCTGCACTGTACAAGCAATATGGTTTATGCTGAACACCTGCTTTCCTTCCAAGAATCTAGAATTTTTATACCTGCTAGGCAGAGGCTGCCTGTGTGACCAGCCTCCAGTTAAAAAACCAGCTTCCAGTAAAAAAAAGTTCTGTGAGTTCTAGTGAATAATCAAACCTAGGGGTGGTCTTGGGCACCTCCCAACACAGATACATTCTTTTCTACCTTGTCCACTTAATCTGTTCTCCCTTCAGATATGAATCATTGTTAAAGAAAAGTATATTCCAGACCCTCATGATAGGTATAGGGCCCACTGGAGGAGAGAGATTGGATTCCGCTCCACATATGGCATGGGCAAGTGGGAATTTGTAGCCAAGGAGCAGGGTGGAAGGTCAGTGGATAGAAAATTACTAAGAGAAAACATCAGGGGTAAGGCGGGGGGTTCTAGCTCAACTGACCTAATAGGATTCTTCACTGAAAACAAGGCAGGGTGGTCAGACATTACCTGGGGGATGGTGGAGGATGAGGAACCTGATCACATATTGAGGGCGATCAGATATCCAGGGGAGGGAGTTCTGGTTAAACTGATTTAGCAGGGTTCTTGCCAAAAATAGGTTCTACAAGAAAGTGTGCAGATGGGCCTAGGAGAAGGTTCAAGAGCCTGACTGAAGTTTGGTCAAGCAAAGAATGTCTGTCACCATCAACTTTTAATTACGGAGATGTTCCTGATCACAGTGACAGACCCTGGGTTTAGCAAAGTAGGAGGTTTGCAGAACCCTGAGCCACGAGGGTATGAGAAATTGCAAGGCAGTGCGTGGTCAGGGCCCCGCTAAAAGGAACTGAGAAGCCACTTACTGGAAAACTGGTCCAAGTCAGCAGAAAAATGGCTTCATGATGCAACTGTGACTTTTTGCAGCCTATGTATAACTCAACTGCATATCTGGGGTCAACATAACAGACTTGATGGGTAAACACAGTTCCTAAAAACCACAACCAGACTTGGGGTTCCGTAAATGGCCTGTGCCCGGCTTCATTACAATGAACCAATCTTGAACTGACAAACTTGGTCTTGTTCAACCAGTCATCCTTTATGAAACCTTCTCGGTTTGATTTTTATAAGTCCCACCGTTGCTTTTGGTCTGAGAGGGTCTCCATGGGAGCTGTACTCCCTTGTGTAGTCCCTAAATGTAAGTAAATCCTCAATACTTTAATTGTCTCTGAATTATTATTTGATAGTTAGTTTGAAGACTCCATCCCATAGGACTTAATCCTGCTGTGTTCGATCAGGTTTTCCCTCTTGTTCAGAAGTAAATTCACCTTAATACTATGTCTCAGAACTTCCCTGGCGATCCAGTGGTTAAGACTCCACACTTCCAGTGCAGGGGGCGCGGGTTCAATCCCTGGTCGGGGAACTAAGATCCCACATGTCGCATGGTGTGGCAAAAAAAAAAAATACTATGTCTCAAAGTCTTTATATTTCCTTTATCATCAATTACCTCAAAGGTTGGGTACAGGGAAGCCTGGGATGATCTGAATCATGCAGATATCACTGACTGGAAAAATCAAGGAAACCACCAAGATGAACACATACAGCAAAAGAGAGGAAGACAAAATCCAAAACCTGTGGGAAAAAAACTAAAGTTGTTCTTTTCCACGTCTTAAGATAAAAGCTGTTTCTCTAGGACCCAAGAAAACATTGCAGGGAGAGAGAAACTTTTCCTATATGCTTTTATGTTCAGTAGCTGGGGCCTGCTAATTAAACTGACAATAGACATTGACAGGAGAAAAGGTTTATGACATATGCACATGAGGGCCTCACAGGAAAGGAAGTTAAGACCCCAACAGGCACTTTGATCCAGGGGCTTATATTCCATTTTAACAAAGGGTGATAAGTTTGTGGAGAAGTGATAAGACAAAGAACAAGGGGTTTGGGATTCCAGGGGCAGTAAATTGTGGGCAGGTAAAATATATGGGAGAAACAAGTGGAAGATAAAAGCTGTTTAGTAGGGTTTGTTATGCAGACCCATCTTGGGACTGAGGTTCTGTCTCAGGTGATAATGGTGGTTTTCCTCTTGCTGGTGTGGGAGAGGGGAGTGGGAACACTTTTACAAGGAGAAATTTGTGCTCTGCTTCTAGGCAGATAGGAGGAGGGCAGAGAGTTCTTTCTGCATTTGTTGCTTCTTAACTGCCTTTAGCTCAAAATAATCCTTATGTCAAGGTGGCATATTTAGGGGTGGCATTTTCTTTTTCTTTTTAATATTTATTTATTTGGCTGTGCCAGGTCTTAGTTGTGGCACGTGGGATTTTTAGTTGCAGAATGCGAACTCTTAGTCGCGGCATGTGGGATCTAGTTCCCTGACCAGGGATGGAACCTGGGCCCCCTGCATTGGGAGCACGGAGTCTTAGCCTCTGGGCCACCAAGGAAGTCCCACAGGTGTGGCATTTTCTGATCCCCTTCTGCTTATGAATTAGTTGTATGTCTTCACTCCTGGAAGGTGATTTAAATTGTAGTTTTACATTTATGCCTCTGAAAATAAATGGTCCTTAACTTAAAACCCCCTTTCTAAAAAACCAGATGACATTCCCCATCTCCCCCTCCCCAACGTATTTGCTTGGCAAAGGTCTCGAGCACCCCACCCAAACCCACTTTTCTTTATGTTTGCTCTGCTCCCCCCAGCCCTTTTATACTCAGTCTTCAGATTTCACATCCCTCCCCTCAAAACTTGCCCTGTCCTCCAAATGGTTGGAGCTTCACAAAGGGTTTGGGAGCCCAGGAAATAGCATAAATTCCTTACGGGAAAGCAATAGATTTTAATGGAAAAAATGTTATTTTCTGGGGTCTGAAAAGCAACCACAGGCCTCTCCTTTGTGAGGCAAAAGCAATTTAAGATTCCAATTAAAGACCTTTCTAGTCCATGAACAGATGCATGGATAAAGAAGTTGTGGTAGATATATGCACAATGGGATATTATTCAGCCGTGAGCAAGAATGAAATCCTACCATTTGCGACAACATGGATGGACCTGGAGGGTATTATGCTAAGTGAAATAAGTCAGACAGAGAAAGACAAATACTGTACGATTTCACTTATATGTGGTATCTAAAACAAACAACAAACAACCCTAAACTCATAGAAAAAGATATCAAATATGTGGTTACCAGAGTGGGGGATGAGGGGAGGGAGAATTGGAGGAAGGTGGTCAAGAGGTACAAACTTGCAGTTATAAGGTATAAGGTTATAAGGTAAATAAGTACTAGGGATGTAAGGTACAACGTGATGACTATAGTTAACACTGCCGTGTGGTATATAGGAAAGTTGTTAAGAGTAAATCCTAAGGGTTCTTAACATAAAGTAAAAAACCTTTTTTTCCTTTTTCTTTTTTTCTTTTGTACCTATTTGAGATGATGGATGTTAACTAAAATTATTGTCATATGGACCCTGTTCAGGTCCTATCCTGGGTCAAGACTCTCTGCTTCGGCAGGGGAGGGTTCTTTTTCTGCTCAGGTTAGAGCAGCCGAGTAATAACAAAACTGAGCTGAGATCGACTCAGCACAAGCT
The DNA here is from genome assembly GCF_963924675.1 of Phocoena phocoena. NCBI lineage: Eukaryota > Metazoa > Chordata > Mammalia > Artiodactyla > Phocoenidae > Phocoena > Phocoena phocoena. The sequence continues at coordinate 20,502,374 of NC_089240.1, forward strand.
TTATTCAGTGGCCAAAGAATGGAGAAGGGAACTAAGTTCACAGGTCATCTTCTTGCCCACCTGGTGAGAGGGATTTAATTTTAAAGAGTGAAGACACAGGGAGGAGGAGTGAGGCTAATGGTGGGGAGGCACATGCATTAGTCTACTGGGGAAGGGGCAGGGCTTTTTCCGAGGGAGTGGGTGCCACTCCCTTTGTATCCTTTTTTGATCCTTAATGTCCGGTCATGGCCACCAGTAGGTGTGTCATTTGAATATGCTAATGTAGTAAAATCAGCAAATAATGAGACTCAGGGTCTGTTGGAGGTCAGGTTCGTTGCTGTCTTGGTCCCAGCTGGTTCCATCTCGTTGTGTTTTTTGTTTGTTTGTTTTTGTAGCTTCCTTTCTTATCTCTGGACCCTTTAATTTAAAGATTATGTTACCTCCTGCTAAAGGCAGTGGTTGGTGGGTTTTGAGCAAAGTCCTGGACAGCTCTGGCAATAATTTCACAATATATGTGAATCAAATCACTGTGCTATATACCTTAAACATATACAGTGCTGTATGTTGATTATATCTCAGTAGAACTGGGTAGGGGCCTGTTCTGCAGGCACCAAAACCAAAAAACAAAAAAGGACCTTTCCTTTGTAAAATGTTTCCACTGTTGTCACCCTACCCTACCACTTTACCACAAAGTACTTTTGGGTCTACCTGGATTTTGTTTAGAGCTGCCTTGAGTCACTTATGTAAATGGAAGAACCTAACCCTCAATCCTAATCCCAGGGCTTTCCTCTAGTTAGGAATTTACTACATTACTTTGATGCCTCATTTCTTTTTACTTATTCAACATGTAAGAAATGTTTACTGATCACCTAACTGTGGTACAGTCATTAGAGATGCAGAGGTGAACAAGAAATAGTCCCTGTCTTTGAGATGCTTCCAGTATAGGGACAAAAAAAAGTAAGCAATTTTGACAGTATGTACACTAATGGGGTAATTCAGTCACGTTATAAGAACACACTAGCGGAGCGCTCATCTCAATATTAGGCACGGCTAAACAGTCTGAAGCAGAGAATCTTGCTTTGTTTCCATTTTTCAAAATCACTGTCATGAAGACCTCTATATTTGGCTGACCTGATCCATTGTATTCTAGTACATCATAGATGACTTCTTCCATGACTCCTAGACCAGTGAATAATGGTGGATGCAGTAGTTCACGGAGGCTTCTTTGTTCTCAGAGTTCCCCTCATTCTACTCATCCTTTCTCCTTGCCATAGATGATTGCATCGAGGATTGAAACTCCTTAGTAACAGCCAATCCTACTTTCTCTCCTGAGAATTTGAAAAAATGTTCACAGAGATTAAAGACAGAAGATGTCTGCCTTGACCAAAGCAGTGGTTCTCAGCTTCGAGCATGCCTCAGAATTCCTGGAGGGCTTCCAACCCCAGAGCTTCCGATTCACTAGGTGTCAGGTGGAGGTCAGAGCATTTGTGCTTCTAACCAGTTCCCAGATGCTGCTGCTGGTGGTCCTGGCACCATAGTTTGAGAATCACTGGACCAGAGAAGAGAGACGTTTTTTGTCAAAGCCCCTGTGGAGTCGTTGTATTACTAAAAACGGCTCTCAGCGTAGATGGCTTGTTCTTTCACAACAGCACGCGATGGACTTACTTCCTGTGTATGGTTGGCAACCGGGCAGGAGGTAGAAGAAGGGAAGAGAATCAGCCTGGCCAATTATAGAGTCTAATTTTGGGTAGAGCACCTCTTTGCAAGTTGTATTGCTTTGGGGAAAGTTTGTCCTCTTTAATCGGATTTAACTTTGTTGCTGAGAATGATTTTTTTGTCCTTGGGACAGATGGTTTATTTTGCCCAGCATTTACCCACTGGGGACTGGAGCAGTAAAGTGGCGCAGTTTCATCCCACACTGTTGGGGAGAGAACTCAGAAGGATTTGGCTTATCACACCAGAGACCCTGGGCTGTTCTGCTGTACTTCGGGAATGTACTGCCTGAGAATTATGGAGCCTTTGACTACGCTTAAAAATGGGTAGAAAGGTGCCGCTTTAGATCGGTTCCCGAGAAGAAGACCCTGAGATGAGAATTCGTATGAGAGTGATTTTTTTTAAGTACGTGCTTCCAGGGAGACCTTTAAAGGGGTGGGAGAAGCGGGGGACTGGGAAGGGGAGGAACCCTGAGGATGTGATCTCAGGTGAAGAGCCAGCCTCAGCCGGACCCTGCTGGGGAGCTCTGGAGTATGTCACGCCTCTGAGTTTGTCCCAACTTCGGGCCAGGGAGCTGGGCTTTCACATTCCCGTGCCTGCCTGTCCCTGGCTCTTTAAAGCAGATCAAAGAGTCTCAACTTTAGACCACTAGAAGCAAAAGCACACAGGAGCCTGGAGAGGAGCGTATAGAAACTGTAAATGGGATCCAAGGGGGCCTGGATGGGGCCCAAAGAGTGCCCACCACAGAAGATGATCAACCCAGTACAGTGCTAACCCCTGAGGAGAGTGAGTGGAGTTTTCCTACAATGGAGTGAAAACTGTACACTGAACACATTTGAAGAAGGGGGCTCCTTCTCTCTCTCTGGAAGGGTCAGAGGAGAGTGGGCCTGGCAGCAAGGCCGAGAACTGGGATGTCCCGTCACAAGGACCCCACCCTCCTCAATGAAGCGTTTAATGTCCTTTGTTCTTTTCCTTTGGACTATGAGAGAATTCATATTTAGCATCCAGTTAAAAAGTACTTTCTACCCTGTAATACCAGTAAGTTATCCCCAACTGGTCAGTAAAGTCTTAAACATTCGCACCTGCCGTCATGGGGGAATGGAAGGCAGGCCACCATAGAGCGTGTGGCCCACCCTCCGTGCTCCATGACAGCATCGTTGCAGGGGAGGGAAAGGCTGCCTGGGGTGGCCCCGCGCAGGAGCTCGCAAAGCAGAAAAGGAGGTGCCAACTGAATGACTCTGGAGCAGTCAGATGACAAACCCCTTTTTCTCCAAACGTAATAGAAAAGAACATCACATTTGAAGACAGTAGGGACGAAGCTAAGGCTTGGGTTACACTTAGAGTTTAAGTGTCACACCGGATGTGAGAGGTTCTTACAAGAGACGATACCTTCATACCTTGGCCTTGTAAAGACTAGATTGTTATCAAAATGGCGATGGCACAAGGCATTGACTCTCTGAGACAGATGAACAGATAACGAACGATATTTCCAGAAAAACGTAGGCCGGGAGTCATATCTAGCTTTTATATATGACAAAACTAAAATTATAGTTGGGGTTATCATCTTTTCTTAGTAATGCATTTCAACTGTAATTTAGTAGTAGACAGTGTTATACATTTAGTAACATTAGTCAGCCATATTAAAATGGATCTGATGACAATTTTTTTTCTTTTAAAAATATATTAAGTTTTTACTCTTTTCAAAATGTAGGATGACTAAGTCGGAGGTACTTTGTCTATAGGGACTTCTTTGGGTAAGGTAATGTGGTGACCTTGAATATACACATAATTTTAATACATACATGTATTATATAAATATTAACATTATATATACCAAAACCTGTTACCAAAAATTAACATAATATATATACCAAAACCTATTAAATAGTATTAAATATGCTATTTAAATAATATTTAAATATGGAGTTTTAGCATTTATAAAATTGTAAAATATATACACACATATATATATATATATATACAAATATATTTTTATTTTTCTGAGCACCAAGCATACTTTCCATTTTCTGAGCTGTATTTGGTAATTCTTGTAAAAACATGCAATCTATAGACTGGCTTAGGGATTAGAGCGTTGTGGATAATGAAAAAGGTTTTCTTTTTTTAATTAATTTTTTATTGGAGTCTAGTTGATTTACAATGTTGTATTAGTCTCTGCTCTACAGCAGTGTGAGTCAGTCATACATGTACATATATACACTCTTTTTTAGATTCTATTCCCATATAGGTCATTACAGAGTATTGAACAGAGTTCCCCATGCTATACAGTAGGTTCCCATGAGAAAGGTTTTGGTTTTAGCCCTTGTCCTTGGAAAGGCTTCCAAGTGGTGGCGGGAGCCCACTTTCTGACCTCAGCAGGTATGGTACAGTGGATGTAACTGAGTTTTTTTTGCGCGGGAGGGGTTTTTTGTGGTACGCGGGCCTCTCACTGCTGTGGCCTCTCCCGTTGCGGAGCACAGGCTCCGGACGCGCAGGCTCAGCGGCCATGGCTCACGGGCCCAGCCGCTCCGCGGCATGTGGAATCTTCCCGCACCGGGGCACGAACCCGTGTCCCCTGCATCGGCAGGCGGACTCTCAACCACTGCGCCACCAGGGAAGCCCTGTAACTGAGTTTTTGTATGATGATGCCGATCTTGCTTTGCTTCCAGATCCTGATCCTGAATGTTGTTTTCATTATAAGTCTCCTGGGAATGAAAACATTTTGGATCTGCTCATTTTCTTGTGATGTTCCCCTTTCCAGTGTCTTGAAGTTCTGCTAATTGAGGCTCTGATGGACTGTAAGCCTCACCTGAATAAATGCTTCACCTTGGGAAGAATTAGAAATAGGGGAAAAAAAAATAGATGCTATGATTCCTAAAGTCCTTGCTAGATAGAGTATCTGCCATTTTCCATATAAATGTTAGGAAGCCCAAAGGCTTCTAGGCAGCACATTTTAATTTCAGGGGAAAGATAAAGTTTGTCTTCTAGGAAAAACCATATATATTCCTGGATTTGCTCTAATTATTTGAGCTTTGACGAGTTTTAAAACCTTCTGGGTCTCTATTTCCTCATCTGTAAAACTGAGACTATAGTAGGCTTTGAGAGAGTAAGGCATGCAGACACTCCGTACACGGCGAGCACTCAATAACTGTTAGCCATTGTAATTCTATAAAGCTAAACAGAGCTAAAGAACAGGTGATCTCTGTTTGCATTAAAAACTCAGTTTACATAATCTAGGTTTACGTCATGGGGTTATCCCTGTCTCTGGTTACACCCAGGGCAGGGAGCTGGATTTGTTGAGTGTAAACTCTGAACTGAGGTCAGAAAAGGGGTTGGCAGTGTATGTGCTGAGAAAGTGACCAGGCCAAAAGGCCTGCAGAAATGGAACATTCCCCTGCAGTCCTCTGAGAGGAAAATGGGGAGCTGGTGGCCTCTTCCTCCACAATGCGATCAGCAGTGGCCTGGGAGAAGCACACTTGGAAACAACCCTGTTAGCAAAATATGCCTCTTGGTTTTGGTTTTTCCTGGTTTCAGAGCCTGAGTTCCTACCACTATATTGTTCTGGTTGGGTTCGTTCTGCGTTCCCCAAAGACGCTAAGCCTCTTACTTGTTTCTGACATTTGGGATCTTGGAAACAAAGCATTTTATAAAATTAAAGGATAACAGTAGATGTTCTGGGAAAGGCTGCATGCATCTCTTTCGTACATCATTTTCCCCCTCGATTTTAATCAGATATTAGACAACCAGGTGGTACTCTTGTTAGAGAGGCATGAGGTTCTACAAACCCGGATTCAGTAAACTACAGGCAGCAGTATACAGGTCTTCACGATTTCTCAACACTGTCTATCACATAAAACATAGATTCATTTTCTAGTGCTGCTATAATAAATTACCACAAATGTAGTGGCTTAAAACAACACAAATGTATAATCTTATATTTCTGGAATGCAGAAGTCTGAAATCGATCTCACTAAGAAAAAATTAAGGTGTTGACAAAGCTGCATTCCTTTTTGGAGACTCTAGGGAGGATTTGTTTCCTGGCCTTTTCCAGCTCCTAGAGGCCATCTGCATTCCTTGGCTTATAGCTCTTTCTTCCGTCTTCAAGGCCAGCAGCCAAGCGTCTTTCAATCTCCTCTCTCTCTCTCTCTCTCTCTCTCTCTCTCTCTCTCTCTCTCTCTCTCTCTCTCTCTCTCTGACTTTCCTCCCTCCCTCCTTCCCTTAGAAGGACCCATGTGATTATATTGGGCCCACCCAGAGGGTCAAGGATACTACCCTCATCTCAAGCTCCATAGCTTAATCATACCCTCAAAGTCTCTTTTGCACTGGAAGGTAACATAGTCACTGGTTCCAAAGAGTAGGATTGGACATCTCTGGGGAGGCGCATTATTCTGTCTACTGTGAGTACCTAGCAAGGCATTGTAGCTATGCCGTAGGTAAGCAGTAGTGAGCAAAAATAGCAGTCCCTGCTCTTGTGGCAGTTTACAGTCTAAAGAAGGCCACCATTCCCCAACTTCCTACAGTCTTGACCCCCCCAAAAGATTGTGAATTATATGTGATACCATATAAGTTGCCACAAGCCACTCAATCTCTTAAAGCTAGCGATTCTGAGTCAAACTCAACTTTCCTTGTTTTCAACTCCTATAACCAATTACTTATCAAGCCCTGCTCAATCTACCTGAGAAGTGATTCAAGCACTTCCTTCACATCTTCACTAACATTGACCTCATCAGTTGCCACTGGGATATTGCAGTCACTTCCAAACCTGTTTTTCCTGCCATCAGTCTCACCCTATTCCCGTCCATTGTCCTCACCATGGTGCCCCACTGTCTTAAAGAAATAAAAGAAAAGGCAATCGGAAGGGTGGTGGTGAGGCAAAAAATGGCTAACCGTTAACGAGTTCTCACTATGTCCCAGGCATTTTTCTACGGATACGGTGTATATGGGTTATGTCGCTTAAACTTCAAAACAATTAAACAAAGTAGGCGTCATCATCATCAACAACCCAATTTATAAATGAAGAAACAGGGGCACGAGAGAGTCAAGTAACTTGCTCAAGGGCACACAGATAATTAGTGGAACTACAGTTTAGACCTGACAATCTGTAGAAATTGGCAAGATGATTCTAAAATGTATGAAAAGACAAAAGGACTAGGATAGCCAAAATTACTGTGCAAAAGAAGAACAAAGCTGGAGCTTTATCACTACCTGGTGTCAAAATTTTTGATAAAGCTACCGTAATTAAGACACAGTGGTATTGGCACAGAGATAGACAAATAGATCAGTGGACCAGAATTGACAGTTCAGAAATAGGGCTTCACATATATGGTCAATCGACTTTTTGCAAAGGTGGGAAGGCAGTTCGACGGTGAAAGGACAATCTCTTCAACAAATGATACTGGGACATCCATATGTAAAAAATGAACATCCATATGTAAAAAATGAACCTTGACTTATACCTGACACCTTATACAAAAATGAACTCAAAATGGATAATAAACCTAAATATAAAGCTTACTGCTATAAAATATCTAGAAGAAAATAGGAGAATAGCCTTTTTAAAAATAAAATATTTATGTATTTATTTGGTTGCCTGGGGTCTTAGGTGTGGCAGGCGAGCTCCTTAGTTGTGGCATGCGAACTCAAGTTGCAGTATGCATGTGGGATCTAGTTCCCTGACCAGGGATCAAACCTGGGCCCCCTGCATTAGGAGCACAGAGTCTTATCCACTGCACCACCAGGGAAGTCCCAGGAGAATAGCTTTGTGACCTTGGGTTAGGCAAAGATTACTTAGATCTGATACAAAAAGCATAACCTAGAAAAGAAAAAAGTGATCAATTGGACTTCGTAAAAATTAAGAAATTCTGCTCTTCAAAAGGCACTGTTAGGAGAATGAAAAGACAGGCTACAGACTGGGAGAAAATGTTTGCAAAACACGTATCTCCTAAACGACTTGTATCCAGATCATATAAGGACCCTCAAACCTCAATGATTAAGAAAACAACCCAATAAAGAATAGGCAAACTATTTGAAGAAACACATTAACAAACATATAAATGGAAATAAGCTCATGAAATGGTACTCAGTGTCACTAGTCATTAGGGAAATGGAAAATAAAACCACAATGAAATACACTAGACACCTATTAGAATGGTTTTAAACAAAACGAACCTGTCAATACCAAGGGCTGGCAAGGATGTGGAGCAACCGAGACTCGAAACATTGCTGTTGGAGACATAAAATGGTACAACCACTTTAAAAAACAGTTTGACTGTTTCTTATAAAGTTAAATGCACACTTACCACGTGACCCAACATTGCCGTGCCTGGATATTTACGCAAGTGAAATGACAACTTATGTTCACAGGAAATCTTATTTGCAAATGTTTACACTGACTTTGTTCATAATCACCCCAAAGTGGAAACGACCCGAATATCTTTTAACTGTTAAGTGGGTAAGCAAACTCTGGTACATCCACACGATGGAATACTATGCGGCAATAAGAAGGAACAAACTAATAATAAAAGAAACAACATGGATGAGTCTGAAATGTAGGTATGTTAAGGAAGCCGGTTCCCAAAGCTATATGACTTATGACTCTATTTATATGACATTCTGGAAAAGGTGATACATAGGCACAAAAACATTGATGGTTGCTAGGAACTCTGGGTGAGGGAGGAATTGACTCCAAATATGGACGAGGGAATTTTTTTGCATGACGAAACAGTTTTATATCTTGATGTGGTGGCTGCATGGTTGACAAAATTTTTCAAAACTCCCAGAACTGTACACTGAAAAGGGTAAATGTTACTCTATGTATATTATAACTAAAACAAATTTCATGATCGACTCAGTGAATATGTAACAAACCAGTTGACTACTGTAAATTAGGTTAATTATCTTGTAGTTAATTCAGTTCTCTGCCTCCTCTAGCGTGTCTTTTCTGGCCCTGGGTTTTCTCAGCGTGTGCATCTCTGTCGAGCTGCTGTAGGGGCGGCGGCAGCTGGACTCCTTAGAATCAGCCAGCGTGCTCGTTGATGTGCTCAGAAGGCTCCAAAGATGGTGTGCACTGAGAACATTTTCAAAAAACCTCATCCGGTGGGAAGAGCAGGCAATTAGGGAGCTCAAGTGCAGGGGGTGCTGAGCCATGGTAAGCACTGTCTGGCCAACTAAAGCTCACTGGAATACACGCACAGCCAGGGACAGAGACTCACCCAGTGCACGTGTGGCCAGACTGCCTTGGGGGTCCTCCCGGGGAAGAGTAAGGCGTGGGCCACACTCTCCACTGTTGGCATCGTGGGCTGTAGTAGCTGACAAAAACCTCACGTGGAATCGCCCCGTTCACTTGGATGGAGTACAATTTCACTTCTCCACACGCCCACATATATCACGGAGCACACTGTCTCCATCACCAAGAGTGAATGGCCGCATTCTTCCGTGGCTCTTCAGCCACAGGTGTAGCCCGTGCTGCCGGGGCCCTGCCCATCCCCCCGAGGTACTTGCCATCCTGTACACGAGGACTGAGTATTACTGTAAGCACTCCTGACGCTCTCTCTGAGGGCACCCAGGCCCCAGGAGCATGGGTGGCTCTCACATGTGGCAACCCAGAGTGATGGGAGATAATGCCCTCAGGACTGTCGTCAGTCAAATGAGAGAGAGGAGTGGATGGAGAAACAGCCCAGCCTCCTTGCCTCTAGGGTAGAACAACCTGAGCTTGCTCCGTACTGTCTCCCAAAGGGCCCCAGCAGGGACCAGTTGTCCACAGCGGCCTTCTGCTCACGACTGTGCCTTTGATCACCTTCTTCCCCATCCCTGACTGAGCTGCCCTTTCCCTGAGCAGCGTCTCTCGGGATGAGCTCCCAGATAAACCCCGTGCACTCGAATCCTCTTGTCAGGGTTTGCTTCTGGGGAACCCAACCGGAGACACAGTCAAGACCACAACTGAGCATCTCGCCCATCCCATGACAGAGTGGGCAGATGCACCTCTCTACTGAGAGAGGGGTACCCGGGGATGTCAGCTTAGGGGCTGCATTTGGACCAAGCTCATGGTTTACAGAGCAGGGTAGTGGAGGGGTTCCTAACCAGGGGGATGATTTTGCCCCCGCAAGGCCTCTTGGGCAACATCTAGAGCCATTCTGGGTTATCACACGGGGGATGAGTGCTGTTGGCGTCCAGTGGGTAAGGCCAGGGATGCTGCTACACGTCCTACGGTGCACAGCACAATGCCCCCTCACAAACGTCACTAGTGCCGAGGCTCAGACGCCCTGGCGCACTACAGCGCAACACTCTGAAGACCCGGCTCGGGACGCCTTTCTCACCGCTCAAGAGGGGATGAAATATTTCTTCACACGAGTCTTGAAGTAAAGTAACTAGAGCACGGGGTCAACCGTTCCTTCATTGTTGTGCCAACTTTGTGCCAAGCGATGACCAAGTCGGTGACCAGACAAAGACGGAAAAGGCATCGTGTCTGCCCTCAGAGAATCCAGAGGCTGGGCGTGGAGAACGGTGCAAACACACACTCGATTCCCTTCCGATGCGAAGCCTGGCTCTGATACGGCGTGTGGTACGTGTGCTTTGGCAGAACGGCAGAGACAAGGAGGCGAGCTCCTTGGAAGTCAGGAAGGGATATTTGAGGTGATGGGTGGAGGTCGGCGGGTAACCAAGCAGAGAGGGCACAGAGCCCTGAAGGGGTGGGCCTGTCGGTGCCCGGTGACTGTGCTCAGGGCACAGAAAGCAAAGGAAAGAGAGGAGAGGAAAGAGGTGGGGAGCAGACAGGCGCCAGGTGCTGAGGGGCCTTGTCTGCAGGGCTGGGGCAAGGTGAGCAAGCCAGGCACCCCGGGCACCGGCCCTGTTGGGACCTGCACAGGCCGAGGGTCGCTGTCTCCTTGCACCCTACACCCTGGGCTCCCGCTTGCCTCACCCTAGCCCCAGCCCTCCTCCTCTGTCATGCTGAGAAGCTACCGGGCCTGGTCTGCAGGCTGGGGGCAGCCCCCAGAAATCCTGGACTTTACTTTTCAGAAGGATAACCTGACTCCAACACAGGTCCACTGTGCCACTTCCCCTCCAACAGAATCTACCTCAGATCCCCAAGAAAGCAGAGCTTTCCCTTTCTAATTAGCCTCTCCACCTACACGGAATACTGTCCCAGACTGGTACTTTTCCAGACCCAACACACAGCAAATTCCTGAGCACAGAAGGTGAAGGGGATCATGGTTGGTGAGAAGCCTGCAAGAGGCCGGCAGGCAGCTAAGTTCATCTGTTCAAGTTGGAAGGATAGGCAGTGCTTTGAGTGAGGGTCAGAGCTCCTGTTCACCTCATTCAGTTGGGCTTGATTAAAGTTGGCTATTTGGATGATTGGATAGCAAACTATGGTTTAACTATCCAGTCTTACGCTTAGCCTAAAGGTGGGCATGTGGAGGGGAAAAGAGAGAGACAGGGAAGGATGCTTAAAAGAGCTAAGAAACTAAGCCGATTTCAAGCCCCCCCCCCCCCCAGGCATCCACAAGTATTCACATTGGCCTTTCGTATCCGCGGGTTCCGCATTTGCGGTTTCAACCCACCACGGATCAAATATAATCAGATCTGCAGAGGGAGAACCAGCGATGGGGATATGGAGGGCCTACTGTAAGGACTTGAGCATCTGAGGGTTTTAGCATCCTTGGGGGGGCGGGCGGGTGTCCTGGAACCAATCACCCGCTGATACCGAGGGACGACTGTATACATTTGCCCAAAGACAACTGATATGCCAGGAGAAAATTATTCTTGTCTATTGCTGAATGAGGGACATGTTTAAGGAACTCTTAGTCAAGGAGTTTTTAACCCTATGTCGGTAGACTGTATCTACTGTAATATGTAATTATCGTAATTGCTATTGGTTAGAAAAACACATTTATTTTATAGTAGTCTGTAATTCAGGAATTTCACCAGTTTATCTTGGATTCTTCTCATTTGTGACTTCACTATGAATATTGTATTATCATTATGTCTACACCTAAACATCAAGAGATTCTTTAAAACAGAAAACAAAAAAAAACCTGTCCAAAAAGGCTGGCAGATTGCAAGGCAACAATATTAATGGAAAACAATGGCCCATAAATTACCTAGGACTCAATCATACCACTCCAAACCACCACTAGGACTGTAGCTATGGTCTACAGTTAGAGTAACCATTTAAGCTGTACTGCCGTCACCTGGAACAACAGTTCTCAACCCTATCAGATGCAAACCACCTTTTAAAACAATTTAATCCTGAATGGAATTCTTAGACGATATAAGGTACCTACCACACACTTTGAAAAAGACTATAAAGTCCTTTCTGAAATACCTAGAGAAATAAAAGGTAAGTACTTCTGTAAAAGAATGTCATGTTACGTGCACATCTCTATGAACACCATGAGGCAGGAGATCACTGGAAGAATCAATGAAGAATTCTGATGCTTGCACCAAATACAGCGAGCCTGCATGTAGGCAAGAGCTATGTATGGGGACTCTTTTTTGTTTTGTTTTGTTCTGTTTTGCGGTACGCGGGCCTCTCACTGCTGTGGCCTCTCCCGTTGCGGAGCACAGGCTCCGGACGCGCAGGCCCAGCGGCCATGGCTCACGGGCCCAGCCGCTCCGCGGCACGTGGGATCTTCCCGGACCGGGGCACGAAACCCGTGTCCCCTGCATCGGCAGGCAGACTCTCAACCACTGCGCCACCAGGGAAGCCCTATATGGGGACTCTTTGGGTGTGTTAAATTGGCGATGGACACCAGGCGCAGTCCTGCCACTGGGAACAAACAAGCCATTCCCAAAACAGTGAATAATGCTTGGTGAAGCGATCGCCAAGAAATGACCACCCTTCATGACCTTCCCGGCAACTGCAGTACCACGAAAATTGGTGCGTATTAAAGCCACACCGAAAAATGATAGATTTTTATTTTGTTGGCTGCTTGTGCTTTTCAAGGTTATAAGAAAAGAAGGTGTGGCGAAGCCCAGCCCTTGGTGGAAGTGCAGACCCCAAAACCAGAAGTGAAGGGGGCGGGCCTGCGCCCAAGAGGCAATAGAAGGATGAGGCCTGAGCCTACGATCTGCGCAGGCGCACGCACGGATGCGCGCGCCTTCGGGGGGATGTGCGGGGGTGGGGGGCGTGGGGGGCGGAGAATCGCTTACATTCACATCCGGGTCATCTGCTGCCACGCGGGGCGAGCGAGATCCAGCGCGGTGGCCGCTTGCACGCCTTTAGGTCTTTCCCTAAATCGCAGGTATTTTGCGCGCTGCTTCTTCGGGGGCGGGTGTCTTGGTGTCCTTTTGGAGGTGAGGCTGGTCGCGCCACTGTGGAGTGGCCGCGTTTGCAAGAATGCTCGTCGGTACTGCAGACAGGGTTTTCACCCGGTTCATGTGCTCACTTACATTTTCTCTTCCATTAGGCCCCCCATTTTGTACCGCAATGGAACAGGCTCTAGAACGAGCTTTGGATCGTGCGGAGTATATCATTGCAAGTGCCCGACAGAGACCTCCGGAAAGGAAATACCAATCTAATGGGGAGAAGTCTCTCTATGAAAAACTTTATGACATTTATGTTGAAGAATGTGAAAAAGAGCCTGAGGTTACGGAGGAATTAACAAGCAACGTGAACCTGTTAGAGAAGCTTCTTAGGAGAGAGTCGTTGCCGTGTTTGGTGGTCAGCCTGTACCCAGGAAACGAGGGCTATTCGCTGATGCTCAAAGGGGAAAATGGATCATCTTCGGAGATCATCCGACTGCCCTACGAAGAAGGGGAATTGCTCGAATACTTGGATGCAGAAGAATTACCTCCTGTTTTAGTGGGTCTCCTGGAAAAGTCTCAGGTTAACGTTTTTCATCACGGGTGTGTGATAGCAGAAATACGGGACTACAGGCAGTCCAGCGACAGGGAACCTCCCCATTACCAAAGCAGGCGTATTCTCTTACGTCCCACGATGCAGACTTTAGCCTGCGATGTAGAGGCCATAGCCAGAGATAACCAGAATTGGACCCAGGAGGACAAACTTTTGCTTGAGAGCCAACTGATCTTAGCTACAGCTGAACCACTGTGTCTAGACCCTTCTATATCTGTAGCGTGCACTGCAAACAGACTGCTCTATAACAAACAAAAGATGAACACTCTTCCCATGAAAAGGAACTTCAAGAGGTACTCTATGACCTCTCTGAATTGGCAGCAGGAGCTGTCTCGTCCACCTCCTAAGCTAAGAGCCCTGACTTCCTGCAAAAGAATAAGAGGAAGTAAAACAGGTGGGAATTACGGCCTCAAAACTTTTAAAGCAGGAAGTTGTGTAGATATGTGGAAACAGAGACGCTGTGACTTGGCCGTACCTTCTCAAGTGGACGTGGAGAAATATGCTAAAGGGAAGAAGTCTGTCAGATGTGATGGCTCACAACCAACAGTCTGGCCAGTGCGTGAGGTACAAGGTGATCTTGCATTTGGATGTGACGCTGGCTACCAGTCCCAGGCAGCGAGGCTGACCGTCAGGCAGCTGACTGATAATTCACTTGCCTCTGGAAAAGGGTCCGGTACAGAAGCCACGTGGGAGAGACAGCCGTCTCCCCCCCACTCCTTCGCAGATGACCATCCCTACAGTTTCCCGCCCGGGGCAAAGTCTGATGCTGGGAGAGTGGTCAGTCGGCCCGAGGAGTCGGTCCAGGAGAGCACCCGGTGTCCAGTGCAGATGTCACACAGCTCCAGTGGCTCAGCCGGTCTCAGGCAGCCTTCTCCAGGGAAAGAACCAGAACAGCCTAAGACTGGGTGGGTTCAGTCTTCAGTGCCCGACAGAGGAGCCACACATCCACCTCCACCCACGCGACTTCCTTGGCACTCAGGAAGGAGCTCCTGGGGTGAGAGTCTCACTTCACAGCAGGCAGGCAGCTCTCAGGCCTGTGCATCTCCTGGCCCTGCTCCTAAGCCACCAGGTCTCTCCCAGAAATCCTCTGTGGGGCAGAGCCCAGTTAGCACGCTTCCTGCCACCGCCCTGTCCACTGAGGGCTCATCGCGGACGACCTCGGGCTCCCGGGTCACGGTCATCTCCGTTGGCCTGAAGGTCATCAGAGAAGTGGGCCCCAGACGCGGAGGCCAGGCCTCGGGGAGAGGCTGTGCCACCAGAGCCCCAGCTCCCGGGGGGATCCAGCCGGGCCACCTGCCCGCAGGAGCTCCGCCGCCGCCGCCTCCTCCTCCGGAGAAAAACGCTTCGGATCTCAGACCCTTTCCTGTGGTGCAGCTGCCCCGCGGTTCGCTCCTGCGCAGCAGCCAGCAGCCGGCCCCGCAGCCGCGCCTCTCCCAGCTGCTTCCCCGGCAGTGGCCCTGCGCCCCGCCTCCTCGGCTGCCGGCGTCCCAAAGTCTGGGGGCACGGGGTCCGGGGGCACAGGTTCCGGGGGTCCGGGGTCCAGGGGTCCGGGGTCCGGGGGTCCAGGGTCCAGGGGTACGGTGTCCGGGGGCACGGGGTCCGGGGGCACAGGCTTCAGGTTCACAGGGCGCCGCCGTTCCCAACACGGTCGTGCGTGCCGAGGAAGCCGTGGTTGTTCACCTCGGTGCAGAGGACGGCTTCCAGCCGCCCCAGGTGCTCGTGTTGTCCCCGCCGGGCTCTGGCCTGAGCAGCCCCGGGCTGAGCTCCCCGCGGCCGCAGTTGCAGTTCAGCGTGCACGTGCGCCGCCGCGACTTCCCCTCGGGGCCCGCAGCCCAGCAGCCAGGCCGCGAGGACCGCGGATAGAGGCCCGCCAGCCGCTCCCAAGCCCTGAGGCCTGGCTGATTTTCTCTCCTTTAGAAAACACAAAGAGCAGCGACCGAGTGCATTTCGAGTTTCACCCGCATTTGGGTTTTGTTTTAATGTGTCGCTCTTTTTTTACGTTGTTAGACGTACAAACTTTCTGCAGAGGCACAAGCCCGTGATTTTTACATAGAGACGGGGAAGTGCTTTACTAAACTGGCAGGGTTTCGCCGAAGCCATCGCTTGGGCGCTGGCTGTTGACAGTGGTTTTTATTGCGATGTTCTCAAGTGTATCCACATCCAAACTAGGGTCAGTTTAAACTCCTGAAGCCTGTAATTTCTCTCCAGCAATAAAACTGCAACACCAGTCAAGTCAAGATTAGTATTATTCTAACGAGATGTGACTAACACATAACTGTAGCAGCTTCACCCTTCTACGTGTACAGCTCAGTAGTGTTAAGTGGACCTCTGCCGTTGCTGTACAACAGATCTCTAGGGTCGTTTTCTTCTGGCAAAAGTGAAGCTTTATCCCCGTGAGCACCAGCTCCCTGTTTCCCTCGCCCCCAGCCCTGGCACCCACCCCTCTGTTTTCTGTGTCTCTGAGTGTGACTGCTTTAGATACTTCGTAGAAGTGGGATCGTACAGGATTTGTCTTTCGTGACGGGCTCATTTCACTTAGTGTCCTGTCCTCGAGGTCCCTCCACGTTAGCGTGCCACAGGAAGGTTGTAGCCGTTTACAGGTGCTTTCGGTGTACCTACGATATACTGACGCGGCCTACGAAGTATTAGAAACGTCCCTCGGAAGAGAGTGCACTTTCCTATTTGTTTATTCAGTTTAAAAGCTTTTTGCACCAGTGTCTGAAATGCAATTTTTATACATTTGGTTTGGGAAAAAAACAAAAACAAGCTAACGCTACCAAAAATTGATGCTTGTCATCTTGATATTGAGGCCATGGGATACCTCCAAGTGCGCAGCATGCTTTAGGGGCCCTTGCTTGCGTGGATGTCCCCAGCCCTTTAAAAGGAGCCCCCCACCCCCAGAGCCCAGCTGTTCTCCTCTAGGCTGCAGTCACTGGCTGTGAAAGGGGGATGTTGTCTTCTCTCTTTAGAAAATCGTTTACATTTTTGAGAACCCAGGGTTATTTGCAGAAGGTAAATATCTAAACATCTGGAAATGGGTTTGTCTTTCAAGTGTTTTCAACTTTGGTACATTCTGAAGTGGAGTCCCTCTCCCCTGAGTGGTCACCAGCTGGTCAGCTGTCCGTGCTTCCTCATCTCTTTTTACCTTCTTTCTCGTGTCAGTGGGGCTCAGAAGACCCCTGAAGTTTTCTGTTTTCTTTTGCCGTTTCTTACTGTGGTATAATTGACATAAGAATCAACCATTTTAAAGTGTACAGTTCATTGGCATTCACTGCATTTAGAATGTGGTGCGACCACAGCCTCTGTCTGCTTCCAAAACATTTTCATCGCCCAAGAGAAATCTCTGTACCCATTCAGCACTCACTTCCCAGCTTCCTCTCCCCCAGCCCAGGAAACCACCAATTTGCGTTCTGTCTCTACAGACTCCTCCATCTCGATTTTTCCTAAAAATGGAATCAGAGACTACGTGACCTCTTCTGTGTGGCCCCTTTCACTTGGCATAATGTTTTCGAGGTTCATCCACATCGTAACACGTATCGGCACTTCACTCCTTTTTAGGCCTGAATAACATCCCCTGGTTTGTGTACGCCACGTTTTGTTTATCCATCGTCTGTTGATGTACATTTGAGTTGTTCCCACCTTTTGCCATTGTGTATAGTGGGGCTATGAACAGTTGTGTACAAGTATCTGGAGGCCTCTCGTATTTTGTTCTTCCAACTTTGAAGGACAACCTGTGTATATAAAAGTATTTTTCCCAAGTACACATGTATGTTTCCCTGCCTTTTGCCCTAACCAAACAAAGGAAGTTTGGCAGTGCCAAAAGAGATGAGTGAAGAGGCAGGTAACCGGTGATTCTCACTGCGTTAACCCGGCTGTACTAACGTGCTACCGATCCTGTTAAGGAAAGATTTGGTCAGCTTGAAGCCAACGTGGCAGATATGCCAGCGGAGTGACACTGAGCCCATTAGAGCTTTATGTAGCCCACCCTGGACATCTTTAGGAACGGTGCCTGCGCTTTGAAGAAGTGACCAATTGCAAAGAAGACCAGTGCAATGACCAATTGCAAAGAAGAGTTTGTACTCAGCCTTGGGAGCCAACCAGACAAGTGAACTCTGAATCTCACTAGATTTTGTGTGCCTTCTCCCTTTTTGTCCTCACTCTCATCCTTTCAGATACTACTACACGGAGAGACCAGCTGACGTTGTGCTCCCTTCCCAGGCAAGCAAATAAATGCAGCTTTGTTTCAGATTACCATTTGGTGGTCTTTATTTCCTCCTACTAATCCTCACCAAGGTTGGTACTTGATACAGGATCCATTCTGAGCATATTAGCTGTCTGTGTTATGTGAATATACTTTTCACTGATTTTAGTATCATGAGAACCTGGAGTCTCTCCCCTACGCCAGGTCAGATCCATGCACTTCATCTGAAATTAGTTTCCTGCAGGCTGTGTCTTCACGACTTAGGCTGACCGTTCATAGTGAGGTGGTTGTGTGAAAGCGGCTGGCCTCAGAATTTTCCAAGAGACAGCAGAGAAACTGATCCAGGTGACGATCATCCAGGAAAATCCACGTGGAGCCGGTACAGCCTAACCTGCTTCAGAGAGTTGGGGCCCTTGTCACAGGATGGGGCTTTGGGATCAGGATTATATTCCTCGAGGATAGTATCAAGTGAAGAGAGGACACTGGTTCTAGGTCAGCACTGTCCGAAAGAAATAGATTGTGAGTTCTGTATGTTTAAAATTTTCTACTAGCCACATTTTAATAAGTAAAAGGAAGCAGGAGAACTTACCTTTAGTAATTTATCTAACCAAATATATCCAGAGGATTATCACTTCCACATGTAATCAATATTTTAAAATTCTTAGACATTTTATATTCTTTTATTTTTACTAAACCTTCAAAATCCAGACATTTCCAGCCTGTCTAAATTCGGATGCAAAATTTTCATCAGAAATCCTGGATCTGTATTTAGATTTTTACATAAAATTTACAGTTGAAAATGTAGATTCTTCTTCCAAATGTAGTTTTCCAAAAATTGAATTAAGTACCAGTTTTTAAAAAAATTTAATTTAATTAATTAATTTATTTTTGGCTATGTTGGGTCTTCGTTGCTGCACACGGGCTTTCTCTAGTTGTGGTGAGTGGGGGCTACTCTTCGTTGTGGTGCACGGGCTTCTCATTGTGGTGGCTTCTCGTTGCAGAGCATGGGCTCTAGGCGTGCAGGCTTCAGTAGTTGTGGCTCACGGGCTCAGTAGTTGTGGCTCACAGGCTCAGTAGTTGTGGCTCATGCGCTCAGTAGTTGTGGCTCACGGGCTCAGTAGTTGTGGCTCACGGGCTCAGTAGTTGTGGCTTGTGGGCTCTAGAGTGCAGGCTCAGTAGTTGTGGTGCACGGGCTTAGCTGCTCCACAGCATGTGGGATCTTTCCAGACTGGGTCTCGAACCCATGTCCCCTGCATTGGCAGACGGATTCTTAACTACTGCTCCACCAGGGAAGCCCTAAGTACCAGTTTTTAAATTTAAATTAGTTAAAATTAAATAAAAGTTTCTTCCTCAGTCTCACTAGCCATGTTTCAAGTAGTCAGCAGCTGCCTATGGTATGGTGTTGATCAGCGCAGTTCTGGACGGAAGAGCAAAGCAGATCATAGAGACAGAGCGTCAGGCATGATCTGGATACCAGAGTACCTCTGGAGATAAGGCAGGAGCCGATCATCAGAGCACAGGGTTGGAGTGGGAGAGGTGACACTGGTTCCATGTGCTGTGCAGAGCTCCCAGGAATCCTTGCTATCTGCGGTCACCTGGGCCTGGGCTTGCAGGTAGAGGTCAAGCGGTCGCTGGAAAACAAGGGTCAGCCTTTTGCTAATTGTATTCAAAATGGCGATGCAGAGGCACTAGCCATCCCAGCAATGAATTAAAACTCACCTAACCCACGTGTACCCTGAGGAGCTTGGAATCTGAGGGAATTCGAGAGCGGAGATGCACCGTCAGCGCTTTCCTTTTCCTGTCACTCCTCCTCCCTGTCTAGCTTTGGGGTCTCCTTGGCACAGATGAAACCAGAGCGACCATGAGCTGGGTGATGGGTATATGGAGGCTCATTGTTCTTCTTCTCTCTACTTTGGTGTATATTTGAAATTGGCCATACAGCTGTAAATGGTTTTATTGCGTCTTGACTAATTGAAGGTTTGTGGCAACCCTGCATCAAGCAAGTCTATCGGCGCCATTTTTCCAACGGCATTTGCTCACTTTGTGTCTCTGTGTCACATTCAGGTAATTCTCGCGATATTTCAAACTTTCTCATTGTTACTGTATTTGTTATGGTGATCTATGATCAGCGATCCTGGATGTTACTGCTGCAACTTGCTGAAGGCTCAGACGATGGTTAGCGTCTTTTAGCAATAAAGTATTTTTAATTAAGGTATGTACATTTCTTAGACGTAATGCCATTTCACACTTAATAGAATACAACATAGTGTGAACATAACTTTTATATACGCTGGGAAACCAAACAATTCGTGTTACTTGCTTTATTGTGATATTCGCTTTATCGTGGCGGTCTGGAAGTGAGCCCGCAGTATCTCCGAGGTCTGCCTGTATGTATGCATTTGAAATCAAGTTCCTGATGTTCCTGCAGCCCCATTTCACACCTTGCCTCATCCTAACCTTCATCTTGCACCCAAAGTCATGCTGGGCCCTGACCCTCGGCTTGCCCTTCCTTCTTCCTGGCTTTGCTGCCGTAGCCGCAAGCAGCAAAGAGTGTGCAAGTTAATTGTTAAATTCAGTTCAACAAGTTCCTCGTTAGGGACAAATTACCTGAGTTTGAAATCTGCTAATTTTCCAATCAGAGTGAGTGCTTGCACTTGTGATTTGGAACTAATTACCATATGGTAAAAGCAAAACCTATGTGGGGATTAAAGTAAAGGTGAGGGAGGACAGGAGCTTATTTCAGTATCTTCCTCAGGAGCTCGTGGTAGCAAGTGGAGATGCCTCTGGGGTTGGGGTGGGACAGCTCACCTGTAGCACCGTTTTGCAAAGGCTGTTTGCTTCCTGTGCTAATACCCCTGAAATGTGACCTTGGTCTTGAGGGGAGAGCACCTTCATAGGCCTTCACGTGGCCTTCGTAGGCCTGAATTGGGTCTGGAAAGGGAAGAGTCCTTTCAGTTTAGCTCTTTCATCTAAAAATACATCTCTACTTTTGCTTAGATCTGTCCTCTGCCTAAAGCTGCTGCGTGAGTTACAAATAAAAACATTTGCTTGGGGGTGGAAGTGGTGACTTTAAATGCCCTTTGTGTGATCTTACAATGTATGTGTTAGGGAGAGCTCATCTGAGAGAATTTGAAGAATTGTGGGATAATAATTGCTGCAGAATACCACTGTGATCCGAAATGTAGAAATCTGGGTCATTCACCTTCAGAAGTTCGTTCCAGTCCCAATTACTGTATTAATTAGTAGTTCTAAAGCTTTGGAAACTCATGCTAAAGAATAGTCAAGGTTTCAGGTAATTTACAAGCCAATGTAGAAAAACTCCTCCTGAGATAACTGCTTTTGAAATTTGGAACAAGAAAAGCTTTTCACCCCCGAAAAGGTAGTACCCCTCCTCCTTTCAGATAACTGGAATTGTACATGTTCTCAGGTTTCCTTTTGCACCTTGGCTGCCAGGAAACTCAAAACCAAATTTGAAATAGAAATTGCCAAGTTTATATTTATGGTTAGTATCTCAGCGTTCCTTGCTCCTTATTGTTTATTTCTGTTGCTTTTTGTTGTAGACTATTTCAGATCTTTTGTCAAAGGAAACTGGGAACAAATGGCTCCATACATGCATAAACGTGTATTAATAAATAGTAGCTTCTATTCATTTATATATACACTGCCTCTAATCTTTTAATAACCTTGCCTATTAGGTATTACTGTCCTCTTAGAAATGAAGAAACTGAGGCTCACATAGGACTTGTCCGAGGCAATAAAGCTATTAAGTGGTGCCCATGGTATTTTCTGTCTTCTTCTGAAGTCCTGTGCCTGGGTACATGTAACTAATGTGTTGACAGGTCTGGATACAGTGGCGGAATGTATACATGGAACTATTTTTTCCAATCACTGTTTTCAGTGCAGCACCAAGCCCCTTTTCCCGTTCTTTACTGACACCTTGGGCAGATCTCATAACTTTCTGGGTTATCTTGGTTGGTAAAGCTGACCAGTCCCAATTAGAAATTCACCATGGCATCCTCTGGTCTGGGGAGCAGAGAGATCAGACATCTTCTGCGGATATGGTCCTTTTCCAGGTCTGATGCTGTGATCTGCTGGGGGGGGAGGGGGAGGGGGCGGCTCCAAACAGGGGGCTGTTCGGTTTTGCACCTGGGCTTCTCCTCCCCTGGGGCCTCCCTCAGAGAAGAGCAGCTTTGCCTGCTGACTCCCACCCCCTTCTAAAGGTTCTGTCTCCCATCTCTTGGACAGCCCTCAAAGTAAGCCCTGTGCTCCTCCATATGGAGCTTTGGGAATTGCTGAGGTCCTTTTTTTGAACTCTGAAGGCTGTGGGGTCATGGATCAAGGTGGGCGTGAGGTTCTCATTTTCCTTCCAGGCATACTGCCCCTCAGTATCTTTGGAGCCTCTCTCGTTCAGATATCTGTCGACCACAAGGGGGCACCAGACTCCAGGTTCACACGCAACACGCAGCACGGGGAGGATTCGTTAAGCTCTGGCAAGAATTCCCTGCCCGGCAGCTTCCCAGGCTGCTGGGCGGGCCGCCGGCTCTGCGCAGCTCAGCCGGAGTTCCGGCCGGAAACTGCCCACTTTCCCTTCGTGCGGACCTGCCCCTCTTCTCGAGCAGGTCTCGTGGAGTTCTCCCTTACGCGTCTCGGCTTGGGGGAGCCGGGGGCACCCCTACTCCCCTTCCCACTCGGCCCGAAGAGAAAGCAGTCTGTCACCGGGAGCCCTTGGTTCTCTTCTCTCACCTTTCCGGTCCTCCCGTATTTACACAGGGTGGTGCGTGGTGGTTGCAGGGAACCGCCCCAGGTGTGATGGGGCCACGTGTACCAGTCCTTAGCACTCTCTCTGAGAGGATGTGTTGGCTGGCTGTTCGGAGTTCTTCTTCAGGATGTGGGAGCCCCTGATGCGTTTTGTTTCCAGCTTTGAGTTAGCAACTCTGGGACAACAGGAAAAGACCCACTGCATACACACACAGACACACACACACCCACACACACACACAGCGTTCCAGCCTTCTCCCATTCTTGTCTATTTAAAAGCTCTGGCTTTGCCCTCCCGTTTTCCGGTGGCATAGGGCACAGGCCTATGGCTGGTGAAACCATTTCTCAAAGGACTATTTGGGGTGAGTTTTCTAAAGAGTTTACTGTAAGACTTGAATAAGAAGTCACTGGGGAGGATGGGGGCCTGCTTGGGGATGGGGGGCTGCTTTAGCCCTCCACCCCTGTAGTCACTATGGGGGACATTCTTTGATATGGAAAAGTGACGTTCTCTCAGGATTGTGTAAAGAGTTATGCAATTATAGCTTTGAAACAAATCCCCTCATGCCTGTCCCCACCTAGCAAGATTCCTCTTGGGCTCTAATTGGCTCCTGTACGGAAGTGTGGTAACTTCTACTGGAAGTAAGAGTTGGAGAGGAAAGGTGATGTTTTTAGGAAGTGTTATTTGGGGCTATGAATCTTCTTCATACCCTTTGAGAAAGCAGAGTTATTGATTGATTGATTGATTGATTGATTGCGGTACGTGGGCCTCTCACTGCTGTGGCCTCTCCAGTTGCGGAGCACAGGCTCCGGACGCGCAGGCTCAGCGGCCATGGCTCACGGGCCCAGCCGCCCCGCGGCATGTGGGATCTTCCTGGACCGAGGCACGAACCCGTGTTCCCTGCATCGGCAGGCGGACTCTCAACCACTGCGCCACCAGGGAAGCCCCAGCAGAGTTATTCTGAAGTTATTTTTTTGGCATTGTTTGGAGAGTGGGGCGTTTGAAGCTGAGATTATGGAGGCCTATGGTGATTGTGGAGGCTTTTGGTCTCAAGTAAAACTACGGGAGTGTCTGCCTGTGGGAGGTGGTGAACACAGTCATTGGAAGAGAGGAGGTCAAGGAGACCAGGGGCTAGGCTACCTGAAGGACTATCTGTGTGGATACTGAAATCAGCAAGAAGTGTTACAAAGTGTTGGAGAGTGACCATGGATCAGGCCCTAGAATCTTCGAGGTATGCGGGGGAGTTGAATCCCCACCGTGGGGAAGAGGACTGGTTTTGTTTTGTTTCGCAGGTCCATTAGATCAAGATGTCCTTCATGTTGGTTGTGGGAGACTTCCTCAATGTTGTCTTTTGATTATTGAGAGCATGCTTGCATGCAAGGCCTTTTGCTTGGTTCTTGGAGGAGGAGTAAGGTGCATTCTCTGTCTTCAGCGGGATTAAAGCCTACTCAGAGGAAACAAATCGTAACTATGTGAGGTGGTAGACGTTACTTAAACTTATTGTGGTAATTATTCATTCATATATATATATATATATATATATATATACGTATGTCAAGTCGTTATGTTGTACACCTAAAACTGATACAGTGTTATATGTCAGTTATATCTCAATAACATTGGAAAAAAATAAAGCCTACTCAGAGAGAGAAGGGAAGTATGCAAATGACTATAAATCGAGGGCACTGTGGCAAACACTGTTAAAAATAAATCTTACTGGATCTCAGATGGAGAAAGACAAATACTATACGATATCACTTGTATGTGGAATCTAAAAAATACAACAAACTAGTGAATATAACAAAAAAAGAAGCAGACTCACAGATATAGAAAACAAACTAGTGGTTACCAGTGGGGTGAGGGAAGAGGGGAGGGGCAGAATAGGGGTAGGGGATTAAGAGGGGTAGGAGTAAGGGATTAATAAGCTACAAGAATATATTGTACAACAATGGGGAATATCGCTTATCTTCTATAAGTATAAATGGAGTGTAACCTTTAAAACTGAATCACTATACTGTACACCTGTAACATATAATATTGTACATCAACTATACTTCAATTTAAAAAAAGATAAATTGGGCTTCCCTGGTGGCGCAGTGGTTGAGAGTCCGCCTGCCGATGCAGGGGACACGGGTTCGTGCCCAGGTCCGGGAAGATCCCACATGCCGCTGAGCGGCTAGGCCCGTGAGCCATGGCCGCTGAGCCTGTGCGTCCGGAGCCTGTGCTCCGCAACGGGAGAGGCCATGACAGTGAGAGGCCCGCGTACCGCAAAAAAAAGATAAATCTTACTGGATGGAATTGGGGAAGGCCTCACAAAGAAGGTGACCTTTGGGTAGATCTTGGCTTGGATTTTGATAGGTTGAGATGGGTGTGGGAAGAGGGTGTTCTAAGTAGGGGAACAGCAGTAGCTAAGGAGCGGTGGAGGCTGATGTGTGCAGAAGAGGAGCTATGTATATAGCTATGTGTATAGCATGGTGTATGAGCAGAGCGGAAGGGAGGGATAAGGCCAAAATGACAGGTTGGCTCCACATCATGGATCTTCTTGGTAATTTAAATGAAACAAAGACGCTGCTGTTTACATAAGGGATGCAGGAGAGTCACAACAGGACTTATAACACTTTCGTGCCTAAAGGGAGAGAAAGAGATTCCAAAGTTCTTCTTCCACTTAACAGAGAAATCTGTTAGATATATTTGTTCCCTTATGGAAAGCAGAACTGACAGTTTAAGTATTACTATTACCAGAGCAACACATTAAATGACATGACCAATCATAGTTGCAGACCTTTAGGTGTTACAGGTTCCATTTTACAAGACATAGCAACAAACTCTGATATTCAGGTATCTTAAGAGAGATATTTCTTTACAGGTAACACTTCCAAGGACAGTTTTATAGTAACAGAGAACAAAACAGGACCACAGCCTTTCACTCAAACCTCCACCCTGGCCAGGAGATGGGGACAGACAGATCCTTGAGTCAATGTTCCCAATTCTAATCTTGTGACACAGAACTGGCTTCACACCACGCAATGGTGTCTCTGAACCTGTGAGGGAAGAGGGTACATTTTTTCTTTCTGAGGTTATTCACCAACAGCTGGGGCTAGCAGTTTTAAGATTAAGCATTAAAATTCTGAGAAGTTTAAATCTTTACAATATGGAAACAAAAAAAAAGGCTGTAGAGAATTTTAACAAATTAAATATGAGATCGATAATATCAGGTTGAACCATATGAAATTGTTGATATCTGGCCGTTTTTGCCCAGTTAAAATGGCAATTTCATATGGTCCATTCTAACAGCTACAGTTTGTCTTGAATGCCAGGTGAGATCTATGAAGTTAGTTTGGTAAATATTGGGGAGGCGGCACTGGGGGAAAATGGTCTCATTGGAGCTGTGGTTTAGCACGGTTTATGTGGCAGGAGTGTGAAGGAGGGACTGGAGAACGCAGCCTGAAGATTAAACCTTAGCTTCATACTCATCGTACTTGAAACATACCCCTAGATCCATATCCATAGTATAAATTGATTAAGAAGTGAAATTAGCATTAAACTTGTAAGTTAAAGGTTGAGAGTTTAAATTTCTCTCCAGTGATAGGCTACAATGGGTGGACTGTAAAAATGGGCTTTTATGCCCCAGTAGATCCAAATCTTGGCGAACTATGCTACCAACTTGATTTAAAAAACACTCACTTGGGACTTCCCTGGTGATCCAGTGGTTAAGACTCCATGCTCCCAATGCGGGGGGCCTGGGTTCCATCCCTGGTTGGGGAACTAAGATCCCACATGCCGCAACTAGAGAAGCCCATGCGCTGCAACGAAGACCCGGCGCAGCCGAAAGAAATACATATATTATAAATTAAAGAAAAAACCCACTCACTCATCTACCTCCATCAAGAGGGAAAGGAGGCGTTTGGAATATTCCATGCTTCTCCCCACTTGCTTTCACACAACCACAGATCCCACACACCCTGTTGTGACCTTTCCCTCAAACGAATCCTCTTGAGAAACAAAGATTTATATCTACACAGTAATACTGTAAGTGGCATTTATCATTTTAAATACTTTTTTGAGAATAAGGCAGACTGATAAAGGATTAAGGTCCATGGGCTTGTAAACTACTCGCAGGGCTTTGGGGCAGGCCTGTGGTAGCTGTGTGGCATCTCAGAACAAAGCCAAGTCACAGAATAGGCTCGCTAGCAGGTAATACCCTTATTGTTTCTCAAAATTTAGTGTACACCAGAATCACCGGGGGATGGGGGTGGGGGCCTGAGAATGCGCACCTGTAACAAGTTACCAGGTGGTACTGATGCTTCTGGTCCTGCTGATCGCGGGTGGCCTCGGCCTGCAGCAGCTTGAAGCAAGATTTCGGTTCCCGGCCAGAGATTGAAATCAGGCCGCGGCAGTGAAAGCTCTGAATCCTAGCCACTAGACCAGTGGCCAGTGACAAGGCCCTGGACTGTCAGCTGTGTAGAAGTGAATTTCCACAGAGAGACAGAAAGTAGTGAAACAAAGTGTTTATTTGGAAGTAAAGGGTATGTGTGGGTAGACACAAGGGCGGACTTAGAGAGAGAGCCGCCCCCTCGTGGTAGTTTGAATCATTTATATGGGACATTTCTTCCGGGTTTCCTTTGGCCAGTCGTCTTGCTTTGCCTGGTTCTGAGTCCGTTTGGTTTATCTGAGGGTCCTCCCATGTGTGCACACGCATCTCTTAGCCAAGATGGACTCTAGCGAAGACGCCTGTGGGTAGGTTGACATCACACCCTTTTTGATCTCAAGGAGCCTTTCTGCGCCTGTGTAGTCAGGAAGGCCCCCTTGACCTCGAGAATGAGAAATACGTGGTCTCTTCTCTGGGCAGGGCTCAGCTCCTCTCTCACTCCTGCTATCAGTATCTTGGAGTATCTGTCCACAGGGGACAAACTCCAGCTGCTCATCCTGGGGCCCATCTAGCTCCTGCCTCACTGGGACCACACTTTGAGAACCACTGCTCTCTTCTATGGGGAAAGGTCTGAATATGCCAGTGAGAAGGGTTCTCTGCTTCTGAAGAAAGAAAGAGAAACATAAAAGGTTAAAAAAAAAAAAGGCTAGAATACTTAGGTAACTGAAGTCATCCAGCTAGGTCTACAGAGTGAGCCCTGAGAATTAGCATTTCTAAAATTCTCAGATGCTGCTACTGCTGGGCCAGGGACCACCCACACTTTGAGGACTACAGTCTGTGTGCCAATCACACGGCACTCTCCAGGGCGAGTGCCCCTATTTCCAAATGTAAACCTGAGCTATACTTAGGGGAGCCCCTTCAGAAATGCAGGTTCTCTGGGCCGAACGCCATTGTGTTCCAGACCCAATACCTTTTCTTAGGGAAATGGGTAGAAAAGACAGAGAAGGAACCTGTGGGAGGGGGAGAGGGGAGCGGAGAACTATTGCATCACCTAATAATCTCTTGCTAGAGACCCATTGGTTCCCAAGCTGCCAGACCTCCAAAGCTAAATATAGATCCATGTGAGTATTGTAAGCAAGGGAGAAAATAGGAAAATACCAAAGGTGGTGGTCTAGACACAGTGTTATTAAATTCATTTTTAAGCCTGCTGGCTATGTTTGTTACATTAAAACCTATTGAAAGAGAAAAACTACAATCATTACTCTTTGACCTGGACATTCTTGGAAACAGGAGGGCCTTGGTTGTTTTTTTTTAAATTTGTTTATTATTTATTTTTGGCTGTGTTGGGTCTTCGTTTCTGTGCGAGGGCTTTCTCTAGTTGCGGCAAGCGGGGGCCGCTCTTCATCGCGATGCGCGGGCCTCTCACTATTGCGGCCTCTCTTGTTGCGGAGCACAGGCTCCAGACACGCAGGCTCAGTAGTTGTGGCTCACGGGCCTAGTTGCTCCGCGGCATGTGGGATCTTCCCAGACCAGTGCTCGAGCCCGTGTCCCCTGCATCGGCAGGCAGACTCTCAACCACTGCGCCACCAGGGAAACCCGGGCCTTGGTTTTATAAGAATCAACCCGTCTTCTGGAATGCCATTTACTTGGTACCATGTTTGCTTTCTTTGCTATTCCAATTTTAAAATCCTTTCCTCTAGTTAGGAATGTTATCCAATATCCACTTAATAAGTTACTGTAAAATAATACTTTATTATATCAAGGGTGAGCTTGGAGGCCTCAAGAACTGGTTTCTTATCAATGCCAAAGAGGAGACAGTTATTGGCAGAGTGAGGCCTACAGTGAATGGAGGTAGAAGGGCACCTCTATTTGATCACATCTTGAAATTATAGGGTTGTTGGGAAAATATTATTAAGTCTCCCTGAAAACTGGCAATGTTCTAAGTTGCTATACATTTTGTTTTGTTTTTGAAGCAAAGCATAAGTACAGTCATAAGAAAAGAATCTGGGTCTTGATTTTTCCACTTCCTATGATGACTTTAATGTGGTAGTCACTCATTGATGTAAGAAAGGGATTAGACAATTAAGGAAGGAAGGTTTGCTTTATAATCAGTGACATGACCCACAAATACCGTTTCTCCCTGCTACAGTCCTAGTACTTAGGACCATCACAGCCTGTCTATGGAGGATGGATTCAGTTGCAGAGAAATTAGTATGACTCTATGAATGATAGTACAATTTTCACTTTTTAGTCATCATTTATATTGATTTTCCCAGACATTATTCCTCTGAAAATTGTCTTCAAAAAAGAACAACAGGGGCTTCCCTGGTGGCTCAGTGGTTGAGAATCTGCATGCCAATGCAGGGGACACGGGTTCGAGCCCTGGTCTGGGAAGATCCCACATGCCGCGGAGCAACTAAGCCCGTGCGCCACAACTACTGAGCCTGCGCGTCTGGAGCCTGTGCTCCGCAACAAGAGAGGCCGCGACAGTGAGAGGCCTGCGCACCGCGATGAAGAGTGGCCCCCGCTTGCCACAACTAGAGAAAGCCCTCGCACAGAAACGAAGACCCAACACAGCCAAAAATAAATAAATAAATAAATTTTAAAATAGAAAGGTTATATTAAAAAAACAAAAAACAACAGCCAGGCGCCCTTTCTGGCCAAGGTAAGGTCAAATCTGCTTCCTCTGGTCATGGGTAGAGAAACTTTGAATCAAACTCTCTATTGGAGGAGGCAAGGTCAATGTTACTGGGAATCTGTAACTAGGGTTGCCAGATTTAGCAAATAAAAACACAGGACACCCAATTAAATTTGAATTTCAGGTAAACAACGAAAAAATTTTTAGTATAGCTATGTACCACATGTGGCTATTCAAATTTAAATTAATTAAAATTAAATAAAATGTAAAATGCAATTCCCCACTTGCACTAGCCATATTGTCAAATGCTACATGTGGCTAGTGGCTACTGTATGTACTGGACAGTGCAGATCAGCGTGGATTCGAGAAAATTTCCATCATCAGAGAAAGTTCCGTTGGACAGTGCTGCTTAGAGCAAACCAGGAAGATGGAGCCAGGTCCGCAGGTAGATAGGCTAGGCTCGCAAGCTCTTGACATGCCACCTCTTCCTTCTTCACATATACAAATGCAGGGGATCCCCAAAGACCATAGGGAAAGGGATAGCCCAACCCTCTGCCTATGAGCAGGG
The DNA here is from genome assembly GCF_963924675.1 of Phocoena phocoena. Taxonomy (NCBI): domain Eukaryota; kingdom Metazoa; phylum Chordata; class Mammalia; order Artiodactyla; family Phocoenidae; genus Phocoena; species Phocoena phocoena. The sequence continues at coordinate 20,532,449 of NC_089240.1, forward strand.
CTGATAACTCAGGATCTCAGCAGAACCAGTTGTTAAATTCTCTGCCTAGCTGCTCCTGAGAGATATAAATCCTTTATGTTTGTATAGGGCTTTGCAGAAAACGGAGAATTTCCAAGTCCACACAGGATTTTTTTTCCTGCAGTAGCGGTGGGTGGTAAGTGGGCCCATGAGAGAAATGAGAACATGCAAGGAAAACCGGTACCAGAAGCAATTGTCTCATGCTACAGTGGGGTCCTCACACTTGAGCATGCATCAGAATCTCCTGGAGGGCTTGTGAAAACACAGATTGCTGGCTCCCCAGCCCCAGAGCTCCTGGCTCAGCAGGTCTGGGCTGGGGCCCAAAGATTTGTATTTCTCACAAATACCCAGGTCAAAAATGCCGGTCCGGGGACCACACTTTGAAAACCACTGCTCTTGTGTCATGGCCCTACCCCAGCCTAATGATGCAAGGAGTTGGGCTTTTTGTTCCTCTGACCCTGTGGACAGCTTACTCTACTAGGGCTGCTTTGACAAACTACATCTGTTCACTCATTGGGATCATTATCACATTTATTATCCTTTGTGCAGCTTTTATCCATCAGCTGCTTTGATAGTAAATTGAAGTGAAAGCAATGTCTTTGCATCTGACTGTGGTGTGCCCACATCGTGGTCTGGCCAAGTTCACTGGGTAGATGTTTTAAATCCTCATTTATATATATACAAACTGAGCTTTAGAAAAAGAAAAAGGAAATCATTCACTCAGGGTCACAGAGCTAGTGAGAAGTGGAACCAGGATATAAATCCAAGATTTCCAATTTCTATTTTGGTATTAAGAATGCCCAGGGGGACTTCCCTAGTGGCACAGTGGTTAAGACGCTGTGCTCCCAATGCAAGGGCCCTGGGTTCAATCCCTGGTCAGGGAACTAGATCCCACGTGCATGCTTCAACTAAGAGTTTGCATGCCACAACTAAGGAGCCCTCGAGTCGCAACTAAGGAGCCTGCCTGCCACAACTAAGACCCAGTGCAACCAAATAAATTAATTAATTAAAAAAAAAGAACGCCAAGGGATTTGTGAAGTGTTCTGAGCTTCATGATATTTAAAAGTGATAGTGAAGTCTGTTCTAATTTCAGTTGTAAAGGCCTCCAAATATGGACTAGGTGTCTGGGGCAGTGAGTGGAGATCAGCTGGGCCTGTTTCAACATCAGCTATTTTGTTGTTTTATCACTCAGCTGACTATTTCACCTGCTACAATGGTGGTTTTCATCATTTTATAGCTATCCATTTAAAAAAATTTTTTTATTTATTTATTTTTGGCTGCATTGGGTCTTCTTTGCTGTGCGCGGGCTTTCTCTAGTTGCGGCGAGCGGGGGCTACTCTTCCCGGCAGTGCCCAGGCTTCTCATTGCGGTGGCTTCTCTTGTTGCAGAGCACGGGCTCTAGGGCACACGGGCTTCAGTAGTTGTGGCTCGCGGGCTCTAGAGCACAGGCTCAGTAGTTGTGGCGCACGGGCTTAGTTGCTCTGCAGCATGTGGCATCTTCCCGGACCAGGGCTCAAACCCGTGTCTCCTGAGTTGGCAGGAGGATTCTTAACCACTGCGCCATGAAGGAAAACCCAGCTTTCAATGATTTTTATTCCATTCTATAACTCAAGGGCTTATTGGTTAAAGAGAGGATCAAGAATGCTGATTTAGGGGCTTCCCTGGTGATGCAGTGGTTGAGGGTCCGCCTGCCGATACAGGGGACATGGGTTCGTGTCCCGGTCCAAGAAGATCCCACATGCCGTGGAGAGGCTGGGCCCGTGAGCCATGGCCGCTGAGCCTACGTGTCCGGAGCCTGTGCCCCGCAATGGAAAAAAGATTATGTAACTTTCTCAGATGTATCAAATAAATAGATATGGGGAACGAAAGAGAACAAATTTAAAAAAAAAAAAAAAGAATGCTGATTTAGTGAACAGAATGTGCTACTGAACTGTGCACTTAAAAATGGTTAAAATGGTTTAAAAAAAATAAAATGAAGGAGCTAATGAGGGACGTAAGCACAGTCATTCTGGATTTTGACCTCAGACCTGTAAGGTATATTCATATCATTGCTTAGTACATCAGGATATCTCTAGTTCTTCAGAACAGAAGTTAAAAGGAGAAATCTGTATCCAGTTTGGCTTTTTCTTTATGGGTAATAAAATTATCCAAACCCACAGAGTGTTATTTCTGGAGAAGTACTTGCAAATAGCAGCCAGAAAGTGCTCACGTCTCCTCTTTTAGAAACAAAACATGAAAATTATAATAATAAGGTAATTGATTTTTTTATAGTGCAAAATTCAAGAATTCCAAATATCAGGTCATAGAAGCAGTTTGGAGGGTTGTAACACATAGATAAATTTCAATCTACATGTTAATACACATTCGGTCCCCAAACACAATATTATTACGACATTTTGAAATTGTAGATAAACCATGCTCTTTCTTGCATACTTTTTTTCCTTGCCTGCTTAATTTAAGCAGCAGGTATCACTTGTTAAATGGGAACAAATAGAACTTTGTCCTTATATGTTATGAATATTACTAAACAATACATTAAAATGGAAATTATAATGCAATCTTTAATAGTATACTGATCTAAATTCAGTTTTTTAAATTTAAAGTTGCCTCCTCTTATACTCCACACTAAAATAACACAGTGATTTAGCATTTCCGTGGGGGGTTGCTGAGATTATAGATTTCTGTGAATGCAGTTTATAAGGGTGGAGAGTGGAAGGAAGTGTGTGGGGTGAATACCGTGGAGAGGGTAGGATAGGTTGGTGTGTGTCCGAGTGTGCGTTTTCCGTCAGGGCTTGTGTGCGACACCATTTCTAGTGCAAGTAATAGAAATCCAATTCAAGCCAGTTTAAGAACAGAGGGATTTATTGGCTCAGGAACGTGGCATATCCAGAGATAGAGCTTGTCTCAGGGACTCTAAGGTGTCAAATGACATCCTAAGGGCTATCTGTCACCCCTTCTCTCCCCTTAACTCTGCGTTTCTCTTTATATTGGTCTCTTTATTGCCTAAATATTCTTCCATGTAGTGGGGGAAGAAGGCAAACTCCTGTTATCCCAGCTTAGTTGACCCCAGAGATGAGAGCTTCTCTCTTCTACAATCCATAGGTGGATGGACAACCAGATGATAGGAAGCAAGAAAGGACAGAAGAAGGAGATAAAACTCCAGGGAAAAATCCCATTGGGCTCGACTTGGTTCATGCTCCCACCTCCAGTGACTGGGGAGATGGAGTGTCATGATTGGCCAGGCCTTGAGGACATGCCACCCTTGTCATGGGATGGGGAGAGAGAACCACACAAGTAGGAGGAAGGCAGTTCCACATAACAAAGGGGCTTCTGTTACCAGAAGAAAGAGGGCTGAGGTGCTGGACAAAGACAAGGTACAGGGACTTCCCTGGCGGCCCAGTGGTTAAGACTCCGAGCTTCCACTGCAGGGGGCGCGGGTTTGATCCCTGGTCGGGGAACTAAGATCCTGCATGCCTCAAGGCAAGGCAAAAAAAAAAAAAAGACCAGCTACAGACAGTGGCTCTGGTGTGTGTGTGTGTGTGTGTGTGTGTGTGTGTGTGTGTAAGCTAGAGGTCTTCAGGATCTCCAAATAATAGCTTGGAAAACAGTTTGAGCTCCTGAGCTGGATATCCTCCATTTGTCTCTCCAGATCCCATCTGAAGGGTGGCTCCTTCTGGTTGGGTCCAGTCAATGGGGACACGGGCAGGAAATTGGAGGCAGGAAGAGAGGTGGGGGTATTTACTCCCCCAGCTCCTGCTTGCGTGGCTGGGCTGGACAGCAGCTGTTTCCCTTTAGCGAAGGCCACACCTCCTAGCAGGCAGCCCTCTCCCTGAGCTACAACTGCCACCACTTTCGGTGGGTGACTACTCCCTCCTCTTGCCCCTTCAGGCCTAGGTGTGAGGCTGCTTCCTCCTCTTGCCCTGGTGTGTTTCCCCATCCCTTGTTGATTTCCTCTAACCCTGCGCTCACTTTGTACTTCCTCTCTTTATTAAACTCTCCCCGACTCCACCTTTTTGAGCATGCCATCTCTTTCCTGCACGGACCTGCTTGGTACTCTGCCCACCTTCCACACCACCACAGTTCCAGTCCTCCCAGATTCCCTCTTCTAAATAGTTCTGCGAGAGCTTTGCTTTAGGCTCCTATAACTCTCACAGATCATCCTGGTCAGGGCTGTCACCTCAGCCAGCCTGTGTCTGCAGAGGTTTGGGGTCAGGGGATTTTTGCTCTCTAGAACTTTGCTCCCAGCAATGGATGCAATACCTTCCTTTAATTTTCCAAAGACAGACTCACAATATTTGACAAACATTTACTGAAGGTGTAGGGAAAATAGAGAAATAACAAGGTAGAAAAGGAAAGCAAAACTGAGTCGGAAAGCTCCGGGGTCTCGAGTCTCTTTACAGAGCTGCGTGTGCCCTTGGGAACCGCTCTCTAGTTCCTGGGGCCCTGAACAAATCCCTTTTAATAGGCCAGTTTGCACCTGGCAAGAGACTTTGTACTGATTCCCTGGGAATGTGCAAAAGGTCACCTCAGTAGGCCTGATCAGCATAACCAAGTTCTTTGAGGTGCAGATGGAGCTGGTGTATTGGCAGGAACTGACTACTCAAGTGTTCAGGACTTTAATTGATTTTAAGAGAGGGGCTGACAAAACCGCTGCTGTCGTTTGCTGCCTGAAGGCAGAAAGAATCCAAACAGTTAAAGAATGTCAGCTGTGTTAATTATAAGACAATGCATTTAACGTGTGAAAAATTTCTGGCTCCCTCTGTAGCCCTGGAGATGGATGCAGACAAGGCTCATGGCCCCCGTTTGGTTTTTAACCAGAGATTTCAACAACGAGAGGAGAAAAGTGTGTCGTGTAGTTTTGTTACCGGATCCAACCTCGGTCTGCTCACTGCACAGCAGGATAGTAATAGGGAGATGAGGTGTCGAGGCAAGGAATAGCGACTTTATTCAGAAAGCTGGGTGTCTGAGAAGATGGCGGGCTAGCGTCCCAGAATACCATCTTATGGGGTCTGGATACTAGTTTCTTTCATAGAACAGAGATGGGGAGAAGGTGAGGAAGTAAAGCAAAAAGGCCATAAGTCTTGCAAAACATCTCCTGGTTTGGCCAGCCTCAGGGAGGGGCTGTGTTAATTTCTTCTCTTCTGCAGCCATTCACAGGTGGGCAGGGTCAGGGTGTTTCCCTGTGAGCTGAACAAAGGCACTTTAGTTTAACATTCAGGCAGAGGGGCAGGGTTCCCTGAGGGAGGCCATTATGTATGCCTAAGGCTATAGACAGCGTCCTTTTAGTGATTACAGTAACAAAAGCAATGAAAAGCAAAGGTTAAAGTAAAAGAAACAGATGCAACATGGAGTCAGATTTTGCTCTTCCCTGTTGCAGTTTTGTGTTAAAAAGCTTTACATTCCCAAGTCTTTTGAGGACTGGAGACTCAGGGGAGGTGGGGCTGGCAAACGAGAGGGGATGTACTTGAATGTCCCCTAAGTGAAGAAGCAAGGCTGCAACCTGCAAAGCTCCAGGTGCCGCTGACATTCTCTGGGACCCGGGGGATCAGGGAAGAGGTTACCTTCACCCCCATCCTCCAGCCTGCGTCTCAGGCAGCATATGAGTAACCCTGTAAATTAGGGCGGACGTGAATGGGATTTTAGTAGCGATGTGCGGGAGTCTATAGAATCTGGCAAAAGAGAAATAATTTTATTTAGTCTTCAAGAGAAAAATCAGCTATGCTAGCCTCTGAAGTAGCACTCACTATCCAATAGGACTTCCTGTGGTGTCGGCTGGAAAAAAAAATGCACGATGTGAGAGTTGTGACTTAAGTTTTATTTGGGGCAAAATGAAGACTCTAGCCTGGGAGACAGCCTCTCAGCTAGCTCTGAGGAACTGCTGCAAAGAGGTAGGGGGAGAGGTCAGTATTATATATGATTTTAGTGAGGGGGGTACATGCAATGAAGCACACATTTTGGCAGAAGGTTGCTGCCAGTTACGAGGAGCAGATGTCTCTGTTCGTGATTTTAGTGCTTTTCTAGATATGAGAAGATGCAAGAAATTGGGCTCATAAAATCTTCTCCTGAAAATATCTATCTGAAGCCCTGTTCTGCCAGTTCTTCCCAGAGCACAGAGTGCCTCGTTCCTGGTCTCCACCCTGAACTCTTTTCAGGGGGGTGTTGAAGGTCAGCCACTGCAGTGGCTAGAGACTTCGTTCTTGTAAAACCAGGTGGAGAGCAACAGTTTTTAGTTGGCAGTGGAAATGTTCAGTGTCTGTGCTGTTCCATTCTGGTAGCCACTAGCCACATGTGGCTATCGGGCACTTGAAATGTGGCTAGTGGAACTGAGGAACTGAATTTTTAATTTAAATTTAAATAGCCACATGTGGCTAGCGTCTACCAACTTAGACATCATAGCAAAGTATGCAAAATACATCTTTTTTTTTTTTTTTTTGCGGTAGGCGGGCCTCTCACTGCTGTGGCCTCTCCCGTTGCGGAGCACAGGCTCCGGACGCGCAGGCCCAGTGGCCATGGCTCACGGGCCCAGCCACTCCGCGGCACGTGGGATCCTCCCGGACCGGGGCACGAACCCCTGTCCCCTGCATCGGCAGGCGGACTCTCAAGCACTGTGCCACCAGGGAAGCCCTGCAAAATACATCTTGATTTGGGGCAGAAGACTAGGAGATTTATATAGGCTTAGGTTTGACTAATAGTCACAAAGTTAGGCCTGTATACACACAATATTATATATTGTATAATAAAGATTTAGACAACCTACTGGTCATGCCATGTGATGGTGATGGAACAGGAGGAAGAGAAGAAAGCCTGGGTCTGTAGCCAGAGGAGGTGGTTGAAGAAAAAGCACCAAGGCCTGGGTGGGAGGAAATTGGTGAAGAACATGAGGAATCAATATACAAGTGCATAGGGGGGCCTGGCCTTGCCAAGGGAGAAGCTGCAGGTGTATGGCCAGTTGGTCCCACCCTCAAGGGGCTTACCATCTTTGGAGTTGAGACAAGATCTGTCTGCATAAAATGCACAGTGAGCAATACAGGCCATAGTGCCAGAGTTATGCCAAACAAATAAATACATATGTAAATATGCAAACACACACATAAATATGTAAATATATAAATACAGTGTGGGTCCGACCTTGGGCAAGTCCTTTACCATCTTTGTGCTCTGATTCCTCCTCAGAAAGTGGAAATGATAAAAGTGCCACTATCAAAGGGTTGCTGTGGGGATTAAAAGACATACTAGACATGAAGTGCTTGGAACAATGCCTGGAACGCAGTAAGTGCTCATGAAGTCTCAGCAATGACCGAAGGGCAGAGGAAATGGTGGAGTAGGGAAAGGGGCACTGGCTTTCGTGACCTCCATCCACAAAGGCACCTCCTTTCATTGTAACTGAAACTGCTCGTGAACAATTTGATACTGAGCAGAGTTGTTATTTATGGTGTAACGAGCTATTTTCAAATGCACTCACATAGCAAAAGTCAGGGGAAAATAAGTAAAACAGGTTTGTAGGTAAATGTCCCCAGGAGCAGAGCCTGAGATGGGGATTCAGGTTTCTTCAGGAGGAAGGGCAGGGTGGGAGCAGGACAGGGAAGGGGAGGAAGGCAAGCAGAGGATGATCTTGAGCGAAGTCCCAGTCGAGGCCAGAGCCCCAGGGGGGCTCTTGAGGGTAAACTCACCCCAAGAGTTTGTCCCAGATCCAAGCCAGGCAGCTGGGCTTTAATATGCCCACACCTGGCAGTCATTGGCTGAGTTCTCCCCCAGGAAGCCTACAACCCCAGGCACGTGTCTACCCTCTGCACTACGGGCAAAGCAGTGTCAGAAGCCTAGAGGGCAGAAAAAACACACAAAACTGCCGGGAGGGTCGCACAGAAACGGTAAAGGGGATGAAGCACCCGAGCTCGGTTGCTGAGCGCTGTGGGTTTTGCTGAAGGAGGCTGGGCTGGGAACTGATTACGGTAAATTGATGACGCTGATTGCTGAAGGCTCACGCTTCCGAGCAGCTGATTTCAAAGTTCAGGCTGTATAAGATGCCTGGAGGAATCGCTTAGAATGCAGACTGCCGGGCCCCGCCGGCAGAAATTCTGATTCAGTTGGTAGTGTCCAGGAAAGCTCATTTTCAACATGCTCCCCAGATAACACGGATGTGGGGGCGGGGATCCTCGGGCCACGCCCTGAGCACCACTGCTTAGGGGACTGACTATTGGAGGCTGGCGAGGGGGCAGGGAGGGCGAGTGGGGGGCGGCTTGCTGGGGCCGGGTTCCCAGGAGCGCTGAGTCAGTGTTGTCGGGCGCTCACTTGTGAACCCACGTGGAAAAGCGCGGAAACAGCCTAGTGAGATGCCTTCCAGGGGTGGATAGTCAGGGAGAGGCTGCCGAAGCACAACCGCCCCGGGCGCGGGAGCGCTCATTATGTGAGCCCTGAGGGCAGCGGGGGATGTGATTTACGGAACTACAATCACGTGGTGTCTTAGCACGCACGAGGAGACTGGGATTCGAGCACAAGCAGTTTACTTGGGAGGTGAAACCCGGAAGCACCAGCAGGAAAGTGGGGAAAAGAGGAGCAGGGAAGGCAGTCAGGACAAGTTATTGCTGTCAGTGAGCAGGTGACGACTGGGGACAGCAGGCAGCCTGGGGAGCACGCATCTCCAAGTGGCCCCACTTGGCGGTGAGAAACTGGGATGTTGTGCGGTCGGGTCCCTTTCATGAGTGACTGAGGACCGCTCCCTGGAACTCCTGGCTGCCCTGGGTGTGTGGTGCGCACTCTGCAGAAGCTGGTGGTGAAAGGCTGTCAGCCTGTGTGGGACTGAGCGCTGAGCCCCCACGGGCAGGACACCTACGGTGCTGCCAGGGCGGCTGGGAATTGTCACCTCGCAACAAGGACAGCCTCTTATGAAATCGCCTGCCGCCCGCGGGGTTGGTGTTAGGCGGGCCTGCTGGTCTGCGGCCAGAGGGCAAGCTTCGCCCGCGGGCCCTCATCCCTCAGCCGCGGGCTTCGAGGCCTTCAGTCGGTCTGTGCAGCCTGGCTGGATTTCCAGGACCGCCTCGGCCTAAGGATGGTAAGGGGTCCACGTTCTGCAGATCATGAGGTTCCAGAAGACTTACGCTGCTTCTGCTCTGGAATTAGCATCCGCAAGGTAAGGAGGAGGCAACAGCGACCACCCACCCTTGCCTAGTATATTTTCTGTTTACTCCGTTGCTGGATCTTGGAGCCGCGCTGGGTTCTCTGAAAATCCACCCCTTCCCCCATTGCACCAGGCTGAGCCTAAGAGCAAAGCTGTGAGAGGCAGCCAGCGTTCGTGGAGTTCCTTCTTGAACTGCCTTGTCTGTTTCTTCCTGGTTTAATCTCTGGTCTTGATCATGTGCCACTGTCTTTTTTTTTTTTTTTTTAATACAATAGATTAGTATAGTGCCCGGTACAAGGTAACTGAGCAGTAAATGTTATTTTTTTTATTATTAAATTTATTTATTTATGGCTGCGTTGGGTCTTTGTTGCTGTGTGCGGGCTTTCTCTAGTTGCGGTGAGTGGGGGCTGCTCTTCGTTGCGGTGCGCGGGCTTCTCATTGCAGTGGCTTCTCTTGTTGCGGAGCACGGGCTCTAGGTGCGTGAGCTTCAGTAGTTGTAGCACGCGGGCTCAGTAGTTGTGGCTCGCGGGTTCTAGAGCGCGGGCTCAGTAGTGTGGTGCACGGGCTTAGTGGCTCCGTGGCACATGGGATCTTCCCGGACCAGGGCTCGAACCCGTGTCCCTGCATCGGCAGGCGGATTCCTAACCGATGCGCCACTAGGGAAGTCCCCCGCTGTCTCTTTTGTTTACCTTTCTTGCCTTACGGTGCTGATGAGAGCGTGAGCAGAATGCTACACCCATCCTAATCATCACCCATGAGGTGACAGTGGGAGTGATGGGAAATAGGAGAGAATGACAAGGACAATTTGACCTAGCCAAGAAAGGGATCCCCAGGCATGTGTCCAGAGTTTAGGAAAAAAGATTTTTAAAAATCTACCAAAAATATGGGCATGAGCTCATGGTCAGAGAATCCAAAAGATAGAGATGAGCAAGAGAAAAATGGTTGCTAAAAAAAACTGTTTGTGATACATCACCACAAAGGAGGCTGGAGAAGAGAGAAAATGGGGCAGATCTAAGGAAACCATCAAGGCTGCACAGAGGGCTCTAGATAGCTTTGATTTTAAAGGGATATGTACAAAACCAGAAATCTGGCATCATTAAAGGAGAAACACAAAGCATGTCATGAATTTCTCAGGATGGAAATCAAAAGACCAGAATAAGCTCAGATTTGAGAACAATAGTAATGATAGCAACAAAAAAGCTTTTATGTTCTATTTGAAACAGGAAGAAGGAAAGGATGGGTCTGCTTGGGGAGAGTGAAGTGATACAAAAAATGGCAGAGAGAAGAAGCACACAGCTTCTGGTTTGTCCTTTTTCTTACTGTTTATTAAGGCCAGTGCTCTTTAACCTGGAAGGGGTGAAAGACTCTTGGTTAAACTAGGGGTCGGTGAAGAAATTAAAAAGAGGCCTTGGGTGTTTGGAACAAGTTCAAGTCAGGCACTCTGTAGGTGGAAGGGGTTGTCATGGGGGGTAGGGTATTCTGTTTTGTACGTCAAGTTGTCAATGTCAAAGAAGTGTTGTCTCACAAAAAGAGAGGGGGAAATGAAGGATCTGAAAACCATGGCAAATGAAAGGTTCTGGGTGGGTTTAGCCTGGAAAGGGGGAGACTTGCAGGAAGGCCATCCAAGCTTGGAGAAGGACTAGAGCGCGCTGTAGTAGGGTGGAGAGTGTAGCTGAGCCCAGTGGGTTGACATTCTGGGGAAGTCCAATTCAGTATTAAAAGTTCCGAAGTAATTACCATTGACTAACTGCCTCAAAGCAATGATGTCTTCATAACAGTAAAGTTCAAACCGAGAGTAACTGAATTTGTCGAGACTGTTGTGGACAGAATTTTCTAACAGGGTATGAGGTTAGGTTAGGATCCCAGGCATTTGTTCTTAGCTTTTTCTAGGCCATGGACTCCTTTGAGAATCTGATAAAATGCCCTTTATGTTAAAATGCCCATCTGTGCCAACACACCACTTTTTATGTTCAAAATCAAGGAGTCCACTTTCCCTAAAATAGCATTGTGGTCCCCAGGTTCAGAAGCCCACAGCTAAAGGGATTCTTCTCTCTCTAAAATGCAGCGATTCTAAACCCTTTCCCTAGAAGTTGCCCTTTCACGAATCTCTCCCCAGAGGTCTTTTGTAAACATTTTCATCGCTCGATTAAAAAAAAAATGGACAGGGCGTTCACCTAATTCACGAGACCAGCTGAGTGTTCAGGGCGACCCAAAACTTTGTTCCTTAATGTATGATTTCTGTCATGTGGCAGAACTTTCTCTCAACACCTGTGTGTTTGACACTTGCCACACGCGATCCAATGCCAAATCTCAAAGGTTCGACTTTTTAAAAAAAATCATGAAAGGACTAATTCCAAGTTGTTTGCCCTTGGCTTTCCCTGTGTCGGCTTCAGGTCAAAGCCATGTTGTAATACACAGAAGCACCACCAGATGGCACCATTGGGAAAGTCTTGCTTTGCTTGTTGGTTTCCCAGCTCTGACGTCTATTCTAAACATAGCCTGGTAAAATGCTTATGGAAGAGGGAAGAGAATCTATTACGGGGGAGGAAAAACACCAATGACAAGACAGCCCTGCCACTTTCTTGGATTTGGGTATACAGAGTCAAGCTTTGATTACTTCTACTTCTTAATTGTCCACTTTGGGAGGCAGATGCATAGATTTATGTAAAACGTAAGCATTTCTTACATCCACATACATACATATTCTGCCTCTGCTGATGCTCTGTGTGATTTAGAAGCTGCTCATAAGTTGGGGGAAGAGCCTCTTCCTCTTTTGGATTGTAAACTTGCACGTTCATTCTTTTATTGCGTCTGTCTCCTACTTCGCTTCCAGTAAGTTTATTCGGTTTGCATGGAAACATCACAAAAAGGCCTTTCTGGGAAAGGAAAATCTCGGTTACATCAGCTCTCTCTGCTGTGAACATCAGGCCAGTTGGAAAGATGAAAGGGAAAGGAGAGGGCAGAAGTGAGCATGGATGGAAAGCAGGACTATCCCTGAAATTGACATGTCTGTTCGATCGTCTGTTGCTCCTTCCAGCTTTTTCTTAAAAAATAAGTTTTCTCAAAACCCATGTTCATGCTACATTAAGCCTCATGTTTCTGTTTCTCATTTTACTGCTTGGGATAGCATTTGCTGCCACTTGGTAAGCTTCCTTAAGAGAGGGAGGAGTGATGTCGATTAGACTACAGTTACCTGTGTTGAGAAGGACCCTCCATTGTTTTGTGGTCTTTGGCAGGCAGCTAGCAGATGCCATGTCTCTTTGGGGCACAGCTTTGGCCAGCCTTCTCTTCATTTTTATACCTGCAAGTGGAAAATCACCACTTTAATGAGCCACATATTCTGTGGAAAAAAGTGTTTGCAATTACCCAACAGACGAAAGCGCCCTTTCTAAGATCTTTGAGAAGAGGTACTGCAGACCTCCCTCCACCACCACCACCGCCCCCGCCCCCCCGACCAAATTCACAATGGGGGAATTCTTCTCGCCTTACATTCTATTTCAGAGATAGTTCTGCTAGAATCCTGCATTTCTGAGCAAAGAGTTGTGAAACAGAATTCTGGAGTGGTACAGCTGGGAGAAGCCAGGCGTATTGGCATTGAGGAGGCATCTTCCTGGTCTGGCTCTGTGCTGGGCGTTCCAGGGCATGCAGAGAGTAAAGAGATACTGTTCCTCTCCTCCAGGAGCTTCCAACCTAGTGGGAAAGACAAACATACAGAGACCCTGCTTGGCTGGGCGGGGCTGCAGCAAGTGAAAATCTACTAAAATGCAGACTGTTAGCAAAGTCAAATTATCCTTTGTCCACAAAATGTAAGTAAGTGGATGGATGTGGGCTATTTTTCTTCTTCTTTATACTTTTCTGTTCTTTGTAAAATTTCTAAAATAAGCACGTTTAGGTTTTTTGCCCTCATTAGAAAAGTAAGTGGGAGCCTGAAGAGGAAAACGTATACTTTTTTTTTTTTGGTAACAGTCATACTAATGTTAACAAAAGTGAACACTTATTTGGTGGTTACTATGGTGCCAGGTACCATTCTAGGTGCTTTTATATATTAACTCATTTAATCTTTCTAGTCACCTTATGAAAGACGTGCTGTTATTAAACCCATTTTATAGAGCAAGCAGTTGAGGCACAGAGAAGTTAAGTAGCTTGCCTGGGTTGCCCTAGGATTTAAGTGGCGGGGCAGGCTGGCTCCAAAGTTGGAGTTAAACTAAATAAGTTTAGTGAACATTATGAAGGAAGAGTTTTTCCTCCTGAATTAATTTCCCGGAGAACTGAAGCTGGTCATCCTGTCTCAGGATTGGGCTGGGGAATGACATGTTCCTGGAGCAGGATGGGTCAGTAAGGGTGATGCTGGGATTGGAGGGTCAGGCCTAAGAGGCTCGGTTACTTGGGGGAACCTGCAAGTATAGACCAAAGAGTTTCCAGCTGGTTGGCCTAGCCTGGCCTAAAGGGTTGTGGGAAATAGCAAGTCCTTCTCTAGAAAAGCTGCTCCCCCTGGGAGGGAGTGTGGCGGGGGTGGGGGGTGGGTGGGTGGGGAGGGATGGAGTTGTGGCAGGTAAGCAGAGTGTCATGGAGAAAGGGATTGGGGTTTGGGTCAGGGGTTAGCGTTACATATTGGGGTTAGGGTTAGGGATTAGAGTCATGTGATAGGGTTTGGGGTGAGAGGATTGTGGGTAGAGTCTGGTACTTGGCTTAGGGATAAGGATTTGGGTAACCATCGGAGTTTAGGGCAAGAAAATACAATACGGAAATATCTTTGCATTCTCAAATGCTAATGGGATACATTCTTATGGTAGAAGTCTCTGGATTTGAAACACACCTTTATGTTTTTTTGAAGCACAGGTTTTTTTGGTCTTCTTTATTATGGTAAGACATATGGTCTGGTAACATAAAATTTACCGTCTTAACCATTTTTTTTTTTTTTTTTTTTTTTTTTTTTATGCGTTACGCGGGCCTCTCGCTGCTGTGGCCTCTCCCGTTGCGGAGGACAGGCTCCGGACGCGCAGGCTCAGCGGCCATGGCTCACGGGCCCAGCCGCTCCGCGGCATGTGGGATCCTCCCAGACCGGGGCACGAACCCGCGTCCCCTGCATCGGCAGGCGGACTCTCAACCACCGCGCCACCAGGGAAGCCCCATCTTAACCATTTTTAAGTGTGCAGTTCAATACTTTTAAATGTATTCACACTGTTATGAGTCAAGTTCTCTAGAACTTGTTTTTAACATCTTTATTGGAGTATAATTGCTTTACAATGGTGTGTTAGTTTCTGCTTTATAACAAAGTGAATCAGTTATACATACACGTATGTTCCCATATCTCTTCCCTCTTGCGTCTCCCTCCCTCCCACCCTCCCTATCCCAGCCCTCCAGGCGGTCACAAAGCACCGAGCTGATCTCCCTGTGCTTTGCGGCTGCTTCCCACTAGCTATCTGTTTTACGTTTGGTAGTGTATATATGTCCGTGCCACTCTCTCGCTTTGTCCCAGCTTACCCTTCCCCCTCCCCGTATCCTCAAGTCCATTCTCTAGTAGGTCTGTGTCTTTATTCCCATCTTGCCCCTAGGTTCTTCATGACCTTTTTTTCCCTTAGATTCCATATATATGTGTTAGCATACGGTATTTGTTTTTCTCTTTCTGACTTACTTCACTCTGTATGACAGACTCTAGGTCCATCCACCTCACTACAAATAACTCAATTTCCTTTCTTTTTATGGCTGAGTAATATTCCATTGTATATATGTGCCACATTTTCTGTATCCATTCATCTGTTGATGGACACAAACTGAAACACTATACCCGTCAAAAAACAACTCTCCTTCCCTCCAGCTTCCGGTAACCACCATTCTACTTCCTGTTTCTGAGTCTGACTACTCTAGGTACTTATGTAAATGGAATCATTCAGTCTTTTTGTGACTAGCTTATCTCACTTACCATAATAACCTCATAATGATCACAAGGTTCATCCATGTTATAACATGTGACAAGATCTCCTTCCCTTTTTAAAAAAATTAATTTATTTTATTTATCTATTTTTGGCTGCATTGGGTCTTCGGTGCTGCACGCAGGCTTTCTCTAGTTGCGGTGAGCTGGGGCTACTCTTCGTTGCGGTACACGGACTTCTCATTGCGGTGACCTCTCTTGTTGTGGAGCATGGGCTCTAGGCACGCGGGGTCAGTAGTTGCAGCACGCACGCTCAGTAGTTGTGGCTCGTGGGCCCTAGAGCGCAGGCTCAGTAGTTGTGGCGCACGGGTTAGTTGCTCCGTGGCATGTGGGATCTTCCCAGACCAGGGCTCGAACCTGTGTCCCCTGCATCGGCAGGCGGATTCTTAACCACTGTGCCACCAGGGAAGCCCTTCCTTCCTTTTTAAGGTTGAATAATATTCCATTGTATGTGTATACTTTATTTTGTGTATCCTTTCATTTGTCAGTGGATATTTGGGTTGCTTCCACCTCATGGCTCTTGTGTGAGTAGCACAGCTGATTTTTGTGTGTTCATTTTGTATCCTGCAACTTTGCTGAATTTATTAGGTCTAACAGGTGTTTTTTTGTAGACTCTTTGGGGTTTTGAAGTACGGATTTTTTAAAAAGCAGCCTCAGTGTAAGAACAAAATATTAATGTATGGCTGAAACCATGAGTGCCTAAATAGTTCTTGAGAAAGTAAGTTGAAACTTCACCAGAGATAAAATGTATCCAAATTCCAGTAAATCTGAAATTCATGGCACCATCAGTTTTCCCCCTTGACATAAAAAAAGAGTAGAGTAATTGTATAATAGTTCCCTTTGTCCATTACATAATGGAGGGAAGTGGGCAGCCTTGTCAGTTAATCTGTTATAATATTCATGCCTGTGACTTTTTTTTTTTTTTCTGTACGCGGGCCTCTCACTGCTGTGGCCTCTCCCATTGCGGAGCACAGCCTCCGTGCGCGCAGGCTCAGCGGCCATGGCTCACGGGCCCAGCCGCTCCGCGGCATGTGGGATCTTCCCAGACTGGGCACGAACCCGCGTCCCCTGCATCGGCAGGCGGACTCTCAACCACTGCGCCACCAGGGAAGCCCATGCCTGTGACGTTTTTGTTTTCAATGACGTTTCTATTCCCTTATCCTTCTAAGGAGATTTCTGATAACCATGAATAGTTTCATAATGCCAGTGCAGAGCATAAAACACTGCATTAGGGCTTCTGGAGATTTCTGATTATAGTGAGTATACAGTCCATGGTGTTTCAGCTTCACGATTATGAAGTTCACAGTAAGAGACGGTGGTGCTAGTAAAGGAAAAGGTCTGACTTTCAGGTTCATCTTATAGGTCAGTGCTAGCGTCTTCTAATGAGGCTCCTACACATACTGTAGAAGAAATGTATTTGCAAAATCTCACTGCAAAGTAGGACTCTTTCAACAGATTGTTCGCCTATGGCTGTCCTTCAGTTTGGAGATTGTCGGCGTTCTTGGAGGTAAATGCACATGTGGTAGAATGAAAAGCATTCTTATTTTGCTACGATTTGAAAGAGTTACTTTTACTTTGAAAAAAATATTCTGAGACATTGATTCTGAACATTTTGGGACTTGTGGCAACATTATTGGGTTAATTTTAAACGTATCCTATTCTGAATCCATCAGAGTTCTTAGTTGCCAACATCAGAATCTACTCTAGTTAGTTTAAGGAGTTTATTCAAAATTTTAAATAGCTTTTGGAGTCTTGGAGAGGGCCAGAGAGCCAGGCTTGGAGGCTACACAGCTGGAGAAGCAGGCAGAGCGCTCAAATGTCCCATAGGACTGTTCCAGAGAAAGCTCCCTGCCTTGGTACTTATGATCCTGGAGGCACCATTCAGCTCTGAGTCCGTGCAACCAGCTCACTTTATCATTATTTTTAAAAGTCAACACATTTGGATTTGAACAACTTATAACAGTCTTTAATATGTAATGGACGATGATATTCACTTACTGATTGAGTCAGTTTGAGTCAGGCCAACCCCTCATTTTCAAAAGGAGGAATGGAGGCCTAACAAGATGATATGACTTGTGCGAGGTCTTCTGAGTCTCAGGCCATTATAGAGGGTGAGGAGGGGGAGGGGATGGGTCTGCTCCAGTCTGTCAAGAGTGTTGAATTAAAAAGATATTGTTGGGCTTCCCTGGTGGCACGAGGGTTAAGAATCCGCCTGCCAGGGCAGGGCACACAGGTTCGAGCCCTGGTCCGGGAAGATCCCACATGCCACGGAGCAACTAAGCCCGTGCACCACAACTACTGAGCCCACACGCTACAGTTACTGAAGCCCGCGTGCCTAGAGCCCGTGCTCCACAAGAGAAGCCACCGCGATGAGAAGCCTGTGCACTGCAACGTAGAGTAGCCCCCGCACGCCGCAACTAGAGAAAGCCTGCACGCAGCAACAAAGACCCAATGCAGCCAAAAATAAATAAATAAGTATTTAAAAAAATTTTTTAAAAAGAAATGGTAAAATTTATTTTAAAAAAGACATTGTTAAAAAATTAAAAAAAAAATTTTTGGACTCCCCTGGTGGTCCAATGGTTTTTTAAAAAATGATTTAAATATATATACTTTCTAAAGTAGTTTTAATGTCACAGAAGTGGCTTTTCAGTGTGCAGCAAGAGAAATCAGAGGTAGCTAAGAAAAGGCCGCACCAGCCTCAGGTCTCCTGAGCCTGTGGAAGGCCAAGGCAAGCTGAGCCCTGAGCAGCCGGTTTAGCAGCCATGAGAAAGGCCCTGAGTTCCTCAGGAAGAGCCAGGAGGCAGTCCCCGCCCCTTGGAAACCCGGTTTCCTACGGGGGTACAGGCATCTCTGAGTGAAAATCCCCTCAATGCCCCTTCATTTAATGCCTCCTAGGGAAGCGCGGCTCTCCCTAACAGTCAGGCTAGGGGGCTGAGGCAGCCTGCCTTTGCTGCATGGTCCTGGGGGACTGGGGGTGGGCCTGGCCACGGGAAGGGCTCAGTCAGCAGGCTTATCTTCTCGTAGGAGGGTGAGGAAGTGCTGGCCTCCCTCACAGAGCAGGCTGTGTTCAGCCCGGCACAGCACGAGCCAGGGTGGCCCCAGCGGCTCCTGCTTGCTCACCAGTGGGGAGGAGTTCGGCCATCAGGACCTTTTCCAGGTGGATCTGCTGGTGCAGCATGGCCTCCCCGCAGCCCGAGGGCCGCCGGGGTCTGCAGCTCCTGGGTACTGTGCACCGCTCCCTCAGCCTGCGGAGACGCTGCCCCGCGATGGCCCGCAGCCCCTCCGGGGTGAGCAGGCAGCGCTACTCCTGTATCCAGTCCTTGGGCTCTGCCGTGAGCTCTTCCCCACTCGAAGTCTTAGCAGCAAGCAGGCCTCCTGCAGGTGCCGCAACTCTGCCTCCACCTCCGCGGCGCTGAGCCTAGAGCCGGGCCAACTTGAAGTTGTCTGCATTTTCTGCAGGAACTGGGTTTTGGCGGTGGTAGCAGCATCCACAGAATCACTGGTCTGTGCAGAGCTGAGCTGGGCCCACAGGCTGGGATGCACACGTGCGCAGCCCGCAAACCAGAGAGCAACGTGGTGACTCCAGCCAGCTGGGCTGGGCCACGAGAAGTAGGCAAAGGCTAGGGTAGCGGCCCCAGCCTGCGCTGTCCGGCTCTGCTGAATGTCAGGAGGGGCCTTTGGGGGTCCTGGGGAACTGAGGGGACACTGTCCGTGAAAAGGGTGACAGAGCTGACCCACTCTGGGAAATGCTAGGAGAGAATTCAAGGAAAAAAGGGGAGAGGAGCCAGCAGTGACTGGTAGCCAAGATGTCTGGTGAGAGCTCTGGGTGCTGGCTCTGTACCAGGCACAGCACAAGCACCCGAAAGGCACCACCTCGTGTAACCCCTACAGCACCTCTAGAAGCGGCTACTATTATTGTCATCTCCACAAGGAAGACAGATGGGGACTTGGAGACACCGAGTGCCCTGATCAAGGTCTCACAGCTTGAGAGAGGCTGAGCTGGGGGCCTCCGAGGCCGCTGGCTGAGTCTAAGGTGACCACAGCCGTCCTAGGGAGGCTGACTCTCCTAACGCGTAGAGTGTCGCCACCGGGCAGAGAAAGCCGAGGGGCCCGTGGGAGAAGTCTTGCCAGCGGGAAGCCTCGGCCTCCCCGCTCTGCACACTCCCCTGGTCTCACCTCCCCCTCCTCTTCCCCCTCCCCCAGCCTCGAGGCTCAGCCTCACCAGGAATTCTGGGAAGCCGCTTTCCTGAAGGCCTCGGGCAGCTGCATCCTGTCGGAGAAGCCGGTGCCCAGGACAGCTCTGTGTCACTCTGGGGGCTCCAGGCCCCACTCCCTACTCAGAGCCCAGTGAGGGATGAGGCTCACCCACCCCTCAGGCAGGGCTTCCAGGGTGACCCCAGGAGCCAGCCCAGTTCAGGTCCTACCTGGCAGGGAGGAGGGAAAGCAGAGCCCAGGCCTTCGAGAGGTCATGTGGAGCCCTGGGGCTGGGTGGATAAGTGGATAGGGCACAGGACAGGCCCCAGTGCATCAAACGTGGCACCTTCACAGCCAGCTGTACCACTCTGCCAGCTTCCGGGCTTGGGCCTCATGGGGTGGCATCCTGGGGCTGCCCTGGCCCACATCCAGCTCAGTGCCCTGCCCTCCCTGTCACGCCAAACCCAGACTCCTGCTGCTGCCGGGATCTGATCAGGTAGAGACAGTAGTTCCTCCAGTGAGGGTCTGGGAAACGCACCCCATATCCTTGAGTGTAAAAGCTTCTGGGGCCTGAGGCACAGCCAACGGGGCTATTTGTTGGTCCCTGCGGCCTGGTTCAGGTTTGGTGGCCCCGGCCCCTTCCCCATACAGGCCTGATCCCCCACTGACAGAAGCCTGCGCTCAGGGAGGTCCTTGGCAGGCACCCTGGTTTGGTGGATGCCCCTGGGGGCTTTTGTCTCTGGTGCACGGCTGTCAGCCCTGCCTGAGGCGCTGAGGGGGCAGAGGCTCTGGTGGCAGGGGAAGCGGCCATGGACGCAGACTTCAGGCTGGGGGCCTTGCCCTTGTCGCCTTCTCCAGCCTTTGAGATGCCTTTTCGCACCCGTACAGCCTTCTCCAGTGCCTGGGTCAGAAGCTCTGGCTCCTTGAGGTCCTGCGGGCTGGGTGTGCATGCTGCGGGTGGGGCCTCTTCGTTAGTTTCTGGCCCTGGGCTGGGCTCCGGAGCCGGGGTCTCGGCTGGTTCCCAGGCACTCAGCAGCCGCCGGGAGCCTCCCAGGCTCCGCTCCAGCTGCCGCTGTCACTCGGTGCAGGAGTCCAGGGCGTCATGCAGCTTGGCCACCAGCCTGGAAGGGACGCACCCGAGGCTCAGCAGCCTCGGGCTGCGCCGCCTCCCGCCCCCTCCAGGGCACGGAATCCACCGGTGCGAGCAGCCGGCAGGGTCCGGTGGTTAAGACTCTGAGCTTCCACTGCAGGGGACACGGGTTCGATCCCTGGTCGGGGAACTAAGATCCCACATGCTGCACAGTGTGGCCAAAAATTAAAAAAAAAAAAAAAAAAAGACATTTTTGGACGTCATGGATATCATCGCTAAGCTCCTTTCACTAATTTGTCACGAAGACAATAAGGTTTCGATCTCTCTCCTACTTCTACTTGACTCTGGCACCTTGGGCCACCCCCCTGCCTTCAGTGTCATCTCTAAAATCCCTGGAGAATTGATCTTGAGCCTAATAACAAGCCCCCATTTATTGAGCGCTGTGCTGAGTGCTGCGTGTGCGCCGTCTCATTTAGTCCTTACATCCACACAAGGAAGCAGATACTTTCATTAGTTTCATTTTATGGATGGGGACACCGGGCCTAAAGGGGTTCAGAGCCTTGCCCAAGGGAGTGAAAAATTTGAGCTGCCATTCAAGTAGAGCACTGGCTAACACCAGAGCACTGGCCCTTAAACTCTGCCTCTCCATCTTTATGGGAAATTCTAGCTTTCATACTCTACTGTCCTCTGATTCAACCTTGATACCTCAGTGGGAAACGAGTGCCCTGTTGGCTCCTGTAAGCCCTATAATCGCCCACTGAACCACACTCTTTCTGGTTTTGGCCTAGCGTGATGTAATGACACTTGCCTCTTTAATAGGGAAGAGGTGAGGATGAACGAGGTGATGATTGGTAAGTGTTTTGAGCCTGTTGAAGAAAAGCTTGGTGTCGTAGGCTTCCACATGGGAAAAGAATTATTTTTAATAGGAGTGAGAAACTGATGAGAATTCAGCAGCGAGAGCCATGTTGCTTTTAGGTGATGGTCTCCTAAACCAAGAGCTGTCATTTTGCTTAATGATTTCCAACCTGAATAAGCAGTATAACAAGTGAGCCTCAAACTCAGTCATTCACCCAAAAGGCAAACATGTTTGTAACCAGGAGATAGAGGAGCTTTACAGCCTTTAGACAATATAATCTTGAGAGCACCCCCGCCATCTTACCAACTGGCAGCACAAAATACGTGGGTTTTAATCATTACACTGTGATAGCTGAACAGCCAGCTGGTAGGAAGCTTAACTCTGCTTTATTCCCATGGGAAAAAATAAGTTTAGAATCATGTGGTGTGTTTATTTTATTTATGTTTTCAAATCGACTGCAAAGTATTTTTCAAATGCTATAAGCATAGCCGTCAATTAACACCCTCGTTTTAAAATTTTTATTTTATGTTTTTGAATTTTATTTTATTTGTATACAGCAGGTTCTTATTAGTTATCTATTTTATACAATTAGTGTATACATGTCAATCCCAATCTCCCAATTCATCCCCCACCCCCACCCCCACCCCCGCCCCCGCCACTTTCCCCCGTTGGAGGCCATACGTTTGTTCTCTCCATCTGTGTCTCTATTTCTGCCCTGCAAACCGGTTCATCTGTACCATTTTTCTAGGTTCCACATAGAACCTAGCTATTCCTGGCTATTGTAAATAGTGCTGCAATGAACATTGGGATGCTTGTGTCTTTTTGAATTATGGTTTTCTCTGGGTATATGCCCAGTAGTGGGATTGCTGGGTCATACGGTAATTCTATTTTCAGTTTTTTAAGGAACGTCCATACTGTTCTCCATAGTGGCTGTATCAATTTACATTCCCACCAACAGTGCAAGAGGGTTCCCTGTTCTCCACACCCTCTCCAGCATTTGTTGTTTGTAGATTTTCTGATGATGCCCGTTCTAACTGGTGTGAGGTGATACCTCATTATAGTTTTGATTTGCATTTCTCTAATAATTAGTGATGTTGAGCATCTTTTCATGTGTTTGTTGGCAATCTGTATATCTTCTTTGGAGAAATGTCGGTTTAGGTCTTCTGCCCATTTTTGGATTGGGTTGTTTGTTTTTTTTGATATTGAGCTGCATGAGCTGTTTATATATTTTGGAGATTAATCCTTGTCCGTTGGTTCATTTGCGAATACTTTCTCCCATTCTGAGGGTTGTCTTTTTGTCTTGTTTGTAGTTTCCTTTCCTTTGCAAAAGCTTTTAAGTTTCATTAGGTCCCATTTGTTTATTTTTGTTTTTTGGGATTTTTTACATCTTTGTTGGAGTATAATTGCTTTACAGTGGTGTGTTCGTTTCTGCTTTATAACAAAGTGAATCAGTTATACATATACATATGCTCCCATATCCCTTCCCTCTTGCGTCTCCCTCCCTCCCACCCTCCCTATCCCACCCCTCCAGGTGGTCACAAAGCACCGAGCTGATCTCCCTGTGCTATGCGGCTGCTTCCCACTAGCTATCTGTTTTATGTTTGGTAGTGTATACATGTCCATACCACTCTCTCACTTCCTCCCAGCTTACCCTTCCCCCTCCCCATTTCCTCAAGTCCATTCTCTAGTAGGTCTGTGTCTTTATTCCTGTCTTACCCCTAGGTTCTTCATGACATTTTTTTCCCTTAAATTCCATATATATGTGTTAGCATACGGTATTTGTCTTTTTCTTTCTGACTTACTTCACTCTGTATGACAGGCTCTAGGTCCATCCACCTCATTACAAATAGCTCAATTTCGTTTCTTTTTATGGCTGAGTAATATTCCATTGTATATATGTGCCACATCTTCTTTATCCATTCGTCTGTCGATGGGCATTTAGGTTGCTTCTATGTCCTGGCTATTGTAAATAGAGCTGCAGTGAACATTGTGGTACATGACTCTTTTTGAATTATGGTTTTCTCAGGGTATATGCCCAGTAGTGGGATTGCTGGGTCATATGGTACTTCTATTTGTAGTTTTTTAAGGAACCTCCATACTGTTCTCCATAGTGGTGTATCAATTTACATTCCCACCAGCAGTGCAAGAGTGTTCCCTTTTCTCCACACTCTCTCCAGCATTTATTGTTTCTAGATGTTTTGATGATGGCCACTCTGACCGGTGTGAGATGATACCTCGTTGTAGTTTTGATTTGCGTTTCTCTAATGATTAATGATGTTGAGCATTCTTTCATGTGTTTCTTGGCCGTCTGTATATCTTCTTTGGAGAAATGTCTACTTAGGTCTTCTGCCCATTTTTGGATTGGGTGTTTGTTTTTTTGTTATTGAGCTGCATGAGCTGCTTGTAAATTTTGGAGATTAATCCTTTGTCAGTTGCTTCATTTGCAAATATTTTCTCCCATTCTGAGGGTTGTCTTTTGGTCTTGTTTATGGTTTCCTTTGCTGTGCAAAAGCTCTTAAGTTTCATTAGGTCCCATTTGTTTGGTTTTGCTTTTATTTCCATCTCTCTAGGAAGTGGGTCAAAAAGGATCTTGCTGTGATTTATGTCATAGAGTGTCCTGCCTATGTTTTCCTCTAAGAGTTTGATAGTTTCTGGCCTTACATTTAGGTCTTTAATCCATTTTTAGCTTATTTTTGTGTATGGTGTTAGGGAGTGTTCTAATCTCATACTTTTACATGTACCTGTCCAGTTTTCCCAGCACCACTTTTTGAAGAGGCTGCCTTTTCTCCATTGTATACTCTTGTCTCCTTTATCAAAGATAAGGTGACCATATGTGCGTGGGTTTATCCCTGGGCTTTCTATCCTGTTCCATTGACCTATATTTCTGTTTTTGTGCCAGTACCATATTGTCTTGATTACTGTAGCTTTGTATTATAGTCTGAAGTCAGGGAGTCTGATTCCTCCAGCTCCGTTTTTTTTCCCTGAAGACTGCTCTGGCTATTCGGGGTCTTTTGTGTCTCCATGCAAATTTTAAGATTTTTTGTTCTAGTTCTGTAAAAAATGCCACTGGTAATTTGTTAGGGATTGCCTTGAATCTGTGGATTGATTTGGGTAGTATAGTCATTTTCACAAGATTGATTCTTCCAATCCAAGAACATGGTATATCTCTCCATCTGTGTCATTTTTGATTTCTTTCATCAGTGTCTTATACTTTCTGCTTACAGGTCTTTTGTCCCCCTAGGTAGGTTTATTCCTAGGTATTTTATTCTTTTTGTTGCAATGGTGAATGGGAGTGTTTCCTTAATTGCTCTTTCTGATCTTTCGTCGTTAGTGTATAGGAATGCAAGGGATTTCTGTGCATTAATTTTGTATCCTGCTACTTTACCAGATTCATTGATTAGCTCTAGTAGTTTTCTGGTAGCATCTTTAGGATTCTCTATGTATAGTATCATGTCATCTGCAAACAGTGACAGTTTCACTTTTTCTTTTCCAATTTGTCTTCCTTTTATTTCTTTTTCTTCTCTGATTGTTGTGGGTAGGACTACCAAAACTATGTTGAATAATAGTGGCGAGAGTGGACATCCTTGTCTAGTTCCTGATCTTAGAGGAAGTGCTCTCAGTTTTTCACCATTGAGAATGATGTTTGCTGTGGGTTTGTCGTATATGGCCTTTATTATGTTGAGGTAGTTTCCCTTATGCCCACTTTCTGGAGAGTTTTTTTATCACAAATGGGTGCTGAATTTTGTCAAAAGCTTTTTCTGCATCTATTGACATGATCATATGGTTTTTATCTTTCAGTTTGTTAATATGGTGTATCACATTGATTGATTTGCGTATATTGAAGAATCCTTGAATCCCTGGGATAACTCCCACTTGATCATGGTGTATGATCCTTTTAATGTGTTGTTGGATTCTGTTTGCTAGTATTTCGTTGAGGATTTTTGCGTCTATATTCATGAGTGATACTGGTCTGTAATTTTCTTTTTTGTGTGGTATCTTTGTTAGGTTTTGGTATCAGGCTGATGGTGGCCTCATAGAATGAGTTTGGCAGTGTTCCTTCCTCTGCAGTTTTTTGGAAGAGTTTGAGAAGGATGGGTGTTAGCACTTCTCTAAATGTTTGATAGAATTCACCTGTGAGGCCATCTGGTCCTGGACTTTTTGTTTGTTGGCAGATTTTTAATCACAGTTTCAATTTCATTACTTGTGATTGGTCTGTTCGTATTTTCTATTTCTTCCTGGTTCAGTCTTAGAAGGTTATACCTTTCTAAGAATTTGTCCATTTCCTCCAGGTTGTCCATTTTATTGGCATAGAGTTGCTTGTAGTAGTCTCTTAGGATGCTTTGTATTTCTGCCGTGTCTGTGGTAACTTCTCCTTTTTCATTTCTAATTTTATTGATTTGAGTCCTCTCCCTCTTTTTCTTGATGAGTCTGGCTAAAGGTTTATCAATGTTGTTCATCTTCTCAAAGAACCAGCTTTTAGTTTTATTGTTCTTTGCTATTGTTTTCTTTGTTTCTGTTGCATTTACTTCTGTGATCTTTATGATTTCTTTCCTTCTGCTAACTTTGGGTTTTGTTTGTTCTTCTTTCTCTAGTTCCTTTAGGTGTAAGGTTAGATTGTTTATTTGAGATTTTTCTTGTTTCTTGAGGTAGGCTTGTATAGCTATAAACTTCCCTCTTAGAACTGCTTTTGCTGCATCTGATAGGTTTTGGATTATCGTGTTTTCGTTGTCATTTGTCTCTAGGTATTTTTTGATTTCCTCTTTGATTTCTTCAGTGATCTCTTGGTTCTTTAGTAACGTATTGTTTAGCCTCCATGTGTTCGTGTTTTTTATATTATTTTCCCTATAATTGATTTCCAATCTCATAGCGTTGTGGTCGGAAGAGATGCTTGACATAATTTCAATTTTCTTAAATTTACCGAGACTTGATTTGTGACCCAAAATGTGATCTATCCTGGGGAATGTTCTGTGTGCACTTGAGAAGAAAGTGTAATCTTCTGTTTTTGGATGGAATAGCCTATAAATATCAATTAAATCTATCTGGTCTGTTGTGTCATTTAAAGCTTCTGTTTCCTTATTTATTTTCATTTTGGATGATCTGTCCATTGGTGTAAGTGAGGTGTTAAAGTCCCCCACTATTATTGTGTTACTGTCGATTTCCTCTTTTATAGCTGTTAGCAGTTGCCTTATGTATTGAGGTCCTCCTATGTTGGGTGTATATATAATTGTTATATCTTCTTGGATTGATCCCTCGATCATTATGTAGTGTCCTTTATTGTCTCTTGTAACATTCTTTATTTTAAAGTTTATTTTATCTGATATGAGTATTGCTACTCCAGCTTTCCTTTGATTTCCATTTGCATGGAATATCTTTTTCCATCCTCTCACTTTCAGTCTGT
This sequence comes from Phocoena phocoena, assembly GCF_963924675.1. Taxonomy (NCBI): domain Eukaryota; kingdom Metazoa; phylum Chordata; class Mammalia; order Artiodactyla; family Phocoenidae; genus Phocoena; species Phocoena phocoena. The sequence continues at coordinate 20,559,052 of NC_089240.1, forward strand.
ATGTGTCCCTAGGTCTGAAGTGGATCTCTTGTAGACAGCATATGTACGGGTCTTGTTTTTGTATCCATTCAGCGAGGCTGTGTCTTTTTGTTGGAGCATTTAATCCATTCGTGTTTAAGGTAATTATCAATATGTATGTTCCTATTAACATTTTCTTAATTGTTATGGGTTTGTTTTTGTAGGTCCTTTCCTTCTCTTGTGTTTCTCATTTAGAGAAGTTCCTTTAGCATTTGTTGTAGAGCTGGTTTCGTGGTGCTGAATTTTCTTAGCTTTTGCTTGTCTGTAAAGCTTTTGATTTCTCGGTTGAATCTGAATGAGATCCTTGCTGGGTAGAGTGGTCTTGCTTGTAGGTTCTTCCCTTTCATCACTTTATTTTATTTATTTACTTACCAAAAGATTAACCATGTTTGATTTTTTTTTTTTTGGTCTGAAAAGTAACTGCTTTATTTTTTTTAACATCTTTATTGGGGTATAATTGCTTTACAATGGTGTGTTCGTTTCTGCTTTATAACAAAGTGAATCAGTTATACATATACATATGTTCCCATATCTCTTCCCTCTTGCATCTCCCTCCCTCCCACCCTCCCTATCCCACCCCTCTAGGTGGTCACAAAGCACCGAGCTGATCTCCCTGTGCTATGCGGCTGCTTCTCACTAGCTGTCTGTTTTACGTTTGGTAGTGTATATATGTCCATGCCACTCTCTCACTTTGTCACATGGTGCCACTCCCTTCTGGCTTGTAGAGTTTCTCCTGAGAAATCAGCTGTTTACCTTATCGGAGTTCCCTTTTATGTTATTTGCCTTCTTTCCCTTGTTGCTTTCAGTAATTTTTCTTTGCCTTTAATATTTGTCACTTTGATTACCATGTGTCTCGGTGTGTTTCTCCTTGGGTTATCCTGCCTGGGACTGACTCTCTGTGCTTCCTGGACTTGGGTGGTTATTTCCTTTCCCATGTTAGGGAAGTTTTCGACTATAATCTCTTCAAATATTGTCTCAGGTCCTTTCTCTCTCTCTTCTCCTTCTGGGACCCCTATAATGCAAATATTGTTGAATTTAGTGTTGTCCCAGAGGTCTCTTAGGCGGTCTTCATTTCTTTTCATTCTTCTTTCTTTATTCTGTTCTGTGGCAGTGAATTCCACCATTCTGTCTTCCAGGTCATTTATCTGTTCTTCTGCCTCAGTTATTCTGCTGTTGATTCCTTCTTGTGTATTTTTCATTTCAGTTATTGTATTGTCCATCTGTTTGTTTGTTCTTTAATTCTTCCAGGTGTTTGTTCTTTCATTCTTCCAGGTCTTTGTTAAACAGTTCTTGCATCTTCTTGATCTTTGCCTCCATTGTTTTTCTGAGGTCCTGGATCATCTTTACTATCATTATTCTGAACTCTTTTTCTGGAAGGTTGCCTATCTCCACTTCATTTAGTTGTTTTTCTGGGGTTTTATCTTGTTCCTTCATCTGGTACAAAGTCCTCTGCCTTTTCATTTTGTCTGTCTTTCTGTGAATGTGGTTTTCCTTCCACAGGCTGCAGGATTGTAGTTCTTCTTGCTTCTGCTGTCTGCCCTCTGGTGGATGAGGCTGTCTAAGAGGCTTGTGCCAGCTTCCTGATGGGAGGGACTGGTGGTGGGCAGAGCTGGGTGTTGCTCTGGTGGGTAGAGCTCAGTAAAACTTTAATCCTCTTGTCTGCTGATGGGTGGGGCTGGGTTCCCTCCCTGTTGGTTGTTTGGCCGGAGGCGACCCAGCACTGGAGCCTGCCTGGCTCTTTGGTGGGGCTAATGGCAGCCTCTCGGAGAGCTCTCGCCAAGAAGTACTTCCCAGAACTTCTGCTGCCAGTGTCCTTGTCCCCACGGTGAGCCACAGCCACCCCCTGCCTCTGCAGGAGACCCTCCAACACTAGCAGGTAGGTCTGGTTCAGTCTCCTACGGGGTCACTGCTCCTTCCCCTGGGTCCCAGTGTGCACACTACTTTGTGTGTGCCCTCCAAGAGTGGAGTCTCTGTTTCCCCCAGTCCTGTCGAAGTCCTGCAATCAAATCCCACTAGCCTTCAAAGTCTGATTCTCTAGGAATTCCTCCCCCCGTTGCCGGACCCCCAGGTTGGGAAGCCTGATGTGGGGCTCAGAACCTTCACTCCAGTGGGTGGACTTCTGTGGTATAAGTGTTCACCAGTCTGTGAGTCTCCCACCCACCAGTTATGGGATTTGATTTTACTGTAATTGCGCCCCTCCTACCATCTCTTTGTGGCTTCTCCTTTGTCTTTGGATGTGGGGTATCTTTTTTGGTGAGTTCCAGTGTCTTCCTCTGGATGATTGTTCAGCAGTTAGTTGTTGTTCTAGTGCTCTCGCAAAAGGGAGTGAGCACACGTCCTTCTACTCTGCCATCTTGAGCCAATCCTAAATAACACCCTCTCTTAAAAACGATATGTAAGCTCCTTGGAAGATACAAACAGGGCTTATTGAAGGGAATTTAAGTATGGGGACCTGGCTTTCAGCTCTTCTCATGCTCAGAGGAGCCAACAACGCATGCTTTGGGCTAGACCCTACGTCTACTAACACCAATGCCATTCCTCCCTGGGGCATTCATTGCTTCAGACATTTTGTCCACCCCTCAGGCCCCAATTTCCATTAGATCTCCCCTGCTTTTTCTCTCAAGGCACCTTGAACTTCCCCTTATAAACTTATCCATAATTTTTCTTCATTACTTGTTAATGCGTGCCTCTCCCAGCATACCAGAAATTCCATGTATGTGTACCCAGTACCAAATGCAGACTCTGATACTTGGTGAGTGCTTAATAAATATTTGTGGATCTGTGTGTTCCTGTGGAGAATGGGGGGGAATGGGTGAGAATCTAAAAAGCAATTTTAATAGGATTGAAAATCTTTCATCTTTCTGATCTCTTCATAAAAACGTATGTTGCCCAGCTAGATTGTGATTTTAGAAATTTGTGCTGCAGGAGTCGGTGAGGGATGTCTCAAGTTTGTCTTCCTGTGACTGAACCAGAGTGGGTCCACTTGCCCATGCGCAGTAAAGCCGATCTACTGATACTGGGTCGTGGTGAATACAGTGCGGTGTTTATTGCAGGGTGCCAAACAAGGAGTCCAGGTAGCAAGTGCTTAAAAGACCCAAACTCCCTGAAGGCTTTCAGGGAAATGTTTATAAAGGCAGGGTGAGGGAGGGGGGTTGTCAGGTATGTGATCAGCTTGTGGACACTCCTCTGATTGGTTGGTGGTGAGGTAATCGGGAGTCAACATCATCAACCTTCTGGTTCCAACCGGTCTGTGCTTGTGGGCAGCAGACAGTTAACTTCTTCCACCCGGTGTGAGTTTCAGTATCTGCAAAACAGCTCAAAGGACGTGACTCAGAATATTATCTATAGCCCTTGAGGAGGAATTAAAGGTCCTTGACTCTTTTTAATGGCTAAACTGTTATTATTTTGTCTTGCTTGTCTTTTTTCCTTTCTTTCTGCATTTTCTCACTTCTCTGATTAAATTTATACTTTGACAAAAGTTTTTCTACAGGCAAAAGGTAGGAGGAGAACGTGGGGGGAGTTCTGTTCTGGGAAGGCCCCATAGGATCCTGTTTGGTTACATTCAGTCCTCTGATGCCATTTAGTTCATGCCCAAGATATATGCATATGTATGCAATGCAGTGACCAAGAAAGGGGGATTTACAGTCAGAAAGATCTCAGCTCAAATCCTCCCACTATTTGCTGGTCGTGTGATTTTAGCTTCAGGAGCATAACTGAGGGCCCAGCTCCTGCCCCTCTGGATTCACTGCTGCATTTGCACCTAGGCTGTGTTTCCCATGGGCTGCTCCCAGCCAGTGAGTAAGCACAGTCAGAGTACTAGTGCAGGCCATCCCAGGGACATGTGGGACTCCTCCAACGGGCCACCTTGGCTGCAGGACTCCTCGTTGGCCTGACTGAGACTTTCCTAGAGGTCCTTATATGTCTCCTCCACAGGGTCCAGACTGGCATCGCCACCTGAAGGCACGCTCTGCCTTCTCCTGCCCCCTCCTCTGAGCCTTTCCCTGGCACTTCCCCCCATACGGTTCTTGCACTTTTATTTTTAACATCTTTATTGGAGTATAATTGCTCTACAATTGTGTGTTAGTTTCTGCTTTATAACAAAGTGAATCAGCTATACATAATACATATAGCCCCATATGGTTCTTGCACTTCTAATCCCATCTTGGCGTCTGCTTCTTGGAGGACCCAGTGAATTAACACAGCTAGTCACCTAACCTCTCTCTGGCTCCGTTTCCTCATCCGTTAATTCCCTTTAGGGTTGCAGTGAGGATCAATGTGAATAACCTCGGAAACGTGGCTGGCATCCTGCACACAAGAGCTATCATGCATTCCCAGCTTTTCGCCTTCATGTTGCCCACTCCTGCTCCTTCCCATTGACTGTCTCTATTGCGGTATCTTGTAGCTCTTCCCTTCGGTTCCCAAGGTATCAACGAGCTCGATGCACCCCTCCCGCCCCCCACAATTCCCCTGTGTTAATATACTAACAATAGCAGTGTTTTAACGTGAGTTCTCTGTGGCATAACCTGTAGTCATTGTAATGATAGAACAGCTTAAACAAATCATGAAATGACGATGTATCTTTGGCTCCCTCCTAAGTCCCCTTTCTGCCTCTCTTTCTGTTCTGACTCCTTCAGTGCTGGGAGGAATAGACTTTAGCTGTCTCTTCTCTGCTCCCAGTAAAACCTGTTGTCCTGGAGGACGAACCAGTGAGGGTGCCTCGTGTCTCTTCTGTATTTAGCTGCCTATTCCTCCTGCCCATAGGATGGGCCCCCCTGGGCAGCTGAGGGTAGGAGCGATGGCTCTGGCTGCCTCTCCACACTGCTCTGGATCTTCCTTTAAGCACTTCATTCCCAAATGGCAGCCCCTCCTTTCTAGATGGGGCCTGAAGTTCTACTTGCACCAAAGTGGTGGCCAAATAGAGTCGATCTTGCTTATCTCTGCTTCAGGCACAGCATGTAGAAGGCTCTGCTTGGTAGACAGGATGGCCTTAGTGTAGGCAGCTGATGGGCAAAGTCCACCCTCTCCTCTGCTGCTGGAGCCCCTCAGAATGTCTCCTTTGCCATCTAGACCTCTCTGGGCTGGCCCATGGCAACTCATAAATGGCCTGATCCTCTAGGGCAGACCTGCATTCATTCAGCTGGACTTCTGAACTAGGGCTACACTGAGTGTCTTCGCTTAGTTCTTAGCTGAATTGAACTTTCTGAACCTTCTGGAATCTCCCCGAAAACACCCAGCCTTAACCCTTCCTTTCAGTATTTTCTGTTGCAGCGGTACATATTAGAGTTCTCGGCAATGTTTTACCAAAAACCGCCTTCCTCTGTAGAATCCAACAGCCCAGGAGCTCCTTTAAAATGGGCTGGGCGGACCGTGAGCTGCCTCTTGGCCTTTGGTAAGCTGCTATTTCCAAGACCTTCAGGACTCCCACGCCTGGGCTCGTTGCCCCACCCAGAGTTCCGACAAGTGAAAAGTTGAAAAACAAAGAATGATGAGACAGAGAGAGTAAACGCTGCTTATTGTAAAAAGTCAAACCGTAAACAAGCCTAGGGAGCAGACACTGTGGGTGTTCCGCCCGCCCGTATCTCTTGGCCTTCACCATTCCCATGCATGCTTGTGGCTTCCTCCTCCAAGCCCCCGTGACTGTCATTCTGAGGGCTTCCTTGGGCTTGCCCAAGCACAGGCAGAATGGGGAGTAAATGCCCCACGAGCGGCTCTCAACCATTGATGGCAGAAGCTGGTATATAACTACTCCGTCTTCCTTCCCCCTAGGGTGGGACGCGTCTAACGCAGGTTCTACACCAATTTCCAGTTGCCTTAGTTGCCCACAGTGATGACATGCTTGCTAACACACCCCCATTTCCCTCCTAGTGTTTCTTGAGTCTCTCTCTCATTCCAACTACTCACATCAAATCCTCATCTCCAGGTCTGCTTCTAGAGGAACCCAACCTAGAACAGCCCATATACTCTACAATATTGTCTGAAAATAGCCCTTCACATTGCTTGCAGCAATGAACTCCCTTTTTTTTGGCCCGTATACCTTCCTTAGTATGCACCCCCATTATATTCATACTTGTTTATTTATAAATGATATCCTTTCATTAACCAGTATATTAAGTCATGGGCTGTACCTTGGGCCAGCTTTATATCCATATTTTTAATAGGTACCTGGATAATTTTGAGTTCTCTGAACAACCTCTTTTCAGCTCTGACTAGATGGTCATTGTTTTGACTTCAACCGTGGTGGACAAAGAAGGTTCTAGAAAGTGGAGAAACGCATCATTTGTTGCATTGTGAGAAGGAGAACTCATTTTCAGGTTGTTTGATTCTTCTTGCCTTATTAATATTACTTCCAAGCAGGGTTTCCTTTGTGGGATTCTTCAAAGTCACCTGTTTATTTTATGAGGGCTGGTTTCATTATAACTGGAGGCTAGAATCTGTAAACACACTTTACCTTATAAATGTTGCAAAATGCTGAAAGTAAATGACGAGGCTTATCATCCCTTCAATTCAGGAATTCCCACTGTCTTCAAAATCATTTGAGAATTCTTGTCTTGTGACTGTCTGACTTCCAGACAGGGGGAGGGTGGTGGCATGAATCCATATATTACCTACTAGTTGAGTTTATTTTCTTATTCTTTGGATCAAAAATCAATCTAGTCGAAGTTAGCGTCTTTCCCTCCCCTGCTGCAGTGGATCATCTTGACCACCCCTTGAGATGTGCACCCCTACTTTGGGCGCCACTGGTTTGCTTGCATCTGTTCCGCATTCCTCCGCCTGTTCTTCAAGAGCCTCCCTGCCCTGCATCCACCTCTCCAGGACACCCTGTTCCAGTCAGTCCAGCCTCTTCCCTCCTCTAGCCCTTTGTTTGTTCCCAGTTGTGACGTGGGCCCTCCCTCCCGCCCCAGTTCCATCCATGGTGTTTTCATCTTTCCTTTCCCACGGGCTTCCTTCCTCACTCTGCTCCAGACCCCTGGAACATGTCTAGCCCTCACCACACTTTTTTTTTTTTAATGCACCACCTCCTTATTTGTCTGTAGCTGGGCTCTAACAGCTGCCCACAGGCTAGAGCCACCTGAGTGCAGAGAGGACAGAGAGCTAATTGGAGGTGACGCTTAATCTTATTAAGTGGCGCCGGGATCCTACATCCCGTAACCAGCCCAGGGGCCCGAGGATCCTCTGGGCTCTGCTCTTCCGGCTCTCCCAGCGTCTGTCTCCTCTGGTAACTGACTGGGGAGTGTAAATATTAATTGGTCTATGGCACGCAGGTAGTAAGGAAGCCATAGAGAAATTACTCCAACTCCTAGCTGAGAGGATAGAACAGTGCCGGCTCAGGGTGAATTAGGCTACATTCTTCGTGGATTACAGCTTCTGTTCTGCCTTCCAGACTGAGTCAAACACATTCATTATAAGACTTTTTGTTTTAAGCCCACATTTATTTTTTGAAACTAGATCTCCCAAAGCATAGAACTAACCTACTTATTTTTTTTACAGCTTTATTAAGATATATTTCACACACTATATAATTCACCCACTTAACGTGTACAGTGGGCTTTAGTTAATTGACAGAATTGTGCGGTCAGTTCATGGGATGTTCAGTTTTACGTGTCAGCTGGGCTAGGCTACAGTCTCCAGTTATTCAATTAAACGCTAATCTAGGTGCTGTGTGAAGGTGTTTTGTAGATGTGATTAAAGTCCACAATCAGTGAACTTTAAGTAAGGGAGATTATTTTAGATAGTCTGGGTAACCCTGATTCAGTCAGGTGAAAGGCCGTAAGAGCAGACCTGGGGTTTCCCAGGAGAAGAAGGAATCCTGCCTACAGACTGCAGCTGTAGCTCGTGCCTGGGAATTCCAGCCTGCTCCTCCTGGTGGCAGGCCCTATGGATTTCAGACTTGCCTAGCCAGCCCCACAATCGCATAAAGTAACTCTCCATGCAATTAGAGTCCTAAACACTGGACTGCTAGGGAATTCCCTAAATCTCTTAATATATGTCTCCTATCATTTATATGTTTCTGGTTGAACCCTGATTGATACAAACTCACTTTGAAAATACAAGAACAAATTTCCATTTTCCGTAGGAGCCTGCTTTTCTCTGGGATCTCTTGCAATCTTCTACCCTTTTGCTCTGTGTTCTTAAGGGTGTTTCTATCTTCCCTCCTGCCTGCAGGGGCTAAGTTCTGGATTTAATTTTCATTGTATATAGGTACGGTCAAAGAAATTTTCACCACCACAACAGTTCGTTTGGACTCTATTTGAAATCTTTCCTGTTGCGATTTCCACTAGAAGGTAAATTTCATGGGGAAGGGGGAAGGATCTTAGTCTGCTCTGCTTATTAAGATACCTCAAGAGCCCAGAACTGTGCCTGACACATAGTAGATGCTCAGTAAACATTTGTTGAATGAATGAATGCCCACAATGGCGTGTAAGCGTGAAAGAAGGAGAGGGTTTTCTTTTACATCCTCCATAAAAGCCTAACAGTGTAGAAGCATCGAGGTACTTGTGGTAAATTACAAAAATGGCCACAAATCCTTCCCTTCTCCTAAAAGCTGGAGTCTATTTCTCCATCTCTCAAATCTAGGCTTGGCTATGTGAATTGCTTTGGTCAATAGGACATGAACAAATGTGATATAAGCAGAGACTTGAAAAGCGCCTAGGTATTAGGGCTTGGAATTGGAACTCTAACACGACCATGAGCTAGCCTGCTAGTGGGTGACAGGCTACAAAGAGAACCAAGGCATCGCATCTGACAGTGTACCAACCACCAGACACGAGAGTGAGGCCATTCTAGATCATTCAACCAGCTGCCAAACTATAAGCTGAACACAGACACGTGAGCCAGTCCAGATCAGAAGGACTGCCCAACTGACCCATTGGCTAGTGAGCCAAATAAAATGTTTGTGATTTTAAACTGCTAAATTCAGGTCATTTTTTACACAGTAATAGATAAACGAGTTCGCAAATATTGTGTGCCTGCTGTATGCCAGGCTCTGTGCTTGGCACCAAGAATAAGAAGATTAAAAGATGTGGATCCTGAAAGCCTCCTTAAACATGACACCAAAAGACAAGTGACTAAAGAAAAAAATTGATAAATTGGATTTCATAAAAATTTAAAACTTTGGGGCTTTAAAGGGCACCATCAAGAAAGTGAAAAGACAACCCACAGAATGGGTGAAAATATTTACAAATTATGTGTCTGTTAAGGGACTTGATTCCAGAATATATAAAAAACTACCATTCAATAATAAAAAGTTAACCCAATTTCAAAACGGGCAAGGGATCTGATTAGACATTTCTCCATAGAATATATACAAATGGTAATAAGCATATGAAAAGATGCTCAACATCATTAGTTATTAGAGAAAAGCAAATCAAAACCACAATGAGATATCACCTTACATCTGCTAGGATGGCTATAGTAAAAAAGACACACAATAGCAAGTGTTGGTGAGGATATGGAGAAATTGCTGGAGGAAATGTAAATGTTAAACACAGAGTTACCATATGACCTAGTCTGGATCGTACTCTGACACCAGTCAACCAATTCTCCAATTCTCCGGACACCAATTGGTTGTCCAACGGTTCAATTTAATTCTGACACTAACTACCTGGAGTTAGTGACAGATTCCACAGATTTAAGGGTTCAGTCCCACCAGACTGCCCCTGATGCCAGTGTAATGTCCTGGGCCACCCGTACTTCTGGCTATAAATTGTAGGTTCCCACGACCCCCTCCTTAAGTTCAATAGTTTGCTAGAATGGCTCACAGACCTCAGGGAAATACTTTACTTACATTTATGGTTTTATTATAAAGGATGCAACTCAGGAATAGCCAGATGGAAGAGATACACAAGGCAAGGTATGGAGAAGGGAGGGAGCATAGAGCTTCTATGCCTTCTCCAGGCACACCACCGTCCCAGCAAGTCCATGTGTTCACCAGCCTGGGAACTCTCCGAATCTCCGAATCTTGTTCAAGAGTTTTTTATAGAGTTCCATGTCCAGCACCACCTCCCTTTCCCAGAGGGGTTGGTGGGTGGGGCTGAGAGTTCTAACCCTCTGATCACTTGGTCTTTCTGGTGATTGGCCGTATCCTATAGCTATGGGGGGGGGGGGGCGGGGGCGGGGGGCGGGGGGCGGGTCCCACCCTAAGTCACCTCATTAGCATACACTCAGGTGTGATTGAAAGGGGCTGGTTGTGTATAGCAAAAACTCCCACAAATCCTATCACTCAGGAAATTGCAAGGGTTTTAGGAGCTCTGCCAGGAGCTGTGGGCAAAGACTAAATATATTTTTGTATTATATCACACCCAGAAATTCCACTCCTAGATATATACCCAAGAGAAACTAAAACATGCATCCACACATAAACTTCTATGGGAATGTTTACAGCAGCGTTATTCATAATAGCCCCAAAGTAGAAACAACCCAAATGTCCACCATTTGAAGAATGGATAAGCAAAATATGATATATTCATAAAGGGGGATATTATTTAGCAGTAAAAGGAATGAAGTTCCTTCCATGCAAAAACATGGATGACCCTTGAAAACACTATGCTAATGGAAAGACGCCAGACGCACGGAAAACATACATCGTATGATTGTATTTCGATGAAATGTCCAGAATAGGCAACTGTATGGAGACAGAAGGTAGATGACTGGTTGCCAAGGGCTGCGGGGGTTGGCAGGAGTGGAGACTGACTGCAAATGGCTACAGGGCGATAAAAATGTTCTAAAATCAGTTTGTGGTAGTAGTTGTACAACTCTTTGAATATACTAAAAGACATTAACTTGTACACTTTAGATGGGTGAACTGTATGGTGTGTGAATTATATCTCAATAAAGCTCTTTTCACAAAGTTGAGCAAGTTGGCCAAAGGTGAACAATTATTAGTAGATAAGCTAGGTTGGGACTTGAGTCCAGGTCCTGTCTGCACACTGTCTTTCTTTCTGTTTGTATCTCAGTAATGCCTAACATATTTATTTATCTCAAGACCAGTGTGCAAAGAAAAATGCATAATCATATCTAACACATGTATAACAATGTTTTATAATCCATCTTCTTTTTTTAACTTTAAAATAGACTGCGAGCACTTTTCCATGTCATGACGTAGTCTTCTACCACATAAAATTTAATAGCTACGTAGTATCCCGTTGTATGGCTGAACCTTAACTTGTCCAACCAGGTCCCTATGATTTGAATGGTTTCTAATATGGGGCTATTATCAAACTCAGTGCTATAAACAGGCTGGTGGGCTTTCTATTTTTGATAGCGTCTATGACCTTTTTTCACTGACCAGTGTAATGTTTCTCTCCTTACAAAACTTTTTACTAAAGCATGATGTACATATATAAGTGTCCATATCGTAAGTGTAGAAGTGGCCATGTTTCAGAAACAGCAGCCCTGTGTAACCAGCATCCAGTTGAAGAAACAGAACATGACCAGCACTCCAGAAGCCCCCTCCTACCCTCCATATCTTTTTTCCTTCTTCAGTTGACTATCAGGTGGCAGTACCTCAAATTGGCAAATCCAACGCCCCCCCTTGGAGCACTTGTGTCTCTCTATTCTGTTTGTGCCTTGGCTGTCCCGCTTTCAATGCTCTGATGTCTGGTAACCTTAATCGTCACCTGAGCATCACCTCGACCTTGAGTTTCCACGTTTTGGGTAGCTTTAGGAGCTGAGTGGGCAGCTGGCGAGTTAAGCTGGCATGGGTGAGTGGCATGACCAGGCATGTGGTGTCATCTTCCCCGCCCTACACGCCTGACAGTGTGTATAAAGAGGACCTAAGCCCTGGTTGTGAGCGAGGGCCAGACGTTCTATACTAGTGGATCTCGACCTTGGCTGCGTATTGGAATCCCTGGAGGGCTTTAAAATATAATGATGCCTGGGACCCACCCCCAGAGATTCTGATTTAATTGGCTTGGAGTATGGCCTGGACATGGAGATTTTTTTTTAATACCCAGATGATTCCAAAACGCAGCCAAGGCTGGGAACCCATGCTCTCCACTCGGATTCTCTTTGGCTTTTGTGGGTGTACTGCTTGGTGTCAACATTAGCTGAAGGTTAAATGCTAGATCTCATTGACTCCATAATATGTTTGTAATTCACTGCAACTGTTTTTGGCTTTCTTCAGAGGGTTTGTGCAATGCTATTTTGACAAACATCGCACTCTCTTAGATTGAACTGACATTCTCTGAGATGGCTGTGGGTGTACCAGGTCATTTAGCCTGAATGGGAATTAAGATGTCTTAAAACAATAATGAGTTACCAGATGTGTAAATTACACAAGGGAGATTTGCAAAGCCATCATGCCTGATCCGTCTAAATTGTTCCCTGTTTCCTGCAGAGGATAGGAGCCTTTAGAAGGGCACTCTGCAGGCAGGGGGGACTTTCCCAAACAGAGGCCCAGAGAGCATACCTGAAAGATGATTAAAGAAAGTTACTTTTATAAGTTACCTTCAAGAGGGAAAAGGAAATACCTGGTTTATGAGCCAAAACCAATGGGCTGAGCAAATATCGGACAAAGGGAAGAGAAAGGAGTTTGAGCAAAGCGAGAAGGGAGATGAGTCTGGAGGAAGTTGATGCTTCCAGGGTGTCCCCAGTAGAGGGAACAATCAGCTAGCTTACCTGGTGGGGTTGTTGGCAGATGTAAGCAGAGCTACCCAGGTACTGAGGCACAGGGAATCCGAGCAAGTGTCATCCGTGTTAGACAGAAAGGGTAATAAACAGTGAAGGCAAGAGTGCAGATATGGAAACGCCTCCTGATTCCCAGGGAAATGTCACGCTCTCCTCAATTTCACCCTCCTAAATGTTTGCACGAGAATGCTGATGCATGGGCTGGAGCGCCTAGGAGCCCCATCCTTTCTCAAGGAGTGCCTGGTGGACCCTGGCCAGAAGGTCAGCTCCAGCAGAGCTCAGAGTTGATGATACACTTTCCCGCATGATTTCGAAGCAGTGGTGGGTTCTGTCTTGTATTTATACAACCAACGGAAAGAATCTATTTTGGAGAAAACAGGCAAAGGGGGGAGCTGAGGATAGTAATTTTGTATCCTGCTCTGTAATTTAGTCTGGTATTCTCTGCTGAAGGAGAAAATAGTCCCTGTGTTAACAGACAGCAGAGGATGAGGGAAAGATGGATCAAGGAATTTGGACCCTGGTCGTGGAATTTTCAATGTGTTAGGAAGAGAGGAAATACTTTTAACTTTTTTTTCCCATTTTAAACATCATAGAAAGACATTGCTTATTTGTGGAGGAGATAGATGTACAGATTCAGCTATAGATGGATGGATAGATAGATAAATATAGCAGGGTGGGCAGTGTAACAACCGATAGATGAGAGGAAGTGAGGGCATTGGCCAAGAGCATAGATTCTGAAGACAGACTGCTGCCTGTGACAGTCACAGCTGTCACTAATAAGTGACCTTGGGCAGGTTATACAACCTCTCTGTGCCCCAGCGTCCTCATCTGTAAAATGAGATAGTAAGAGTACATACCTCATGGAGCCTGGCACAAAGTAAGCCAATCAAATTTCACTTTAATTTTATTATTATCAGGATATTACGAGAGAACTGATGAGGACTATCTACCCCAGCCTGAGGAAGTCAGAGAGAATCACCTCCCCGATTAGGGGAGGTGGTAGCCTGGGCTGAGTCTCAGATGGTGAATATGAATTGGCAAGACAGGACGGAGACAGAATTCTCATTCTAGGCAGAGGAGTGGGGTCTGCGGGTGAGAAACATGTTTGTAAGGAAGGTTGTTAAGTGATTTGTATTTTTTGAATCATAATTCCCTCCATGTTTGAAAAATAGGTGAACACATATGTGGAAGTCACAATGTGGTTTTTGGGTTTTTTTTTTTCTTTCCCTTCCCGTCCACAGGATCACTGCAGCGTAAGGAGGTTCAGAAACATCTTGTAATGTCTCCTAGTCTCCTCCCCAGGGTCTGTAGTCTACAGTTTGGAAATCATTGCTGGAGTCTGCTGTATCCTGGACTCAGGTCCTGCTTTCCTTCGACAGTGCTATCCACATGGAGAGCCACTGAAGGTTTTCAAATGGAGGAACCGTGGGGAAAATGATTACTCATCATCCATTTCAACGTCCTTTCAATGTGCCTTTACATGTAGCAGAGTCTACAAATCTAAAACTACATTTCCCAGACTCCCTGGCAGCTGAGTAATTTCAGTTCCACCAGCCAGATGCGGTCACATGAGACAAATTCAGACCTCTTCCAAGTGGGGAAAGACGCATGGTGGGAAGCTTATGTTTTGCGGGCGCATCTTCCAACAGGTCTGGTGTGCCTCTGAAGCCAGGGGTTCCAGCAGTGGCTTCCTGAATCCCCACATCACATCTGAGGTCGGGACCCTGGGGCCAGCTGCTGCGAGGGCAGCTTGCCAGTTTGCTTACACAACACTTTCCTGAAGGTGGTGGTTTGCTGTCAGGAGAACCAAGTTAGCACACGTCTGGGTTCTGCTGTATCCTGGACCCAGGCCATGCTTGCTTTCCACCTCTCTCCCGTGCAGGGTCGACCCCACTTCCCCTGTCTCCTTTCCCCTGCCCATGGCCCTTCCTTAGAGTCCCCTGGTCTCTACCACAGCTTTGGGAAGGGAATCTGCACTGGCATCTCGGTTACTTTCCTCCCAGGAGGCACCTGGGCTTCTTATGCAAATTTATCTCCTCCCACTTATGCAGATTTGACCATTCCCCTGCCTTTAAGCTAGTTGTTTGTTTAACCTTAAAAAGAAAATAAAAAAGGACAATTGCCTCCCCAAATACCTTGCCACAAAGTGATGCCACTTGGGGCGGAAAGAGTGATATAGTCTTGTGGGGAGATGCTGATACAGCAGGCCAAATGATCAGGTAAATAAACTGACTGAAATGGACAGGCAGGAACTTCCAGGTAATTTATAAAGAAAGCAAGTTGTGGCCAGAGTAAGGAGCTGTCCTCTGAAGCAGAAGGAATAATCTTTCAGGATCTGGAACTTAAAGAGAAGTGAGATAGAGTAAACGATAGCTCTGACCTGGGGTGGGGTGGGAGAGTTTCCAGTCTCCACAGTGTCCCCAAGTGAACTGTAGGGGTCTGCTCTGCCCTCAGAGGCCTGGCCGAGGGCCCCAAGAGGGGGCTGAAATCCAGGCCAAGCCCCCCTCGCCAAACTGCGGTCCCCAGCATGGGGCTGTGTGCTCCCAGAGGAAGGAATGGGCCCCTTTTAAAATCCACGTTATGGTAGTTCTATTTGTAGTTTTTTAAGGAACCTCCATACTGTTCTCCATAGTGGCTGTATCAATTTACATTCCCACCAACAGTGCAAGAGTGTTCCCTTTTCTCCACACCCTCTCCAGCATTTATTGTTTCTAGATTTTTTGATGATGGCCATTCTGACCGGTGTCAGATGATACCTGGTTTTAGTTTTGATTTGCATTTCTCTAATGATTAATGATGTTGAGCATCCTTTCATGTGTTTGTTGGCAATCTGTATATCTTCTTTGGAGAAATGTCTATTTAGGTCTTCTGCCCATTTTTGGATTGGGTTGTTTGTTTTTTTGTTAATGAGCTGCCTGAGCTGCTTGTAAATTTTGGAGATTAATCCTTTGTCAGTTGCTTAAAAAACTACAAGTAGAACTACCGTACAACCCAGCAATCCCACTACTGGGCATATACCCTGAGAAAACCATAATTCAAAAAGAGTCATGTACCAAAATGTTCATTGCAGCTCTGTTTACAATAGCCAGGACATGGAAGCAGCCTAAGTGTCCATCAACAGATGAATGGATAAATAAGATGTGGCGCATATATACAATGGAATATTACTCAGTCATAGAAGGAAATGAAACTGAGTTATTTGTAGTGAGGTGGATGGACCTAGAGTCTGTCATACATTGTGAAGTAAGTCAGAAAGAGAAAAACAAATACCGTATGCTAACACACTATATATGGAATCTAAGAAAAAATATGTCATGAAGAACCTAGGGGTAAGACGGGAATAAAGACACAGACCTACTAGAGAATGGACTTGAGGATGTGGGGAGGGGAGGGGTAAGCTGGGACGAAGTGAGAGAGTGGCATGGACATATATACACTACCAAACTAGATAGCTAGTGGGAAGCAGCTGCATAGCACAGGGAGATCAGCTTGGTACTTTGTGATCACCTAGAGGGGTGGGATAGGGAGGGTGGGAGGGAGGGAGATGCAAGAGGGAAGAGATATGGGAACATATGTATATGTATAACTGATTCACTTTGTTATAAAGCAGAAACGAACACACCATTGTAAAGCATTTATACTACAATAAAGATATTAAAAAAAAAAAAAGAAAATCCACATTAATGGGTCATAGGGGCCGTCCTAGTTCCCGGTGATGGGATAGAGAGAGAGGCCCAGACATGCCCGTGTCAAAGCCTCCTGACAGCTGGAAGGGTACTCCCTCCCCCAGCCTCCAAAGCATGGAGGGCGGCTGGATGTGCAGAGCTGTGTGCCCAGCCCTCTGCCAGCTCTGCCTGAGACAGCAGTTTGCCCTTTGATTACATAACCACACGGAAAGGGTGAGGTGGCATTGACTTTGTTATTGTTTCGTCTGCCAAGTGTTTTCAAGCCATAAACTGCGCGTTGGGAACTCTGCGATCTTTCTTGGGACTTGGAAAACTGCTTAGAGTGTTTCCTGTGGTGAGAGGGTGCAGAGGAGAAAAAGAGGAGGAGACGTAGTCCTCTTGGAACGCAAACTGCCACTGTCCTTTCTAGTGTGACTAACCGCGTTTGGCCTTTCCTTCCTCACCTGGGGAACATGTTCGACAAGTATAAAACTGGAGCAGGGTGTTTGCAGACATGCTTTGAAGGTGCCAGGCCTTCTGCTGTAATAGCACTGCAGACCGTGCTTTCTACTGCGCGGAGCCACGTCCACCCAAAAACAGACAACAGGTCTGACCAGAGTGAGCCGCTTGGGCACGGAGGCCCTCAGCCTGCTGTTAAGTGGGCGGCAGCTCCGGGAGGCAGCTCCGGGAGGGCGGCGGAGCAGGCAGAGCAGGACGTGTCGGTAGCAGCCCTGGGGCAGGAAAACGAAAGTGCACACGAGAGAATATCAGAAAGTCAGCTTTAAGGAGTTTCAACCGTAAATGTAAGCCATTCAAACCACTTTTTAAAAAGCACTAAAGGGAACAAACACGCCGTGAGGAGCTGGTTTACTCCATCTGTAGCAGATGCTGTGCTTCTGCGCTGCCAGCCCTCTGCATTTTCACACACACCGGCCCGACTTCCAATAGGCAGCAACGGCTGCTCTGCCCTGAGACGTAATCTGGATGCCACAGCGGCCCCCAAAGTGCCCTCGCTTCTCAGGCAGGGTGACTCAGGTGCGTGTGTTCTCACTGGTCACCCCGTGTCCCTCAGCAGGATGAGGTTCCAGCGGCCCACAGTGGCAGCTAGCTTGATAACATCCTTTTAAGTGGCTTCCTTCCCTCCCCTGCCTGTTCTAGCTTCCCCGGTGCCCTACCGAAGTGCCCAGAAATCTCCTCCCAAATCAACCACTTGCACTGGAATCCTGGTATATATATCAGTGCCTAGTTCTAGGGGAACCCACATCCTCCTACCTTGATCTGTTTTATTGAAATTTGCTCTCTTCCCTTGTTTAACAGGTTTCGCTTTCCTCTAAGCTGTTCATTCTCAAACTCCGTACCAAGCTGGAGTGGCCCCTCCCTCCAAATGATGTGTTTGATACATCAAGTTTAAAAAAATCCTTTTGTGACTCTAAGGCACTTTCTTTGGTAGATTGGAATTTGTTGTATTAGATATTTGTTCTGGTATCTGAATCACAGATGGGCTTTCATTTGGTAAATGTCTTCTCTGATAATATAGAGCTCAAGCTAATTCTTTTGTGAATCCTTTCATTTAAAAAGCCCAAATTCTATTGAATTTTCATGTAGTTTGTTTCCTTAAAGTGAACTATACCCACTTTGATTTAAATGGGGTTCATCTATAGTCTCCCCACTCTTTTTATGCTATTTATACTAGTGCTATTTAGCCTCTTAGCAAGCAACGAACACAGAACTATAAGAAGTATAGTTCTTATATACTATACTTATACCATATATACTATACTTATACTATACCAGAGTATAAGTACAGAGCCTATGGGAAATTAGTCGTGTTCCCCAATATCACTTTAGGATTACCATAATGTTTCTTTTTCTGTCGTTAATTTGCTGAGGGATGCTGGATAAATCTCTCTGACTCTGCATTCTTCAGTTTTTAAAACTGAATTAAATATTAATATTTGAAGTTACATGAACTAAAGAAAGAATATGACTATATCTCTTTTTTAGAAATGAAATATTAGAGCTTATTTCAGTGTAAAAGCAATGTATATATAGAGAAAACTAGAAGAATTCAGAAAAGAAGAAAAGCATCTCTATTTCTCACGCATAAAGAAAACAGCATTACATTGGTTTAGTTTCTTTCAATCTTTCTATGTACAGGTTTTGTTTTCATAAAAACATTATCATCGTAGCATAAGCACATTCCATGTCATTATCTTTCATTGGAATCAGACACCATCTTAACAGCAACATGAAATTCCAGTGAGTAGATAATCCATAGGTTACTCCCCTAGTTCCCTATGTTCAGACACTTTTCCCCTATTTTTGCCCAGCAGGATTTAATTTGTATTACAGTATGTTTCCCCAGTTTTCCCCCGGCGATTGTTAATCCTCATGCATGATGGGTTGGGTGGATCCCATGCTACAAAAATAACGGGCTTCTCTACGTCTCTTCCACACATACTGAGTGCCTGGTCTGTGCTGGGCATGTCCAGGGAGCCACAGATGATTACAGCATCTGTCTGCAGGGAGCTTGGCACGTAGAAGAGGAACACAGACCTGTAATCCGTAAATAACAGCAGGCTAGTAAGAGTTCTACACAGGGTTTGAGAGCTCTCCCAGGGTATAGTGAGAGCCCACAGGAGCAAGTCTGTAACTTTAGCTAGTGAAGGGTTTTGGAAGCATGAGTAAGACTTTTCCAGGCAGCGCAGATAAAGAAAATAAGGAAATAAATCAGGGCAGAGTGATAGCAACGGGAGGAGGGCAGCAATTTTTGACCGGGTGGATAGGGGAGACCTCTCTGAAGAGGTAACATTTGAACTGAGACCTGAACGACAAGGACTTCCCAGCCATTCAAGGACCTGGTGGAAGAGTGCTTACGGCAAAGGAAGAAGCACCAAAGAGACTTAAGTTATCTTGGCTTGTTCAAGGAAGAGCATGATGGGAATGACATGAGTGAAAGGGAGAGTAGTTGACATCAGGCAACGGGAGAGGAAACTAAAATGGGTTAAAGAAAAAGCTTGTAGGGCCGGTGTGAGAGCTCAGCTGGTACTGGAGAACACAAATCAGGAGTGTTACCAGTGCATAAGGTAACAGTAGCAGTAGAAGTAGAGAGGGCAGATGGTCGGATTGATATATGGTTGGAGGTTGCAGGACAAGTGTAACAAAAAAGGTAGTGGGGCAAAGGAGTGAAATCTATTGGGAGTGGAGGGTTTACAGTGTTGTGATCTAAGGGCTAGGCTGGATGAGAGTGGAAGATGAGAAGGTTGGCAAGAGGCAAGCGTGACAAACGGAGAAAAGCAGAAGCCTGGCAATTGGAGGTCTTCGAGGGTTTACAGAGCATATGTGATAGAAACAAGGTAGAGATAGAGCTAGAAAGACAAAGAGTTTTACCCTGAGGATAGAATAGTGGAGTTTAAGAGAGAAGAGTTCAAACAGCTTTGGGTGCTTTCAAGGTCCACTGTTGAGGTAAAATGGAGTTAATGGTTGAAGAAGTAATCAGGGAAGTGTGAAGTGTGGTGTAAGATAGGGTGTTGGGACGTCATCAAATTAAACACTTTTGTGCCTCAAAGGTCATCATCAAGAAGGTGAAAAGACAACTCAGAATGGGAGGGAGTTTTTGCAAATGATGTGATAAGGGACTTGTATCTAAAAAATATGAAGAGCTCTTACAATTCAATAATAAAAAGATAACTAACCCAATTAAAAAATAGGCAAGGAATTTGAATAGATATTTCCCCAAAGACAATATACAAATGGCCAATGAGCACATGAAACGATCTTCAACATCATTAGCCATCAAGGAAATGCAAACCAAAACCACAATGCGATACTACTTCACACCCACTGGAATGCTTATAACCAAATAATCAGATAATGAGCAAGTGTTGGCAAAATATGGGGAAATTGGAACCCTCACACACTGGTGAGAATGTAAAATTGTGGCCGCTTCAGAAAATAGTTCGGCGGTTCCTAAAAATGTTAAAATTAGAGTTAGCATATGACCCAGCAATTTCACTCCTAGGTATATACCCAAGAGAAATAAAAGGATAGGTCCATACAAAAACTTGTACACAGATGTTCATAGCAGCATCACTTAATAGCCCGAAGTGGAAACAACCCAAATGTCCATCAGCTGACAAATGGATACACACAATGTTGTATATCCATACAATACTGTAACATGGATGACCCTTGCAAACATTACACTAAGTGAATGGACACAGTCACAAAAGACCACATATTATATGATATGTGATCCTATTTACATAAAATGTCCGGAATAGGCAAATCTATAGACACAGAAAGTAGATTTGAGGTTGCTGAAAGTAGATTAGGGGTTGGGGTTAATGGGGAGTGGCCAGCATTTTCTTAATGAAGTAGAACAGAATAGAATATATCTTTACATCTCAGCTCAGGTACCATTTCCTCAGAAAGTCTTCCCTTATTAGGTCAAATCCTCCTCCCTTGGAGCCTTTGTAGCACCAAGCACAGTTGAAAGTTTGCATTTATTTGCGTGATGATTGGATGGATGTTGAGATCACAGGATGTGGATACAAATCCATTGCATCTCCTCTACCTAGCACAGTGTCTGGCACAGAGCAGATGATTTGTAAATCTCTGTTGAAAGAAGGAAGTTGGTAAGTTGGGGGCCAAAGGTCTAGATGAAAAGAACAGAGTAATCTAGAGGGAAAGGAATAAAATTGGGGATGTAGATGAGGTCTCTAAAATAAAGGTCTCTAAGACAATGTTTCTCAAACTGGGGGTTACAACACATTAGTGAGTTTGTGAAAATGATATACTAAGTTGTGGTCTGCATTTCTAAAAATGAAATAGAAGAGAAGATAGCAGAGTATTTTTCACATACCAAGAGTAAAAGTTTTCAGGAAACTTTTGTTTCAGTTATATCCACATATACGCATATGTGTATTGTATCAAGACATTAC
The DNA here is from genome assembly GCF_963924675.1 of Phocoena phocoena. NCBI lineage: Eukaryota > Metazoa > Chordata > Mammalia > Artiodactyla > Phocoenidae > Phocoena > Phocoena phocoena. The sequence goes on from NC_089240.1 coordinate 20,580,302, forward strand.
TGCGAGTTGTAATTTGAAAGTTTAAGAGACACTTCTGTGCTATACAGTTAGTTCAAACATTTGTGACTGTAATTCTTTTCTGAAGCATTGATCATTCCAGTGGGTTGAGAATCATAGACTGTGACCATAGACCTTTGATAGTTGGTACTAGTAATAGCACAGCATTTAAAAAAAGTCATTTGTTAAGTATAAATTAAACATTAACTTCTCAAGTATAAATTGAATGTTAATGGAATTTCTTAAGTACAAATAATCATTAATTTAATTTCGTAAGAACAAATTAAACAATGGTTGCAATCCATATTAAATTATTATTCAGTCTCTAAAATGTATGAACAGTGATGATTCTTTCTAATCATATATGATTAAGAAACCCAGGAAGCCAATGTTTAGTGATGTGGTAAAACACACGTCCTTAATTTAATTTTTTTTGTAGCGAGTTACTTCAAGACAGTTTAATTCTAAGATTTCTTTCAGTGTTAGCAACATATCAAATGAGCCTAACAGTTCTTTCATTTGGGAAGTGTGTGTGGTGGAAAGCACAGGGGCTCTGGAGCCAGTCAGGCCTGCAAGGAATCCCAGCTTAGTCACTTAATAGCTGTTTGACATTTGACAAATTGGTATGCTGGGGTCTTGGCCTCCTTGTCCGTAAAACAGAGAAAATAATATTAGATGAAACCTTATGAAAATGCCTCTTGTAGAGGTCAAAACTGGTCAGCTATCAGCAATTTCATATAGTTCCCCTAATGATTACCTTTCACGGTGCTTGTGAGGATCAAACAAGATAATATTTGCTTAATACCTGGCACAATTCTTATTAGATGTCAGTATCCCCTGTGATAAAGGTGAAAACTATTACCATCGATGTTTAATTCTCTTTCAAATTGGCAGCATATCCATTGGTCCACTGCACCTCGTATACTTATTTAAGTTGTACCTTGCCTTGGTCCGGGAACAATTTAAGGAGACTCTTTTGCACATAGTTGGTACTAAATAGATATTTGGATGCGAGTGAATTAATGTTTCTGTTTCGTTTTGGCTCTTCGGTTATTTATGGGCCATCATTTTGTATCTTGCTAGAATTTGATGGAACACTACAGAGCCCAGTTTGGACTGATCTTTTTGAAAAGAGTTTGTACCAAAGTCTTCTTTTGTACTTCTGTGTCAGGTTCTTTCCTGCAAGCCAGCCCCATGCAGTGGTATCTGGTGAATGTTTCACAGTAGGCTCTCTGGCGGGGAGGACGTGGGTGCGAGGGCAGACCTGATTTGTAGCGTTTGCCAGTTTCCATGGTGTGACTACTTCCATCGCTGCTGATTTCTGGCTACCAACATGACATCACCAAATGCAGAGTTGGGAAGAGCTGAGTGCAGTGAACTCTTCCGAGCTAGAACCAGTTGGCCCCCAAACGCGTGAAACCCCACCTGAGGGCAGTGCTCTATAGACAGGAACTGATAGTGTTTGTAAGATATCTGATTTATATTTATGTTGCTAATAAAGACTTTTCAGAGTTACTGAACATTTTGGAAAAAACACAACTAAACAGAATAAATGCAAAAATGGAACAAAACAATAATTACAATAGTTATTGCTGTCCTAGATCTGTAGGACTCAGATGTTGGGAAACTCCTTTTCGGTGGGGTTATAAAAGCAAAGATCAAATTTTTCAAAAAATGTGAAGGAATGTGAGTCACAAATGGAGGAATTTCTGAGGATCTGGATCCTTTTTTATCAGTGATGTATTTTAAGATTTTAAAAATGCTTCTGCAAATAAAATTTTTTACTCTAAATCAAGGGTACTAAATGGGAGCTGGTATTGTCCAGGGGTCAGTGGGGGTGGATTTTAGAAATTGATGGTGGCGTGTTTTGGTTGTCACAATGATTGGGAGGTACTATTGATATTTAAAGGGTGGTGCCCAGTGATGCTAGAATTAGAAATTGTTCCATGTTCCAGATGACCTTCAGATGTCCTGCTGAACCTTCATGTAGGTGAAAGTAAGCACCTAATTTTCCAAGAATGCGAGCACAGTATGAGTTGAAGGATGCTTGCATTTAGTTTTGCTTAGAATTTTCCAAGAGTTGTTCATCATGTTGGGAAGTCATAGTCGCCATTTGAGTCGCCACTAAAGCACACCTGGATCAGTCTGTGTCTTGAGCTGTCACTCACAGTGATGTTATGATTAGTATAAGCGTCCGGCTATTTTATTTTGTCATCTAGTGTTGCCATGCCTGAGGGTTTACATTTTGAGGTGCATGCCATTTTATTATAAATTACTTTCCTTTTATTTCTCCTTTCTACTAGGTCATTATGTTGATTGTTTTTTACAATGATTGTAGAAGTATGTGGTATCACCTTTGAATTTCAAGTCAGTATAGGAGGACTGCTAACTAGAATTTATGTTATAAAAGGGATCATTGGCTCTGAAACCACTGATCTAAATAACTAATCCTTAGCATAATATGACAATACCATTTGTTTCTCAGGCCTCCAGCCTATCTGCCTACCTTGTGACATCAAAGAGTGGTGTATCATATTCCCTTGGCTTCAAGACTGTAAAAGATCGTTCACCTCTGCCCCAGTCGCTACCATTTGTGGTCTAAAATAGCAATTTTATCCATTTTCTTTATCAGTGCTTACAGTTCTGTCATTTGTTCTTTGGAACATTTGGTGCCCTCTTGGAAAAGGACGTAATCAAAAAGTCCAGTGGATCAAATCTTAAGGTGGTTGTAAAATGAAGTAAACCTAAATTTCCTTAGAGTTTAGAATTTTCCCTTGAGGAATTTGGAGGTAAGCATTAACAAGCACATCTATTTCGTCTCATGCAGTACACATTGGCAATAAACACCCTGGTAAGAAAATAAGCAGTTAGAGCTATGCACACAGTAACAAAAAATAACTATATACTTTGGGCTGGATTCAAACATGAGCCTACAGATCATGTCAACACAGTGAAAGAGGAAAAAATGCATCATCAGTGAATAAACCTGTAATGAATATGCAGCGCTCACCTTTGGCAAGATTGCAAAGTGGCTGGCATTTGTTTCCAGCACTTTCATCTTTTTTCCTCAGTGCCCTTTTCGGGCCTCTCACTGTTGTGGCCTCTCCCGTTGCGGAGCACAGGCTCCGGACGCGCAGGCTCAGCGGCCATGGCTCACGGGCCCAGCCGCTCCGCGGCATGTGGGATCCTCCCGGACCGGGGCACGAACCCGTGTCCCCTGCATCGTCAGGCGGACTCTCAACCACTGTGCCACCAGGGAAGCCCCAAATCCTTTTTTGATTCGAAGGAATCTCACTGTCAGAAGGAAGGGGTTCTGATCAACTTTTTTTTTTCTTACTGACTCTAGAATCTTTTTAAAGCAGATGGATTCCTTTTAGAGATCAGGAGAGTTGTTACCTTAGGCATTTTTAAAAGGTAGCTGGAGATAAAATTTTAAAATCATTACTACCATTTCTCCTAAGGTATTAGTAAGTTGTGTTACTGTTCCCCAGATACGGTTTAGAAGTCCCACTTGGAGAAGGCAAGCTTAATTCAAAGGAGTACTTGTTGAGGGTAGAGTATCAGAAGAAATGGATTCAGATAGGCCCTCTTCCAATCTCACCTGATGCGTGCGTGACTCTGAGGCCCTTTATACAGAAGCCTGGTGCTTCCCATCACAATTCAAAGCCACTTAAACTTAATATCCCCCAAAAAAGAGTAGAAGGTGAAGAAATAACTGTTCTTAAAGAGGGCAATGAAATTGGGAAGAAGGCCCATGAAAATAAAATTTTAGGAGAACATAACAAAGTTGGATGAAAAAAATCACGTAACGTTGCCAGATCTACCAAAAAAAAAAATCGATCAATACAGGACATTCAGTGAGATTTGAATTTCACATAGTCAACAAATAAGTTTTTCAAGTATACGTATGTTCCAAATAGTACATGAGACATACTTGTACTCAGAAAAATTTATTTCTTGTTTATCTGAAATTCAATTTTCACTGGATGTCCTGTATTTTACCTGGCAACCCTAGATGCCAGGGAAGCAGGAGGGAGATAAATCATAGGGAACATGAAAAATGTCTTTTCAATACAGGGAACCACCCCCAAACCAGATTCTCTGGCAAGTACCTATTATTAATTAGCAGTCCCTGTCCTAAAAGAGGGAACAAACTTTCCACTGGGAGTCAGTTTGATTTTGCAATTAATAAAAAAGCAGGGGACTTTTCTTGAATGTCTTGATAGGGGTCCGGAGTTTAAATCAAATCCTGTTACATTCACTGGTTCCCAGAGAGCTGGGTGGCAGAAACGGCCTAGGATAATGGTGTGTGGGCTGCAGGCAGGATGGGCAAAGGACTTCTTCCGAAAGGCTTCGTGCCTGGTAGTGACTTGTGTTGTCAGTTTTCATCTGAAGAAGTCCTTTATGTGTAAGAATAAGGGTTGCCATTCAAAGTACTTTGTTAGTCCTGGTGGGGAAAACCAAATTCCTAAACACTCCACCCTCCCTTATTCATTAAAGCAAAAGCGTCCAGGCTTCACTCGAGGTGAATGAGGACAGTTGCTCTGGAAGAGTCGGCCTTGTCACACAATTTCTGATTCCCTTTGAAGCCCTGCAGTTAAACCCCTTTAATCTGGAGTCACTAGAAGGGATGGTCAGGCCGGATCAATGAAAGTTCTGTATAATGGGGATTAAATAATTAACAGAATGACTCTAAACTGAGGTTTTGCATGGCCTATCTTAATAATTTATTTTAAAATCAAAGGTACAGTTGCATACAGTTAAAGGCAAATGTCCTTTAAACCGTTTGCCCCTAGAAATAGGTAAACAATATGTTCTATGATCTTTCTACACCATTAATTGCTTAGTAAGTTTTTCTCTCATAGAGCATTTGAAGTAAACTTTGCCCTAGCTCAGGTCGAAGTATCACAAAACCTTAAAACAATGGAGACTGAATCTACTATATGGAAGCTGTATCTATGACTGTTATCAACTGAATATGTAGAATCTTGGTTGTTAGCTTTTATGGCCTTATGAAACTGTCAACAGCCCTGACCTGTATGTCCTTGGACAATTTCCTTAGGTGTTTACACCTCAGCTTCCTCATCTGCAAAATGAGTGGGTGGATCAGCTGGTCTGTACTCTGCAAGCTCTAAAATGTCATGAGTAGGTTTACACTAAAGGTGTGTGCGTCTCAGGAATAGATGTCTTAGAACAACCTACCTAGAGCTTTTCTTGGTAGTGATGTTTCTATTTTAATAAAGAAAGGTAAGGAGAGTGTAGAAAAAGTGTTTTCCATGCCTTCTTGTCCCTTTGGAAATCTTTCATGGGTAAAATAATCAGGACTTGGGAAAACCCCAGAGTATCCACAAAGCATTACTCTCTAGGTGGGACCCAGGATTAAAGAACTGAGAGTTGGTTACTGCAAGGGGAGTAGATAACGTGAGAGAAAATCTTGCCTGTCTTCGCTCCCAGGTCAAGATCGAGCCTGTTGGTAACAAGAGATTCACTCCCAGTTAGTACATTCAGTGTTGCCAGAAGCAACGTCTTCTGTTTGATTTCCATAACTGTCAGAAAAAGCGTGTAATGGCAGCTGCAGTGCCAGACGAGACCATGCCTGGGGCTGAGTGTCTCTACCCACCCTGACTAGGACGTGAACAGTATGTAGGTAGTTCTTTGAAGATCAGGCTTTCTCAGTCTTAAGAATATTCATACCACTTAAGTCAAGTGTTTAAGATGCAAATTGCTTACCATGAAACCCTTTTGCTTCCACACTCAGTGCCCAATATTTGTGCACCTTCTGAATGTTGTTTTACAAATTATAAATGTATCTAAAGATGTTCAACCAGAGCTTCTTGCTAAGACTCTTCCACCTGAAGACACCTTGTGACCATCCATCCCCTCAGCCAGTTTCCCCACAAAGCAACAGCTGGGAAGGGAGACTTGGAGTTGGGAGGGTAGACTCGGGCATCAAACAAGACGAGGTGACTTCAGCCCGCTGCCTCTGCCCTTCCTCACCAAAGGGACAGGAATCAGGAGGGATATTCTAAGCACACTTGGGGAATGTGTGTATGCGGACACTATGGAGTATATGTGCCCACTTGAGGAAAGACTAATCAAAACCGATTTGTAAGGGGATCTAGGAGGAAGAGTTATAACATGGGCAGTATCATGATGTGTATGGAGTGTGTATGGCGTGTGATATTTTGTAGCAGAGTTCAGAATTTGTTCCAGAAAACTTGGCAAGAGTTTTATCCTCTGGGGCGTGGGAGGTGTGGTAGGCTGGATAATGCCTCTCCCCAAAGATGTCCGCCTCCTAGTCCCCGGAACCCGTGAATGTGTTACCTCACATGGCAAAAGCAACTTTGCAGATACAATTAAGTTAAGGATCTCCAGATGGCGAGATGATCCTGGATTATCCAGGTGGGCCCCAGGTAATCACAAAGGTTCTTATAGGAGGGAGGCAGGAGGGTTGGAGTGAGAGAAGCAGAGTGACAGAAGGAGATGTGATGATGGAAGTAGAGGTCGGAGTGATGCAAGGCCACAAGCCAAGGAATTGAGGCAGCCTCTAGAAGCCAGAAAAGGCAAGAAAATGGGTTTTCCTCTAGAGCTTCCAGAAGGAGTGCAGCCCTGCTGACTCTTCGATTTTAGGAATTTCTCCAGAACTATAAGAAAATACATTTGTGTTGTTCTAAGTCACTAAGTTTGTGACAGTTTGTTACAGCAGCAATAGGAAACTAAGTCAGGAGGACTCAACAGGGTGTTTTTAATTCAACAAGCATGGTTTGGTGAGAATGTTCAGAGAGTCGGTTCCTATACAGATTTTTTCCTGAGAGCCTGCTGTTAGCTAGGAACTGAGACCTCAGTGGTGGACAAACAGACATGGGCGCTGCCAATATGGAACTTACAGCCACAAGAGGAAGATTGGCATTACGCCAAACACTGCTGTTAATTCACTTCAAGTGTGCATGGCGCTATGAGAGTGATTCAGAGGAGACCTAGTCTATCTGGATGGTCGGGGAAGGTTTTCCTGAGGATCTAATTTTTTTTATTCTTAAATTTTTATTGGAGTAGAGTTGATTTACAGTGTTGTGTTTATTTCTGCTGTACAGCTAAGTGAGTCAGTTATACACATATATATACTTTTTCATATTCTTTTGCATTTTGGTTTATCACACGATATTGAATATACTCCCCTGTGCTATACAGTAGGACCTTGTTGTTTATCCATCCTATATATACTAGTTTGCATCTGCCAATCCTAAGCTCCCAGTCCTTCCCTCTCCCACCTCCCTCCCCCCTGAGGATGTGATGTTGACGGGAGACTCTAAGGATGAGCAGGAATTAGCTGCCTCAGGTCAGTGGGGGTGGAAAGAGCTTTTCGGACAGAAGGAAGAGCATGTCCAAAAGCTGTAGGCAGGCAAAACATTGCATTTTAAGGCGTTCATATAAATCCAGTTTTGCGGGACTTCTCTGGTGGCGCAGTGGTTAAGAATCCTCCTGCCGACGCAGGGGACACGGGTTCGAGCCCTGGTCCGGGAGGATCCCACATGCCACGGGGCAACTAAGCCCGTGCGCCACAACTCCTGAGCCTGTGCTGTAGAGCCCACGAGCCACAACTACTGAGCCCACGAGCCACAACTACTGAAGCCCACGCGCCTAGAGCCCGTGCTCCGCAGCATGAGAAGCCACCGCAATGAGAAGCTCGCGCACCGCAACGAAGAGTAGCCCCCGCTCGCCGCAACTAAAGAAAGCCCGCGTGCAGCAACGAAGACCCAATGCAGCCATAAATAAATAAATAAATAAATAAATGTATTTTTAAAAAAAGACTCGATGATTGATGGGGTGTGAGAGGGGACACCGAGGGGGGTGTCAAGGATGACGTGTAAGGTTCTTCGTTTCAGCAGCCTGGTCAGCAAAACTACCATTTTCGAAGGAAGGGAACTATGCTGAAAGAGAAGAATTTTGGTGAGAAGATCATGAATATTATTTTGGATAGCTTGAGGGGGTCACTGAGACAGTCAAATGGAAATGGCAAGTAGGCATTTGCATATACCAAGGCAGGAGATTTATTGGGAGTCCGAGTTTTAATGGTAAGTGAAGCCATGGGGATAGTGGAGATTGCCTGGGAAGAGATAAGCGAGGAAAGAGCTCTAAGGACCCCTAAGGTGGAGCCGAGGAGCAGATGTCAGAAAAAGAGACCCAGAAGTGACCAGAAAGCTGGGAGAGAAACAGTGGCGGTGGGGAGCCACTGAATTCAAACAGTTTTTCAACAGGAGGGAGTGACCATGAAGTCAAGAAAAATAAGAACTAAAAAGTGTTCCTTGGACACGAAGATCATGGTGACCTTAGCATGAATTTGGCGTGATGGGTGGGATGGGGACAGAACCTGGGAATTGTCATCTCCTCGGAGTGTTTCTGGCAGACGTTCGTGAGAACAGAGCCTTCAGGAAAAGCAAAATGGTGGTGAGAAGTCCAGTGGGAAACCGCTGTTGAGGAGGGCCTGAAATACGTGCACCGCCGCCGCCACCAAAGCGCGTGCGCACACGTACTTTGCCCTCCCAGTAAGACAAATGGAGGTGGTGGACTGGACTCCAGGCCCCTGTGGCCTTAACCACAGCTCTTTGTTCGCTGTCACCTTTGGCCAGAAGCACTCCCATCACTTGCTCTTCCTCTTAGCTCTCTAGTCCTCGATGGCTGCCATGTCCTTCTCCAGTTGGTTATTCTGAGACTTGAATAGAGATTTTGTGTCTCCAGGGAATCTGAGTATATTAACATTTCATTGCAACTGCTTCTCATCCAGTGTGTATGCAGTGGTTCTTCATCAGGAGCATAGCCAGCAAAGGACAATAGGATATTTGTTAGGTTGGTGAGTTCACAGAGTAGTATAAGGGGAGGACACAGGTAAGTCTCTTACCTTGTGAGAAGCCAAGAAGGGTATTGGAAAAGCCAAGAGAGTTGCCTGAGGTTGAAGGTTTAAATAATGGAAAGAGAAAACTTTGCTCTATGTTTTAAAACTGTCTACTGAAGTTCAGCTTACATCTAATTCAAATGGAACTCTTTGACCATGCCTATGAGGGGACATAGCTTAAGAATGAGAACAGGTGTTCCTCAGGTTCTGCTGCCGAAAAAAACTTACCCAAGACCGAAGTGACTTTCTCACTGAAACCAAAGCAACAACAGGAATGCAGAGAAGAAAAAAAAATGCAGTGAAAGAATGAAGCCATTTTGAGGGAAAGGAATAAAAGAAGAAAAGGGTTATACCAGGAGCTATACAAGGAGAAACAGAATACAGCTCTGGGGCTTCCCTGGTGGCGCAGTGGTTGAGAGTCCGCCTGCTGATGCAGGGGACACGGGTTCGCGCCCCGGTCCGGGAAGGTCCCACATGCCGCGGAGCGGCTGGGCCCTTGAGCCATGGCCGTTGAGCCTGCGTGTCCGGAGCCTGTGCTCTGCAAACGGGAGAGGCCACAGCAGTGAGAGGCCCGCATAATACAGCTCTGACTCATGCAATAACCTTGAGTGGTGAAAAAATAATTGGAATAATATCAGAGTTCTGAACTTGGTTTTGAACACATAAAAAACATGTTTTATGTGTAAATTTTAGGGCAGTTATCCTCCCCTCCCCTTTCACTCTTTCCTTTGCCCTTCGGATTTGGAAATTATTCCCTCAAGTAAAACAAAATTATTTTCTCTCATCTCCTGGGAAAGTTCTTGTCCTAACTCTTCCCTCGAGTAAGTTAGTACTTGAGGAGTGAGAGCCGTAGTGACTACATTGGCATCAATAAATAATTGACTGTTGTAGTCAGAGTTCTTCTCATAGACTCATGATCTCCTTTTTAGAGATCAGCTGAAGTCCAGCTGTCTCGCTTTACATATGAGGAACTGGGCATGGAAGGATGAAGCAATTTTCCGAAACCCACGGAGCTAGTTAGTGGCAGTTCTAGGCCTGGAACTTTGAGGTCAGGTGCTAGCAGGCTATGCTGTCATGCTTGAATGTATAGAAACAGCAGCAGCCCCCGTAACAGAAAGCTTCCTGAGGCCAGTTCTCACAACAAACCTTTAAAGGAGGCTCTATCACTTCCATTTTCCAGGTGAGGAAACCAAGGCTCACAGAGGTTAAATAACTTGCCTAAAACCACCCTGTCAGTAAATAGCAACACTGCCTCATCTTGCAGGAGGACCAGGTAGGGATTACTAGTATCTAAGGGTGATCCTGTACCTCACTGGGGACAGATGATGGCCTGCCTGGTGTCATGAGGAATGCCCAAAGGCCCACACAACCAAAATTATAGACCCAACTCCCTGGCTATGGTGCCTAAAGTTTCCACTTCGAGTCACTGCTAGGAAAGGGCAGAGTCTTGAGGAAATGGGACCCTGAAAAGTTATGTTTTGTTGGGAAGGGAAACTCTGGGAAGCAAGGGGAACTTTTCAGGCCCAGTAGGATGGTGCTGGTCAGGTGGAGGCAACATGAAGAGAAGGGGTCTCTGGAGAAATAACAGAACAGTATCTACACTGAGGCTGGATCTTTGTGCCCCGAACTCTGCTGAGGTGTTTATGAAAGCTGATAGCGTGCATTTATAGAGCCTGATAGGTGTGCTGTGACTCTACTGTTTCTGAGGGGGATCCGTAATTGCATAGAACTGAGTTAATAATAATCCTGGGCTCAACATACACAGGTCCGTGTGTGCCTCTCTTTTCAAATAAATACATAAATTAATATGAACACCCATGAACCCAACACCCAAACCCCAAACCAGAGCATTCGACGAAGCTGTCTGACAATACCAAGTTTTTAAAAAAATGTATTTTACTGAAGTATAGTTGATTTACAATGTTGTATTAATGACAATACCATACCATAGGAATTATAAACTGCCTTAATTGATTTGCATTATCTTGTAGTATTAAACATTCTCATGGAGTCTATATGCCTGTCCAAAACTTACATTCGCAGCAGCACTGTTTACTATTTGTAGTAAATAAATAAATACATAGAAAGAAGGAAGGAAGGAAAGAAAGAAGTCTAGAAACAACCTAAATGCCCCTATGGTAACACACATAACATAAAATGACGAAAAGTTATGGGACTCTTTTTTGAATGGGGCAAGTGTAGATCTTCAGCAGTACCCAGTGAAAACTTCTTTCCAAGTTAGGGTCAGAGGAAAAGAAAGGCAGTGCTATATCACTTGTCACCAGTCATGTGTTTGGAACTTGGCCTCAAGGACTAGAGAGGTGTAGTTTTTTTTTTTTTAATGAGGCTTGTCTGTGTGAAGCAATTTCAGTTTTAGAGAACGCGTCTCCTTCCATTTTTTTGGCATCACTTCTTCTGCTTGTATAGGTCATTGAGTCATGGCAGAGAGAAAAGCCTTGGCAACTGGATAACGCCCTGAACAATTATCTAGTGTTGAATTCAGGGGCTCTGTCATACTTCAGTGGATGACCTTGGGCAAGTTACTTCTTTGAGCCTCAGTTTTCTCATCTGTAAGTGGGGTATACTCGTGAGTGCCTTGCAGGATTGATAGGAGGATTGAAAGAGCTAACTGTGCCTAACACAGCTCTGGCACAAAGAAGCCCAGCAGCAAATGTTAGTTACCTTGTCCATATATACACAGGAGTATAAGGGACACCCTGCAATATATTGAGCACAGCACTGTCCACTGGAAATCTAATGGGAGCCCCAAATGCGAGCCACAGGTGTAATTTGACATTTTCTAGAAGCCACATTTTTAAAAGGGTAAATGAAATTAATTTTAGTAATGTATATGATTTAACCAGTATATCTAAAATGTTTTGTCTCAGCATGTAATCAATGTAAAAATTAGTAATGAGATAGTTTTGTATATTCTTTTTTCCTTTCCTTTTCTTTCTTCCTCCCTCCCTCCCTTCCTTCCTTCCTTCCTCCCTCCCTCCTTCCCTCCCTCCATTCTTTCTTTCTCTCTCTCCCTTTCTCTTTCTTTCTTTTTCTCTCTCTTTCTTTTTCTTTCCCTTTTCTTTCTTTCTTTCTTTCTTTCTTTCTTTCTTTCTTTCTTTCTTTCTTTCTTTCTTTCTCCCTTCCTTCCTCCCTTCCTTCCTTCCTTTCTTCCTCTCTCTCTCTCTCTTTCTCTTTTCTTTCTCTCTCTTTTTCTTTCTTTCTCCCGTCCTTCCTCCCTTCCTTCCTTTCTCTCTTCCTCTCTCTTTCTCTTTCTTTCTTTCTTTCTCCCTTCCTTCCTCCTTTCCTCTCTTCCTCTCTTCCTCTCTTCCTCTCTTCCTCTCTTCCTCCCTCTCTTTCTTTCTCTTCTTTACTTTTTCTTTTTTGCATCCCAAGTCTTCAAAATCTGGTGTGAATTTTACACTTACAACATGTCTGAATTCAGACCAACACATTTCAAGTGCTCGATAGCCCCACGTGGGCTTTAAGTACTTCTAATAAGATTGAATCTCTTTAGATTTTGAAATCTGGCCTTTTCGATTCTATTCTGTTGTGCATTTCAAATTGTGGCAGGTGATCGGCCTCAGTCCTGTTCCTTTAATATCACTGATTTATACCTATCTGAGGCATCAGATGGTACACGGGACAGATTGTCCAAGAGCAGGAATCCCCAGTCTCCTTGCGAGGAATGGCTGTCCTTTCTTGTCCTCAAAGCTTCAAACCTCTAGAAACCTGGGATATGTGGAGGGAGGGGGAAGGTGAAAAGAACTGGGCCTGATAATAAGACGCCAGAGTTCCTGGGGAAGAGGCCCTCCTGGTAGCTACACAACAACCCTCTCTGATGGAAATCTTAGCAACTTGAGAACTGACTCAGGTTCGCTGTCAAGTTCGCCGTTGGGGGTGGTGATGGTCAGGGGTAGAGGTGGCGGCTGCTTCTTGGCAAACAGCTTGGATGGGTGAAGGCTGTACTAGACTACTCATGTAAGAAACACCAAGTTTTCCAGATAAGAGGTGGCACCTTAGATGTCAGAGTCCACTGCATATAATGATTCCTGCTCAGTTAATTATGGGTACTAAGTAAGTATTAATCAGAACTAATAAGATCATGCTTTGGATAAAAACAAAACAGTGGATTCTGACAAGTCTCTGTATAATTAACCTTCATCTATTGGAGTGAAGGAGAACCGAATAAGGCCATTCATGTTACCTATCCTTGGTTCATGTTTTTGGATCACTTCCCACCCAGGGACTCCAAGAATTTCCTAAATGGTGTCGCTCAAAACACTCTTCAGGGTTCTTGTGCTGTTGGCATTTTGCTCTGTTTCCTTCCAGACTTTTTTTCTATGAAGCTTTTGTGATCTCTTTATAGCCGAGCTCAACTTTAATAAATAGTTTTGTATCTTGCTTTTACCTCCTTATGATGTTTGCATTTCCATGTTCTCATATAAACTTCATACAATGAATTTTTGATGACAGTGTAATGGTCCACTGGGTGCATGTGCTCTGATTTACGTAATCATCCACCATTATCGTTTCTTCTGGATATTATAAGACGTGATTTCGTTCCATAACACTTGGGCACGTGAAACGTTACCTTTCTTTATTTTTAAAAAATCAAATTAAATCTGGCTTTGAATTCCTACGTGCAGGGCTGGCAAGACACCCACCAGCAGCCCTCAATGTGGGGCTTGTTCCTAAGTGTGTATGCAGGGTATCTGGAAAATGCTTCACGTGAAAGTTAGGATCCTTCTGACTCTGAGTAACACAAAGCTACCCAAGCTGGCCTAAACCATAAAGGAGACTGTACTAGTCTGTGAAATTGGAAGTTTCAGGATTGGTTTGATTTAGTTACCTGACAACATCACCGAGGACCCAGCCTCTTCCCACTTCTGCTCTGCTTTCTACACAGTCAGCTTCACCCTGCTCACAAGTTGGTTGTCAATTGATGCTTTCGTGGGTGTGCTTAGAGATGGGGAGGAGGTAGAGAGAGTGAAAGAGAAGAGAAAGAGATTCTTCCAGAAGCTTCCTCTGAATGGCAAGCAAGTTTCTTTTACAGAAGCTCCCAGGAAATGTCTCCTCCTTTTTATTGGCCTAAATTGGGCCATGTGCCAATAACCATGAGCCATGGCCAGTGGTCAGAATTAAGCTTATTAGTTTTTATTTTATTTTTATTTTTTTAAAATAATTTTTAAATTTTATTTATTTTCGGTTTCTGGCTGCAGCGGGTCTTGGTTGCGGCACACGGGGTCTTCGCTGAGGCACGCGGGGATCTTTGGTTGCTGCGCGGGCTTTTCATTGCGGTGCTCGGGCTCCAGAGGGCGTGGGCTGTGTAGTCTGCGGCATGCGGGCTCTCTTGTTGAGGCGCATGAGCTCAGGAGTTGTGGCGCACGGGCTTAGTTGCCCCGCGGCATGTGGGGTCTTAGTTCCCTGACCAGGGATCAAACCTGAGTCCCCTGCGTTGGAAGGTGGATTCTTTACCACTGGACCGCCAGGAAAGTCCCTAAGCTCATTGGTTTTTAGATTGAGCTGTATATTTCATTACTACAACCAAAGTGAGCTGTTCCCCACCCCACTCCCACCCCTGGCCAAAACACAATTGTACTGCATGGGGAACTAAACAAAAGCTGGGGGTAGTTACCAACAGGAGAGGGAATGAATTTACAGAGACTACAGTACCCTACGTATGAACAGGCTCTGTTCCGAGAGCACATTCGTAAGTCCAATTTGTTCATAAGTCCAACAAAGTTAGCCTAGGTACCCAACTAACACAATCAGCTATATAGTACTGTGCTGTAGTAGGTTTATAATACTTTTCACACAAATAATACACAAGAAACAAACACAAAAAATAAAGAAAACATTTTTAATCTTACAGTAAAGTACTTTGAAAAGTATAGTAGTGCAGTACAACAGCTGGCATCAAGTTAACAGGCAAGAAGAGTTACTGACTGGAGGAGGGAGAGGAGGTGGGAGATGGTGGAGCTGAAGGATCGTCAGTAATAGAAGATGAAGGGCAAGCTGCAATTTCACTCACACCTGATGTTGGAACGCACGTTTCACATCTTTGAAAGTTCGCAACTTGAAGGTTCGTATGTAGGGGACTTACTGTACCAGCTTTGCACAGTGGCAGTATTGTAGCCAATGAGGTTTAATCCGAGGCGCAATTACAGAGACTACCAGAATGTCTCCTCTGTCTTCCAACCTGTTTTCAGCCCTAGAAACCAAAGCACTCTGCTATACAGAACAGCTAACGAATTTCCCAAGGCACAGCAGCCCAAAGCCAAGATCCAAAGTCTCCGTTGTCTTTTATTTTTGATTTTTTTGCGGTACGCGGGCCTCTCACTGTTGTGGCCTCTCCCGTTGCGGAGCACAGGCTCCGTGGCCATGGCTCACTGGCTGAGCCGCTCCACGGCATGTGGGATCTTCCTGGACCGAGGCACGAACCCGTGTCCCCTGCATCAGCAGGCGGACTCTCAACCACTGCGCCACCAGGGAAGCCCTCCGTTGTCTTTTAGATTGGGGCTGATCAGCCACCCCTTTCTTTTGTCCCTCCAAGAGCAGCAAAAACAAAATCCAGATTTAATTTCTCAATAAGTTACCCTGCCACACTATCCCTGTACTTAAAATCTTTTCTGACCTCTTTTGGGGCAAGAGAAAGACCATCAAGACTGAAAACCCTCCTTAGTTAGAAATGAAAGGACCAGGATAAATGGACATCAAGAGGATTTGTGCCACCCAGAACAGTTTGTCGAAAGAATCAAGAATCTTGGCCCTTGAGAGGATAGAACTACTGCTTCAAATCACACACATATTTGATTCAAGATATAAATTTAGTAAAAGTTAAGTAGTTGTCGCTCCTCTAGTTCACTCATCTTCACATTCTTACTTTCCACTTTTAAAATCAAAAGGTGGGCTAGTGAATCTTGGATGCAACCGAAATTTCCTTCGAGAGGTGAATGGATCAGTAAACTAGGCTACATCCAGACAATGGAATATTATTCAGACCTAAAAAGAAATGCGCTATCAAGCCACAAAAAGACATGGAGGAGTCTTAAGTGCACATTGTCAAGTGAAAGAAGCCAATCTGAAAGGCTGTATACTGTATGATTCCAATTATATGACATTCTGGAAAAGGCAAAACTATGGAGACAGTGAAAAGATCAGTGGTTGCCAGGGGTTGGGATGGGGAGGGATGCGTAGGCAGAGAACAGGGGATTTTTAGGGCAATACTTTTGTCCAAACCCATAGAATGTACAATACCAGGAGTGAACAGTAATGTAAACTATGGACTCTGGTTGATAATGATGTGTCAATGTAAGTTCACTGATTGTAGCAAAGGTACCATCTGGTGGGAGTTGATGGTGGGGGAGGCACAATTTTGCTATGAACCTAAAAATGCTTTTAAAAAAAAGTCTATTAAAAACAATTCATGCTGGTATTATGAAAGAACATAGAATTGAGAGTCAGGAGACCTGGATTCAAATCTGGACTGTCATTTACAAGCTGTGTAATCTTAAATTAGTTTAAGCTTTCTGTATCTTAGTTCACTCACCTATAAAATGAGGATAGTATTCATTCATCAGATTTACTGTGAAGAGACAACATAGCTAATTTCACAGAGCACACAGTAGGTGCTCAAAAAATGTTAGTCGAGAGTGAAGAGAGAGAGGGGAGGAAAAGGCAGGGAGACCAGGATTTCATAAAGTCAAGTGATGGTGGAGGCGTTTTATAACAAGATCCAGCAAGCAGTGATTGATGATGAGATAGTCAGGGGTTATTTTTTTTCCTCATCTGTTCCAGTCCACTTTGGATTTTGGCTTTATCAAAATATTATTTAGTGAAGTGTACATTATCGTTTGAATTATTCAGAACGCTACCCTTGCCTTTGTTCTCCATTGAGAGCTGCTCAGAAGGAATGCGATTTGGGGTGGGTTTTTTTTTTTTTTCCCCGGGTACGCGGGCCTCTCACTGTTGCGGCCTCTCCCGTTGCTGAGCACAGGCTCCGGACGCGCAGGCTCAGCGGCCATGGCTCACGGGCCCAGCCGCTCTGCGGCATGTGCGATCCTCCCGGACCGGGGCACAAACCCGTGTCCCCTGCATCGGCAGGCGGACTCTCAACCACTGCGCCACCAGGGAAGCCCTGGGGTAGGTCTTGATGTTATTATTGTCGGTTTTCATTTATTTAAAAAAATATTTGTTGTGAACCTAAATAGTGACTGGTACATATGCGGCACACTGAGGATGAAGCAGTGAATAAGCCAGACCTGGGCCCAGTGGTCACAGGGCTGATGTCTAGTGCCGAAGACAGGCATTAATCAAATGATAACGAAGTGTTCTGAGTGTTACAGTGGGAGGAACAGAGTCAGGAGACCATATAGCAAGGGGAATGAATAGCGTTTATGAGGGGGGAAGGCCTCCCTTGATGTCTAAGTGTTGACCATGCTGAGGTCTGAGGCATTAACAAGAAGGAATAGGGTGCTGCTCTAGAGTGCATAGTACAGGAGACTGGTTCTCACACTTAAAAAAATTTTTTTATTGGAGAACAGTCAATTTACAATGTTGCGTTAGTTTCAGGTGTACAGTAAAGTGATTCAGTTATACATATATTCATTCTTTTTAAGATTCTTTTCTCATGTAGGTTATCACAGAATATTGAGTAGAGTTAGAGTTCCCTGTGCTATACAGTCGGTTCTTGTTGGTTATCTATCTTACATATAGTTAAGGTTAGTATGTTCATCCCAAGCTCCTGATTCATCCCTCCCCCCCCCCCCACGTTTTCCCTTTGGTAACCATAAGTTTGTTTTCGATATCTGTAAGTCTATTTCTGTTTTGTAAATAAGTTCATTTGTATCTTTTAAAACAAAATTAGATTCCACATATGAGTGATATCATATGATATTTGTCTTTCTCTTAGTATGATAATCTCTAGGTCCATCCATTTGTTCTCACACTTGAGCACGCGTCAGGATGACCTGGAGGGCTTGTAGACTAGTTAACTATTAGTGCATAACAAATTATCCAAAAAGTTAGCAGCTGGAAACAACAAGCATTTATTACAGCAAACTGTGAGCATTTCTCAGCTAAGCGTCCAGGAACTGCTTAGCTGAGTGGTTGCGGCTTGGGGTCTCTCCCGAGGTTACAGTCAAGGTGCTGAGCAGGGAAAGGATCTGCTGCCAAAGGGATTTGCTTCCAAGCTCACTCTTGTGAGCTTCTCCACAGGGCTGCCTTGCAGCCTGGCAGGTGGCTTTTGAGAGAGGAAGAGAGAGACACAGACACAGAGACAGAGGTAGGGGGAGAGACAAAACCCTAACATGGAAGCCACAGTCTTTTTTTAAATGTTGACATTAGTATTAGTAGTGGTAGTAGTAGTAGTAATTCATGTCCTTTAAATGTTCAATAGTTATTCCATGGTTATAAAATATTTTCATTGCTGTCTTAAATATTTTCTTTATATTATTTGAATATATTTGATTTTACATTTTGGAACCAAAAGGTACTGCTTTTTTTCCAGTTTCATTGAGATATAATTGACATAAATAACATTGTATAAATTTAAGGTGTACACTAAAATGATTGATATATGTATATATTGTGAAATGATTACCACAGTAAATTTAGTTCACATCCATAGACTCACATAGTTACAAATTTTTTTCCTTGTGATGAGAATTTTTAATATCTGCTCTCTTAGCGACTTTCAAAACTCCCAGTTATAAGATAAATAAGTTCTGATGTAACGTATAATGTGATGACTATAGTCATCAATAGTGTATTGTATAACTGACTTGATTCTTTTAAGAACACTTTTAGATTTACAGCAAAATTGCGAGGACAGCACACAAAGTTCCCATATGTCGCATATCCAGTTTCCCCTACTGGTAACATTTTGCATTAGTATGGTACATTTATTACAATTCATAAGCATATGTTAATACATTATTATTAAACAAATTTGGCCTAGAGTCCTTCCCTTATGCCGAATTCCCTAGTTTTTACCTTAGCGTCCTTTTACCTGTTCCAGAATCCCATCCAGGATAGCACATGATATTTAGTTGTCATGTCTACTTAGGCTTCTCTTGGCTGCGACAGTTTTTCTTATTTTCCTTGTTGTTTTTGTTTGTTCTTTATAAATTTATTTTATTTTTATTTATTATTTTTGGCTGTGTTGGGTCTTCGTCGCTGCACACAGGCTTTCTCTAGTTGAGGCGAGCTGGGGCTACTCTTCGTTGTGGTGCGCAGGCTTCTCATTGCGGTGGCCTCTCTCGTCGCGGAGCGCGGGCTCTGGAGCGCATGGGCTTCAGTAGATGCGGCGCGTGGGCTCAGTAGTTGTGGCTTGTGGGCTCTAGAGTGCAGGCTCGGTAGTTGTGGCGCACGGGCTTAGTTGCTCTGCGGCATGTGGGATCTTCCCGGACCAGGGCTCCAACCCGTGCCTCCTGCATCGGCAGGCAGATTCTTAACCACTGCACCACCAGGGAAGCCCATTTTCCTTGTTTTAAATGACCTCGATAGTTTTGAGGAGTATTGGTCAGGTAGGACAGAAGTTGTTTTCTAACCTAATCTTCGAAGTGAGATCTCATCACTTTTGGCCATCCTGTATTTGGTAGAAGTGAGTACTACTTCTAGTCCATACTCAAGGGGAGAATAATTAAGCACCATCTCTTGAGGGGAGGAATATCAAAGAATTAGTGGCCATATCTTTGAAACCCCCATAAGCTTATTAAAACAGAGTGCCAGGCCCCACCCCCAGCGTTTCTGATTCAGTAGGTCTGGGGTGGGGTCCAAGAGTTTGCATTTCTAACAAGTTCCCAGGTGACACTCCTGCTGCTGGACCCAGGGGTCTCACTTTGAGAGCCACTGGGAGCAGGGCTTGGGCAAGACCTTGGTGTGTACAAATATTTGAAAAAAGTTCATCAAGATCTATTTATTTCTCTCAAGATCCTTCTTTTATAACTACAACCAGCACTGAAATCAACCCACTGGTTTAGCTTCTGGATTTTGCCAGTTAACATGAAACTTTTAGCTTAAATAAATAAATAGTTGGATAAAAGAGGTACAACCATATCTTGTGTTTGTATTAAATATTTATTTCATTTGATTGTCACAAATGCCAGGGAGAGAAATCAGGTAGCCCCATCTGACATAAGAAGTCACAGACACAGAAAGGCTAAGTGACTTGTCTAAGGTCACACAGCTAGTTAATAAAAGAACCAAGCTTAGGACTGGGTCATTTGAGCCCTGGACCAGCACAATTTCTATTATACCAGGCTCTATCATATTGTTCCCAACTTCTAAGACTTTGCCACCTTTTGGAGAAAGACTAATAAAACTAGGCACATGACAATTCAGTAAATCAGAATACATAGATTTAAAGTAGCATTTTGTTCAGTAAAAAAGGAAGGAGTGAAACAAGTCTTTCCAAGCTCAGAAAGATCAGCAGCGATTTGCGGCTTAGGTTGGGAAAAACCCCCCTCTCCATCGATATTCAACTTCTTCCTGCTCATCGACTCCCACAACTGCCACCAAGTACAACATGCTTCCTGGTAGCACCCGAGAAAGTCATTGGAGGAATCACAGGCCACAGGTCTTTTCGTCTGCCCATGCACACCAACACGATTGCTTAGCTCTTCTGGCAAAGCTCTTGGTTAAAGAGGTTGTTGGTATGTTTGTTCAGCTTTTTGTTTTGAAAAGACATGGTAGTCTACATACCATACCACCACCAAGATGACCAAGATGTACTTGAAAATCTAAAGTGAGGGAGGACCAGTGGATGTCTTTGAGTGTACGTATTACTTTTCTCTTAAAGTTCAGAGTAGAGGTGCAAGCATTAAGCAAAGAATTGGGTGCACAGAAACCCAATGAAGGCACAAAAGCTAAATAGCTACACACCAATAATCTTACTCACTGAGAAAACCAGTCCAATCAGACCAAAGGAGTGGTTTCCAATTACATTTTTACCTTTCCTCAGAGAACATTCTACCTTTCATTTAGTTGATGTTTATACGTTGCCAAAAATAAAGCAAGGTTTGGTGGAAATAGTTAAAGCAAGCTGTACTTCATACCTTCACATTAGGAAATAATGATTGCATATATTGAGCCCTGAGTTCAAGTTCACTCTTATACAAACAATACCTAACATAGTGTAAGTGTAATACATAGTGTAAGCACAGACTCCTGTCCAGAAGTAGTGGTGCTGGTGGTGGTGAGGCATGAAAAAGAGTCAGGGGGCTGTCCTATGGTGGTGGTGGAGGTGAGGGGGTATGAAAACAGTGCCTAAGACCTTAAATTTGATCCTTTCCAATGGTAGCGGTTGGGTGGGGTGTGACATGAAACAAAGAGACAGTGACCCTACAATTAATCCTGCCCAGTGGTGTTAGTGGGAGTTCACGGGGAGGGGGGGAGAGGGGGAGGGACTAAATGAAGTGCCATTGACCTTATAATTGACCCCGTTCAATGGTGGTGATGGCGGTGGTGGCATGAAACAGTCAGTGACGTAACAATTAATCTTGCCCAAAGGAGTTGGCCCAGGCGGGTGGGGGGGGGCGGGTATGAAACAGAGAGTGACATTACAGTGAATCCCGTCCAATGGTGAGGGGCAGGCAGGAATCCGAACCAGTGAGTTTATTTTTGCCCAACGGTGGTGGTTGTGGTGGAGGGCATGAAGCAGCCAGTATAGTTAAGTGGTAAACAGAAGATTTAAAAGTGTCAAGACGCAACAAATACTCTGAAGTGTAACAGTCAGCTGATCCAGGGAAGGCCTCCCGGAAGAGGTGCCTTCGGTGGAGAGGGGCCTTGAGCAGCGCTTCGGATCGGATTCCGGGCGAGGGCCCCGGATCTCCTCCCAGTCCCCTTGTACCTCCGCCACCTTTCGGCCGCGGAGGACCTAACCTGGGACGGGACCGGGTGTAGATGCACTTGCTGGGCCTGTCTGGGTCCCGGGAGCGAAGGAGGGGGGCGCCCCCGGCTGCACTCCGGCAAAAGAAAGCGAGGGCGGCAGCGGCCAATCAGCAGCCAGCGCGTGCGGCCGCGCGCCCCTCGTGCCCCCCGCGCGCCGCGTACGTACGGCGGCTGGCTCCGCCCCCGTGGGCGGGGCCTGGGGAAGCCGCGGGCGGGCGGCCGGCCGGGGCACGGGAGCTGCTGGTGGTTCTGCTGGTGCTGCTGCGGCGGCTGCACCCGCGTCGCCGAGGCCGAGACGGAGGCCAGGGTGCGCGCTTGACGAACTTGCCTAATCCGCGCGGCTCGGCTGCACCGGCCTTTGCGGCCGCTTGAGCGTCTTGACTGGTCTCTGCGTTGCCCTGACGAGGATGCGGCTGTTCCGGTGGCTGCTGAAGCAGCCGGTGCCCAAGCAGATTGAGCGCTATTCCCGCTTCTCGCCATCGCCGCTCTCCATCAAGCAGTTCCTGGACTTCGGTAAGTGTGGGGCCGCGGGTCGCCACGGTCCCCACGGCCCCGGGGTGTGGGGCCGCTGCCTTCCGGGCCCGCCGCCGCAGGTCTCCGCCGCCTCCGGGCAAAGTCCATTGGAACCGCGGGCGGGGCTCCGGGATGCCCGGGGGCTCGGATTTCGGGGCGCAGAGGGGCATGGCCTGGCACCCGCACACCCGCCGGGGGCTTACCCGGAGACACAGAAACCGCATCCGAGGAGCCTCATTCCGGGCGGGACTCTCCAAAGCTGCCGTCGTTAGCTTCAAATCTACTTGACACAGACCTCACCGCCCTTAAAACTTCGGAGCGGAGTGTGGGTGGATTTTGAACGTTTTAATATTTAGATTCTTTTTTTTTTTGGATTGGGTAAGAGCTGTTTAGAAACACTTTGAGGTCGAATAAATTATGCAATGGTATTTTGTTCCTTTTCTGCTCTTAAGGTACTCCTGTCTGGCCGGAGCGCCAGGACTCGAACTGCTGTCTCGTTCGTGCTGTGTTAAAGCAGTTAGAGGCCTGGACTGCAAAAGCCTTAGATTCTGGGAGGAGCGGACGTGTGGGCTCCTAGCGTCAGAGCAGGGTCTCGTGCCAGCACCTTTCGCCGCGCCTCTCCTTCTGTGTCCCACCTTCTCCCCTGTCAGGCGGGACGGTGGGCAGCTTCCACGAATTGAGGTGGGAGCGCAGAAGACCCGGCCCCCACCCTGCCTGAGGCCTAGCTGAGATGGGAATAGATTCCACGACCTTCTGTTAACTGGATCGTGTTTCCCCAGAGTGGTGCCGTTTCAAGCGCGGAGGGAATCCTCTAAGTTGGGTGAATGCGAGGCAGCTGGTTGTGAAACACCTGAAAGTATTAAAACAGACGTGCGCACCCAGCTATCAGGAGGGAACGCGGCATCCTGGAAGGAAAAGAAAATGGAGCAGCAAAGATGTTCTAAGCTCTCGAGGGGAAATAATGGGGCGGCTGGTCGTTTAATGACTTTTAAGTAAATGTCAAAAGATGGTGTCAGGTAGGCATAAAAACCTAAGTGCAGAGTAGGTAGCACATTCGGGGAAGACCCAGTAAGCACCATGTGATGTTGTCCATACTTAAGTTAGGATAGAAAGAGAGGAATAGGTTAAAGTTGAGAGCAAATTAAATTTTAAGAAACCAGTTTGCCAGCAAATGATGAGGAAAGTCAGGGTTCAGTGACATGTTGATCTTTGCATCTTAAACTTCAGTCCCAGAAGCTTTTCAGTAGTTTTACTTTACCAACTGTGGCCACTTGTGAGAATTTTAGAGGTTTGAGGCAGCCCCCCGACTTCAGAGTTTAGAAAGAAAATGTCGCTGTTGCTATAAATAGCAACATTCTGTCCCTAATTTATGGTTTAGAGAGATTCTGAAGGTATCGACTTTTCATTGGGGTAAACTGAGACAGGTTAATTCACAATAAAAGGAGCAGAAAGAATCCAGAGACTCCCAGTTCCTTCCTTCCACCCTCGAAGTTGAAGTGATAGCTCTCATAGCTTGGCGAAATTTTGGTTGATTTATTTCTATAGCAGCTAATATCTACCATGTTAATAGGTGTCTTGGCAGAGATGTTATTTGAGTAGGAAAACCACAGTGGGGCATAGTGTTATCGTGGAAAACCCATGGGACCATTATCTGGCAAGAAATGTTCTAATGCTTGCTCTGCCACTGACTCAGGAGCCTGGCCTTGGCTAAGTGACTGAACCTCACTGGGGTTCATTGTCCCCGTCAATAAAACACGTGGATTGTATAAGGTCATCTCTAAAGCACAGTTCCCAAACTGTGTGATCCTAATTTCCAAGGAAAAGGGATGAGCTTTTTAAAAGAAAACTACCAAATCTTTGGATAGGTATTTCCTGTAAAAGCCTTCTGACCTATTTTGGGAAGAGTGGAGGGGATACTCTAATCTAGGATAATGGAAGAAGCCTAATAATTGAAGTCTTTTCCTTATAAGGAAGCTCACAGAAGAGCTATATATAATTGTAGTGGAATGTGCTAGAAACTCAAGGCTCATTTGTAATGCCCAGAGACGAATCAGGTGGCAGGCAGTCTATCTTTAATGCCAACAACTAGAAGAGGGTTGTCACACAAAGGCCATTTCGACTTCTCCCTTTCTCTTGGTTCTTCCAGCTCTGGATAGAAGTCCGATTTTGGCAAGTGGTGCGGGAGTTTGAGAATTCAGCAAGGGTGTGGGGATATTTTTAAGGTGAGAAGGAAGAAGAGTAAAGAGGCTTTATGCCCCTGAATGATTGGAGAACACTGCAGGGGAGGGCCACCTCCAGTGCTTACAGGCCCTGAGTGGGAGCAGCAGATGACTACACGAAGCCAGCTTGGGGTGGGGGGCCGTGGCAGCCCCGTCCACCCCGTATATGCTGGCTCCGGAGGGGCAAGCTGACCGGCGCTGATTCAGTATACTTTCAAGACCTAGGGCTCAAACAGAACAGACGCGTGAGCTATGTTGACCCACAGACTGCCACTTCGTGACGTTCTCCCTGGCTACTTTGCAAACGGGACCGAAGTTTTGGACTAGAATACCTGGACAGGGACCAGAGAAAGAATATCCACGGAATTTCACGTTTACAGTATTTGTTAGAACCGCATCAACAAATTGTGGTGTCTGTGGGCACTGAAACAGCTTTCTTTTGCGAATGTATCCGCACTAGTAAATGAGATGATCTTCCTTGTTTAAGAGGGAAGGCTAAAACTGCGTGTTACTCCAGAAGCAGCGACTTTATTTGAAATGAGGCCTGCTCAATCTCAGCACTCTTGACTTTCTGGGGCAGGTCATTGTTTGGTGGAGGAGGGGTGCTGTCCTGTGCGTTGTGGGAGGTTTATGAAAGCAGCACCCCTGGCCTCTCCGCACGAGATGCCAGCAGCACACCCCGCCCCCCACCACACTCCCTCCACCCATGAGTTGTGACAACCAAACATGTTTCCAGACACCGCCATGTCCCCCAGGGGAGCAAAATGCATCACCCTCTGTCGAAGACTACTGCTGTAAAGCATTTAGATGCCTGCATGGTCTTCATGCCCGTGCCCCAATCCTCCAGACTTTACTATAAATGTTCGGGGGTGGGGGGGGGCATTGGTATTTTTGGTTGTTCTTAAGCATAACCAGGGTTGAGAACAACTAATTAGATGATCTTCTGGATCTAGAGTTGTCCCCCTTTCATCTGTGGGCCATATTTCTCTATGCCCTTTAAAATAAGAAGAGTTTTCTTGAGCTCAATCTTTACTTGAAACATGGCCTTGCACACAGTTAGCAAGTTTAACAAGAATAGCAAGCGTTCTAAATGGATCATGAGTTTATAAGGGCAATAGTGCGCTGTGAAAGGTGAGATTAAAAAAAAAAAGAGATTCTTTTTGGTCTGAGATTATAGTTACATGGTTCCAAATTCAAAAGGTACGAAAGGACATAGAAAAGTCAGCTTCCTACTTTTGTCCACTAGCCTCCCCATTTTAAAATAAATGGCAACTTGTAATACTTTTGTCTGTACCTTTTTAAACTTCATTCCTTAGACAGCTTTCCATATCGTAACTGCAGGACTTCCTTTTTCTTTTTGATGGCTTCTGAGAATTTGTTTATATGAGTGTACTATAGTCATTAGCCAACTCTCTGTTGACGGCTAGTAGGTTGTTTCCAATCTTTGCTATGACAGCCTGTGCTACACTGAATTACTGCATTCATCATTTCATGCGTGTGTGAGTATATATATAGGACAAATTCCTAAACATGGCATTTCTACACCAAAGGCTATGTGCTTTTGAAATTTTGATAAATATTGTCAAATTGCCTTCCATCGAGGTTGTCTGTCTATCCTCTCACTAGAAGTTTCTGAGAGTACCTATTTTCCTACACTTTTACCACATTGTTGTCAAACTTTTGATAAGTGAAGAAGTGTATCTAGGTAAAATTTTTTTCTCCTTGAGTAAAGAAATTTTTTAAATTGAAGTATAGTTGATTTATAAGATTATATTAGTTTCAGGTGTACAGCATAGTGATTCAGTATTTTTACAGAGTAAAATATTTTACCTTTAGCTTTTTATTATGGAAAATTTGAAGCATATACAGTACTAGAGAGAATAGTTTGATGAATTCCTGGGTTCATTTTATTGATCTGCACGTGCTGTTTGTCTGTGGGTGTTGTGTGTATGTGCAGTCTGTTAGATTTTCTTATCAATGTCATGCTTGTTTCAGAAGAAATACATTTTTTTCTGCACTAAGACCAGTTTATCTTTTGAACTATGTGTTCTTCAAAGATCTGGTAGAATCCACCCATGAAACCTTTTAAACCTAGTGTGTCTTGGGGACTGTTGCTTTTTGACAGGTTTCTCTAGTCTGTGGTATTGATCTGGATAGATTTTCTATCTCTTCTAGAATCCATTTTGATGTATTTCTCTAGAAAATTATCCTAGTCATCAAGGTTTTAAAGCCAGTTTGCAAACTGAGATAGTAATTAGTCTTAATTTTCTCTGTGGCTGATCCTCCTTTATTCCTTCTATATTCTCCCCCTCTTTTGTGATTAGATTAGTTGTTGGTTTATATGATTGGATCCACTTATTAGCTTTATGACTTTTGTTTTCTAGTTCATTAATGTCTACTTTGATTTTATTAATTCCCCCTCATGTGCTCAGTGTTATTTTTTTTCTTTTTGAATGGCAAAATTCATTTCTTCTTTGTTTATTTCAGTATTTAAGGCTACAGGCATTCCTCTGAACACTGCTTTAGCAGCTGATGTGTATAGTGTTTGATGCTTTTTCTTCCCAGCTCTTCTGCATCTTCGGGTTTTTATTCTTATGTGAACTAAGACTTGAGTTTTATTTTATTTTATTTTTTTATAAATTTATTTATTTATTGGCTGCGTTGGGCCTTCGTTGCTGCGTGCGGGCTTTCTCTAGTTGCAGCAAGCGGGGGGCTACTCACTGCGGTGGCTTCTCTTGTTGCGGAGCACGGGCTCTAGGCGCACGGGCTTCAGTAGTTGTGGCACACGGGCTCAGTAGTTGTGGCTCGCGGGCTCAGTAGTTGTGGCTCGCGGACTCTGGAGCGCAGGCTCAGTAGTTGTGGCACATGGGCTTAGTTGCTCCGCGGCATGTGGGATCTTCCCGGACCAGGGCTCGAACCTGTGTCCCCAGCATTGGCAGGTGCCTCCCAACCACTGTGCCACCAGGGAAGTCCCGAGACATGAGTTTTTTTGTTTGTTTGTTTGTTTTTGTGGTACGCAGGCCTCTCACTGTTGTGGCCTCTCCCGTTGCGGAGCACAGGCTCCAGACGCGCAGGCTCGGTGGCCATGGCCCACGGGCACAGCCGCTCGGCGGCATGTGGGATCTTCCCGGACCGGAGCACGAACCCGTGTCCCCTGCATCAGCAGGCGGACTCTCAACCACTGCGCCACCAGGGAAGCCCAAGACTTGAGTTTTTAAATATCCAGTAGAAGTGCACCCTGTATTTTAATTTTGTTGATTTTTACTTTTGCTGCATTGTGATCAGAGAATGTTATCGGAATCATTTCTTTAATTTATTGATGTTTGCTTTGTGGTCCAATCTGTGTTCATTTCCTGTCACTGTTCCTTGGGCAGCAAAAAGAAGGTTATGTTGTCTTCTCAGGTTACAGAGCTTCATATATCAAATCTACCATATTAATTATTTTATTTGAGTTTTCTATACCTTTGCTTTTTTTAATCTACTGGATCTGTCATGGGTCAAAAGAAGTTCAGGTCTCCTAATAATCCGATTCTATTTCTCCAGATACTGCCTATGGTTTTTGCTTTGTGCCTGTTAATGTTGCATTTGCTGCTTAGACATCCTTAACTGTCATTTCGAGATGCACGCTTTAGGGTACAGAGTGCTGCCCTTTGACTAGTTCAGTGCTTTTTGGCCTGGATTCATCCTTACGTGACATTGAGATCCGGAGCCCTATCTGCCTCTTGTTTTCATTTTCTGCTGGAGCATTTCTGAATTTCTTGAAATGTAGTATAAAGCTGGGTTTTGCTTTGTGAGTCAAACTTTTTCTTTTACGTGGTTAAGTTTAACCACTTTATATTATTGATATGACAGATCTGTCATCTGTAACGATAAACATCTATAATTTTCTTTCACTTTATGTCTCTAATACCTGTAATTTTTCTACCATATTATATATCTTGCTTTGTTTTGTTATATTTCTTTCAGTAATTAGGTTGGAATTTTGGGTTCCAGGGATTATCTTTCTACTGATTTATTTAGACTTTCTTTGTCCAGTATGGTCACCACTAGCCAGCTGAACCTGTTGAGCCCTTGAAATGTGGCTGTTGTGACTGAGAAACTGAATTGATTTAACTTACATTTAAACTTAAAAGTGACACTTGATTCAGTTAATTGGAAAATTTTTAAGTATGTTTAGAACAGTTCGGATATGTGAATCTACCTTAACTGTAAATTTGATGAAATCTAATTATAGGCCAATTATTTCTGTTAGAAATTTAGCTTTTGAATTGAGATGTAAGTATGACACACTGGATTTCAAAGACTTAATATAAAAAATACTAAAATATCTCAGTATGTTTCTGTATTGATTCCACATTGAAATGGTAATTTTGGGGGTATGTTGCATTAAATAAAACATCAAAAATTTCACCTGTTTCTTTTTATGTTCACATGGCTGCTAGGAAGTTTAAAATTACTTGTGTGGCTCACAGGTTTCTATTGGACAATGATATATTAACTCCTAATAAGGAGTTATAGAAGTATCACATTTTAATGTTCAGAATAAACATTTATTGATTTTATTTCTCAGTTTAACTTTTACTCTTTTTTTCCTGTAAACCTGTTGCTCTCAGGAGTTTTGGACCAATTAACTGTCTTTGAATGGCAGTTAACGTTACCGTGGTTCTTTGTGATGTTTGCAAAAGCTTGAGGTCTTTCTGTTACGTGGTTGTTAAGAATTTAAAGTTCTCTTAGTGATGTAAGAAAAGGAGAACTTGGACTGTATGATATAACTTAAAGATAGAACCGTCTGAATCTTGAATGAGTTCATAGGAAATGATTCACATTTTCATCTGGACATGCTTTTCATCTTTCAGCTTTACCCTGTCCACTTCGGGTTCCTTCATTAATCACTCTGATCCGCTCCCTACAGACTGACTTTCTGTTTTATTTCCCAGTTGCTTTGCACTCATCTTTTGCACAGCTGCACTTGTATTAAACATATTTGCTCCTGGCTCCTGTTCTTTGATTTTATTCTAAACTGTCTCTTTCCAGAGGGTAGGCACTCACCTGTTCTTTGTACCATTTTCACAGCTTCCTCGGCTGTTTGCTTTCTGCCCAGAGTGGGCGCTTCATAAGTGGTGATTATTGACTCCATTTAAAGGTTGTTAAACATGTCACTTTAATTTAGTCAGTTGTTATATAGGTCTAAACTTCTGTAATGTCCCCACATTTAAATATAGCATCTCTGAAATAAAACCACCAGAAGATAGGTTGTCTGACAGTAGGTTGTCTGAGAACTCTGTCTTCTTTTCACAGAAAAGATTTCTATCATAATTACCCTGGTTCTCTGAACCTTGGAGCCTTTAGCTATTAGAAGGAAGCAACCAGTTTCCCTGTTTTTACTCTTCTTGAGGTTTGAAGGCCCAGCTGCCCTCTGTTTTCCTTTAGAAAGTATTTTAAGATTCCAGTATCCACTGCGAAGTTGACTTTGGTTGCAAATGACTGCTCTTCGGAAAGCCTTGAGTTTGTAAGTCACGCTCCTTAAAGCCTGATTACTACTGGGGAGAAGAGTGGTTTTGTTTCTGGAGAAAATGAGGAGATTTTTTGGGTTTTGTTTTTTTTTAATTGTGTTAGGAAAAGAGAGAAGCAGTGGCATCTTGTTTCTGAGTGTGTACATTTTGTACCTTTACATATATGTACGTGACACACCTTTTCTGTAAGAGATGATGTTCTTCTGTGAGGAGTTGCCAAGAATTAGACTAATCTGTTTAGAGACAGAAGCTAATGATTCAGAATTAAAGGGGAAGAGTACAATTTCATTTAGGGTAAAGATATCTAATGTGGCTTAATGCACCTTGATCAATATTTAAATTTAAAGAAAGAATTGGCCTTTTGGGCCCTAAAGATCTGATATGACTGGATTTCAACATAACCTGGTTTATCAGGCTCTGAGCGTTTAAGGTGTAGTTCCAGCTTTGTTCGTTCTCTTGGCAGTTTTGTGTGCTTCTGAAGGGGAGACATGGCCACACGTCCTGACCTCTTGATGACTGAGTGGTTTCGTCCCATTAAACTTCGGGAAGTTGATCAGATTGTTGGCAAGATTTGGGAAACCATGGTCTTATTACTGGATGGAATCAGAAAATATCACCATAAATTTTCATAAAATGGAAAATTTTATGTGCATTCTATTATTTTACTTCCATGATTATCTGATTCCAGAGTTGGGCAAATCCTTTTTTTTTTTGAATGCCATAGTCTAAGACAGGTTATCGAACTATAGCCCGAGGGCCAGCCACCTGTTTTTGTGTTACAATTAACAGGCTGTACTTTTTTTTTTTTTTTTTTTTTTTTTTTTTTTTTTTTTTTGCGGTACGCGGGCCTCTCACCGCTGTGGCCTCTCCCACTGCGGAGCACAGGCTCCAGACGCGCAGGCTCAGCGGCCATGGCTCACGGGCCCAGCCGCTCCGCGGCACGTGGGATCCTCCCGGACCGGGGCACGAACCCGTGTCCCCTGCATCGGCAGGCGGACCCCCAACCACTGCGCCACCAGGGAAGCCCCAGGCTGTACTTTTAAGAGTAGTTTTAGGTTCACAGCAAATATGGGCAGAAAGTACAGGGAACTCCCATACACCAGTGTGGGACATTTGTTACAGCTGATGAACCCACACTGATCCATCATTATCACCCAAAGTTGATAGTTTCTATTAGCGTTCAGTCTTTGTGTTGCATGTGCTCTGGGTTTTGGCAGCACCTATTTTTGTAAATAAAGTTTTATTGGACCACAGCCATGCCCATTCATTACATAGCGTCTGTGGCTTCTGTACCTCTGCAACAGCAGGGTTGAGTAGTTGCCACAGAGACGATTTGGCCCACAAAGCCAAAATGTTTACCATCTGGCCCTTTACAGAAAGTTTGGACCTCTAGTCTGAGACAGTTTGGCTCCCTGTTCAAGAAGTGTGCAGTGATTGCTGTTAATTGGCATTTCAGTGATAAAGCTTTGTTTGTCCCGCATGCTAGTAACAGTAAAACTTGGCTATCTGGAGTGTGACTTTTGGGGTAGCTAAGACTTTTCCAGGTGATCGGTGGCTTACCTATAGGGTATGTGTCCCTGTGTGGAATTACCATGTGAAAGGCTTGGAGGGATTTTATAGCTTTAATCTCTAGGGCTGTCACCAAAGTTTAAGTGTACCGGTTTCTCCACAGCCCTGCCAAAATGAGGTTTTATGACTTCAATTGTATAATAGGTAACATAGAAGCTAAAAGTCTTATTTTTTTTCCCCTTGTGGGTTTATTTTGTGCATTTTGTTGTGTGTGAAGTGCCCTTGACCATTTAGTAACTGGACTCGGGAGTTTTAATCATTTGCATGCACTCCCTGTGTCTACTTGGCATAGTAAGCTATTGTGCTGTATATCTATTGTTTCCTCTTGTGCTCCCTTCTTTGGTAAAGTAATTATCAAAGTATACAACTAAAGGCGTTCGGAAAGAATATCACCTCTAATTCTTCCATCCATTTTTTTGGTGATAGCGTTACATCTTTTGCCCATATATTCACATATGTTGACACTGATTATTGGTTTCCTTTTTATTTAGTGCACAGTCTGAGTTTTAATATACCCAGTCATTTGCAATGCTTTTATCGTGGTCAGATTTATCACCTAGAGCAGTATGTAAACTGTCACTAAATCCCTCTGGAATTTGTTGCCATCTCTGTTGGGACGTTTGCAGTCAACTCACTTTTACTCTGTTCTGCTGTCCATTTGCATAGCAGCAACTATTAAGACCTCACGTCTTTCTGTCTTGTTGCTGTTTTATCACAAAGTTCACAGAATAGTTTATATTTGTGGATTCTCTCCAAAAGGACAACTTTTCTGATTTCAACTAAATATCATATGCTAACTTTTGCATTGTAATTTCTGTTAAAATTTGGTGATGGCAGCTCCTTATTTATTAGTTTAGATGTTTAGAAATTCTCGCTGTTCTTGCCCACTTATTCTTCTGGTAAATTAGCTAAACTTATAGAAAATGTGCTAAGGGAACTGTGGATGGGGTACCTGGCATTTATTGAAACTAGCCTGGAAGCATCTTCAGGTAGCCCGTTTCGCCATATTTGTGGCAGAGCTGGGTTTGATTGCCCTTCATATCCCTCGAGGAGAACTCCTTTCCTAGTCATTGTCTCATCTTGACTGAGATTATTCTTTCTGCTATAATGAATGGCACAGAAATTACAGCAGACTATTTATTATATATTACACAGGTCGATATTTACATTCCCTGTGATTGAATACTTGGGGTTCTAACTTGGTAGATTATTTCCCTAAGCATCACCCAAGCAGTTGTGATTTTATTTTCAGTCTTAGACTTGACCTCTGATTCCACTCAAACATTTGAGCTGTACGAGTGTTTCTTTCTTTCTTACTAGGGCATGGAAGTCAGTATATAATAGTTTCACTGTTGGGAATAAATTGCTACGTATCTCTTAACATTTTCTCAAAGCATGAAGTTAAGTATTCCCATGTGTTGTTGGCCGGAAGACAGTAGGGCCCTTTGAAACATGTAACATACATATCTTTTCCCAACATATTATTACATCTTCATTGACCAGAGCATACTCAGGGTTTACCTGAACCTTCCCTTGGATCTGTTCTAGAAGAGTACAGTGTTTCCTTAAGCTTGGTAGCAGATGCTCCTTAATACTTGACTGTGCACTTTGTATAAATTTGGTTAATTTCTCCTCTTCTGAGAAGAAATAGAAAGCAAAGTGTCATTGCTATATTAACGTTCCTATATTGGTCATGTAATGCACTCAAGTGTGGTCAGTTTCCTAGGAGGCTGAAACAAAACTCAAACATGAAAATGGAGACTAAAAATAGATGGGTCAGTGAAAAAGTTGGGGATGCTTAATAGCCACTGTCTGAGCCTGAGGAGTTCTTTGGTTTATTCCCTTGTTGAATTTCCTGTGATTAGATGCTAGTCAGTGGATCTCAGTCCTGGGTGCTTGTGAGAATCATCTGGGGAGCTTCTAAAGCTAGTGCCACCTGTCCCCCCACCCTCACCCTGTAGAAGCCAATTACATCAATCTCCGAAGGTAGGGTCTAGGTGCTGGTATTTTTGACTTACCCAGCTGACTATAATGTGCTTCCAGAGTTAAGAACTGCGTTAGGTCTGGTAAAAATTTTGCCCAAGAGCTGTGAACCACTTTAGGGGATAAAGTCTGTGAGATGCTGAAGGTTAACACTTAAGGAGTTTAGGAATCCATCAGCATTTTTTTTTTTTTTTTTTTTGGCCGCGCCATGCAGCTTGAGGGATCTTCGTTCCCCAACCTGGGATTGAACCTGGGCCCTCAGCAGTGGAAGCACTGAGTCCTAACCACTGGACCGCCAGGGAATTCCCAGGAGTCCATCAGCATTCGTTGAACTTTCTGGATTCGGAACGGAGTGGAAACTGAGAAGCATTGGGGGATTGTCGAGGCTTAGTTTCTGCCTTTGAGGGGCTTATAGATAAATGAGAAGTCGAGACAAATATGTCAATATATATATTGGCTATCCAGAATGTATGTATCCCATGAGTTTGTGTCATGCTTTCTCTACCTCTCCCTTGGAGGTTCGTGTAATAGAGGTGGTTTCTGGGTATGTGTGAAGTGTTAACCCAATTGTCCTTTATCCAGAGCATCCTTGGAGGCTTTCTTTGTTTCTTTCTTAGTTTTTTGGTAGAAAACCACTATAATGTATGTACTCTTTTGATTTCTAGCTCCTTTCATTGGCTACTCACTCCTAGCAGTGCTCTCTCCAGAGTTGTCCCAGAATGTACATTAGGCAAGGTTGGTGTAGGATAAATAACTGTAAAGTGTACAAACCAGAATCTTATCCTCATAGATTGATTCAGTGGGATCCTGAGCTTAACGATCATCTGTCCAACCTCCTCAGTTTACACATGAGAAAGTAGAAGCCCCGAGTAATGAAGAGACTGCCCAAAGCATCAGCTAGTTGTTGACCTAACATCTTGGCTGCCTCTTCCAAAGTGAACCAGAAGTTATTCTTTCTAGGAGGTGAAGGGAACTTATATTTGTGTACCACTCTCCACCAGACACAATAGTAGTCAGATGTAGCTGTAATTCTCACAGCATCCAGGTGAAACAGATGTTTCCATTTTTTGGATGAAGACGCTGAAGCTCAGATAATTTAAGTATCTTGCCTAAGCAAAGTTAGGAGCAAAACCACGGTTAAAATGCAGGTCGATTGAGCTTTTAAACGTATGCTTTTTTCTTTCGACTTAACATACCATTTCTTACCACATAATATACCATTTGCCACAGTGCAATTCCTTCTAGCAAACAGAGTCTCTATTAGTAATGCTTGGGGTCTTGTCTAAATTTGTTCTTTTAGACAATCTGGAAATTGCATAATCTGATGTTTGTCTAGTCTTATCATTTCGGAGCTATCAGATTGCTACCTCCTTCATTTACTTACACTAGAAACAATTTTTATTCTGAGGACCCACACTTGTTAGTTTATTGTCTTGTTAGCCTGTTGTCTCTCTCTGGAAATATGATTAACGGGTCTATGTGGACTTGTACTCAAGGCTCGGTTTCTGGTGCCTACCACCAGTGCGAGCTTGGGCAAATCACTTAATCCCACTACACTTCGATGTCCTGATCTACAAAATGGAAACGATAGCATCGAATCATAGGCCTGTTGCACCCATGAACTCGAGAACATGCAGCACAGCGCGTGGCACATGGTAGGTGCTCAGTAGATGTTGGCTGTGCTTTTGTTATGGGAAGTTAGTGACACAGCATTATCCTGGACAAAGTCAGCTTCCTGCTAAGAATGAAAACTGCATAGGGAGCTCTTAACCTTGAATGTTAATTATCTTAAAGTTTGTTGGCTGAAGGTCCCAGCCATATAAACTGATCATTTTCCAAGAAACGTAGCACTTTCAGCTCGTTTGTGCTTTGAGCGTGACTGGCTTTGGATCGTCTTCATTCACTGTAATGGTTAACTTAAGGTTTTGCCTCAATTAACCTCAAGGATGAGTACAGCGTGGTGTTTACTTAACTGTTCCTGCTTCCATGACAACAAGACATTCTGTAATCCACCGTTAGGACTAGATCCTAAACTCCTTTCTGGAATTAGGGTGATGTGGATCTGTGTGGTGGCTTTGGCTGTGAGTTT
This sequence comes from Phocoena phocoena, assembly GCF_963924675.1. NCBI lineage: Eukaryota > Metazoa > Chordata > Mammalia > Artiodactyla > Phocoenidae > Phocoena > Phocoena phocoena. Next base: position 20,615,966 of record NC_089240.1, read on the forward strand.
TACTCATACGCTTTAGCTGGCCAAAGCTCTATTTGTGATGTCAGTTCTCAACACATCCTTGCCTTTTCTGTCCACTCGCTGGCCTGACACACCATATTGACAATTACTGTCACTTTATCATCACCTTCCTTGTCTACCTTTTGGCTCTTCTTCCCCTAACTATAAGGATTGGAATACCCCTTACCAGATATACGGAATGAAGTGATCTATTAGAGGAATTTACCATTACCAGCAAATGTCATCTTGAACCCCTGAATTTTATTTGCTATTGTAAGTTTATACTGAAACTTAGTAGGTATTTTAATTTTCAGTTCTAATCAGGAAATATTAAACACCTACAGTGTGCCAGGTATTGTGCTGATGGACTGTTCAGTTTTTTGAGGAATCTTGGGATCCATGGGACATAGACCTCAGTGACTGGGGGTGATGACAGAGGGGTTGCCCAAGCCAAGGGCACAAATTGTGGGCCCATGGTGAAATCTACTCACAACTTGGTTTGGCCTTATCTGGCACACAGAGGGGCAGGTTTCTCACCAATCTGTTCGTGGATACATATATTTCGAAAGAGTCAACAAATAGGATCTCTAAAGAGAGAGGATCAAGGTACTAGTGGCTGTCGCTCATGTTCCCTCAGCACAGACATAGATCTCCTTCAGGGGAGGATCCAGTAACCCTCACTTACCTTAATTAAGAACCCTGTCGTGATCACCCTGTACCCCCTTTTCTTACAAGAGCATCAAAAACCATTACATGAAGGGTAGCATGGGCTTCAGCCCCCATTAGGAAGTTCTGCATATAGTAGCACGTTCTGTATGAGATTTTTGTTTGTTTGTTTTTAGAATAGAATGGCTCTAGTGGGGTGTTTTTCTTTAAAATAATAGGACGGCTCTAGTTATAGGAAGACCTTTTTCAGAAGACTGCTTTTTTCTTTAAAAACTCATTTTATTTTTTAAAAATTGAAGTATAGTTGATTTACAATGTTGTGTTAATTTCTGTTGTACAACAAAGTCATTCAGTTACACATATATACATTCTTTTTAAAAATATTCTTTTCCATTATGGTTTATCATAGGATTTTTTTAATATTTACTTTTATTTATTTTCTTTTATTATTTTTTTTGGCTGCTTTAGGTACGCGGACTTCTTTCTAGGTGTGGCATGCGGGTTTTCTCTCTCTAGTTGTGGCACGCAGGCTCCAGAGCACGTGGGCTCTGTAGTTTGCGGCACGCAGGCTCTCTGTTGAGGTGCGCAAGCTCAGTGGTCGCGGCGCACGGGCTTAGTTTCCCCGCGGCATGTGGGATCTTAGGTCCCTGACCAGGGATTGAACCCGTGTCCCTTGCATTGGAAGGCAGATGCTTTACCACTGGGCCACCAGGGGAAGTCCCTATCATAGGCTATTGAATATAGTTCTCTGTGCTGTACAGTAGGCCCTTGTTGTTTATGCATTCCATGTATAAAAGCTCACATCTGCTCACCTCAACCCCCCACTCCAGCCTTCCCCCAACCCCCTCCCCCTTGGTAACCACCAGTCTGTTCTCTATGTCCTTGAGTCTGTTTCCATTTCGTAGATAGGTTCATTTGTCATATTTTTAAAAGTTATTCATTTATTTTTGGCTGCGTTGGGTCTTTGTTGCTGTGTGTGGGCTTTCTCTAGTTGCTGCGAGCGGGGGCTACTCTTTGTAGTGGTGCGTGGGCTTCTCATTGTGGTGGCTTCTCTTGTTGTGGAGCATGGACTCTAGACACGTGGGCTTCAGTAGTTGTGACACGCGGGCTCAATGGCTGTGGCTCACGGGCTCTAGAGCACAGGCTCAGTAGTTGTGACGCAGGGGCTTCGTTGCTCCGCGGCATGTGGGATCTTCCCAGACCAGGGCTCGAACCCGTGTCCCCTGCATTGGCAGGCGGATTCTTAACTACTGTGCCACCAGGGAAGTCCCCATTTGTCATATTTTAGGTTCCACATATAAGCGATACCGTATGGTATTTGTCTGTCTGACTTCATTCAGTATGATAATCTCTAGGTCCGTCCATGTTGCTGCACATGGCATTATTTCGTTCTTTTTATGGCTGAGTAGTATTCCATTGTATATATATACCACATCTTCTTTACCCATTCATCTGTCGATGGGCATTTAGGTTGATTCCACGTCTTGACTGTTGTGAATAGTGCTGCTATGAACATAGGAGTGCATGTATCTTTTTGAATTATAGTTTCGTCCAGATATATGCCAAGGAGTGGGATTGCTGGATCATATGGTAATTCTATTTTTAGCTTTCAGAGGAACCTCCATACTGTTTTCCATAGTGGCTGCACCAACTTACATTCCCATCAACAGTGTACGAGGGTTCCCTTTTCTCCACCTCCTCTCCACCATTCGTCATTTGCAGACTTTTTAATGATGGCCATTCTTACTGGTGTGAGGTGATACCTCATTGTAGTTTTGATTTGCATTTCTCTAATAATTAGTGATGTTGAGCATCTTTTCATGTGCCTATTGGCCATCTGTATGTCTTTGGAGAAATGTCTATTTCAGTCTTCTGCTCATTTTTGGATAGGGTTGTTTGCTTTTTTTGTTGTTGAGTTTTAAAAACTTTTTAAAGTTTACATAGGAAATCCCTATGTAAATATGCAATATTGTAATTTATTTGACTATTCGCTTATTGTTGGATATTTAGGTTGTTTACAGTGTCTCTCCCAAACCTTTTATTTGGAAAAATTTCAGACCTCAGGAAAAGTGATAAGAACAGTAAATACCCATGTTCAGCACCTAGATTCACCAGTTACTTTGCTATATTTGCTTCTTCCCCCTTCCATCCATCCCTATTCGTATCTCCTTCCCTCCCTCTCTGTATACACCTTTTTTGCTGAACCATCTTGAGAGTAAGTTGCAGATGTAATGACTACCTCTACCTACTTACATATATATCCTAAGCATGAGAGTACTTTCCTAATAGCCATGATACAGTTATCACAGCGAATTTATCATTGATATTATAATTGAATATTCACATTTCCTCTAATGGCTCATGGCTCCTATATTGGATAGCTGGGGTCTAGAACATACTCGGGAGGCACTGTGGCCCCAGGAGGGGCTTCTACCTCAGTAATGCAGCACCAGGGATAGAGGGCAGGAGTGAGAGGTAGGAATGGCTGGGTGAAAACCGGAGAATGAACCAGAAGTCTGCAAACAGAAGGGTTACCCTCCATCCTGATCATCAGAACATTAATAGGCAGGCACTTACCCCTAGGCCAAGTGAAGGGCAAGGAGGGGGTTCTTCTCTGAAGACCCTGAAAGAACTGTTTAAGGGGAATAAGGGAAGCTGGTGTGGTGTTACGACCCCACCCAAAAGCCCTATGTGATCAGGTGTTTTGGGTACTCACTTAGTCCTTAGGCTGCCTCACTGAACAAGCAAGGATCACCTGCCATCTGAGGGAAGCCTACAGCAAGAGAAACTAACATAAATAAATGGCCCAAAAGTGACTCCAAAGAAAACAAATTCAGGTAGTAGAAGAGTGCTTTAAAGTATAATTTGAGAAATAGATCATCTTGTACACCTCCTTATGAACATCTTGGGGCAGATGGTGTTTTCCAAAGATGGCTTTTCTATGATGTGCCCTTGCCAGCCCTCCACCAACGCAGGGGGTCTGATCCCTTCCCCCTGGAGTCTGGGCAGGCTATGGTTGCTTAGAACAGTTGAGTATGGCAGAAGGGGACTAGCTGTGTGACTTCTGCGGCTGGGTCATAAAAGGCCATGCAGCCTCTGCCTTGTTTACTGAAGCCATACAGGAATCCAACCAGCCCAAGGCCGCCATGCTGTGAGGAAGCCCATGGTGAGGCCACCTGACGATGCTTCAGTAGGCAGTCTCAGTCGGTAAGTAATCGGCCCAAGGGTCAGATATGTGAGCTGGAAGCCTTCAGATAGTTCCAGCCCCCACGGTCCAGTCACTCTTCCAACGTTTAAGTTTTCCCAGCTGAGGTCCCAGACCAACCTTCCCTCCTGTGTCTTATCTCAATTCCTGACCCGCAGCATCTATGAACATAATAAATAGACATTGGGCGGAAAGAAATAGTGTAGTAGCTGCATGTTGTTGGGGCATTGAGTTTGATAGGGAATGAGGTGTGTGTGAAATACCTGATCTTTGGCTCTTTGGCTCTGAAGTTTCTGGCTCGCTGTTAGTAATAATAATCCAAATGGGCCGGCCTAGAGTGGATGCAGCCTCAAGTTTGGTAGACCCCAAACCCACTACCTATTTTGATCTCTTTAAATTCAGGAATAAGTTTTCCCAAACACAGGAAAACTGTTAAACTTCCCAGGCAGTGAAACACTATTTCTGGACATGGAGTAAAACAAACACTTTCAAAGTATAAATGAAGCTAAAGAAAGAGGGGGGATTCTTTTGAAGGATATTCACAATCATTTGGTAGCTCTCCATTCACACTTAACGGTTGTGTCTTCTGAAGGACTATTCAATTAATTATTGTTTATAGTCCTGGTAAGTTTGAGAATAAATTACTTATGCTAAAATTCAATGTTGTCAGAAGATTGAAATCTTATAAATACCACTGAAGAAAAATCAAAGAGCTGCCCCTGAAATATTATTTTCTCAGTTATATTTTACCAATATTAACATGGCTAATGGTAAAAATACATTGTAAACTCAAACATTTAATTGACAGTAATTAGAAAAAGCAGCATTATCAGAATGAGCTGATCATTCTGTTGGGTTTTAGTGCCTTGCTGGTAATTTTTCCATTTTTTTGCCCTCCTCTTCCACTCCCTGATTCCCTTGCTTACACTCCTAAAACATCCCCCACCAAGCCTTAAAGCTGAAAGATGTGGATAAAGTTAGCCTTCAAGTAATCCAGACAGGAGACTGCATTTTTGGGAGGCATGTGCTCAGCTCTCTGCTTTAATTATAAGATACATTGTCAGGTCATTTCATTAACCGAAGAAATAATTATTTTTTCTGCTTCCTGTAAATTAGTCGAAAAGAGGATTAGAGATTCACCAGAAATATATGCCACTATGGAAACCAGGTATAAATAATAATGTCGGAACTCTTGCTCTCAGAAGGCTGGTCAAATGCGCCTTTCTTATCAGAGACCATCACTGAGAGGGCTCCCCGTATTAAATCAGAAGTCATTTATGGAAAAAACAAAACAAAACAAAACTCATTTGTGTATACTTACTGCTCTGTGGTGACCAAAATGGGAAGGAAATCCAGAAAAGAGGGGATATATGTATACATATGGCTGATTCACTTCGCTCTGAATCTACTGAAACTAACCAAACATTGTAAAACAACTATACCCCAATTAGAAAAAAAAGTCATTTGTGTTTCTGTGAACGTTTATCCTGTGTCTTGGTGAACTGGAAAGCCATTTAGAACCTTTCTAGACAAAGCCAGTCGTACCTTTTGCAAATGTAGTAATTGTCTCTGACTTCTCAATGAAAGGGCCAAGTATGAAAAACAAACAAAACAGAAGAGAATTAAAGGGTCATCAAAAGAGGAAGAAAAACTGAAGAAATACACAAATGTATCTAAGCCAATGACTTATTTGCGTTCACGAAATCAGAATTTTCCATGCCTCTCACACGCTGCTTCTTCATCTTTTTCTGAACTGATACTAGGGAAAATTTTAATCGGTAAATTTGAATAAGATGAAGTATATGGAGAAATGCAGAATAAAAATAGAAAATCAAAATTAAGGAATGCAGAGAAGCCAAGTAAGCGGGGAAAAAATGAAGTCAAATGACTGGGAAGAATAACTGGAAAATACTCAATATGCCAGAAGCCTTAGAAAAACAGAACCCTTTTGAGAGGACATTCAGTTAAAACCAAAAGTTTCTTTTTGGTAAGTTAACTACAAACAAGATTGTTCGAACCCTTTGATTTAAACTGAATATTTAACATTAATACATAAGATAAAATACTTTCAACTTATATGAGGAAAACCACAGGAAGGTTAAAACAAATCAGGCATTTCATATTTATCTTTAGGCTTACTAATTAACTAAAAAAGACTTATCCCCCTGTTTAAGCTGATGTATAATTAAGGTATCAGTACAAAGAATTCGTCTCTAAAGCTAAATTAGGATGTAAGAGGCAAAACCTGAGATTTTGCAGGTACTCTTTTTCTTAAAAATACCAACTTCTGAAAGTATTCTCTATTCTTCTAGTAAATCGTTGAGACACTCCCACAGGTGAGGCAGTCTAATCAGTGCCGCGGGGGTGGGGGTGGGGGTGGGGGTGGGGGGTATAGAGACAAAGTTTCTTTCAACACTAGTTTATGAAAGGCTGATAATCCAAGAAGCCTAGAATCAAATGCTGCCTTGAAATGTTGGTTATTTCAGGCCACGCCTAGTAGTTAGTTGAGTCTTCCAGTTAATGCAGAGTTGACCAATGGAAACACCAAGGCCTTTTATTTTAAAATAAATAAAATTGGATGGTAGGGACACGGAACATACTTTAATCCTTTTTTAATTATGTAGAATCATCAAATGAGCACAGGCGACCGCGCTGAACCAGAATGCAGTCACGCTCTCAGGGCTTAGCATCAGACTGTTTGATCTGGCACCCCATGGCCTTGGGCTGCGCTGCTTTATACAAGCCGGCATCATTAGTGATTGCGATTTAATGAGCCCCCTCTTCTCAGTTTTAAGAACCTGTTCGTGTTAAATATTGAGCGCTTTTTAACCCTTGCTGCAACCTCTGCGAAATCGGTCCTGTTCTTAGTTTATAGATGGCTACACCGAGGCTTCGACGTGTAATGACACTTGCCGGTGTTCACGAAGCCAGTGGATGCTCAGGACAGGATTCAAAGCCAAGTCTAACTCTGGCATCTGATCTCGGCATTACTGTCCTGCCGGACTGCAGTCTTTTAATCTGAATTCTGAAGTCCAAAAAGCTCAAAAAATTGAAGTTCTTTTTTTATACCTTTGCTGCCCAAACTAAGTCCATGGCAAAACCTGGCCTGCAGTGATTTGGGGGCCGTGGTCTTCCCCTGCTCAGTGTCGATGTTCACAGATTGCGCTGTAGCTGTACTGTGTCTGTAGAGTAGACTGTTTCACGCAATGGATGCACGTACTCTTTTTAAAACTGAAAACCTTTCAATTCTGAAAGCCGTCTAGCTCTGTGGATTTCCAGAAGAGACGTGCACCTGACTGCCTCTCACCACCTGGCACCTGCCAGACCGCTGTCACTTCCCCGACCCTCCCTCTTCACCCTACTCCCACCCCCAGCCTCACGCCCCCCACCATGCTGCTGATGTGCTGCTCCTCGTGTGCTCTGGATGTGGAAGTTTAAGCATGTCAACTTTGAGTACCCCTAAAAACTCAGATAATTTTTCAGAATCCTAAGGTCACATTGCTATTTCCAGTTCCAATTCAACACTGCAGGGTTCTCGCTTCTTCCACGTTCCCTAACTTCCTTCTCCGCCATCATTTTTTAAAAAAAAAAATGTCCTTTCTATTTAACCAGGATACAAGCAAGGTATTTCTCCTGGTATGTGCAAACGTACATGCACATTTTAACTTAGATAATAGGTCCTTCATTTTATAATGAGGTTCATTCTGAGTTTTGAAATACCAGCATTTTTAGTGCACTTAAAATGATTCGTCCATAAAAATTATATACAGAACATTTTAGGAATTTTATATATATATAAATAAAATCTAAAGCAGCCTGAATCATCTTAAGTGTTAATCATCTAAGGCCAAATGAATGTGTATGGAGTAAGTGTTGGAAGGTCATTGCTGAGGTATTACACTCCTCTTCCTTTTTTGGAGTATTTCCCTTAGGAGAAAGGGCAAAGGCAGAATTATTGATTAAAGATTTACTGGAGGCCTTCAATATACTACTCACTTAGAATGAGGTAAGTGAGGGATGGGTTAAGAATTTAATCTTTTATTCTGACTTTTTTGGAAATGGAGAAAGGGGGGCAGGGGGCAGTGGAGGGAAGAGGTTCTGCAGATGACTCTCAAAAGTGGGTTCTATGGGACTTCCCTGGCGGCCCAGTGGTTAAGACTGCGCGCTTCCATTGCAGGGGGGCGCGTGTTCAATCCCTGGTCAGGGAACTATGATCCCACATGCCGCACGGTTTGGCCAAAAAAAAAAAAAAAAACAGTGGGTTCTTTTATTTCCAGTCTTATTCCATGAGGACAGGAAAGAATTTGGCTGGAAGTGTTAGAATGGATTTACTTCTGAATCTCTCTTGCTGTCTTCATCACATTTGAAAGAAAGAGGAGAGTTTGGAGGAGAAGATCGCTCGATGAGCCCTGCTTCTCTCTCTCTGGGCTTGGCCCCGAGGTTGCCTATTTCCCAGCGGCCTCCAGGGAATATGGGGCATCAGGCAGGCCTATCCGAATGTGAGAGAGTTGAGACAGACCCATCAGTATCACAGAGGACAGAAGAAGAACTAATGTTCGCCGAACACTTGATCTGTGTCAGGCTCCATACACGTTGTCACATGCAGTCTTTACAAAAACTGACGTTTCATCCCCATCTGACAGATGAAGGCAGCTGAGCCTCAGAAGTTAAGAAGCTTACCAAGGGTAAATGGAGAAGTTGAGGCTGAAGCACATTTCTGTCCCCAAAGCTCATGTCTTTTCTATCACATCCTCTATCCCCCAACTATCACTGGGTTTACAGCAAGGTTGGAGTTTGGGGGCAAGACCAGTCGTGGAACTGCTCTGGTCACGTGGCAGCCGGGGAAAGGGCTCGGGTTCCTCTTTCAGGTGGCCTGGTACCTTCTCTCTCACTGTGCCCTCGTTGCGTACATTGTGTGCACAGCCAGCGCAAGGCAGTCAACAGAAGACTCCCTCTCTGAGCTCTGCCTTCCTAGTCAACACCGTATCTCTGTCCTCTTGGACATGCTGTAGTCCATCACTCCATTTCTGAGGGCACCTGTGAGCTGGCTTCTCGGGCACCTCCCGAGTCCTGTGTCTCGGTCAGAGCTGGGGTCTGTGGCTGCTTCCTGGTCCCCGAAGAAACACATTTGAAGAAAATCTTAGGAAGCAGTCGGCCTGCAGTAGGTGAATAGTTGTGGAATGAATGGGTCTCTTGCCTTCTGGAAACCCCCGTGAACAGGAGTGGGTTTACATGTTCTCCTACTTTTGTACTTGGCAGTTTTCCCACAGCGTTCATTTGAAAACAAATTCAGATTCTGTCCCAGGTTACTTTTATACCGCCACTGGTAACACTAGGGATGTATTTGTGCTGAGGGAAAAACACTGCTTTCAAGGTTGCCTCTTGGAATAAATGTTCTTTTTCTATTCTAATTAAATTATTTTCTTAAACTTGCTGTTTCAGAGGATAAATATTTAACTAGAGACTGCAGTATTACTTAATTTTATCTTCCCGACCAGTCACTGGGCTACCATGAGAACATTTTATTATTCCATCTGTTAGATTATAAAATCATGGAACATTTTTCATCTCTTAATAGGGAGAGATAATGCATGTGAGAAAACTTCATATATGTTCCTACGAAAGGAGCTTCCTGTGCGCCTGGCTAACACAATGAGAGAAGTTAATCTTCTGCCGGATAACTTGCTTAACCGCCCTTCGGTGGGATTGGTTCAGAGTTGGTAAGTAAATAGTGTGGCTTCAGATGGGTCTACCCAGAATGCTCTGAACATTTGGCATTGGGACCATTCTCCCTAAAAGTACACGTACTGCTTCTGTGGGAACGAGTCATTCAGGATAGCCGGGTTTCCCAGGTAATTAAAAGTTGGGTTGTTTTTTTTTTTATTTTAACTGACAGTGTATAATTGTCCTAAGGAAAATACTTTTCAACTGTACTAGACACTTTGTTGACTTTTCAAATTTTTTTTCTGGTTATAAATGTGATTTTTCATTGAAGAAAATGGGAAGGTACAGGAAAATATAGAAGAATAGCAATGCAGTGTCCCATGTGAGCAGATCTGCAGTTCTTTGGATAGGGGAATGTTGCTGCTTTGATCCAGTCTCTGCCGTGTTTTTTCTGTTTTCCTTTTAAAGAAGTTTTTAGAAGACAGTACTTATTTTAGGACAAATTAAGTCATTTAAAGGGGAACCTCCCATGTGAAAAGTACGAGCTAGCTGCTGTACCTCATCTCCCCCATGAAAAGTCTGAAGTATCTTCACAGAGTATGTTAGCATTCAGTCAGGTGTAGCTCTGATGCTTAAAGCGTGTGCTGTCTGATTGAAGAAGTTGAATCTGTGACTGAACTGCCCACTCTGTAGGCAGAGTGGGATGGGTGAGCGGTGGGAGGGAAGAGCAGGTGGTGTATCTTTAGAAAGGGACTTGCATAGATTGGAGAAGCGCTCGCTTGTCTCCTCTGTATTCTACAAGCAAAGAAGAAGTCCCCGTGGAGAAAGCTGGAGGGGTTCAGGAGGCCAGATGCACAAAGTGCTCTCAAGCCAGCACTGAGGAGGTGCCATGGGGGCCTGGGGGAGGGAGGTACCGACTGTGGTCTGCACTGCACCTTGGTGCGGGGGGGTGGGGGGTGGAACTGACAGGAACAGGGAGAGCACTTTAGGGGATGGGAATGATGTGGACAGATATGGGGAGAGCGGAACCATGAATTAGTTGGCATCTAGAGTATTAACGGAGGCCGGGCTACTGAAAGATGGCCATTCAACAGTCATTCCTCGGTAATACTGATTATAATAAATTCTTAAGGTTGAGAATGAATCGTCTGAGAAACAGTCTATTGGGTGGTCCGTCCTTGTCCCAGACAAGCAGCAGCCCCTCACCGAGGCAGGCGCAGGGGCCCCGGGACCCCGGAAAGCTCAAGAGAGGTGGTGACCATGGCTCCCATCGTAAGGTCACTTGGATTCTACTGTAAACTCATAGCTCGTTTCGGGAACAGCGAGTACTTGTTTGCATGAGACTTCTTTATTGCTCCAAGACCATGATTAGAGATTTTCCAGCAGAAAGTATATAAGCGCTCCTGGGAGCTAGCTACTGTGCTGGGAATTCTAGGTAGGCTAGCTGACTTTCAAGTCCCCAGTCATGGTGGCAGTGACAGTCAAACATTTACTATCACTTATGTAAAAGTCACTTCAGGGGCTTCAGAGTGAATTGCTGGCAAATTGCTGACTCACATTACTGAGTCAGCTCTTTTTTTTTTCTTTTTGGTCTCCTTACTATTTCTCTTCCATAGCCATTGCAAACTTGTGCATGTTACTTCTTCCCTTTCTTTTTTAAACATTCGATTTTGAAATAATTGCGTATTTAACAGAAGGGTTTGCTAACATTTGTTCTATCATTCTCATTCATATTCTCTCTCCCTCTCTCAATATAGATATATATGTATGGTACACACATACACACATAAAATACATTATTTTTTTCTGAACCATTTGGGTTAATGGTATACATCATGCCCCTTTACCCCTAAATACTTTAGTGTGTATCTCCTTAGAACAACTCTTAGAAAACCACAGTTTGATTATCCAATTTGGGAAATTTAACATTGATACAGTAATATTATCTAATATGTGGACCCTACTGTCTTTCATCACTAGTCCTAATAGTGCTTTTCTTCTTAAGCAATCCCCACCCTCACCCCTGATTTATGAATCCAGTTCAGGATCATGCATTGTGTTTACTTGCCATTTCCTTTTCCTCTTGAAAGCAAATCTTAAGTATAACAGGCCGTGAAGCCCACCTCAGTCAGTGTTCTCCTTGCTTTCTTGACTTTCAGGCCAGGAAGCTCAGCATAATCTTTGACTCCTTTCCATTTATGACTTTGCCCTTTAAATGAACTATCCCCTTCCGGAAGGATGGGATGCCTGCCTGAAATTCTGCTGACATGTGGCAGGGCAGAGGGCATCACTGCGGATGGCTGACTGTGGCCTCTCAGGGTGGTTTAACCTAGTGATTTTAACAATGTCTAATTCATAGTCTTATATGCCCAGAAACTTAAAAAAATATGCCCAGTAATGAACATACTTTAGTCTCATGCGTTGTCACAAAGTTCAGGTGAGGCTGATGAATAAAACGTCCTTCCTGTTTACGTATTTATAAGCTTAACAGTCATTTTTAGTTACTGGCATGCCCTCATCCTCTATCCACAGTGGGATAGTAGGATTAGTAGTCATTAATTATTAGAAATAATTAGAATAAGGGATAATTTTTTCAGGACATGTTAAGACCCAAAGCAGAGCTCATACACCTCTAAGTAATTGGAATCTCTGAATCCCCACCAGATCCGGCAGGTCCAGTCTGGCTGTAGCTGCTGCTGTAATGTGCCTCTCTAAGTCCCATTTTTCCTCTGTCCTCCAGATCTTTGTTGGACATATTATTTCTTATACTGGCCCTGAATGAGATATGTCAGTATTCTTAATCCAGAAGCTGTTTCTGAGGGCCTAAGAGGAATTCTTTCTCCTTCATTACGTGTTGATGAAACTAGGTTAACTCTGAGAAGGAACCTTCTTTATTTCTAGCTCTAGGTTCTTTTTTTCTCCTTTTCCTGCTGTGCCATGCAGCTTGCAAGATCTTAGTTCCCCAACCAGGGATTGAACCCAGGCCCATGGCAGTGAAAGCACCGCGTCCTAACCACTGGACCGCCAGGAAACTCCCCTAGTTCTAAGTTCTTAGCATGCACTTCAGGGTCACACACGTGCTTCTTAAATTTTCTGTGCACTTTTTTTGGTAATCAAACTGTAGACTTGATGTATCAGTTAGGACACGTGTGTTAGGAAGCAGCAGAAAATCCAACTAAACCTGGCTTAAGCAATAAATTGTAACTATAAGATCCAGCCATAGGATGAGGTTTTGGTGTTGGTTTGATTCAGAGATTCACGAGATTATCAAGGCCCTACTTTCCATGGGGTCGGCTTCATTTTCTGGCTGGATTTTCTCCTGGTGACAGAATAGCTGCAGCAGTTCCAGGCTTTACATCCATGGACCACATTGTCCAAAAGCAGAGCAAGTTAATTTCTCTCCCAAAGACCGCCAGCAAGTCTGCTCTCTTATTTTACTGGCCTGAATCGAGGCAGTGATGTCCATTCCTGAGCCAATGCCTGTGTTCAGGGAAATGCGACTCAGTGACAGGCTTAGGCCAGAACTATCGGACTAATGAGGAATTAGTGACAAGAGAAATAGGATTACCCAGAGAAAAACAGGGCCACCCAGGAGCTTTGCATGGTATCAGCTTCCCCGGAAGCACTTGGGCTACATGGCGGGTGGAGGGGGTTGGATGGATACCTGGGTGGAAATTTAACGTACTCCTAAGGAAAAGGGAAAGGAGGATGGATGTAGGGTAGGCAACTAACACAGTATCTCTTTTTTTCAGGTATATGCAGAGTTTTCTTGAACTTCTAGAATATGAAAATAAGAGCCCTGAAGATCCACACGTCTTGGATAAGTAAGTATGGTACCAAACTTACCTGAAAGTCAAAATATCTAGGTTAAAAAATGTTTTGGTGAATGGAACTCATGTCATTAAGAACCAAGAAGTACAACTTGGCCGAAAGCATTAGGTTTCTTAATGGGTAACAGCTCAACGTTGCAGTTTTTTAAAATTTGAGTTAAGAATTTAACATAGTACCAAGGGAATAATGACCCTTCCAATTACGCTTCACGATCTAATTCTTAATCCTTGTCTTCCGGTGAACTCGTGCTGGACACTCACTGTAAATATTGCAGTAAATGTTCCACCTAGTGGTAGTTTTAAGAAGGCACTGGCCTCTGTGTGTACATGAGTTTATGTACTTAGTCCTTTACAATTTGTTTTTAAATTTTCAATGCGATATTACATTTGAGCTCAGAGCATCAATAATGCTTTTATTTTGGAGCAGCGTAAAAGAGTATGCTATTAACATAACAGCTATTCTGAATTCTGTTGCTGTTGTTAGGCACGAAGGCTGCTAAATTCTCATGCTGATGGAAAATATTTCTGGTTTTTCCTTTTCATTTAACCGGGAAACGCTGACCCTAGCTCTGAGTGTGGTTTTTTCACCCCCAAGAGAAATTGTGTCCCCTTCACGTTACTTTCCTCCTCTTTCATGTACCCATCAGTGAATGCATATGGCAGGCCTTATGGACATATTATTTCTGTTGTGCTGAGGAATTTCTTTCTAAGTAGAAACCTGACCCACATCATTGTGACACCAAATGCCTTACATGTAGCTGTTCCATAAAAAGAACTAAGAAGCACCGTGTTACGTGAGAGACCTTAGCTGGAGGCATTTAATCCAGCTCTCTCAATTCACAGATAAGAAAACTGAGGTCCAAGATGTGAGGTGACTTCCCCAAGATTGTAACATTAGTTAGGAGCAGAGCTGGATCTGTAAATCATGTTTCCTCTTCCTTGGTACATTGCTCTTTGCAGTGCACCATACTGCCAGAACTGCTGGTCTGAGTCATGAGTAGCTAGCTGAAATGTAGTTACAGATTAAAATACAAAGGGAAAAAAGTCCTGACCTGTTTTATACTTTGCTAGGTGTTTTGCTAATGGGTCTATGAAATGTGGAAAGGGAGGCATTGGATTAGAGCCCCCAGCTGTAATGTTTTCCTTGTTGTAAGGCCTTGCTGTCATTTAAGTTATCAAAGTTAACTAAATCGAACTCAGAAGTTTGGTTTCTCAACAGTCATTAGCTAGTGACAGTTTGGCTGATATCCTCCAAATTAGGACTGACCTCTATAGCTTCAAATTTTGGGATATAGATTTGTGGAAGTTTATGATATGAAATTTCTTCTGTGTGTTTCCTGGAGTCCTGTCTCAGTTTCTGGAACAGGTTATCAGTCAGATGCGATTTATGGACGCGAGCCTGCTTTGGAAACTGCCAAGTGCTGGATCCAACGTGTACGAGATTGTAATGATAATAGCTCTCGCTCAGTGACGTTTAGTAACTTGTCCAGGTTGCCGTGAAGCTAGTTAAGAGACTTGGGATTGTAGAAGCCTGATGTTTGCAGTGAAGGAAGGAGTGGAGAGTTCTGCTCATCGTAGCAGCCTTTTCTTTTTATCAGTGAGAGGTTATATAGCAGTCATGGGCAGGGAAACCACTTAAGTAAAGTGAAAGTAGCTTAGAGGACAAGGATGTTTGTCATAATGATAAAGTTTAGAAGAGCCCCAGAATTGGGGAAGTAGTCTGAGAATTGAACCATTGAAGCAAGTCTCCTCCCCTCAGATAAGTTGAGGCACTTTTCTACTGTAATGAATTGTTTCAGTTTAGTAATATTTAATTTATGAATATGATGGGAAGAGCATTATGTAAAGGATAAATGGTCCATTAGAAAATTTCTTGAGAATATTATGACCTTATAATTTCTGAGTTGATTTATTCATCTTTGCTGTCTTTGCACATATGTATTTGTTACAGAAATATTTCATCATTGAGAAAAATAAGACTATTTGGGTAAATAAGGTTACTCCAAATTTCCATTACCGGGGGCCAACCACTGTTAACATTTTCCTTCCATTTACACTTTTAACTAGGCATATATATTTCTATATGTGTAGAATGTGTGTGTGTGTGTTCTACAAAAATAACAGTGTCAGCATTATAGATCTACACCATTATTAGTAGTTTCATAGTGGTCCATCTGCAGATAACTCATGTGATTTGACCTCCTGTCATTGGCTTTTAGAATAGTTCGTGGTTTTCTTGCTACTATAAGCAGTGCTTTAAAGAACAGCTCTTAAATGCAGCTGTTGGCCTTGTCCAGTTATTTTCCTAGAATCAATTCCTGGGAGTGGAATGACTTTCTTTGGGCTTTTGATATAGGCTGCTCAATTGCCCCTAGAAATGATGCATCAGTTACGCTCCCACACTCTGGCTGACAGTGGTTATTCTTTGCCAGTCTGTAAGCGGAGAATAGTGTTGCATTGTTTTAATTTGCTTTTCTTTTATTATTTTGAAGGTGAAGTTGTTGGTGTTTGCGTTTCCTCTGGTACATTTTCTATTGATACCAGGCCCCTTGCCTAGTGTTCTGTTAGGGTGGTCATCTTTTCCTTCACTAAGAATAGTAACTCTTGTGAATATATTTTTCCCAGCTTTCACTTTTTCTTGACTTTATAATGTGTGTCCCTATAAAATTGCTGAAATCCTGCATAGTCCTATTATTTGTTTCATCATGGTTTCTGCCTTTGGTATTAGAACAGCCTCCCTTTACTCCAAGGTTATATACTTATTCAGCTGATTTTCTTTTTCCTTTTCTACAGTTTCACCCTTTTACATTTAAGTCTTTTAAAACCCATTTCGGGGCTTAAAGTTTAAAATTGAGGTGTGACTTAAATTGTTAGCCAGCTGTCCCAACTAATTTGTTTCCCTACTGACTTATATTGTCACTTTATCGATATGCTGAATTTTTACACACACATACTCATTCACCCTTGATCCTGGTTCCAGGCTTTTTATTAGGTTCCATTGACTTGTCTTTCTGTTCTTAGTTACTATCCTCAATATATTTTTCCCTCTGCACTTTTACAGTAATATACTGGAATTCTTGAATAGGTTTGTCTTAATCACCATTGTTCTATCTACATTTCATCACCATATTTTACTGCTGAGGGAAATTCGTTTCAAAATTTTATTCTTAAAAAGTTTGACATTATTTCTTCATGGAAGCTATTTCTTTAAGACTCCATGATAAATCCTTGGAGATTTTTGGGATTGTCTTCATGTTGTCAGAAGAAATATTAATATATTCTGCAATTATGTATTCAGCAAACATTTATAGAATCTGTTTTATTAGTAATCACTTATCTGGAAAGTCAGTGGATTCCTAAAAAGGCATTTGAGCATTTTTTTTCTTTACTAGAACCTTCTACGTTTTGTATCTCTGAAGGAAGACTTTCTGTAGAAAGTTTCAAGCAAAAACTGAGTAATACTTTAGTTTCTCGTGAGTACTTCCTTGTAGCCTATGATGATAATGATGTCTCTGCCTTATAAAATAAATACCAACAGGTAAATAGTACTGAGATAGACCTGGGAAGCTTATACATTAGCCCATGAGATTTTGACCATTTTGACCGTTTTTTTCTTTCCTTCCCACACAGCTTTCTACAAGTTCTAATTAAAGTCAGAAATAGACACAATGATGTGGTTCCTACAATGGCCCAAGGAGTGATCGAGTACAAGGAGAAGTTTGGGTTTGATCCGTTCATTAGCAGTAACATCCAGTATTTTCTGGACCGGTTTTATACCAACCGCATCTCTTTCCGCATGCTTATTAACCAGCACAGTAAGTTGGCTTTTCTTGGTCCAGTTTTGAAAAGATAACCAGAGTGATTTCTCCGAAATGTTTTCCTGTTGCTTCATTTTTAATTTACTGATCTGCATTTTTGTCCAGAAATTTCATTTCTAGTTCAGTTTCTCCTAAGTGAGTCCTATCTATGAAAAAGCTAATCATTAGAACTCTCTGTTAAAAGAAATCCTTGAAAGGCTTTTTGGGTGCTCATATTTGAGACAGGACCACTGCCTGCCTTTTAAGCCTCTGCTGTTACATTCCTGGTGGGGGTGAGGGACCGGCTTTAATGGCAGCCTGGTGTTCATCTCTGAATACTTTCAGTGTCTCTAGGGTCTGTTCTCGTCTTCATTCAGGACGTCACATGTTTTCCTTTTTGGTTTTAAAAACATTGATACTAACAATATTGAACTGACAAGTTGGCAGTATGAGCATGGATCTTTTATTTCACAGTGATCAGTGAAATCAGATTAAGCGGGTTTGTCAAACCCTAATCTTGTATTGAGAGTTTTAGTCTCCTCTCTGGGCTGATAAGCAGATAAGAAAAAACAACAACAACTAAAATTCTCTCCACAGAAGCTTTTAAACTGATTTTCAGCGTGTTTCTTTGTCGGATTTCATAATTCTTATGAAAAAGCATCCAGGTGTCTAGAGTCCAATTCACCCTCTTTGTTGAGTCAGAAAATGGACAGAGCATCTTTATTTTACTAATGTGTTTTATTTGGATAGCCAAATGTTATGCAGCTATTAAATGTGGGTTTGTTCTAAATGTGTGTCTGTTTAAAATGTAAATGTTTGACAGTTTACAGGAAATTTATAGGGGAAAAAAGAGAACCCAAATACTATTTAAACTACTTAGATAACTACAGTTTCTTTCTGACCTACATATGTGTGTCTACATATATACGTACATGTTTTTCGATCGTTGATTAAGTTTGCACACCTTTTGGTTTTCTTCCACTTAATTAGTTGGCACTTTATGTGTTGGCCTAATGCCCATACTTGTCCTTTTTCATAATTAAAATCTCTACCTATTTTATTTAAGCATTCTCCTTTCGTGGAGTCTAAGTTATTCCCAATTTTTGTTTGATTTAAAAATAGCTACACATATAAACATTTGAATTCAGATTACTTTTTTCTTTGGGGGTCGTTTTGGTTTTTTTCAGAAGTAAAATTTTGCAAACCTTGTATATTATGAAAGTAGTTAAATGTACTTTTAAAAACGCTTGCACAAAGAGCGTTCGTGTGTAGTACGGTGAAAAATAAGCTCCACGATGGAGGGATTTGAAGTGCTCATGGTGAAGACCCTGTGCAAGCCTGGTCTAATGGTGCAGACTGCATTTTCTAAATATTTAGTGAATGTTGGAATAAATGTCTAGGGTAGTGCTGAGAAGGTGGGTAAACTTGGCTGAGGATGAAAGGAAGTTTTTTTCATCCAAGTCACGTTGTGTTGGGGAGAGCGCATTGGATACCCGGCCCGTGTCACTGCTTTAGGACCTGCTAACTGCACCTGGCAGATTTCACAGCACATCCTTCCTCCTCAGTTGTCTGATAGCTGATCACCCACCAATTGAGTGGATTCTGTTGCTCTAAGTCACTGTGGATGCTAAAACGGTTTTCACAATAAGAAAATCTTGTCAAAGCTTACAAGCCCCATATTTCTCTGTCTGACCATCCTAGCCTTCTGTGTTTTTAATCCTCTCCCTTTTCTCTTGTGTTTGTTTAGCACTTCTGTTTGGCGGTGACACCAATCCTGCGCATCCCAAACACATAGGAAGTATCGATCCCACTTGCAACGTGGCTGATGTTGTGAAAGGTAAGGAGGCCAACGTAACGTTAGCGGTTGTGGTTCCAGTAGGATTGTGGTTTCGTTGAGGCCGCTTGGCTGTAGGGTTATGGCGCTGAACTGTTTGCTGGTTCATCAGGCCACTCTGGGCCCAAGCCATTTGATCCAAATATGCCTTGTTCTTTCTAGGTGGCTCAGGGAAGCGATGCATAATTAGTAATGTTCAAAATCGGAGTTTCTACTTCATTGACTAAGGCTTTTCTTATAGTTCTAGCTAAACAGTAAATATTTGTTAGCTTAAGAGTCTACGTTTCAATTGCCACCACTGCCTGAAAATTTCAGAGAATGCAAACCCCTGTTACAAAATTCAGCTGAATTCACGTGTTTGTAAAATGTATATATCTTTCTGACATGCACTCCAGGTTTTAGAATCTACATGGCATTTGGGCTTCACGGGTTCACTGGATGTGGATCTGGACTCTGTTCCAGCAGCCTCAGGGTAGAACAGAACCCTAGAGCCATACGTTCCTAGTGCCTGGGCACTTGGAATTTGAACAGCAGTCTCCTCATTTTTCATTTAAGATAAATGCTAGCTCCAGAAAGCCTTCCTGGTTGTAAGTGATCCACCAGGTTCCTGGACCTCTTCAGTTTTCTTCGGTGTTAGGGTTATTCGCTGCAGCCTCAGATCCCCAGACTGTCCTCTTTCCTAGATTGTGTCTCCTCCTGTGGCCCTCCTCTCCTTATCTAAACACACACCGTACTAGTTTCAGGACCATAGCTCTCTCCGACCTTCATTGGGATCTCTGTTGCTCTTACTTTTTCTGGATTGTGTAGCTAAATGCCTAGGAGGCAGACGAGGGCCTTGTCTCCTTGGCAGAGCTCTCAGGCCTGCCTCAAGCAGAGTGACCTTTGCTCTTGGAGCTTGGAGGGCCAAGGGACGGTGCCCCATGTGGGCAGCCTCCCCAGTGGGGGAACAGACCAGATCTTCAGCCGCTAAAGCTAAGGAAAACCTGTGCTGTTTGGTTACCCTGGGCATCCCCCCGGTGGCCTTAGCTCAGGCTAGGCTTGTCAGGCTGCCCTGGCCTCTGTTTAGTTAGAAAACATGTACTCACATTACTTCAGTTACAAGTGAATAGGCTCAGCTTCAGCACGCTAAGAGCCCTGTATGTAGGTTTCTCTCTCACAAGATAACCCTCTGTAGGCCCCCAGCAGGGAAGGGAAGCAGGATTGGTCTTATCACCACTTGTATGTTCATCTGGCCCTAGCCCAGTGGCTTTTATGATTCAGAAAGCCTGGTTCAGGTAGTTGACTGCCCTTAGAAAAAAAAGGCACACATTCATAAAGCAAAAGTGCATTATAGTATATTGCATATGTGCCTTTTCTCTTGAACTGCAAGCAATTTGAAGTCAGGGTGTTTGTCTTATACTTGTTTTGTGACTCGCATAGAACTTAGTATATGCCTGTGTAGATGGTCAATAAATATTCCTTGGCTTGAGAAATGGTCAACTTTTCGGTAATTTACTTTTAAAGAAGCTTTATTATGGTACAATTCACATGCCATACAATTCACCCATTTAAAGTGTACAATTCAGGGGTTTCTGGTTTATTTACGGAGTTGTGCAAGCATCACCATGATCCAATTTTAGGACTTTTTCGTCACCCCAAAAGAAACCCCATAGCCATTAGCAGTCACTCCCTACTACCCCTCTCCCCAGCCCTAGGCAACCACTAATCTGTTGGGTTGGCCAAAAAGTGCCTTCGGTTTTTAAGTAAAAATAAAAGACACATTTTTCATTTTCACCAAGAACTTTATTGAATCACATACTCACCCTTTTGTTCCACTACCGTCTGCCATTTTTCAGGCAACGTCATAATTCCATCTTCCCAAAACTTTTTATCTTTTTGAGCAAAGAACTGTTTCAGGTGCCTTTTAGAGTCTTCCAGGAATTGAAATTTTTTCCATTAAGAGAATTTTGTAAAGACTGAAATACATTGAAATCCGAAGGTGCAATGTCTGGTGAATACGGCCGATGAATCAGAACTTCGCAGCCAAGCTGTAACAGTTTTCGCCTGGTCATCAAAGAAACATGCGGTCTTGCGTTATCCTGATGGAAGATGATGCGTTTTCTGTTGACTAGTTCTGGACGCTTTTTGTCTAGTGCTGCTTTCAGTTGGTCTACTTGGGAGCAGTACTTGTTGGAATTAATCGTTTGGTTTTCCAGAAAGAGCTGATAATAGAGGACTCCCTTCCAATCCCACCATATACACAACATCACCTTCTTTGGATGAAGACCGGCCTTTGGTGGGGTTGGTGGTGGTTCATTTCGCTTGCCCCACGATCTCTTCCGTTCCACATTATCGTACAGTATCCACTTTTCATCGCCTGTCACAATTTGTTTTAAAAACGGAACATTTTCATTACGTTTAAGTAGAGAATCGCATGCCAAAATACTGTCAAGAAGTTTTTTTTCACTTAACTAATGTGGAACCCAAACATCAAAGCAGTTCATATAACCAAGCTGGTGCAAATGATTTTCAGTGCTCGTGTTGGATATTTTGAGTATGTCAGCTATCTTCCACATGGTATAACGTTGATTGTTCTCAATTAACGTCTTGATTTGATCGCTGTCAACTTCAACTGGTCTACCCAACCGTGGAGCATCTTCCAGCGAGAAATTTCCAGCACGAAACTTCGCAAACCATTTTTGACGTGTTCGATCAGTCACAGCACCTTCTTCATACACTGCACAAATCTTTTTTTGCGTTTCAGTTGCATTTTAACCTTTCTGGAAATAATAGAACATAATAGGCCGAAAATGTTGCTTTTTTTCTTCCATCTTCAATATTTAAACGGCTACGCAAAATTTCACCAATTTTGATGTCTTTTTTTAAATGCACGCTGATATGACAGCTGTCACATACAATCTAACAAAATTGTTTCAAATGAAGTTAAAGACCATTAAGTGCTACTACTAGAGCCATCTTACGGAAAAAGCTAAACAAACCTTTTGGCCAACCCAGTACTTGCTGTCTCTATAGATACTCCTTTTCTGGACCTTTCGTATAAATGAAATCATACAGTATGTGGTCTTTTGTGAATGGTTTCTTTCACTTAGCACAGTGTTTTCAAGTGTCATCCATGTTGTAACATAAACCGGTACTTTGTTTCTTTTTATGGCCAAATAATATTCCACTGTATGGATAGACTGCATTTTGTTTTATCTGTTCATCAGCTGATAGACATTTAGGTTAGCTAGGTGACCTTGGACATGTTACATAACCTCTTTGGGCGTCAGTTTCGTCATCAATAAAATGGTGCTCTTGGCAATTCAGCTATGTCCTAGGGTTAAGTGAGATAATATATGTAGAGCTCCTGAAGCAGCACTAGCACCCAGGAAGGGCTGTAGGTAGACAAGTTCATGAGCATCCTTGGGCGTCATGTGAGTCATTTGCCTTCTCATTTATACCATTGATTATATATAATAAGTTGGTGCCTTTGCTTTTGTTTCTGGCATAAATTATAAAATATTTTAAAACATTTAGGACATTTATAAGACCCTTGAATATTTGATGAAATATTTCAAGAAATATTGTTAATTTTTTTAGGTGTCATATTGGTATTGTGGTTGTCTTTTTTTAAGGTGTCCTAGCTTCAAGAGAGGTATTTTGAAATATCACACATGATGTCAAATGCGTTGTGGGATTTGCTTCGAAATTATCAAGAGGTAGGGCAGTGAAAAAGATCAGGCTGTGTTGAGAAGTGTTGAGGCTGGTGATGCGTGCACTAGGGTTCTCCTCAGTGTGCTCTGCACTTCCGTCAGCGTTTGCAATTCTTCATAATAAAGTTGTAAAAACGTACTCCCTTTAAAAAAAAAGGTTCTGAAGAACCTAGGGGCAGGACAGGAATAAAGTCGCAGACGTAGAGAGAGAATGGACTTGAGGACACGGGGAGGGGGAAGGGTAAGCTGGGACGAAGTGAGAGAGTGGCATGGACATACATACACTACCACATATAAAATAGCTAGCTAGTGGGAAGCAGCCGCATAGCACAGGGAGATCAGCTCGGTGCTTTGTGACCACCTAGAGGGGTGGGGTAGGGAGGGTGGGAGGGAGACGCAAGAGAGAGGAGATACGGGGATACATGTATACATATAGCGGATTCACTTTGTCATACAGCAGAAACTAACACACCATTGTAAAGCAGTTATACTCCAATAAAGATGTTAAAAAAATACTCCTTTTTACCATCTCATTGTTTCTTCACAAAAAGTCTCTCACTAATTCTTTTTAGAGAGATTTTAACCATGAGTCAGTGTAAGTAGAGAAGTAACGGAGAGTTCTTGGCAGTTGTTAGGGCAGACGGATGAAGCAGCGCTCAAGTGAATCAGAGGATGAGGCTGGACGCTGGAGGAGAGCAGAAGCTGTTGTTTTGAGCACTTACTGTCTGTGTGGCTCTTACTGGACTTATTACATCCTGCCTGGTCTTGGCATCGTTCTGTACTTCTGTTGGTCGCTCTAATGGGGGTGTAAATTCCTCAAGGGCTGGAATTACTCTCATCCACGCTTGCATCACTCGTCTCAGGGACAGAAGTTTCATACCAAACACTAGCGGAAGATTGTGTGCAAAACAGTTGGATCAGTATTTGAAAGAAAGAAAGAAACTAGAAGTTTGTGCCTCCTGCTTTCTTTGGCCTTTTTAGTCGAGGTTTTGACCCTGGGCCAGGTCGCCTCCCAGCCTCTCCCTCTTCCCGCGCTCACTCACAGCTTTATCTTCCCTCTTTCTCCTGCCCCCTTTGACTTTATACCCAGTGAGTCCACCAGTTACCATGGACACATTTTACCCCATCCTCTCACGTAACCATTCCTACCACTCATCTGGCACAACTTAAAGCCTGGGCTCCTGGCAAAGCTGTATCCCATGATGATCACCCCCCCATGCCCCTCTGCCACGGGGCATGTCACCTCCCCCAGCACACTTCTACCCTCACACTCGTGGGGCGAGGGGCAAGGACTGCGCTGCTCCCTGTTCCCCACCGCTTCTTTCAAACCGTGTTTTTCATTTCTTCATAGCCTCTTTCCTTAAGACAACAGTGAAGGCTGGTTTCAGATTCTGAAACTGCATGAACCCGCAAAGCAACTTCTGCATCATCAGCTCTTCTGCCGCCTTCATTCCCTTCATAAATCATAAATCATACCCACAGCACACTGAGGACGCTTGGCTTGTCATATTTTCTAGAATGCCCTGATGCTTCTTCCACTTGGTGAGACATATGCTTACTAAGGGTCACTTACTTGTCCTCACACCGTTGGTGTAAGTTATACCACATGAATATGTATAAGTATACATAATTTATTTATACGTTATGTAAACTGAAGAAATGTGAGTACAAAAAAGAGACTTATTTCCGTAAAAACCAAGTCGAATGCTTTGGAAAGACTTGATAAAGAAGAGATTCTTAAAAATGTAATGAAATGACTGTGAACAAGATAACTTCTAGGTGACAGGGTGGCACTGAGTAAAAATCCCAGAAGGAATCTGCACTCGGATTGCTTGACAAGTATCTTTAAGTTTCTTGCACTTTAAAGAAATAGGAATTGGAATTCATAGATGTGTGTGATATTGTTTATCTAAGAAGTATCATCTGGAACCCCAAGCTGACGCCTCTTCAAAGGAGAGACATTGGCCTTATATGAAAAGATTGGTAGAGGAATAAATTGTGTATTCAAGTGTGTATTTTAAGTTAATGTTTACAATTGTAGTCATTTTATGGTTTCCCACTATCCAACTTTTTTGTCAATCATCCAACTTCTGTTTCTGTTTTGGTCAGTCAAGAGGACTAATACCATATTACCAAAATAATAAAAAGTGCTCATTGAAGAAAATTGAGAAAATGTGGGAAAAGAGAGAAGAGACCAAAAATCACCTGTCTTCATAACCGAGCAAGAACATTGTTTTATATTGAATTCATACCAACTTTACAGATAGCAACTGTGAATAATGTGTCTCTTCATATGAAATCCGTAGTACTTGTGTATTTCCCCATCTCCAGCGCTAATGCCCATCACACACCGCCTTCCTGGATGAATTCAGTGTCTGATCTGCTATACTCATAACCTCTATATTCAAATAGTTTTCCCAGCTAGGTGTATATAATCTTTATTCCTCAATGAGATATTAGTCTTAAATCAGTTACCTTTCCTACCATGGCAAAATTGGCTAGGCACCCTAGCAGGAAGCCTGAAGGTCTCTTTCCTCCCCGTGGAGAAAGCATGTTTTAATAGCTTTCTGTCTCATGCCCTGTGGACCCCACTTATAATTCTCTAAGTGTCTGCATACCCAAGCAGAAGCTCTTTCTGGCTCAAAATAAGACTGAGAAAAAATAAACAAGGCAGACAGCACAAACTATCAGAAGGCCTGGAAGTTCTTCCATGTCTTCTAGCAAAAAGGCACTGGAGTCTCCGCCCCCAAATGCCCCAGGGACAGTAGTCAGAGAGTCCCAAAGGGCCCACGCCTCCCCAGCTCTTCTTCCCAATACCCCCGAATGCTGTCAAGGAGAGGAAGAGATGTGTGTCAGCTTCCTTCAACTCTCAGTGACGTCTTACCATTCCCTTCCTCTTTTGAAAGTAGTTGGTATTTTTTCACTGTTTTTTTACCTTCTCCTCGTACCTTCTGAGATTTTTCAGCTAATCTTTACAATGTTGTATTAGTTTCTGCCGTACAATGAAGTGAATCAGCTATATGTATACATATATCCCCTCCCTCTTGGAACTCCCTTCCCCCAACCTCCCATCCCACCCATCTAGGTCACCATAGAGCAGGAAGCTGAGCTCCCTGTGCTATACAGCAGGTTCCCTCTAGCTATCGGTTTTACACATGCTAATGTATATATGCTGATCCTAATCTCCCAGTTCATCCCCCCCTTCCCCCCCCCCATGTCCACATGTCTGTTCGCTTCGTTTGCATCTCTATTCCTGCCCTGCATATAGGTTCATCTGTACCATTTTTCTAGATTCCACATATATGCGTTAATACATTGTACAATATTTATTTTTCTCTTTCTGACTTACTTCACTCTGTATGACAGACTCTAGGTCCATCCACATCTCTACAAATGACCCAATTTCGTTCCTTTTTATGGCTGAGTAGTATTCTGTTGTATATAGGTACCACATCTTCTTTATCCATTCATCTTTTGATGGACATCTAGGTTGCTTCCCTGTCCTGGCTATTGTAAATAGTGCTGCAGTGAACATTGGGTACATGTATCTTTTTGGATTATGGTTTTCTCAGGGTATATGCCCAGTAGTGGGATTGCTGGGTCATATGGTAGGTCTATTTTTAATTTTTTAAGGAACCTCCATACTGTTCTCCCTCTGTCTCTAATATTTTTTTCCCTTTTGTTTTAGGAAACGTGATTTACAAGGTGTGGGGGTTCTGACTTTTAATGATAGCTCTGCTATTGATTTTCTCAGCTGTGAAGGTCCTGCATGGTTTAAGCATAGTCAGATGTCCAGTCCAAATGACCGCTGTGTGCGTGTGTGCGTGCGTGCGTGTGCCCGTGCATGCCTATGCACGTGCACGTGCGTGTTTTATAGCCTTAGGAAGCCTTAATGAACTAACAATGATTCCATACTTAGATCTCTTGAGGCAGACTCTAGGAAACTTTTATGTAGAGGGTAGGGCCACTATTTTTATTTTTGACTAGACAGTTGTATAAATGCGTAGAAGTGGGGTGCATCTTGCATCATCGTAATTGAATGTGCAGAACACTGAAGCATGCCTCCTTGCTGCTTATTTAGCACAGTAATATCTACCTTTACACATCTGCAAATTATAGCGTCGTGGCAGTGAATGCTAGAATTAGTGTTGTAGAGCAGCTCCTATTATCCTCTGGGAGGTGCCTTCCATTGTGACCCTTTTCCCTCCTTTCTGTGTGAGAAACCAGGGAACAAGATGGAAAATCCTGTGATAAGATCGTTTTAAAGGTACAAACAAATACTTGGCACAAAAGTCAGCTCTCACAGTGACGTTAGCTTGCCTGTGTTGTTCCTAAATGCTCTTATTGCTGGGCTTAGCGTAATAGCACACAAACAGTTTCTGCAGAGCGTGTCATTATTCTGGTTCAGAAATAACGTCTTGTGCTCTCACTTCGGGCTCTTCAGGTTGCAAGTAACAGAGACCCACTCCCACCAACTCAAGAGACAGATGTATTAAAAGAACCTAGTTGGTCCCATGGTAATCCTAGGGCAGGAACCACTTTGTAGTCGGAGCTATAGAAATTGGAACTGGGAAACAGAAAGCAAGGGTTTTTTTCTGTGTAAGTGGGTTTGTCAAGTCACAGCCCCTCAGCCCCACTCTTGTCTGTAGACTGGCAGCCTTTTTAGGGCAGCTTGTTTAGGGCAATGACAGGCACTCCAGGCCTTCTAGATCATCATAACTCTTAAGTGTTTACTTTTGCCTTCTGCCCTGCCTGAGTGTCTCCATCCTGAATTCGCACAAGATGAATTTCATCGGCTCAGCCCGTCTTTTTGCCCACAGCCGCAGGTTTTAGGATTCTAGTCAGCCTGTGGATTGGTCGCCCGTACATTAGATGTTCTGCCCCCCACTTCTCCAGTTGGCTGCGCCTTGGGCAGTGGGAGAGGGTCTGGCACTTAAAAAAAAACCCCTGATGCTTCCCACTCGAGATGGGTTTTGGGTAAGTGATGATAGACATACCTTATTAGAATTGCTTTGTGACTTAAAAGCGTTTCTTTTTTTTTTTTTTTTGGTTGCGTTGGGTCTTCGTTGCGGCGAGCCGGGGGCTACTCTTTGTTGTGGTGCGCGGGCTTCTCACTGCAGTGGCTTCTCTTGTTGCGGAGCACGGGCTCTAGGCATGCGGACTTCAGTAGTTGTGGCTCGCGGGCTCTAGAGTGCAGACTCAGTAGTTGTGGCGCATGGCCTTAGGGCTTGAACCCGTGTCCCCTGCATTGGCAGGTGGATTCTTAACTACTGCGCCACCAGGGAAGCCCTTAAAAGTGTTTCTTAAAAGCAGCATACATTGTAAAGTAACCATACTCCCATAAAAATTAATTTTAAAAAATAAATAAATTGAAGGAGTAGGGCTTCCCTGGTGGCGCAGTGGTTGAGAGTCCGCCTGCCGATGCAGGGGACACGGGTTTGTGCCCCGGTCCGGGAAGGTCCCACATGCCGCGGAGCGGCTGGGCCCATGAGCCATGGCCGCTGAGCCTGCGCGTCCGGAGCCTGTGCTCTGCGACGGGAGAGGCCCGTGTACAGCAAAAAAAAAAAAAAAAATGAAGGAGTTAAAAAAAAAAAAGTAGCATACCTGTGACTCTAATGCTTTGTGGTCGTTTACCTTGTTCAGGCATTGTTTCTTTCTTTTTTTTTTTTTTTTTTTTTTGCGATACGCGGGCCTCTCACTGCTGTGGCCTCTCCCGTTGCGGAGCGCAGGCTCAGCGGCCGTGGCTCACGGGCCTAGCCGTTCTGCAGCACATGGGATCTTCCCGGACCGGGGCACGAAACTGCATCCCCTGCATCGGCAGGCGGACTCTCAACCACTGCGCCACCAGGGAAGCCCCAGGCATTGTTTCTTAAACTCGAGCTTTATGGTTTTGGATATCCTGTTCATGTTTGTTTTCTCACTCAAATTTCATCTTTGTCCAGTCTCTTATAAGCTATCTGTAAACAAACAATGGCATGTATTTGTGATAGAGGCTAATATTGGGTTGGCCAAAAAGTTCGTTCGAGATCATATGGAAAAACCCGAATGAACTTTTTGGCCAGTCCAGTATGTGATAGCAGGGTCCTCTGGTGAATTTTGCATAGCTTCTAATAAAAACATCTAATAAAATAGTGTCCATACACTTAAATTTTCCTGTGTGCTTCTTAAAACTGATTTGTGGCTACAATGGATCTGTTGGGCGGGTTGCCATGTGAACCTTCACCTTACTCTTCATGGCTCAGTCTTTTTTAGTTTTAGTCTTATGTGTTTATAGTTTGGGTATTCTATCCTGGGGAAGTAGAAATGTGCTACACCTACAGGTTTTTTTTCTTTTTTTAAAATTATTTATTTATTTGGCCATGCCAGGTCTTAGTTGCAGCACGTGGGATCTTCATTGCGGCATGTGGACTCTTTAGTTGCAGCATGCAAAGTCTTAATTGTGGCATGTGGGGTCTAGTTCCCTGACTAGGGATCGAACCCGGGCCCCCTGCCTTGGGAGCATGGAGTGTTAGCCACTGGACCACCAGGGAAGTCCCTGCCCCTACATTTTTGTTTGTTACTTTATCATCAGTACCTTATTTCCCTTGAAAACAGGTTCTTAAAACAGTGAAAATCACTCATGTTCAGTGGCAGTAGTAATCATTTCCTGATATTTCATTTTAAAGATTGGGTGGTAAATAGTGACTCAGATATATTGCAGATAAAAGTAATTTGATAAATTATCGTATTTTAAGATTTTGGTTTCTATTTAAACAATAGAAAAGTTTTATTAGAAAGCTTATTGTTAGTAGAACTTGCATTTTACTCTAGATATAAAGGAAGTGAATTTTTAAGCCAGTAGTTGAAGTTCGGTTGTTATGTTGGTGATTTTTTAAAAACTTTTCCATTCTTATGGTACTTCACTTAAACAGAAGTATCCCATTTGAGTATATATGTGCTGTCATACTCCTCAGTATTCCATGATCATTCATGGCCTGGGAGTGACAGTGATAGAATTAGCATGACCCAGCCTTGACTTTCTAGGCCAGTGGTCTCCAAATCTACCTTCTGTTCAGAATTTTTTTTTTTTTTAAGGCCATCTTCTTTGAATCTTTTTTTTTTTTTTTTTAAAACATCTTTATTGGGGTATAATTGCTTTACAATGGTGTGTTAGTTTCTGCTTTATAACAAAGTGAATCAGCTATATATATACATATGTTCCCATATGTCTTGTTCAGAATTTTTTAAATATGTGGATTCCCAGGCCTCAACACAGAGCTACTGCATCAGCACCTCCAGGGGTTCATTTAACCTATACTTCTTTTTTTAACTTGCTAATGAATTCTACACACACACACACAGGTTTGGGAACCACTCTAGCCCACTAGTTCCCAGTCTGACCAAAAAGAACATCTCGAATCAGTATAATTGATTGAACCTGGAGAATTTTTGCATGGGCAGGATTGTTCCATTTAACAGATGCTCACTGGGTGTGTATGGTGCCCAAGGCATTATGATGTGCCACGGGAATTTATAAAGATGCATATGAATATAGCTTTTAGCAGCACTGCCCCCAAAAGACTTTTGGCTGGCTGGTATATGTGAGTCTCGTTGTCATGTCTTGAGTTTTTCAAGGATCATAATGCCATTGTTAATTACAGCATTGATACACTGTAATTTGTGGTAATGCTTGAAAAATTCTTATTCATGTGGTTTCAGGAACGATATTGAGTCTTTGAGTTTCAAGTTGGCTGCATCTATCTGGACTCTCCTATCTTCCACATGTTACATTTGTGTCATACTTTTTCTTAATAATGCCATGAGGAACTAGCACATTTAGTGGAGTTGGGCTCATTTCCTGTTTTTTGGTGAATGGAAGAGCAGTTTAAACATCTTTAAAGGTGTTCTATCCTTGGAGGAGTTGTTTTGTGGAGATGTATTGGCATTTTATATGGATAAGGAAGCATCATTTTTAGATTTCAGTATTTATTGGTTTAAGTGTTGGGAGTTCTTGGTCAGCTTTGTGCTGTTATGTCGCTAGGTGGAGATGTAGCATTGTTTGGTTGTATAGCCACAGCACAGAGAGTGAATCTTGATTTTTCCAAAAGAACTGTACAGATGTTTGATGAGTTTTACTATACCCTACAAAAAAAACTTGTGAACTTAATATAATTCTAAATTGTAATTTTCTTTGTTAGGATTTAAATACAGTCCACTTTGATGTCTATTTTCACACCAATCAACTCTTTTTAAATTTTTTTCTCCTTTTGCTAACGTTTCCTTTGGCTGTCCTTCATTATTTCATCTTGTCAGAGAGATTCTGATGTCTCTATCTGTGGTTCTTTATAGTCGTTTAATTCTCTTTTTTAAATATGAATTTATTTATTTATTTTTGGCTGTGTTGGGTCTTTGTTGCTGCACGTGGGCTTTCTCTAATTGCAGCAAGGGGGAGCTACTGTTCGTTGCGATGCGCGGGCTTCTCATTGCAGTGGCTTCTCTTGTGGAGCACGGGCTCTAGACGTGTGGGCTTCAGTAGCTGTGGCACGTGGACTCAGTAGTTGTGGCTCACAGGCTCTAGAGCACAGGCTCAGTAGTTGTGGCGCATGGGCTTAGTTGCTCTGCGACATGTGGGATCTTCCCGGACCAGGGTTTGAACCCATGTCCCCTGCATTGGCAGGCGGATTCTTAACCACTGCACCACCAGGGAAGTCCCTATAGTGGTTTAATTCTAAGAGTTTAATAAGATGAGAATTTTTCCTCTGAGGTCAAATATTATGTAAAATTTAAATTTAGTAGCAATAGGAGGGAAATGAACCAAACCTTATAGTCTGAACATACCCATATCTTATCTTTTGTATTATTTTAGATTAACTGTCAATTTTTAATGTATTTAAATTCTGTCAGGCTTATTTTTCCCCCTTTCTTCCTTCCTTCCCTCTTTCCTCTTAACGCTTGAATCTTAATTGTCTACTCTATGCACAGTACTGACATGGGGAATATAAAAGAAGTACGAGCCTGTCTCCAAAGAGCTGATATACACTTGAGGACATTGCAAATGCAATCATGAAGCATTTTAAAGTAATTTGAATATCTGATCTTTAGAAATTGTAAAGGTGGAACTTAAAAAATCTTCTCACTTTGGAAGACAGTCTGGCTGTTCTTCAAACGTTTAAACATACAGCTGCTATATGATCAAGCAATTTTTCTCTCCTAGGTCTATACCCAAGAGAAGTGAAAACACATCTTCACTAAAAAAACTTGGACGTGAATGTTCGTAGCAATATGAATGAACATCTGAACGCTCATTTGTAATATCCAAAAAATGGAAACAGTCCAAATGTCTGTTGATGGATAAATGAATAGACAAAATGTGACATATT
Source organism: Phocoena phocoena (assembly GCF_963924675.1). Taxonomy (NCBI): domain Eukaryota; kingdom Metazoa; phylum Chordata; class Mammalia; order Artiodactyla; family Phocoenidae; genus Phocoena; species Phocoena phocoena. The sequence goes on from NC_089240.1 coordinate 20,648,010, forward strand.
TGCATAATACAATATTAATTCAGTAATAAAAAGGAATGAAGTACTGATGTATGCTACAACATGGATGACCCTTGAAAACATTATGCTAAGTGAAAGAAACCAGTCACAAAAGGCCACATATTGTATGGTTCCATTTATATGAAATGTCCAGGATAGCAAACCTATAGAGATAGAGTAGATCCGTGGTTGCCTAGGGCTGGATGCGGGGGTAATGACTGTTCATGGTTATGGAGTTTCTTTTGGGGGTGATGAAAAATGTAAAATTAATTGTGGTGATGGATGCACAACTCTGCAAATACACTAAAAATCATTGAATTGTACGTGTGCACTTTAAATGGGTGATTTGTATGGTGTGAGAATTGTATCTCAATAAAGCTGTTTTTTAAAAAAAGTAGGTCATCAAAAGGTTTAAAATTTATCAAACCAAGGAATATTTATTGACTAGCTAACAGGCATGAAATAAGTTCTATGTGAGTTATGAAACAAGTGTAAGACAGAAACCCTGACCTCAAATTGTTTACAGTTCAAGAGAAAAGTACACATGCAGTGTAAAATAATGCACTGAGCTTTCTGAATTTGTTCCCCATCTTTTGGATGTACCTTCCTGAATTCTCTCTTCTATTCATCTCTGTAATGGCTCTGATCTTCTTACCCTTTGTCCTTTTTTTTTTTTTCCTTTCAAAAGCAAACTGTTGCTCCTCAGACTTTGATAAAATAACAGCCCCAACCTGTTACCTTTAACTAACTTAAAGGACATTTAAAAAGTGTTTTAATTTTATTGAAGTATATTTGATTTAGAGGACATTTCAAAGCAAGAGTAACGTCTCCAATAACTTAAATTGTGTGCCTCATGGAAACCTGTTCCTTTAGCAAATACTTGTTGACGTTTAATTTACAAATAATTGGCAAATCTTAAGATGGTTGCCATTATTATTTTTGAAATTACAGCAAGTATCTTTTTGGTACAGTTCAGTCAGGTTGCATGCTGTTCAGAAGTATAGTCTTGAGTTTATAGATTTTTCATGAAAAATGCCTCTTAGGAATATTTAAAAGTTAAAGCCATGTTTAGTATAAAGCTGGCTATGTCATCATTAGTGCAGTATTTTGATATTGTTGTGGTCATTAAAACTAAAAGAGAAATTTTGGTTCAGTTATTGTAATTCTGTTGTAGCCAAAAAGGGCTGTTTTTTAAGGCAGTAGTTGATGAATTCTAAATCTGTCAGGTTACAGATTGTCCTTGTTTCTTTATTCTATTGAGTCTATCTGTCTGAGTCCATGCTGTTGGTGCAGCAGCTAAACTTCTCTCTCTCTTTGCAGATGCATATGAAACTGCCAAGATGCTTTGTGAACAGTATTATCTGGTAGCTCCAGAGCTGGAAGTTGAAGAATTCAATGGTAAAAGAAAAATAATTTCAGCCTTAAATACAAAGAAGCTGACTAAAAAACTGATTATACCTGAGCTATATTTCAGTGAGATCCTAAAATTGTGCTGCTTTTTCATCTCTCTGTGTTTTTAAAACCTTTTTTATATCTCTGGTCAGTGAGTTTTTGTACAGGAACGTGTTGTCTATTAGAGCTCCAAGCTCTTGGAACAGAAGTAATCAAGGTGGAAGATGCACAGAGATGTGAATAAGCAGTTCTCAAAATAACCAGTGCAAACAGTCAATAAACATGTAGAAAAGTGTTTACTAATCAAAGAAGTACAAAGAAAAACATAGAGGAATGCCATTTTTGTCTTTCAGAGTGGCAGTGATTAAAACATTTTAATGCTTTGAATTGCTGCCCAGAAAAATACTCTGTCCCCCAAATTTACACATTTCTGATATACGTTTAAATTGGTATAGCCTTTCTTTAAAAAAAAAAACAGGCTAACAATGTTCTTTCTCTTTGGCCCAGTAAGTTAAAGTAATAATGGTTATATTCTTTGGTCCAGTAAATAAACTTCAGAAAATTTATTAAGAGAAAATAGGGACTTCCCTGGTGGTCCAGTGGTTAAGACTCTGCGCTTCCATTGCAGGGGGCACGGGTTCGATCCCTGGTCGGGGAACTAAGATCCCGCATGCCCCTTGGAGTGCCAAAAAATAAAAGCAAATAAATAAAAAATATGTGAAAGTCATGAAAAAAATTTTAAATCTGTCAAGAACCAATACTTAAAAAAAAAAAAGGAATAAAGACGCAGACGTAGAGAATGGACTTGGGGACACGGGGAGGGGGAAGGGTAAGCTGGGACAAAGTGAGAGAGTGGCATGGACATATATACACTACCAAATGTAAAATAGATAGCTAGTGGGAAGCAGCCGCATAGCACAGGGAGATCGGCTCGGTGCTTTGTGACCACCTAGAGGGGTGGGATAGGGAGGGTGGAAGGGAGATACAAGAGGGAGGGGATATGGGGATATACGTATACGTATAGCTGATTCACTTTGTTGTAAAGCAGAAACTAACACACCATTGTAAAGCAATTATACTCCAATAAAGGTGTTAAAAAAAGAAAATAGAGATGTGCACAGATATATGTATAAGAATGATGATCAGAGTAGTTTTCTTACAGAGAAAAATTAGAAAACAACCCGTTTTCCACAATAGGGAATTATTTAAATAAATTCTGGTATACCCATAAGATAGAATACTATGCAACGAATCAAAACAATGCTTTAAAGAATATTTAATGTTTGAGAAAAGTTGCGTTTTTAACCACAGGCTATAAAAGCTCATAATAGTGCGAGTTCATTGGATAATAAGTCGAAGGATTTATACCACCAAAATACAAACAGCAGCTCTCTGGATGGGGGGTTTTAGCTAATTTTTATATTAGTTGTGTGAAACTATATTTACATGTTACTTTTATTTTTTTATTTGTAGGTTATGAAAGAGACATACTTATCTCTAAAAATACAAACATAGATATAGAGTAAAAAGTGAAAGTCCCCACTACTCTGCTCCCATACAGAGTTTTGTTTTTTACATAAATGAGGCTAAAACCATACATGTTCTTTAACTTGTGTATTTCACTTCACCTTAAAGATCTTTGCATGTATTAGTGTCATTTAGAGATTATCCATAGTGTAGATTATCATAATTTATTTAATCGTTTCCCATTGGGTGGATTTCTGATTTTCCCATATTCCATATAATGAGGCATAAAGGGGTGTGTGTGTGTGTGTGTTCGGAGCGTGGGAAAAGTATGAACGTGTGGAAGTATTTCTGTAGGCTAGATTCTTAGAAGTGTGGAACGACTGAGTCTTAGGGTATGGGGTCTTAGGGTATGGCATTAAAGATAAACCACATTCCCTCTCAAAAATATTCCAAAAATCGATTTCTCTTATACTGAGTTCAGAATGTGAAGACTTCAGGCTGCCGTCATAGGACAACTGCCCCTATGTTCTACTAGGAGGTGTGGAATCGATGCCACTTTCAAAGTCTCTTGGGTTCTCTGAGAAGAGTTGCACCCCTGTTTTGAAGAAATATACCTCTAGCACCAAGTGGATTTTGCTTGAGCATTCCTGAGTAGAAGCATCTTAATATTCTATTTCTTCCTACTGGCTAGGCGGCGCCTGACCTCACTGTCCCGATTTCTATCTGTCAAACAAACATGGAACTTAAACTCACCGGTAGTAATTAATTGCTCGGTAGTAATTAATTGCTCGTTCGCATGAATGGTAGCCTCACTCACTCTGAAGGCCAGAGCAGCGAGCCTGGTCTTGCTGATTCCTGGGTGCCGGCCAGGTCAGCACGTTCCTTCCCAGCGAGGCTGTCACAACGGGCAGTGCACCCCACCAGGGGAGAAGCTTTCCAACCATTTTTGGCATTGTCTCATGCGTGATTTTTGAAGCCCTTTTTCCCATCACTAAGAGAAATGGTGGTTATAGGTAGCTTCTAGTTTCCTGTTGCTTTGGGGCATGTATTTACGATTTCTATTATTTCTTGAATGCCAAAGCTCTTTGTGAGTGCGGTTAAGCACTGCAGTTGAGCTCTAACAAGCTCCGTGTTAGAGACGGAGGTCAGAGGTTGGTCCTGAACACCTTAAGCAGACACGGGCTTTGTCACGGAGAGAGAGTGTGTGTGACTGTTTTCCAGCGAGGAGTCAGATCCAGATTCTGTGGATTCATTTTCAGAGCCCGTGTGAACTAGCATAGCATCCCCTTTCAGGATGCTTCCATTCTCCTGTGCTCTGCACTTCAGAGGACTGACACTGCCATGAATCCCAAAGAACAGTTTGTTGCTACCTGAGAATTTAAGTTCTGTGAGTTTGCCCTATGATCTCTCTTTCTGAAGTTTCGATTTTTTTCCTTCCCAATGCAGACCCCTGAGAAAGTAGTAAATAGGATTATGCAGAACATACTGTGTGAACACCATCATAATTTACGGTTATCACTAGCGTTCTGAATATTGGGAGCTAGCTGTAGTAAACTTCTTTTTTATTCTTTTGGTAACACATTTCACAGGAAGATTAAAAACAACAGAATTTTATTTACCTTACATCAGGTTTCAAATATTTCTGATTAGCTACTCGCGGCAACCCATGTGGGTTGCTCCAAAGGTGGGTAGCCATTCTACCGTGCTTGTTCTCAATATTCTCATTCTCTTGAGAAATCAGTGGCCAAAGCATTAAGCAAATAAACATTTTTACCTTACATTTTCGGCATCCGTATGGTAAGGCAACATGGCTTAGAGGAAAGAGGTGAACTTTGTAGCCAGCCAGGGGGTGGAAATCTGGATTCTGACACTTAGGAGACAAGTCACTTTGCTGCTGTGACACCCACATTCCTCATCTGTAAGCTCTCCTTGTGAGGTGATAAAAGGATAATGTTTCTAAGGCCTCAAGCAGAGCACCAGGCATGTGCTGGACATTTAATAAAGGGTGGTTACTGGAAGTCAGGGTTGACTTGGGAAAGATAAGACGTATGGTTGCCACACTTGGATTTTTTCACCATTTCTAGATTAGTCTTTCCTGTCAAGAGGTTGATTTATAGCTTCAGGTTTGGTTGGAAAAGTAAAGATTTCAGTTCGCACTATGTAAATTTTGTTGTAAGAGGGTTCGTAGAAAAGGTGTGCATCTATCCTGGAGTCTTTGTCCTCTAGTTTTCTCAAATTGGATACTTTTGTGGCTATCTTTAGTCAGGTGGTTCTACACAAGAATAAGAAAGCCATTACTGGTAGTGCTGTTAACACTGTCGAAATTAATTTTTTAGTAGTGGTAATAGCCAACATGTATTGGCCGCTTACTATGTGGCAGGCTCTGTGTAAACTAGTTTATCACTATTATGTCATTTAACCCTTATGTTAACCCACTGAAATATGTACAGTGCTCATTTTAGAAATGGAACACTGGAGGCCCAAATGTGTTAAATTCCTATCAATATACAGCCCTCCCTTGGCGTCTGCAGGTGATTGGTTCCAGGAGCCCCCGGGAATTCCTAAATCTATGGATGCTGAAGTCCCTTATATAAAATGGTATAGTATAGTCAGCCCTCCATATCTAAGGCTTCCGCGTCCATGGGTTCAACCAACCGCGGATAAGCTTCTCTTATATTTCTCTTAAATGAATTTTTTCTGCTTAGCCACCAGTTTTTTTTTTCATGCGTATAGGAGAACTGTCTGAAGATAAAACTCTTTCTATCCTACGTAGAGTTCTTTGGCATTTATTAAATGTCGCTTCAACTAATGGCGTTTGGAGCAATGACTGTGCAAATAGGGACTTTATTATTTCTTGAGTCTTGAGCATGAAAAACCTGGGCCATTTTTCCATTGACTTTCTAAAATGTACCCTTAGATGGAAAATTCATATTCCATTTATGTCTTATTTTAGAAAGCCTGCTAACATCTATTAAGGGTCTACTATGTAAAAGCCCCTCGACCCAGGATTAGGGAAGAGTCATGGACAAAGACATTTGACATGGTTTTAAAAGGAAAGAAAGGGACTTCCCAGGTGGCACAGTGGTTAAGAATCCGCCTGCCAATGCAGGGGACATGGGTTCGAGCTCTGGTCCGGGAGGATCCCACATGCTGCGGAGCAAATAAGCCCGTGCCCCACAACTACTGAGCCTGTGCTCTAGAGCCCACGAGCCACAACTACTGAGCTTGCGTGCCACAACTACTGAAGCCCACATGCCTACCGCCCGTGCTCCACAACAAGAGAAGCCGCCACAAATGAGAAGCCTGTGCACTGCAACAACACTCACCACAACTAGAGAAAAGCCTGTGCGCAGCAACGAAGACCCAACGCAGCCAAATAAATAAATACATTTATTTTAAAAATAAATAAAAAATAATAAAAGGAAGGAAAGACATCTAAACTATAATGTTCTCAAAGAAAAGTACAAGTAATTGAGCAAGCCGTCAGATGGATCCTAGAGAATGCTGGTTGAACTGAAAACAAACAAACAAAACAAAGCTATCAAAGGTATTTTAAGTTCCCTGAGATCTGGAGTGAAAAGGTTGACTTCAGAAGATTATTTATATAACTAATCACGCCTTTCGGTACAAGATAGTCTAAGCATTCAGTGTGCTCCTAGGGCTCCGTTAAAAAGACAGTAAAGAAATACAAAGAAAAACAGCAAAGAAACCAGGGGGACTCGTCAGTGGGCCATTGATCCCACCTCCTGCCAAAGGGTAACGAGATAGAAGTACACTGGCTGATTAATGGGACAGAGCAGAAGAAACCACGAAAGAGGAGGCTGCAGCAGAAATGGCATCAGATGATCCTGGAGGGACTCTGGGAGCAGAGCTGGGAAGTGTCAGGGACTGGATGGGGAAGGTAAAAGATGGGGGTTGATAGAAAGCTGGTCTCAGGTGGAGTAAGGATGGGTGATGGAAAGCAGCTTGACTCTGGCTGTGCTCTGCCTGCCAACATCCACGAGCATTTTCCCCTGGGCAAAAATCAAGGTAGTTTCTTCAAGAACCTGGGTAAAACTAGGTCTGTTCGTGTGAGTGTCATCATCCCAAAGTAAAGCCCTCTTCATTCCGGCATTTGGGGGACCCTCTGGTCAGAGGCCAGCTTGCTGTCCGCTCATCCTAAAGCCAGTGGAAAAGTCTTGACCAGGTACACAGAGCTCCACGTCAGCCTTCCCACTTAGGAGAGAGCCGTAGGGGGAAGTCAACACCAGCTCTCTCAAACAAACAATCCAGTTCCTCATTCTTCAACAAGAATTTTACAACCAAGATGTATCAGACCTCGGGCGAAAAACCAGCAGCATGAGTGGAAACCTGACTGGCATTAAACTTCTCAGCTGCGCTGTCATGGTCAGAAGACCCCTCTCCCTCCCCCCTGCCTTTTTTTTTTTTTTTTTTTTTTTGGCTCTGTTGGGTCTTCGTTGTGGTGCACGGGCTTCTCACTGCAGTGGCTTCTCCTGTTGCGGAGCACGGGCTCCAGGCACGTGGGCTTCAGTAGTTGTGGCTCACGGGCTCTAGAGCACGGGCTCAGTCGCTCTGTGGCATGTGGGATCCTCCCGGACCAGGGCTCGAACCCGTGTCCCCTGCATTGGTAGCCGGATCCTTAACCGCTGCGCCACCAGGGAAGTCCCTCCCCCTGCCTTTCTAAATGCTGTAAGAAATTGATTTCAAATCCAAATTCTGTACCTGGTGAAACCTCCAATCAAGTGAATCAGAGGTATAAGGACTGAGAAATGTATTTCCCATGCATAGCTTTCTGAGGTAGTTTACGTGACTGACCTAATGGTGTGTATAATGTGGGTATAAGAAATAGCAAAAAATATTCTAGAACTTCAATCAAAAACAATTTGAGGATGATGGCTGTGCAGCGTGTTTGGAAAGCAGTTGATTCTAATTTGAAAAATCTTAAAGAATGGAATGGATCCCATGCAATAGAAAAGAGGCTGGAAGATCTCAGTGATGTGGCAGGGAAAGCATATGTCTCTTGTCCAGTTACCCAAGAAGAGGAGTATCAGAAAGACATGGTCCAAATATTCGGCAACCTTAAAAGGTAACATGATTTTGAGCAGTTGGAGGTGGATAAAGTGAATCCATTTCACCTTAAGGCTGGTAATATTCTCCTTCAAGTGACACATGACTCATGACACATTGGACTCATAGGGAAAGAAATGTCACCCTGGTCTCTTCCTGTGGCCGATCTGCAGTGAGCAATATTTACCTGGTTATGTTACCAACACAATCAATGTTCACCTTTTTTATCTTTTCTACAGGGAACCCACTTTATTTTTTTAATTTTTGTTGAAATATGGTTGACATATAATGTGTTAGTTTCAAGTGTACAGCAAATTGATCGTTGTACATGTATATATATGAAGCAATATGTAATATTAGATAAAATAGAATTTCACGTGCTGAGAATCCATAGGAACTGATAATAAAAGTCAAAAACTTTTTTAGCTTTAATATTTTTTATTGAATATAGTTGATTTATAATGTGTTAATTTCTGCTGTACAGAAAGTGATTCAGTTATACATATATAGACATTCTTTTTCATTATGGTTTATCACAAGATATTGAATATAGTTCTCTGTGCTATACAGCAGGACCTTGTTGTTTATCCATCCTATATATAATAGTTTACATCTGCTAGTCTCAAACTCCCATTCCTTCCCTTCCTACCCCTCCTCCCCCTTGGCAACCACAAGTCTGTTCTCTATATCTGTGAGTCTGTTTTTGTTTCGTAGGTATGTTGATTAGTATCGTATTTTAGATTCCACATATAAGTGATATCATATGGTATTTGTCTTTGTTCTGTCTGACTTCACTTAGTTTGATAACCTCTAGGTCCATCCATGTAGCTGCAAATGGCTTTATTTCATTCTTTCTTATGGCTGAGTAATATTCCATTGTGTGTGTGTGTGTACACGCCACATCTTCTTTATCCGTTCCTCTGTCGATGGACATTAGGTTGCTTCCATGTCTTGGTTATTGTAAATAGCGCTGCAGTGAACATTGGGGTGCATGTGTCTCTCGAATTATGGTTTTCACAGGATATATGCCCAGGAGTGGGATTGCAGGACCATATGGTAGCTCTATTTTTAGTTTTTTAAGGAACCTCCATACTGTTCTCCATAGTGGCTGTACCAGTTTACATTCCCACCAATAGTGCATGAGGGTTCCCTTTTCTCCACACCCACTCTAGCATCTATTGTCGTAGGTTTTTTGATGATGGCCATTCTGACCGGTGTGATACCTCACTGTAGTTTTGATTGCCGGCGTCACTCTTCTTGCACTTTGGGGCCACTATTAAATAAAATAAGTGTCACTTGAACATAGGCACTACAATACTGGGACAGTGATCTGATAACCAAGGTGGCTACTAAGTGTCTAATGGGCGGGATCTGTTGGACAAAGGGATGATTGACGTCCTGAGCAGGACGGATCAGGAAGGCATGAGATTTCATCACACCACTCAGAACTTATGAATTGTTTGTTTCTAGAAGTTGCCATTTAATATTTTCGAACCTCGTTTGACCACGGGTAACAGAAACTGCAGAAAGCGAAACCATGGACAAGGGGATATTGCTGTATATAGTACTTAATAGTTTAAAAAATAACTGATCATCAAAAGGTTCAAGATTTAGAATCAAAAACTCTTAGTTCAGGTGTCCAGTTCCAGGCCTCCTCCATTATGGCAGGCGAGTCGCATAACCTCAGCAAAGCCTGTGTCCCCAGCCACCCCCCCTGTGAGCCACACAGTGTTGTCATGAGAGTTCATTTGGGTAATGTATGTGCAAGCTCTTTGTAAACTGCTAAGAAGCAGACAAATGATTGCTCTCCTTTATATTACTATTAATTACTCACTTTATTAGAGGAAGTAGTTAGGTTGAAATCATAACATGGGTGTTCTACTTGAGAAAGCTTACGTAGTTTTGGTCTCTTAATGATTTCAGGTCACGAGGAGGAGGAAAGCCTAAATTTTCTATTATCTACTCTGTATCCTACTCTGGGATTCTGGGTTTCTCGGATTTTCCTCAGAAGATCCCTGACACAAGGAGAAAGGACTGTAGGTCTCTGGGAGTTGGTCTGCTAGCTGCGAGTAGTATGCCTTGTTTGTCATAATTTAACAGAACTTAACATTACTGTTTCCAAGTCTCCAAGAGGATGTACCCCTCTACCTCTGTGGCTTCACATTCCCCTGGCTGACCACTGGGGTCAGTGGTGGTGGTGGAGGGTGTCCCCCATTTTGAGAAACACCAAGTGATATTTGCATGACCTTCTGTAATGCTCTGAACATTAGGACGTAGGTGATGATATTCCAGTTTTGCTCAACTAAGTTCCAAAGAGAGAAATTTGCCTGAGGTCACATAGCTGGTAAGTGAAGGAACTGGATTTCACCCCAAGTTTGTTGGACTTCAAAGCACATGCTTTTGCTCAGCCCTGCCTTTAGAGTTGGAAGCCTACGTTGGCCTTTTGTAGAGTTCTTTTTTTATGTACTTGGAAGAAAGGATGCAAAGAACATTCTTGACTTTCTTCTAGTTTTGATCCTTACTCATTGACGGTTTTGTCTCTGTTTTCAGCCAAAGCTCCAGACAAACCTATTCAGGTAGTTTATGTGCCCTCACATCTGTTTCACATGCTATTTGAGTTGTTCAAGGTAAGTGGAATTTAAAAACATGGAAAGAGATCTTCATTTTAAATTACTTTGATTCAGGGCATAATGGATTCATCAGATTAGCATAAGAAAAAGGTTTTGCATAACCATTTAAAAAATTCTATTTCTGATGCCCTGTGGGTTTTATAATTTGTACACTCTGAGGTGAAAATTTGCTGTGTATAGTATAGTCTTCATGAATATTAGTACATATTGATTTTGAAGCTTAATTGTGCTTCAGTGGCTTTATGTAAAATCCATACTGTTTTTTCTTCAGATACGAGCTTAGAGATGCTTTTTAGTTTCCAGATCTGGCAAAGGCTTTATTGGTGGTAGTCAGATCAAAATAAAAACATGTTTATGCATCTTTATGTTTCTGAACATTAACCATGTCGGTGCATTATCAGTTGTTCCAGTCCTGAAAGATACGTTAACACTTTTACACATTTGAGTCAGTTTAGAAAATTCAGAAGATCTGACAGAGGCAGGGGACAAAGATGTGGAAGGGCTGGACCAAAAGAAAAAAGACTGTCTATACCTTAAGCTGTTGCTTTTATTAACCAGTAGCTAATGGCATGTAAGTAGCAGGATTACAGGCACAAGGCATTTGAGCTAAAATTTCATTTCTTCCAGCGTGTAAAACCCTAAACCAAACACCTGAAAAATCAGTTATGCTGATTTGCTTCCCAAAATTATGTTACTGATGTGACACTTAAGGTTGAGATGGGCATTCAGTTGTGAACTTGCTCTGCAACAGCTGTGGCTTTTTCAGAATTTCTTTTCACCTGACATTACTCCTACTTTTTTTTTTTCCAGCCAAATGATTAATTTTTGTGGGCAGCATGAATCCTCTCAGGCTCTCCGCCTTCTTTAGAGGAAGGGTGCTCTGTAAGTGCAGACTGATAGTGGGATTTAAAGCACACATCAGTGAGCCTCTGCAGCCTCATTACACGCGATAAAAACATCCCTCTTGGTTAAGAGTTGAATAATTTAAATACCCTAAAGCAAAATCGAAAACAGGAAGGAAAGGAAAATAAGCATTTAGTATGGTGGATGAGGCTAAAACGAGATAATAACAAAGTAGAGCATCAAGAAATTTTTCCTTGTTCTGAACACACGTTTAGTTAAGCTCTTTAGAGGGGAAAAAAGTGCCGTATAAATCCAACTGATCTTTGCCCCACCAAAGAAATGTTGTGTATCGGTAACCTTTTGCCAGTTTCTTCTTTGAAAGTTGTAGTTTGTGAGTTGGTGGCATGCTAAAAAAAAAGGTTCTATGATTTCAGAACTCAATGAGAGCGACAGTTGAACTATATGAAGATAGAAAAGAGGGCTACCCAGCTGTTAAAACCCTTGTTACTCTGGGTAAAGAAGACTTATCCATTAAGGTAACTCTTTATTTGTACGTATACTTGAATTACCAGTTAATTTAATAGTGTGTAAACATTGAGGACTCAAAGGGAAGGGAGGAGAACTGACAACTGAGTGTCTTATTTGTAAGTACTGCATTTGATCCTTGGCTTAAGCTACCTCGTTTAAACTTCATTGGAACCCCATTTTTTAGGGAGCTGAACAAGATCTCAAACCCAAGCGTATTGGAGCCTAACCCCACTTGCCCGCCTCCTTTGTTTTACACTGTTCACAAAGGGACCATATTTCGTTGGGGGTTCAAGTCCTTGCACGGTTTAGAGTAATCTAGTATGTACTTCATTTAATGAACTCCTTGCCTCCTACTAAGTATAGATTGATAACTTCTTGTTTTTCTTCCTTTTCACATTTTGTACATTACAGATAAGTGACCTAGGTGGTGGGGTCCCACTACGAAAAATAGATCGTCTTTTTAACTACATGTATTCAACTGCTCCGAGACCTAGCCTGGAGCCTACGAGAGCCGCGCCGCTGGTAAGCCTCTGAAACCGCTGCTAGAGGAAAGACCATTCACTAGAGAAGGGACAGAGCTGGCTCTTTCCCCGGGTTGTCGCATTAGCCTTGTTGCATTTGTATGTTTCCCGCATGGTTTGAAGGAGGGAGAATTTTATGCCACTGCTGCTTTCTTTATGACTCTTTTGGACTCAGATTTCTTCTCTAATTTGTGTCTAAGAAACACTCAGAGCTGAGTACTTACCTCCCCAATACAGAGAAAAAAATATTTCCCTGTGGTTAAGACTGCTTCTGGAGCACCATTTACCACCTGGCACTCCCCTTGGAGGGGGTGGAAGTTTAATAGCAGGTGAGCAGGGAACAGCACAGCATGTCTGGCTGCAGCTGGCCCTGGGCACTTTGGCGCTGCATACCATAGAGGCCCAAATCACCCAGGGCCTTTGAACTTCCCCCGCCAAATTTGTTTATATAATTAAAGTGTTAAATTATGAACACATTAAATTTTTTATATAAGCAGGAAACATATAGGTGGCGTATGCATTTTCAGAGCCCTTTCTGTCTCACTGTGGAAATAACCTTCAGGAAGTGAGGAAAGCCTCTGGTTACCATGGCAGCATTTAGATCCTGGTAGGGCCACACTTTCTTCCCTCGGCTGAGTGTTTCTAATTGACAAACAACAACTGAACCCTTTGTCATTAAGCACAGCAACATATCTGTCAGTCTGCAAAGTGGTTCAGAGTGTAAATTTTCATCTTCAAGTTGTACCTGACTGACAGGCACGTAAGATTATATTTTATATGTACGAATAAAATCCAACACTTAACACCATTTATTCTAGACAGGGTTTGTTAACACTGCATATTGAAAACGGAGAGGAAGTCGTTTACATAGGATTCCAGAAAGTTCTTGAAAGATCAATTTGAAGGCCATTGCCTTGACCAGTTTCTGGTACCTACTTAAATAAATGTCAAAAGAAAAAAAAGACACTACAGGCAAATCTAGAACCTTCCGCAGTTGTTTAAAAGGAGTATGGATCGTCTGTTACAGGTCTCAAAATAGCATCTTGAGGACAGCTGTCATGTCATCTTTTTTTTTAAATGACACTGAGCAATTGAAGTGAGAGAGCTCTAAAAGATGTGCATCCCACCTCCCATTTTATAGATGAGGAAATGAGGTTACTGGTTTGCCCAAGGTCATTGAGCTCATTATCGTCAAGCTGGCCCTGGCCATGTCTGTATTCTTTCCAGTGTGCCTGGTGGCTCTCCATTTGAAGAAATGCTTCCATTAGCATCTCTCCCAGTTAGTCAACTCTCCTCAGCTTTTAAGCGGGCGTGTGGGTATGTACTACTAGGAAACGTTAACTTCTTCATCAAACACCTTATTATGTTACAGCTCTGTGCCGTGACACACGCATTTCTTTTTCGGAAATGTCCTCCCAGACAACTCTTATTGATCCTTTGACACCCTGTCGGTGGACTTAATCAGAGGGGTCGAAGCTTGAGGAACAGCCCCTTCCCCTCTACCCCAGAGTGTTGGAAATTAGTCTCAATTATTCCTATCAATATCGGAGACCTTTTTTTTCTTCCCCCAACAACCTGTTACTGACAGTCAAGGTTCTATGACATAGAGGTATAGGAGGGTACTGGAATTGTTTTCTTGTCTCTAAGAGTATATGGACTACCACATGTCAAAATACTGCAGCGTTCCCAGAGCCTTAGGAAGTAGCTCTTAGGAGATTGTTTTCTTTTCATTGTGTTAGCCTTGGTACGGTTAGATTTCAACTCCCGTGCTGCTCAATTTAATTGAGCAAAGAAATCATAGTGGAACTTTGGAATGACGTGGTTTACTTTGGTTTCTGGTTCAAATTCCACTTGATTTGGGATTTAACAATGCTAACAATTTGCTTTAAAACGTTCAAAAAGCCTTAGTCCAAAATCGGAGTATTTCTGTCCTTTTCCAAACATGTGAGACGTATTTTTGCAGGGTGAAAACAGATTGTTTGCCATAGATGAGCATATACATCGTTGTAAAGTTTGGATCAATAATTTATTTGCTTTAAATATGAAGCAAGAATTTATTTTAATCTTGCAGATGGTCCTCAGACTCGATGTGTTAGCGTTTTGTGCCTGTCTCACCGTATTAATTTTCTTTTCTCGGTAGGCTGGATTTGGTTATGGCTTGCCAATCTCTCGTCTGTATGCTAGATATTTTCAAGGAGATCTGAAACTCTATTCTATGGAAGGCGTGGGTACTGATGCTGTCATTTATTTGAAGGTACTGCATTTTATTTCTGTTACATGAAGGCATCTTTACTTTTTAAAGCTATAAGTTCTAATAACTAATGGAGAATAGCACTATATCATCTCCTATATTCAGCTCGGATTTACTCCAGTTTTACGTGAAAACCAAGTTATGTCCTACCCTTGATTGTATGCTCAGATACAGCAAAATAGGAAACATGGAGAGGTAAAATTTTAAATATTGATTTTTAAAACCATAATTCTAAGTTGTGATTTTTTAAAAAATTGTATACCCATTGAAAGGACTAATCTAAAAGGAGACAGGTTTTCATAAACTGAATTCTTGTAGTCTTTTGTTGTAGAAACTTGCCGGCTTTCCCAAAGTTGCAAGAATTCAGTGCTCATAATATGGTTACCTAAAAGTCTGATCGAATAACAAAGTTCTCTGTAAAACAAGTTTTCTCATTCAGTGGTGGAGTCAGACTTTTATTTACTTCTAAACTCTAGAATATTTGGGGTATTTTCTGAATGTGTAATATGGGCACATAGTACAAAATTCTAAAGCTACAAAAGGGAGAACTAAGTCTCTCCCATCAGTGGCCCAGAGCCACCTGGTTCTCTTTCCCAGGGGTGACCTTGGATGCCAGTTTCATGTGGATCTTCATGGAAGTTGATTCTGCATTGATAAAAATATGGGGGGGAATCTGATTTTTTTTCACACAAATGATTATTTTAGCACTTTGCTTTTTTTTTAACTTTCCAACATATCTTGGAGATCTTTCCATATCAGTTCATACAGAACTGGCTCATCCTTTTAACAGCTGCTTAGTGTGTTATATGTTATACGATAAGATAACCAGTTATTTTGAGTGTGTATCTTAGATGCCAATGCATATAAATGATATGCTATTTGATATCACTTTATGAGCTTATATTTATAAATCTACTGTGTATGAAACTATTTCTTCAGGGCCCTCTGGGAGAACAGTTGCCCAGTGAACAGTAGTGTTTGGTCTAAGACCATATAGTCAAGACAGTTGAATATCTCACATCAGTATTAACTGAACTAAAATAGTTTTTGTTTTGCTCATGTGTACTTCAGTACTGGTTTTTCATGAAACCAGTACTTTCATAGAAAAAAGCTTTAATTTCATCCTGATCAGTCTAAGTAAATTACTTAGACTGTAATTTTAATATAACTCTAAAAATATATATATTAATAAGGTTTCTAATGTTTTAAATAATAAAATTTGGGTCAGTATTTCATGTGAGCAAGATGAGAGTATGGACCTTTGGTGTCTATTTTTGTTTTTCCTTAGGCTCTTTCAAGTGAATCATTTGAGAGACTTCCAGTTTTTAATAAGTCCGCATGGCGCCATTACAAGACCACACCTGAAGCTGACGATTGGAGCAATCCCAGCAGTGAACCCAGGGATGCTTCCAAATACAAGGCGAAACAGTAATTTACCACTTTTCTTTCTATTATAAAGTATCTGATTTTTCTCCAGTGTGTACCAGCCAGACGATCGATATTTTCAGCCACATCTTTGTGGTTTTATCACTGGAAAAGCAAAGTGATCCCTAAAGAAAGAATGGAGTAGCTTTTTCACCCCAGACAGGAAGGAGAGCAAGAATTGGGTAGCCAGAGTAGCAATTCCAATAGAGGCCTTGATGCTCTAGGAGTCCTTGCCCTGTGGAGGTATCAAAAGCAGTAAGCAGGGTTTATCCTGCCATGAATCTTCTTTAAAAAGGAATTAATTTGTAATTTGTCATCATCCATAGAATTCACAGAAGAATGTTTAGAGGAAGTCTGTAGGTGGGTTGAAACTGGAAAAATGAAGAAGTTCAAATTATCAGTCAAGGTAAACAAAATGTGGTTTATCCATCTAACAGTATTCAGCCTTTAAAAGGAATAAAGTTCTGACATGCTACAATAGAGATAAACCTTGAAGTCATTATGCTAAGTAAAATAAGCCGGATCCAAAAGGACAAATATTGTACGATTCCACTTACGTGAGGCACCTAGAAACAGAAAGTAGGATTGTGGTTGCCAGGGCTGGGGAGTAGGGGGAGAGCGAATTCAGTGTTTCACGAGGACAGAGTTTCAGCGGAGGAAGATGAAAAAGCTCTGGAGGTGGATGGTGGTAATGGTGGCACAACACTGTGAATGCACTTAATGCCACTGGACTGTACACTTAATAAAACATTTTCTTTACCATCTTAACCAGGTGGTAAAGTTTATGTACAATTTACCGCAATAAAAATGAAAAAGAGGAAAATTATCTATCATAGAATAGCAAGTTTCACTACTTTGTGGTAATAAGGACAATAATCCATTCTTTGGTTTCCAATTTTCTTTTTCTTCTGACTACCTTTAAGCTCCAACTCTGCTAGCAAGAGTAAAGGTTCTGATTATTTGTTTAATTTCAAGTAACCTTTTACTAATAAAAAAGCAGTGTATGAACATTGTAAAAAATCAGGAAATATAAAAAAGCAAAAAAAGAAAAAAAGAGAAACCGCTGTATTCCCATAACCCAGAGATTACCATTCTTAGAGCTTTATCTGTGTTCTTCCAGATATTTTGCTATTTGTTATACATGTATGTGTATTTTTCCCCAAGTGAGATCATACTTTTCATACTATTGTACAACCTAGTTTTATTTCATTTAACCATCTCCACCTTTCCATGTCAATACATTTTCATCGTGAAAATTCCCCTGATTTGTCCAAACAACAAATCAGTTCCGAGACCACATAACACATCTGAGTAGGTCTCAAGCTGTTTTTAATCTAGAACAATCTTTTGTTGTTGGACCATACCAGTTGTCCTGCAAAAATGTCCCACCTTGATTTGTTTGATTTTGTCTTTGAAGTTTATTTAATTTGTCCCCCTTTCCCTGTATCTCCCATAAACTGGAAGTTCATCTAAAGGCTCAGTGGAGCATTTTTTTGCTAGAATATTTCATAAATACTCTTGCAGAATTACACTCTGAGACCCATGATGTCTGGTTGATCCACCATTAGTAATGTTAAGACTGACCGTAATTCAGGTGATGGCTGTCTGATCCCTCCATAGTATAGTTAATTTTCCCTTCTCAACCAGAAAGCAATCTGCGTACTGTTATTTTGTCATGTTATTTCGGCACCATGCAACCATCACCTAATGGTTTTTAGCACCAGTTGATAACTTTGGCCTTAATCAGTAACTTTATTAATGTTTATAAAATGATGAGGGTTTTTTTGTTACTATCATTCCTTTGACAATTATTAGCTGACATTCTCCTGTAAAGTTCTTCCTCAACAACTAAGGTCATTTAAGTACCTTTTGAAGTACGGTTCCTCCTGGCAAGGCAGGATAAGCATTTCAGTCTTTCCCTTTAATTACCAATTTTCAAGGTGAGAAGTTGAGTTAAAAACCACCTTAAATTTGACCAATGAGTTTCTGGCTTTCTCTTTTTTAAGTATTATTATGGATATTGTAGATTTTTATTGCTTTGATGTGTTTCAATCAATATTTAACATATATATAAAAAGTGTTCAGATCTTAAGTTTATAACTTAATGAATTTTTACACCTATATTTCCAGCACGTGAAAAGGCTGCTTTCTAGTCAGACTCTCCTCCTTTTTCCCTCCTTACCATGTAACAATTATTCCAACTCTATCACCTATCACTATATCCGACTCTCTCACTGCTTGAACTTAAAACAAAAGGAAGATATAGTGTGTGCTCTTTTTGTGTCTGGCTTTCTGTGAGGTTCACCTATGTCATTGCATGTAGTGGCCATCTTTTTGATGCTAAAACTGGCACACCTTTGGCCATTGGAAGCTATTTTGAGCCAGATCCTTTGTGTTCCATTGATAAAACCGTATTCATCTTTGAAAGCTTCCTTGCTTTCTGGCCCAAGATGATGTCCTAGGCTTATCTTACACTTTGCCTAGAATCAGCCATTTTCCTCAAGGACTCCTGTTTCCTTTTAATGGGTATTAGAGACCCTAATCTGGGTGTTGGAGGTGTACATTATACCTTTTCTAGTCCCCTTTTCTGGGCAGAACTATAAAATACATATCTTTTTTAAGATCATATTGATATTTTTATTCGATTTTAACATTGTAATGTTTCTCGCTAATATTTTATTTGTTCATTTTTAAATTATTTATTTATTTTTCGCTGTGTTGGGTCTTCGTTGCTGCACGCGGGCTTTCTCTAGTTGCGGCAAGCAGGGGCTACTCTTTGTTACGGTGCATGGGCTTCTCATTGCAGTGGCTTCTCTTGTTGTGGAGCAGAGGCCCTAGGCGCTCAAGCTTCAGTAGTTGTGGCACGTGGGCTCAGTAGTTGTGTCGCACGGGCTTAGTTGCTCCGCGGCACATGGGATCTTCCCGGACCAGGACTCGAACCCGTGTCCCCTGCATTGGCAGGCGGATTCTTAACCACTGCGTCACCAGGGAAGTCCCTCGCTATTATATTTTAATTGTACATATTTCCTCTTACTCTGAAAACCTTGATTCCTAACATAGTGCAACAGAAAGGTATTTGTATGGAAATAGAGTTTATATAGCTTTGTGATTTTGTACCTTTATAGTAGCATTGGTCTTTTCTGATGAATGATATAAAGGCTATCTATATTGATGTTTATTCTCTTCTACGGAAGTATTGTGATGGACCTCTGTGCAATATTGCCGGACTGGTCACTCACCTCAAATGATGAAATCTAGAGGAGTTTGGTTTGTGCACGAGTGTGAGTGTACACACAGGTGTGTGTAGACACATACGCACACCATCCCTGGCGGAGATTAAGCTAAATTAGCATGAAACCCGTGGATCAGTTTCCCTTGATTCCATTTTCAGTCCGTATGTAAGTCAAGTAGCATGTGGGGCATCAGTGTGAGCAGTTAATTCCAGCTATGGCTCCGGTAGGGGGAGTTATTTGAGTAGCACATAAGCAGTCTTTATAAACATTAAGGTCCATTTGGATTGTTAAAAGATGGCCTTTGTTGAATATTGTTTTAAAGGCTGTTTAGGACTTCCCCGGTGGCACAGTGGTTAAGAATCCGCCTGCTAATGCAGGGGACATGGGTTCAAGCCCTGGTCTGGGAAGATCCCGCATGCCGCAGAACAACTGAGCCTGCGCCCTAGAGCCCTCAAGCCACAGCTACTGAAGCCGCGCACCTGGAGCCCGTGCTCCACAACAAGGGAAACCACCGCAATGAGAAGCCTGCGCTTGCCGCAACTAGAGAAAGCCCACACGCAGCAACAAAGACCCAATGCAGCCAAAAATAAATAAATAAAAATTTTTAAAAAGTCTACTTAAAACTTTAAATAGTTTAGGAGGTTGTATACTGCTTACTAAGTATGAGCCTTCATTTCTAATATCTTAGACAAATTTTAGCAGAAAGCAATTTTTAAGGTTTTAAAATGGTTAGCCTGATATTTCAGTTATACGAATAGCATAATTGGTGGCCACCTTGGGAAAGTATTTAGTAGGAATGGTAAATTCACTAGGGGGGGGAAAGAGAAATCCTAAGAAAATTTATTTCCTAAGCAGATTTTTAATTACAGCTTTACTGAGATATAATGCAGCCTTTTAAAGTGTACAAATTCAGTGGCTTTTGGTATATTCACAGAGTTGTGTGATCCTCACCCACTGTCTAATTTCAGAACATATTCACCATCCCCCAAAGAAACCCCATACCCATTAGCAGTGATTCCTCATTTCTAATCAGGTTTTTAACTGAGAGGAAAGAACTTTTTTAAAGTATATATAAGTCATTAAATGGTAATTCATTTTCTGTAGTAACCATAGAGAATAATTCTGAGATAAGGCACACGTCTTTGCATCATCACTGTAACTAAATGCTCTGAGTAAGTCTCGCGTAAAATAGGGAAGGTTGTCCTCATAAACTCACTGTGGATATTCCCATTATTTTCTTTGTAGGGACAAGTTCAAGACTAACAGAACTTTGTAAAGAACTGAATGCTTCGGTCCTCTCCATGAAGAAAAGATGGTCTTCTGCAAGTCACCCAGAAAGAACTCCTTTCCTCCACCAACTCTGCGTGTGGCACTATAGTTAATCCAGTGTTTGAATGTGTATTTGCTCTCTGTATGAGGTGGACCTTTTCCACAGAAGTTTCCTGTAGCTACTTCAGATCTTCCACTAAAGTAGTAACTTGAGTCATTTTTCGTAGTACGTTGCCGTGGTTTGGTTGGCGCCTGTCATAAGGGGACACAGAACCTCGTTAGCACTCGCGTCCTCATACCTCTGTCCTCGTCATCATAGAGTGTCTACAGTGTCCCCAGATTTCTCAGCTCCCTCCCCACTGCAGATACAGCCGATCTCTACTGTTGCTCTTTGTGACCAAATACCATGTTTGTCCCAAACCACCAGCTAAGGCCTGGGGAGTCCGGAAGTTGAGGACGTCAGCTTAGCATGTCTTGATAATTCGGTCCCTGGGCCCTTCCTTTCTCTTATGCATCCCTCCTCACTCTCTGATTTAGACTTTGGCCTTCTTCCATCTGACCGGATTCTCATTGTGAGGTATGGGTACTTTCGTGTTAGATCTTCCTCTTGGATGCATAGGTCTTATTTTGAAATTCATTTGTATACTTCCATTCTGTCAATTAAAACATTCCAAAAGTTGTCTTGGAATTTTTCACTTAACTGCTTGGTTTCAAAGATCCTAAGTGAAAGTCTACCTTCTGGTCATTATCAAGTTCGTAAAGAGTGGGAAGTGGAATTTTTATGCTTATGTAACAGTTTTACCTCTGAATACTGTCCTTTTGTCATGTTACATTCCTTTGTAGTTTTCTAAGTCCCTACGTGATGCACTTTACTAGTCGTAAAATAGGCCGAAGGGAAAAGTTCTTTCTCGTTTATTTTGAAAAATGCCCCAGGTCTTCATAATTTATATTTTCATGAAGTTTAGCCGGTTTTAGAATTGTCTGTCTGATTTTCAGCATAGTTTACTTTTTGCTGGAAGGTGGACTTGGCGGAGGACTTGAGGTGAGGAAATAGGAGCCATGTTGTATTTACTCTTAGAAACGGAAGCTGAGAGTCCAGATTAAAATTCACAAGTTATAAAGCTCCACAGGATGTGTTCCTCTTCACTATAGTTTTTCGTATATTTATGATCTACTTTGACTTCTGCTCTCTTTTAACATCCATATAAATGTTCCCATCCAGTGTTTAAGTATTGAATTCACTGAGTTCAGAGCTGTCACTTTTAAAGTATTCCTCCTCCTTTAGTCACAGTTTTTCCCTGGGTGGAGTTGTGCGCTGACCAGCTGCGCTTGGCTTGATGACACCTCTGTTTCTCTTAGTTCCACCAAATCTGATATTCTTTCATTTTATCATGTTACCTGAGCTCATGATTAGTTCCTTCATCTTTAGAAAGACCTCATCTCTCCCATCCTTAGAAGCCGCTCATCGGGGGACTCATAATTAGTCAGGTAAGAAAAAGACCGACGTACTTCCAAGATACGGGTGATGAGGTGGTCCGTCTGGAGGTCTGTTTCCTGAAGACTGAGTCAGTGTCTTGGGAATGGGGCTGTTCCATATGATTGTTTCCTTGTGGTATAAAGATGTAAAAATAATAGCCTTTGATTTTTAAAGACTCCAGCTTTCTTCTGAGTTTCACATCATCTATCAGTATCTTACTTGGCCTGCATTTCCAACCATAGCCCTTTACACTTTCACTTGTGATATGCTGTAAGGGAAGGAGGCAGCAGATTCGGGAGTGTTCCCTCCTGCTTTGTTCTGTGTGCTTGAGGAATTCCCATTGATTGATATGCCCTCACCCCAAGCTCCATGTAAAGGTTGCAGATGGAAAAGCTGATGTGAAAAAAGCCTATGATATTCCTCCCTTTTTAGGTCTTTTTCAAAAGTAAAGATTTCTTTCAGTGTTTTAATGACTTAACTGGTAGTCCTCTACTGATATACGTTTTGGCTTACTCATATCCATCTGACACCGGGACAATCTTGCCTCACCTGTCTTTGTTTTCTGCATTAAGAAATTAACTTTGCTTCCGAAGCAACCATAAGAAGAGTTTCAGAATATCTTGCATTCACACAATTTAGCTGCCTCAAGTATCAGTTTATCCTTCCTGATGGCCGTACATCATTCCCTGAACTTAGGTGCATCCCTCTGGCTGGTTGCTGTGCTTTGTCTCTGTGTATCTGGTCACATTCCTACGTGTTGTAAAGTACATAGACATTAGCCGTCTTTCAGCTAAATTTGTTTAGTCCTCCCAAATTGCCCTGCATTTCCCTCTCATTTACTCAACTTTATTTTAAGTATTTGGGGACAGTGTCTACTATTTGAAGTAGGACCTGGAACATAGTAGGTGCTTAATGAGTATTAGCTGAATTAGTGAATGGAGATTGACAGACATTTACCTTGGATGGTGGGCAACTGTCTTTGTTTCCAAATTAAAAATAATTCAGGTCAGGAGCTGTGAGCTGTGGAAGTACTGAATTTCCTTTTTATAGTGATAAGAGGTGACTTGAAAATGGAGAGGAACAAGAGGAAGGAAGTAGTGATGGATCCATGGGAGCCATCTGATCCTTTCTTTGTCTCTGAATGACTGATTTTGACTCCTTAATATAGTGGGTTCTTGCCATCCAATCAGGTCACATGGTTTTATACCCTTACTTTTAGATTCCAGAGAACTTTCGCATACAGCATCCTATTTGATCCTTCCAATGCCACGTGGTGGACCATGCAGGTATTATCTCTCTTTTTCATATGAGTTCCAGAGCAGTTCAGTGGTTTGCCACGGTGGCATGGAAGAACCAAAGTGAGTGGTTGGGTCTTCTTGTTCCTAGGTCCATGCTCTCAGCGATGCCCCAGGTAATTAGCATTATCTCTTGTCTGAGGAATTTCTTGGGTATATTAACCCTCAAGGGTAATAAGATATAAACCAAAATTTTTCTGTAGTGTCAGAGAATTTCATTCAGGAAAGGTTTTCTTTTGTGTGTATCCATTTTGGCATAGTTAGTGGAGATAATCGAATGGATTTGGCGGCTGTTACCTAGAAAGGCAGCCGACTTTAAAGTGTATAACTGTTGGTAATTACTGGAGTTATTTAGACTTAATTCTATGTTTGAAAGAACTCAGTGCTCACTGCCAGCCTTCTCATACAATGACTCCACATTCGAGAGTCGATGCTTTTATCTCTCGGTGGACTGGATTACAGTTTCAGTTGGATTTTCTCATATAGTTACAGATGCCTTTCTGTTGCCGTCTTTTATGAACAGTAACTTGGCTGTCTCTCAGATTCTTGGATCACGTCTTTTTCCCCTCAGTTCTTTGGAGACATCACTCTATTGTCTTCTAGTGTGTGGTGGGTCTGAGAGGGCTGAGTCCAGACAGATTTTTCTTCCCCTTTTGTAGATGAACTGCTTGTTTGCCCTGAGTACTTGTGATTTCTTGTTTATCCTTGAAATGCAGTAACTTCATTCGAGTGTGTCTCAGGGCCAACAGTTATCTGTTGGCTTTTTCTGGTCCTCAGTGAGCATCAGACATTGACATTCGGGCCTTTCTGCATTTCTTACCGGTTTATCGGCTCTCTTGTTCAACAGTCTGCCCCTATATTGACTCTCTGTTCTCTGTCCTTCACATTTATCTTTCCTTTGATTGCTTTTGGTCTCCTTGTCTCTCTTCCTGCTGTGTGATTTTTTTCCCTCAGGTCTTAACCTCCCATTTCACTGATTCTGTTTTCTGTAGTATTGATTCTGGGCCCCAGTGCTTGCCATGTGGCGTTCACTTCTGCTACAGTTTTCTTTTTTTTTTTCCCTCTGTGTCTTTCCTTAGCTCTGCCAGCTTTTTCTCTCGTTGTGTTTTCCTCTTTGACTCCTTTTTTCGTTGTTTGGGAAGCTGAACTCTGTTTTCGTGGATTCTGAAATGATTCTATTTCCAGAGTGTGTTTTTCTGTCTTTTGCTTCTTTCATTCCTTTTGTGTTATTTTGCTTTTTTCTTGTTGCAGAAGTGTCGTGATGGCTTTTTTCTGCTTATTTGTTGGTCTTTGCATGGGACCATTTCTGTCTGCCAAGAAGAGTGTGGATAAATCCTCCTTGACTCCTCCTTTTTCAAGTGAGAAGCATTTGATCACCTGTGCCCCTGAACTGTTAAGGCTGGATATTGATGGAATGTAATGGCAGAGGCTGTCTTTGTTTTCCGTTCTGCTATCTGGACGCCGGGGAAGGAGGAGTGAAGCAAAGCCTCCTTGGAGTGCCTTCCGTGGACACTGTTGAATCCTTCGCCCTGGGGCGGCGGGGGGCGGGGCTGGGTCCCAGTGGGGGAGAGGATTGCCCTCGAGTTTCCCCATGTCCATTAGATGTCGCCACAGCAGGAGTTGGTGGGTTCGTCCCTCTTCTCTGCTGGATTATATGTAGTCAGTGTTTGTGTGTTTGGCTCCAGAGTTACTGTTTCTCTCCTCTGCACACAAACGGCGCACCTGAGATGTCAACCTCCCCTCCTAGTTTTTGCTTCGGGAAACATGCCCACGCAGTGTGCCCTCAGCTTGTCCTGACCGCCACCAGGCTTTATTTCTCCAAGCTAAGAAATGATTGGTAGAGTCCTTTGGAACGCTCTCAACAGCTGCCCAGCAACTGTGGCCTGCTTGACAGCTTCGAGAACCCTCCTCTAATTAGTCCTCGGCTTGGTTGTCAGACACTCTCCTGGAGTCCTCGGTATGGGGTGGTGGCTTTTATTAGTTTCCCCATAGACAGCTTCTTTTTCAGCTTTTGGATGTATGTGTTGAAAGGCAGGAGCACTTATATAAACATGAATTTACTCTGCCATCTTCCCAGCAGTCCAGCTGCCTAAACATTGACTTTGAAGATAATGTCCTTCCTGATCATAAGCTATATATGTTAGTCAACAGATGGAACCAATATCGCTAGTAGGAAAGCACCATTAACAACTTAATACAGGATTTTTGTTTATTGTTCTTTGTGGAAAGATAACTTTTAACTTGGGTTCCTGGTCCATTGATTAGAGAGATCAGTACCTTCTGGTTTGAAAACAGGGGGCATGTGACATTTTCATGAACTTAAAAAGTTACCAGCCATTGACAGTGACTTATTAGTTAATTAAATATGATGGAATATTTCAAACTAGCACATAATCAGAATTATCAAGAGAAGTTTAAACTATTTTTTACTAGCAGGTTGCTAGTTGAGCTGCCCAACGGAGGGTGGTGACCCCGTGAGAGCTTTACTGTGACACAGGTTTTCTTACCCGTCTTTTCGTCAGCCCATCTTAAAATGTGGTTCATTAAGAAACAGAAAGGAGTTAAGTCCTCATCAGGATGACTGCTGATATTCATGAATATACCTTGAGATGCTTTGTAGGTCTGGGACCTAGTGCCACACAAACTGACATTTCAAAAGTGCATTTATAGGGGGATCACAGATTGGGGGTTTTATTTCGCCTATTTGTAGGATTGAAGCCTCCTTTCCTCAGTGGGCAGCGTATCCCACTGGGCACACTTTCCTCACCTTCAGAGCCCAGCACAGTGATCAAGGAGCAGGGGTGACAGCCTTGCTCAGTGCATCTAACTCCACCCTGTGCAGTGCCTTCCCCTCAGGTCAGAGTGTTGGCCCTGGTTCCGTCCTGGTGTGAAGTGCACAATGGAACACGTGTCCACGTGTGAGGGATGGAAGAAGTGAAGGTGGCAGACAGAGGAGTTGTGGAAAGGAAAGCCATGTTCATTCCTCCCTTTAAATAATAGCGAGCGTCTCCAGCGCGCTAGAAGTGCCCAGTGCTGGGCACGTGGCAGTGATGACAGCAGACGGAAGTCCTGGCCTCGCGGGGCTCACGTTCGGGCTGGGGGATCAGACGAGACACTCAACGAGGAAAGTTTCTAGTACAGTTGGGAGAAAAATAAAGGCGGGAAGGGGGTTGCAAAGGACGAGTGGTGGTGGAGGCACCGAACCCTGTAACTGTTGTTTTCATTGTCACGGATGGATGGGTTCCTTGGACGAGGAAGCATTGGTGAGCCCTGAGTTCTTGTCTCCTTTGTATCTGTTCATCTGCATCTGGAGAGGCCGTCTTCTGGGCCTGGCTCCGCGGGGCGCTGTGACTTTGGGTCCAGGAGCCGGCTGAGCCCTTTGCGGGGAAACGTGGTGAGGTGAGAGGAGCCAGCTTTGATCGTCACATTGCACTGAATGGTGTGGGCTGCTGTTTCCTCGTAACGAAAATGCAATCAGAGCAGCTTCCAGATGTGTCTTTGTAGAACTTCAGAAATCATGATTGAAACCAAATCTTCCCAATTCCAGCTTCTGGCTGATGATGCTGGAGTGAAAAGAGCTGCTTGTCAGGAGGACGTGAACGCTTGCGAACTGGTTTGAGACGTGGAGGAAAGGCTTAGCCGAGGCGGCTTCCCTCTCAAGTCCGTAGGTTGGCATTAGCTGTGTTCAACCCCCAAAATGAAGAAAATAAAATGACAGCAATATCGAGGTCACAGAATCCTTGAGAAACCATTGTTTCTGCCTTTTCTTTCATCTGTCTATAAAACCTGGACTTGAATTGGATCACAGGATCCCAGTGATGGGGTCAGTGGAGCCGGACGCGGGCAGCTACTCATGTTGGGACACAGGTGGCTCTCGGTGGTGGTACTGCTCCCTCGGAGGCAGCAGCAAAGCTCCCTCGGTTTTCTGACACCTGCCTGGCTGGTCCCAGGGAGGGTAGAGCCGAGTGCTGGAGCAGGAGAGGGGATGGGTTGAATTATTCCCATAAGTAGAGCCGATTTGGCATCCTTTAAATTGACTTATTTGCATATAAATGAAAGCACCTTAGGGCATCACTACTGAAAGCCTCCAAACAAATGTCTGAGGCAGTTAAGTGCCTGCATTAAAAGAAAGCCCACCCCTTATCTCGCATTCATATCCTCGCAGTGTTTAATAAATCCGTAATAGCATTTGACTTCCCCTCTCTGTATCCTTTTCCCTCCACCACTGCCGACTCTGCAGGGGTGGCTCACTTCCCAGTTTGAAGTGGTGACTTCAGTCTTTGATGGAGTCTGCACATCTCTTGAAAAGGATAAGCAGTAGAGTTTGATGCCTGGAGTCCCACGGTCCAGTTTGGACTCTTGGCAATATTTTTGGTGGGATTTTTTTTTAACGTTAGAGAAACGAGTAGTAGATCTGTGGTAATAGTGGATCCAGGAAGCTTGCGGTGGAAAAGAGGATGAATTTAACCTGAAAAATACTTCTCTGTTCTATAAATCTCTCGGTGACACTTGGATTAATCAAGCATAATTAAATGTAGTTAGATTTTTGTCAGATTGTAGTTGAAAATAATATTCATCTATGAAGAGGGTAATATATTCTGTAGAAATTTTATTAGGCACTTTAGTTAAGCAAACACCAAGGAGAACAAAATCAGCCTCAGGAAGGTTAATTACTAAAAAAACACAAAGTATAGTAGATTATGTAAATCATTTTAATTTTGAATTACCATGGCTTGAGCTTTCATTTACATAGAGAGGTATTTTGGATTTGTTTTTCATATCACATTTTCCAAAAGTACAAAATGGTTATTGCATTCTTTAAAAGTTCTCATCATTTGAGGATTCCATTAAGTTTGCTTAACTTTTTCATGTTAGTTTCCAAAACTGCAGAATTGCAGTTGCATTCTTTAAAATGCAGCTACTTTGTGATCCCACTAAGTTTGTTATAATTGTAAGAAGTCTATTTTTATTTCTGTACCTTTAAAGAAGTGATCTTTTAAGAGAAGTATTGGGAGAGAGAATGTATGTGAAAGCATCCCGCCCGTGCCTGGCCTCTCCCTAAATAAAATAATTTTTTTAAAAAATAAAGTAGAACAGAGGAGTTTAGACTATAATGATAAATCTTTTTATTTTAGTAATTTCCTTAAAGGGAGAAGTGAAGAGATCAAATTGATTTTATAAGTTATACTTTTTTGTACTCAGAGAATTACATTTTCACTACCCTTGCATGTCTCAGGGATAGCCTTTGATAAGAATCCCCATGAAAATCTCTGAAAGTCTATCCTGGTGTGCTCAGATTTGATAGTTCTTGTCTAAATTTCTAGAGCTAGAGTTTCGAAAGTATTGTCATCTCAGGAACACAAGATTACCCAAGAAACTTGAACTTCACTCTTATCAGCACTCAGATTCTATGTGTTTCTAGGCTTTTTCGTGATAAAAGGACACCTAAAAGTCCTTGGTTTAGTAGGTATACAAAGACCTCTTTATCGCGCTTCTCTGAGATTTTCATAGAAAAATCCTGGAATTTGATTTTGTTGATAATTTTGGCTTCTGGGCTTTTCAGTGAAGATTCTGTTTCCCATTGGATTTGAATCCTTTTGGGATAATAAAATTTCACTTAAAAGCACACTCTATTAAATAATTCTAACTTTTGCCAACCTCAGAATGGCCTGCTGACTTTTGCAAATGGGCCGAAACAGCACAAATGTCAAAGATCATATGTACTCAAAGCAATATGTTCGCCCTGCAGTTAGCGAAGTGAAGAAATGTCTAATCCTGGCACTTATGACTGGCTTAATGGCTCTTCAGTTCATCTCTTGCCTTCCAAATTCGTTGAAAATGACACATTTAGAATGGAATGCTTACTGATTACAGAACTACTTAATGTTTTAAAATATTCTTACCTTGAGATTCTTTTTGGGAGAAAATGGAAAGAACCTTAACATTCAGTTCTGTTTTGGCTCTTCATATATGCCAGGCATTAAAAAGGCAATGACAGGGCTTCCCTGGTGGTGCAGTGGTTTGGAGTCCGCCTGCCGATGCAGGGGACACGGGTTCGTGCCCCGGTCCGGGAAGATCCCACATGCCGCGGAGCGGCTGGGTCCGTGAGCCATGGCCGCTGGGCCTGCGTGTCCGGAGCCTGTGCTCCACAACGGGAGAGGCCACGATAGTGCGAGGCCCGCGTACCGCAAAAAAAAAAAAAAAAAAAAAGGCAATGACAAAAGTGAAATCTCATCGGGCGTCAAAGGCATTTGCCGATTGGCCATGCTTGATGTACAAGAGGAGTGATGAGGAGTTGGCGAAAACAGGCAGGATGAGTATAAAATGTTATATTGCTGTTTATAATACATCATGGCAACCCTTTCTTAAAAATTCCATCTTCTTTTGTCACTTGAACTTTTATATCCATGGGAAACCTCAGTCAGTATTTTAAAAGGCACTATATTTACATTAAGAATTGGCCTGTGCCTTTATCTAAAACACTGCTGAGGTTACTATTCCCCATGTTTAATTAGAACAAATGTTTTAGAATAATTACAGCTACAGCCTGTAAGTGTAGGGATCTGAAAACACTGAAAACCACCTGCCGTTGGAGAGGGACCAGGCAAGATCGCAGGCTTCGCAGCCTGGCTTGCCGATCGCCACCAGGACGCGGGTTTTGCCTGGTTGTTATAACCAGCATTAAAGCTAAAATAGAAGGGGCCTGCCAAGATCCTGTATCTGCTCCCTTTTTCTCTAGCTGCCTGTGTAACTCTTCCAGGGGAAAGCATCACATAAAGTCCTTTGATATCTTGCTTTTTACTTTTAAAATTCCTGTTAGAGCTGGCACGTGAATTTGACCAATAAGTTGTGCATACGCTTAAAATTCTTTTTTAGACTAGACCAAACTAAATGTATCTTGGCTCTAAGGAGACAGCCAAGGCAAGGTTTACCCTAGAAAGTATAAAGTATTACGTATTTAAAAAATGCAAGTTGGCTATATTCAGTGTCGGAGGAACTGAGCTCTGTCGCCTCTTCCATTGTTTCTCTTATGTTCCTTGTTGTTATTCTGTCCTCTCGCTGTACTGCACCGGAACCGAATGCTCCACTCTGATTAAAAACCCAGGCTGTGCTCGAGTCCGTCCTGGACGACACGACGCATGTTTTAGGAGGGTGAACCCTATCACTTTAGCATCCTGGCTAACCCTGATCTCCGCAGAGTTCCTTGGTGTTAAAGTCATCTGAGATTGTAATTGCTGCTTCAGGTTTATACATCGTGCCATCTGTTGGTCTAAGTTCACATCCTCACGAAAGTACATGAGTGCTTGTAACTTCAATATTTCCCAGATTTAGAACACAAGTTGTGAATAGTTAAGAAATGCTTGAACCAAATAAGAAAAGTCAACGTGGAGTAAAATATACCGTTGTGAACATATTTAATGCTGCATTGAAATGTAAGGTCACTTGACTGATTTCTTCCATCATAACTCCTTAACTCATAAAAGCAATGTCTAATCTGGGAGCAATAGCTGATTTAACAAGAGAAGTAGAGTAACGTATACATGAAATGAAAGTTCATTACAGTGTTTGTACCCCTAAGTCCAAATCTGACCTGGTTGGCTTTGGGCAGCTGTCAGCTCAGTTACAGTGAAATGTACGCGTGTGTCCGGTGTTCACGAGCTGCCTTGTGGTTTGTAGAGGGAAGCCCGGCCCCTCGTGTTCTGTGCTGTTCTGTGGCCTGGCTGGTACACACTGTTACAAGTGAAGAATTACTTTGGTTTGAGGTAATTTGTCGCTCCACGTTCCGTGGAGAAAAGTGGTTTGTTTTTGTGATTGTTGGAAAAACATGACCGGGGAAGTGTGTGGCTCAGATCATGTTCCCCGTCGGTCGTGGAGCCATCCTTGGTGTGTGTCGGAGCCAGACGAGTCCTGGAGCACACGGACAACTGTGTACTACAGTCATCGAACAATAAAGTAGTTGCGTTTCACTGTGCGTCAGTGTGGTCTTTTCCTGAGCTCTTGTCTGTAGTCTCATCCGTCCCACCTGTAAGCTCCGCCTTCTGCTCGCTCCGCTTCTGGAATTCAGTACGTGAACAGCACCAAGCACCTTTGCAAGTTGCTGGGAATGGGCAAGAGTACATTTTTAAATGTTTATGATCACTCAGAGGAAAAACAGGTTCTTTGGATTCTCTGTGGCAGGGAACACACAGCTCACCTTTTGGGGGAACATCCTACTGGCAAAATACACTGCTTGACAGTGAATCGTTATAGCGGTAGTTTTCATAATACCCAGGGATTGGAGAAAGGGGACTATATAATATATTGGCCAAGCCAGGACACTTTTGACAGTGCGAACGAGCACTGTTAATAATTATGCTGTAAACCACGTCAACAGATGTAAACTGGGACTGTCCTGGACAAATTGGGATTGACTGGCCATGGACCACCTACCCCAGAATTACCTGAGATGCTGGTTAAATGCAGATTCCTGGGCTCTGCCTCAGCTCTTCTGATTCAGATTCTCTGGGGTGGAGGCCTGGGAATCTTGATTTTAACAAATGCCCCAGGGGAATTCTTTTAAAAAACGTAAGTTGGAAACTGCTGCTGTTGGTTCCGTGGTCTCTTCTGAGGAGCTGGTGCGGCACTGACACCAGAACCCTGTGCCTCCAAAGACACTTGGCTGCACTTAGGTACTTCCTGACTGACTAAGAGATGGGGTCTTCGTGTTATTTGCCAATGTGTCATTCTTTTACTCAGTCTTCAGTGATGAATGGGTGTCTTTTTTCAAATTTGAGAGCCGCACAACTGCCTGTCCTGTGTTCTCATCATCACTAAAAAACAAAACGTCTAGAAAGTTTGAGGCGAGAAACTTCGGTTTGGATGATTCTTGGGGAGTGTTAATGTCAGGAAATCAGCATGTTTGCCTTGGTTGCCCTACCAGCTCCCTGTTAACTGTGCTTTAGTATCTTCGTCTATTTAATGAGGGAGTTGGACTGTGTGATTTCAGGGTTCTTTCCAGGTCTCATGTTACAGGGCTCTCTTTAAAACCTAAAATGTGAAGCAGTTACTAATCAACTGTTTTCATGTTGTGCTGTATCTTGCCCAAAGAATACCAAACCACTGACGCTTGAAAGTGACAGTGGTTTTAGTTAGAATTCTTAAATCGTCCATCCCGCAGTCACTGTGCTAACGCATCATTCACATCTGGGGAAGAGCATTCTTGTAGCAGCCACTCCTGCCCTGTTTGAAATTCAGCAAGTAAGTATGGTTTAGACTCACAAAGAGACTCTCACTCAAGAGTCTGTGGTTCCATGAAGCTGCTGAAGAGCATTGCACTGTAGTGTCGGTTTTTACTTCCTTGTCCTCATTTCAGAATTCTTTCCAATGGCTTAACAATGCATGTTTACAAATGATTATCTGCTGATGTTTTCAGGTGTTCATGGCAACAGAGACATACTCTTTGCTCACGTGAATACATTATAAAGCATCACATAGGAGGGGTTGCCTCTGTCTACCGCTAGAACTCTGTGATGATGGGCATGTTCTCTAGCTTTGCTCTCCAATATGGCCACCACTAGCCACCTGTACACTTAAAATGTGGCTAGTTCAACTGAGGAACTGAATTTTTAATTGGTATTCATTTAAATTCAAATAGCCACCTGTGGCTAGTGGCAACCATATTGGACAGTGCAGCTGTGTACAGCCATTACACGTTGTTGCATTCTTTTAAATTAACGTCGAGTACCCATTTTCACCAGTCATTGGGTTGGGTGCTTGACAGTACCCTTGTCATTTCTAAATGTTGGTCTTAAAATGAATCCTTTGTCCTCTGCCTACTGATGACACTTTCATTAACATGAGAGTCTGTCTTTGGATAAGAAAATAACAAGATGATACCTCGACCTTTTCCTGTCCTAGCTGCTTGGCACGTCACTTCTCATCTTTGCTACAAAAGGCATTGATTGTCACCCTCTTTGAATCCAGTTCTCTCAGAGGCTCACTTTGTTCTCTGAATTGAAGCGTTGACTATGGCCCAGAGGGTCTCAACCTGGCCACATTGGAATCTCCAAGTACTGGGGCGCATTTCAGATCCATTCCATCAGATGGTGTCTGAGAAGTCTTTTTTAAAGGGTTCCCTAAGAGATTCTAACATGTGACAGGATTGAAACACCACTGATCAAGTCCAAACCACAGACCAGCCTCTGAGAGTTGCTAAAATTCTGGCAGCGGCAAATCCTGTCTCCCTGGCATAGAGCAGGCCTAGGGTCCAATTGATGTTCTATTTAACAGGTAATTGGGAAATACTTAGAGAAAAGGCCGTGTCGATTTGGATTTTGGACAACTGAGCAGCTTTGCTGTTTCCTTCTGTGCAGGAAACTCTAAGCTAATGCTACTCTTACTGTTTTCTGGCATTCTTGTCCAAACAGAATTTGCTGGTGCTCAAACAAAATAAACATGTTAATGATTTCAACAACAGTGATGGATGCAGAAGCGTTCCAACAGTTCCTCAGTAACAGCTTAATATAACAGTGTCATCATTTCTAAAGTTAGAGGTAATTATTGTCACCTTGGCACAATCATTGGAACGAGCTTCTTACACGAAAACTGCTCTTTTTCTAGGGCTTCGACTGGTAACAAAATAATAATTTATGAAAGCAAATTCTGCCCCATTATTCTGGGAGAAGTCCGTCAGCCACCCTGCAATCGAAGAATCTAAGGTGAGACATCGAATGACCATCTCATCCATAGAACAGCTCTGTTCAAATAGAGTTCATTCCAGGCCAGGGCCCACACCTGTTTGGTAAGGCCTTTAAGGAAAGAGTGTGCTGACGCCTTGTGACTTAGGTAACTCGCCCAGAGTCTTCCTGTTCATGGGCCAGCTGAGGGGTGATGTCACCGGCCTCCCCCGTTCAGCATTCTCAACAAGTGGTTTCTCATAAATAGAAAATCTACTTTTACAAATCTATTTTTTTTTTCTATTTTTCCCTATTCTGAGTAGGAGTTAGCAATCTTTCTTAGCACTCTGGGAAATTTAGAGCACTCTACCCCAAAGAGATTAGTTAAAAAAAAAATAAGCGAAGTTAGTCAAACGGTCGTCAAATTCTCTTTGGCACAGTCCGAAACATGGACTGTTCATCAAGAGCTCAGTAAAGCCAGAGGCTGGGCCACTCAGGAGAGGTCAGAATTGAGAGTCAAGTTACTGAACTGAAATTGCGGTGGGGGGAGGGATGGTGTCCTCTTTTGTCTTTATATCTCCAGCACCTACGAGCTCACGTAAACGTTTACTGAATGCTTCGGAAAGGAATGTATTTGAGACCTTAAGTTAAAATGCAGATCAAAGGCAACCATGGAAAAATAAGTTACTCTAGAAAGGAGCATGGCATACCTTGATACCTGATGGCTGGAAGTGAGTCCCAGCTTAAACTGGCTGTGGTCAACCTCCAATGACCAGAAAAACAAAACCAAAAACAAACCAGGGGGAGCATA
Source organism: Phocoena phocoena (assembly GCF_963924675.1). NCBI lineage: Eukaryota > Metazoa > Chordata > Mammalia > Artiodactyla > Phocoenidae > Phocoena > Phocoena phocoena. The sequence continues at coordinate 20,682,871 of NC_089240.1, forward strand.
GGTAGGAAACAGATGCTGCCTGATAGCCAGAAACCGTATTCCTTGGCTTATTTCAGCAAGAATGTGTCCAGCGATCAAAGACTTTGGTTAGCTACCCTTTCACTTCTTGTCTTCTTGGTATAGCCAAATATGAATTGGAGGATATGTACAGAGAAGAGGGAGGGAGCTCTTAAACTTCCTTCTCTACCAGCCACGGCTCCATGTTCACGAGTTGAGGAGCCAACCCTTCCTTTCCTCATGGACCAATTAGCCTGTTCATTTGGGTCCAACATCTCCCATTGTACCTATCCCATGTTTCTCTTGTGGATGTCAAGACTCAAGAGAAACATTTAAGGGGTCCATCGCGAGTAGATGTAGGAATGTTAAAAAGAGGAACACGAATCTCTCTATCTGCATGAGGATTACTTCTCCTCAACTCTGTTAGGATCTGGAAAAAGGTTCAAGGGTTTATGACCATTGTCTTCAGTCATAGAATTATGGCCCCCCCAAAGATGTTCACGTCCCAGTCCTTAGAACCTGGGAATGTGTTTTATTACATGGCGAGAAGGAATTAAAGTTGCTGATGACCTTAAAATAGGGAGCGTGTCCTGGATTATCCTAGTGGGCCCAATGTCATCATAAGGGCCCTCATACGTAGAGGAGAGAGGCAGAAGGAGTGTCATAGTGATGTGATGTGAGGAAGATTGGACTGGCCATTGCCGGCTTTGAAGATGGAAGGGGGCCACGAGCTAAGGAATGCAGGCTAGAAAATGCAAGAAAATGGATTCTCCCCTGGAGCCTCCAGACAGGAATGCAGCCCTGCCAACACCTTAATTTTAGTCCAGTAAGACCCATTTTGGACGTCTGACCTCCAGAACTGTAAAATAACACACTGTGTTGTTTTAAGCCACTGGATTTGTTACAGCCATAGGAAACTAACACACACACCTCTTCAACTACTTTATTGTTAATCCCTGGGTGCCGGATATGGGAAAAAATGGAAAAAGAATCAATGACTCAGTTGTGTCAATGTCAGTTTGTATGGTCAGAGCAGTAAATGGCACCTTGCCAACATCTGTCCAGTGGCACGTGATTATCAGACAAGGAAGTCTGGTTATCGCCTCAAGCTACGTAATGAGTCATGTCCTGCCATGTGCATGGCAGAAGATGACAGGTTTTCTTTGAACTTGGAAATTTTAGAGCGACAAGTTCATTTGCAAGTATAAGAAGTTGAAAAGGTCCCCGTGGAAGAGGTAAAGTATCCCAGCTCTTTCAGGTATGGATTCATTAATTCTTTTAAAATGGAAGATGATGTATCAAATATTTTAGCTATGTCTAATCCCTCCATCAGAACTCAGCTTTGATGAATAGAGTACAGTAACCTGGCAGATTAATTCCTTTCCCTGCCCCCCAAGAAAGATAACAAAGGTAAGGAGAATAAAAATTGCTTACAGGAGACAAGTCAACCCTACTCTGAACATTTCTCCTCACGTTTCCCACATGTGGTCAACTGCAGCTGACATTCAACCAATGTGGTGGGTTTTTTTCTAGAATATAAGTTGTGGCAGTACAGGGCCTAATGTAAAGATCAATTTGCACCTGTTTATGCTCTTAATGATATTTCAGATTTTACTGGTTCTTTATTTTCAGGATTTTACTTGACGGTTTCTCGAAGAGTTGGATATACACTTGGTGCTAATGAACTGTCCCTCTTTGCCTGAAAAGCATCTCTGTAGGAGTCTTTTTATCTAATAGCCTCTGCTGAATACCTGGAGAAGTTGCTTGAACATTCAACTCCAATAAGCTGTGAGGACTTCAGTACAAGAGGAGTGTGTGTGTGTGTGTGTGTGTGTGTGTGTGTGTGTGTGTGTAAACATTTTTGATAGCATACCTTTTAATCCTAGGGGTTTGCTAACAAAGGCTCATTGTCTTTGGAGCAAATATCAGAGTTCTTAAACATGAGTTTTGTTATGCCTTAGAACTGCTTTTCCCTTCAGAACATTTCTGAGGTATCATGGAAAGTGAAGAAGAAACCTGTAACTGTGACTCTAAATACAGCCTGTCGAGAATGTGTTTGATCTGTATGGCAAAAGCCAAGTACTGTGGTCTGTGAACGATAGGAATTCAATTTTTAAATGAATTCCCTTGCTGCCTGCAGGCCTGGTTCTATTTCTTCTAGAATCTAGGCTGATGTTAGAACTGTTGTCGGTTCAAAGAGCTAAACCCCTCCAGATGGAGTTAATAGAAGCTCCTAAATTCGGCTAGTGGAGGGCCTGAGCACAATGCTCATGGAAGGCCAAGAACGTCAATCTGCCTTAATTGTTGACATTTGGAATCCTGATTGAGAGCCTCCACCCCCACCTATCTGCTTCCAGCTGACCAAAGGAGCTTTTCCCCACAGATGGAGAAGTGGTGGAAATGGCCACGCCCTAATGTTTAAGTCCAGGTGAAAAGTATGCCGCCAGGCAGCTAGATAAGAAGGGTGGGTGGAGCTCGAAAGCCTGCTGGAGGCTGCGGGCAGGAATGCGGCGCTGGTGCTGTCGGTTGTGGAGGTCCCAGGCCACGTCTCCAGCTTCCCAGTGACGGGTGAGCACTTCCTCGTGGTGGCTCAGTGACAGCATCGTAGCTGGAGAAGCTTAGGGACAACGCAGCCTGCCTCATAATTTCAGAGACTTTTACAGTCAAAGGAGACCTCAGAAACAATTTCCTTCAACCCCTTCGTTTTACAAAAGCAGACGCCGAGGTCTGAGAAGTGAAGTGGTTTGGCCGAGGTCAGAAAGCAAGTTGGCAGTGGAGCGTACAACTCAGGGTCCTGGCCGGGCTCCCTACGTGACCTCCCCTCCAGGTGAGTGCTCCCAAGCAGGCTTTTTTTTTTTAATTGAAGTCTAGTTGATTTACAATGTTGTGCTAATTTCTGCTGTACAGCAACGTGACTCGGTTATACACATATATACATTCCTTTTTGTATTTTTTCCATTATGGTTTACCCCAGGAGATTGGCTATAGTTCCCTATGCTATACAGTAGGACCTTGTTGTCGAATCCATGTACTAACCCCAAACTCCCAATGCATCCCTCCCTCACCCCGCCCCCCCCGCCTCCTTGGCAACCACAAGTCTGTTCTCTATGTCCATGAGTCTGTTTGTTTAGTAGATAGGTTCATTTGTGTCATAGTTTAGATTCCACATATCAGTGATATCATATGGTATTTGTCTTTCTGGCTGACTTCGTATAATCACTAGTTGCATCCATGTTGCTGCAAATGGCATTACTTCACATTTTTATGGCCGAGTAGTACTCCTTTGTATATATGTACCACATCTTCATCCACTCCTCTGCTGATGGACCTTTAGGTTGTTTCCACGTCAGGCGTGAGCCAGCTGGCAACTCCAGGCTTGGCCCCGCGCTGCATGGCACGCAGACCCATCATTCTGAAGGGCTGGGGCCCGGCCGGGCGGAGGCACGATAGTGGCCGCACCTGCACTCTTCCGTATTGCGCCAGAGCTCATAAGTAGGAACGCACAGCACCACACTTTTAAGAAACACAGTAAGCAAAGTGCAATTCTGCATCCCTTTATTTATAAACACGTTGGCAATGCCGTGTCCCGTTGGCGAGCAGGGGTGGGTCTGGAGCGGGGAGGGGCATGTGCAGGGGTAGGAGCGGGTTGGGGAGGGGTGGGGCTGATTCCGGAAGTTCGCGTTATTCAGCACCAGGGCAGATGCTTGGGCGTAAGGTCGGGCTTTAACCCAGACGAGTCGTCGTCTTGTCTCACGTGTACAGCATAGTCTTAAGTATGTATGATCTTATGGCTTTGTCCCGGGACACATTGCAGGGACACAACAAAAAACTCAAGTCTAGAGAGAAAGTAAAAGTTGCAAACGCCTCATGAGCTCATTGTGTTTTTTTAAAAAAGGACAAATCTGATGGCCAAGACTAGTGCTGAACGGATGCCTGAGGAACAGGGACATCTCTGCTCCCTTCGGGTTCATCTGATTCAGCTGAGTGTAGGTCGCCATCTCACAATCTCTCCCTGGGGCATGCCTGGGTGGTAAGTCCCGAAGATGGAGAGAACGAATCCATGCTCTTCCCGTCCCGCCCTCCAAGGATGGACTCTCAGTAACTCCAGCCTAAGGCATGGAGCAAGCTGGCCATCCCGCAGCTGTGTCTCTTCCCCGCACAGCAGGTCAGAAGGCAGACTTAGGTCTTGGGATCACTCCTCTTGGGGCTGGTTTCCTTTGCCTTTGTAAAGTCCTGGCCCACGGGAGTTGGCTTGCCAGAGACGGGCCATTCAATGTGACTGTGACATTACAGTTGCCCCATGTTTTTAGCTGGTGAACATTTGATTTCAGGGTCCCCAGGAGGAAGATGTGGCAGCTAATGGAGAAGGGCTGAAATGGGGAAGCTGGACGGGGTGGGGGGGACGGGAACCCACATCCTGCACAGGTACCCACTAACCTTGGGTGTCTGTGAAAGAAAGCCTGGCTCCTTTACCTGTTAGGGAGTGAGTGACACTTGTAAGGGAGCGGAAAGGAAGTACGCCCCCCCTCCTGCCCATCTTCATGTAACCTGCCTCCTTCCATGACCTAAACTGTTCTTCTCCAGCCCTCAGTCTGAAGCTTCCTTCCCTGTCTAGGGCAAAAGAACCTTTCCTTGCTTTTTGTCATTCCCGCTTACCTCTGCAAGCTTGCGTCACACTTTGTACGTCTCTCATTCCAGCCTTAACGCACTCTTGGCCATTACTGTTGAGTGGCCGGCCCAAACAAAGAGCCGCCCCATCTCCTCCCAAGCAGGAGAGGAGGGGCAGGGACAAACTGGTGGCCAGGAAGCATCAAAAGCTGGGTTGCAGAATCTCCTCATTCCTTCTCAGTAATCTCGTAGCCTTAGGGTGGGGAGGTATTGTTACAGGTCAGGAGGGGGACAGAGGGTGAGACCTAGAATCCACTTGTGGGTTGTTACGGGCCCATCCCTGGGATATCCCAGGCATTGGTCATTTCCCATAATTGGCCGCTAGGATGGCACTGAATCTGATGAGTTATATGAGCGGCACCTGTCAGTGTGGTGTGCGAGGCCTGCAAACTTAGAATCTGCCCGATACATCAATTCCAAGCTCTTTTTCCAGAGCAGGAATCAGGTAAAAATGGATTCATCTGCTCTGGGCCGTGGCAAAAGCCCATAAAAGGCCTTCCCAAGAGAGTTTCCCCTACAAAGGGAGGCGCTGAAACGGTTTGAGTGCGCAGATTTTCCTTAACCTACTTGCCTTTCTCCGGGTACCTCTTTCTCCTTTTCTCTTCCCTTGTTCTGACTGCCTTGCCTTCCCCAGTGGGCCTCCTCACCCTGTCACCGCTCAGGAGATGGTGGGCATACATGCCCAGTGTGCCCTGGGTACATGACGGGAGAGAGACCAAACGGGCACAGTGGAAGAACGGGGCCTTTGCCCCTCTCAGCAGAGCGGTGCTGTGGGCCTTGACGGCGACAAGTTTTCTTCGCACGCGCCACGCTCCCACCAGCTCTCTGCCCCGTGAGTGCTCGACACAGTTCGGGAGGAAGTGCCCAGACAAGGGGGTTCCCAGCCAGCTTAGCCTCACGGTTTTGCTTCCCAACAAACACCACTTATCTCCAGGTGGGTAGGGAGGTAGTTCAACCCCAACACGAGGGGGAAAGACATGCCACCTTCCTTCACTGGTTGCCCCACTTGTCACCCAGAAGGCTGTTTCCCAAGGTCTCTGAAAGGGAGAGTTTCTGTCACAAGAGATGCCGGGCTCTGTCCGCAAGTTGCTGTGTCGGGCCTCTGGCTTTACTGGGACAGCCGGGCAACGCCTCTTCTACCCAAGACTGCGGTTCTACATCTTGCCTCTACCTGCTCATTTCTACCTGTGCTTAGGGGACAGTAACTTCAGACAACTCAGCAGGCGTACTTAGTGTCTTCATCCCATTTGAAACCTAGGGCCGGGGAGGTGGGTAATTACAGGACTACCTGGGACGTCCAGATGCTGAGGTCCGGCTGAGGTTTCCACCTCGCTCGGCGAAACTATTCAGAGCCTTCCTCTGCCCAGGAAGATGACGGGAGGCTGTGAACACAACATGCTGATTGCGTGGCTGGGACATTTCTACGGGAATGCAGGATGAGCTTTTGACCAAGTGCCCAAGTCACAAGGGAACCAGGTAGTTCTTAAGACCAAGGGTTTCAGCAGGGTATTAGGGTGAGAGCAGTAGAGGGGGATAATGTAAAATGCCGCCACCATAGATGCATACTGCACACGGTACACACCCTGGATGGCGTATTGGGAGCATACATAGAACAGATACGTGCAGGTAGCACCCCCTATTGGTATACTATGTGGTTTGGTACATCAAACCGTTACTTGAGGTCTATGAAACTGTTAACTGGTCAGAAATGGGAAAAGCCATTCCATAATAGCATCCTTGAAGGAGAAGCTTCAGGAAACATCTACCATGTGCTAAACTTGGAGCCAAAGCAAAGCGGCTCCTTTATATACATATACATACACACATACATATATATATGTATGTATATATATGATCTGTTTCGTTGCATTTCCCACAGATTAAGGTAGTTTCTGGAAAACAAGTCAAACCAATGATGAAAGAGTACAACCAGGAGACATGACGCCTTAGGTGGCGTTCTCCTTGACGAAACTGTCCTTGGAATAAGAAGTTGAGGTTCACACTAGGTGACCTTTGATATACGTAGCCTAAAGCAAGGCTTGGTCTAGACGCCACGTTCCTGGAACTGGAAAGAACTGATGTGTTGCAACATCAGGTCTCGTGGCTAAACTGAGAAGGTTGGCATTTGTCTGTAGCTTGACTATTTCAGAAGCACTTTGCCACCTCTACTGGAAACAACTTTATTCTGGCAGAGCTTGGGTGGTAGGAGGCAACGTGCAGGGCCCTTAGGAGCTGGAAGTAGATTGAGGGAACAGCCGCTTCCACAGGTGGTGTACTTGGTGGGGGCCAGTGTAAGGACCAAAGCAGAAGGCACCCCACTCAGTGCAAGTCTCCCGGGGTGCTCCTCATCTTTCCTTAGCAAGGTTAAAGTAGAGTGGTTCTAGATGATGCTAAGAAGGTTTGTATAGGTTGTCCGGCGGGAAACCTCCATGCAGAGTCCAAGTCTTAGGCTGAGTGGAGACTGACGGAGAGCTGGTCTCAAGGCCTTCCCTTAGCAGAGCTCAGGGTCTCCTGGCTGAGCTGCAGCTCCCACACCACTCAGGCATCCCCCGTGCCCCCGCCCTACCCCCAGCCTGGGTGGCGTGGCTCTTGTTTTCTCCCAGCAGCCTTTACTTCTCATCTTCATCCCCCTCACTCATGCTGCTGATGGAGGCTGAGGCGGCTTTGGGTGAGGAGGGGGGTGAGGTTTTGTTCGGGAGCCACGAGAAGGTGGGCGACGGGGAGCGTGAAGGGGACCGGCTCCTGGTGGGGCTGCTCACAGGGCTCTGCTTCGGGGACAAGGCCTGCAGCATCCGGCTGCTTCTCTCCTGGAACATCTGCTTCTAGAGAGAGAAGGGAGAGAAGGCGTCTGTTAAAGGAGCCTTCTGAGGTGGTAGGGAAACAAACAAGGCAGGAAGGACAGCTGCTGCTCTAAATACCTGCACGCACAAACGCAGGTTCGCATGACAGCCCGTGTTCCCCAGACTATCTCTGGGGAGGGGCTGAGTGAGATTCTGGGGCAGGAAGATGCTGCCACATCAGATTATCCTCCCGGCTGGTTCTTGGGACTCATCCCTTCTTACCACCTTTTCCTCCATCTCTACATCGAACTGCTATCTGATGTGCCAGGCAAATGGCAATGTCCTCGGTACTTCGAAGTGCAGCAGGAAATAAAACAAATCCCTATCCTCGTGGATATGAGGGAGGAATCACACAATAAACAATATATGAGGTGTGTCAGATGGAACTACGGTCTGAGAGAAAACTACAACGAGAGAGGTTAGCAGATTGGGGTGTGGGCCGGGGAGACAGGTGGGCTGCAAAGGTCAGTAGGGTGCTCAGGGAAGGCCTCACTGAGAAGATGCTGTCTGAGCAGAGACCTGAAAGAGGTGAGGAGGGGACCACATGAATGGCAATCGGGGGGCGGGAAGCACGTTCCAGACAGAACTCCGAGAAGGGAGCATGCAGTGCACGTCCCAGGACAAGCAAGGAGACCCTGGGGGCTGGAGTGGAGTTACCCGGGTGAGGAGGGGCATGGGGGGAAGAAAAGGATAAAGTTGGTGGTCATATCGAAGCTGGGGCTTCAGTGACATGCGGGAAGATGGGGTGGAGATGGGTGGTGAGCCCGTGGGGCTGGATGAGGACTGGCTTTCCAAACAGAAGGTGCTAGGTAGACAGGGCTAAGCATAACTGCTTGGCCTGACTGGACCCCAAGTGCCTATAGGGTGACAGCAGTTGAGGCTGGGGCACCAGGAGGAGGATGGATTTCTCCTGAGGAGCCCCTGGAAGATTTTAATCAAGAGAAGGGTATGGTAAGATTGGTGATGTAGAAATACCTTTGGGTATGGGCAGAAAAGCAGAAAAAGAAACCATTAAAAAAAAAAGATTGATGTTTGGCCGTATAGAAAATTTAAAACGTCTGTACCTAAAAAAAAAAAAAAACAAACCACTATGAAATAAGGTACAAGGCAAATGAAAAAAAGGGGGAGGGCTTCCCTAGTGGCACAGTGGTTGAGAGTGTGCCTGCCGATGCAGGGGACACGGGTTCGTGCCCCGGTCCGGGAAGATCCCACATGCCGCGGAGTAGGCTGGGCCCGTGAGCCATGGCCGCTGAGCCTGCGCGTCCGGAGCCTGTGCTCCGCAACGGGAGAGGCCTCAACAGTGAGAGGCCCGCGTACTGCAAAAAAAAAAAAAAAAAAAAAAGGGGGGAGGGGGGAATTTTTGCAACATTTAAATACAAATAAAGCATTTTAGTATATAAACAGAGCTTAGAAACCAAAAAGAATATAACGACCATTTGGCAAATACAGGTAACTCACAAAAGACATAAATGAACTCTAAAAAATGTTTGGCATCACTAATAAACTAACGCAAAGTGATGTGAGATAGCTCTTTTAATATATCAGATTGCTAAAGATATTTTTCATCTTCCCAACCTTTTAAAAGTTTTTCCAGTTTTGAGATAGAATTGACATACAATTCAATTGTATGAACAACTGAACTTCTCTTTCTGGTTCTTAAACTATATACGTGTAAGGTGTACAGCATAATGATTTCACTTAAATCGTGAAATAATTACTACAATAAGGTTAGTTAACATCCATCATCTCATATGGATATAAATATTTTTTCCTTGTGATGAACACTCTTAGGATGTACTCTCAAAACCTGTATATATACCATACAGCAATGTTAACTATGGTGATCATGTTGTACATTACATGCCTAGTACTTACTTATAACTGGAAATTTGTACCTTTTGATCCCCTTCATGCAATTTCCCCTCCCCATACTCCCTACCTCTGGTAAACACAATCTGTCAGTGAAATCATACAGCATTTGTCTTTTTCTGACTTATTTCACTTGGCAAAATGCCCTCAAGGTCCATCCGTGTTATCACAAATGGTGGGATTTCCTCCTTTTATATGGATGAGTAATAATCCATTGTGTGTGTGTGTGTGTGTGTGTGTGTATAAACCACAACTTTGTCCATTCATCCATCGACAGACACTTAGGTTGTTTCCATGTCTTCACTATTACCAATAATGCTGCCATGAACACGGGTGCAGTTATCTCTTCAACACAGTGTTTTCATTTCCTTCAGATATAATAGTTGACCCTTGAACAATGGGGGGGTTATGGATGCTGACCCTCTGCTGTCGAAAAATCGGTGTAAAACATTGGAGTTGGGCCCTCGGCGTTCACAGTTCTATGTCTGTGGATTCAACCAACTGTAGATCATGTAGTACCTTAGTATTTAATACTGAAAACAATCCAAGTATAAGTGGACCCATGCAGTTCAAACCTGTTCAAGGGTCAACTGTATTCCCACAAGTGGAAATTCTGGATCATATTTTGAATTTTTTGAGGAACCTTCATAATGTTTCCATATTGGTTGTACCAGTTGACAGTCCCACCAACAGTGCACAAGCATTCCCTTTTCTCTACATACTTGCCAGCATTTGTTCTCTTGTCTTTTTATTGCTCACACTCTAACAGGTGTGAGATAATATCTCATTGTGGTTTCGATCTGCATTTCCCTATTGATTTAGTGATGTTGAACATCTTTTCATGTACTTGTTAACCATTGGTATATCTTCTTTGGAAAAATGTCTTTTCAGGTCCTTTGCCCATTTTTAAATTGGATTACTTGGCTTTTTTGCTACTCAACTCTATGAGATCTTTATATATTTTGGATGTTAATTCCTTAACAGATACATGGTTTGTAAATATTTTTTCCCTTTCCGTAGGCTGCCTTTTAATTTTGTAGGTGGTTTCTTTTGCCATGCAAAATTTTTCAGTTTGATGTAGTCTCATTTATTTTGTTGCTTGTGCCTTAGGTGTCATATCCAAAAAATCATTGCCAAGACCCATGTCAAGGAGTTTTGCTCTGATGTTTTCTACTGGGAATTTTATGGATTGTGATCTCACATTGAAATCCTTAATCTATTTCAAGTCAATTTTCGTGGGTGGTGTAAGATAGGGGTCTACTTTAATTCTTTTACATGTAAATGTCCAATTTTCTAGCACCATTTATTGAAGATACTGTCTTTTCTCTAGTGAGTATTTTTGGCTCCCTTGCATGGGTTTACTCCTGGGATCTCAATTCTGTTTTGTTGGTCTATGTGTCTGTTATTATGCCACTGTCATGCTGTTTTTTGTGTTTTTTTTGTTTTTGTTTTTTGCAGTATCGGGCCTCTCACTGTTGTGGCCTCTCCCATTGCGGAGCACAGGCTCTGGACGCGCAGGCTCAGCGGCCATGGCTCATGGGCCCAGCCGCTTCGCGGCATGTGGGATCTTCCCAGACCGGGGCAAGAACCCGTGTCCCCTGCATCAGCGGGCGGACTCTCGAACACTGCACCACCAGGGAAGCCCTGTCATGCTGTTTTGATTACTACAGCTTTATAGTATAGTTTGAAAGCAAGAAGTGTGATGCCTCCCACTTTGTTCTTCTTTCTCAAGATTGTTTTGGCTGTCCACACAGGGTCTTTTGTGCTTCCATATAAATTTTAGGACTTTTTTTCTATTTCTGAAAAAAAATGCCATTAGAATCTTGATGGGAATTGCATTGAATCTATAGATGACTTGGGATAGTATGGACATTTTAACAATCCTCTCAATCCATGAGCATGGGATATCTTTCCAGTTATTAGTGTCTTCTTGGATTTCTTTCTTCAGTGTCTTGTAGCTTTCAGTGCAGAGATCTTTCACCTCCTTGGTTAAATTAAGTATACTTTATTGTGTGTGTGTGGCACACGGGCCTCTCACTGTTGTGGCCTCTCCCACTGTGGAGCACAGGCTCCGGACACGCAGGCTCAGCGGCCATGGCTCACGGGCCCAGCCGCTCTGCGGCACGTGGGATCTTCCCAGACCGGGGCACGAACCCGTGTCCCCTGCATCGGCAGGCAGACTCTCAACCACTGCACCACCAGGGAAGCTCCAGTATTCTGTTCTTTTTGATGCTACTGTAAATGGGATAATTTAAGTCTCTTTTCCATATAATTCATTATCAGTGTACAGAAATGCTACTGATTTTGTATGTTAATTTTGTATCCTGCAACTTTACTGAATTGATTAGATCTAGCAGTTTACTGATGGAGTCTTTAGAATTTTCTACGTATAAAATCATGTCATATGCAAATAGAGACTATTTTACTTCTTCCTTTCCAATCCTAATGCCTTTTATATCTTTTTCTTGCCTGACTGCTCTGGCTAGGACTTTGAGTACTATGTTGAACAGGAGTGGTGAGAGTGGGCAGCCTTGCCTTGTTCCTGATTTTAGAGGACAAGTTTTTAACCTTTCACAATTGAGTATGATGTTAGCTGTGGGACTGTCATATATGGCCTTTATTATGTTGTGGTATATTCCTTCTATACCTAGTTTGTAGTTTTTAACAACTGTCATAAATAGTTGTTAAATTTTGTCAAATGCTTTTTCAGCATCTATAAGGATGATCATACGATTTTTTTCCTTTCATTCTATTAATTGATGCATCACATTGATGGATTTGTGTCTGAACTATCCTTGCATCTCGGGGATAAATCCCACTTGGTCATGGCGAAAGATCTTTTTAATGTGCTGCTGAATTCAGTTTGCTAGTATTTTACTGAGAATTTTTGTATCTATATTCCTAAGGGATATTGGCCTATGGTTTTCTTTTCTGAGAGTGTCCTTTTCTGGCTTTGGTATGAGGGTAATGCTGACCTTGTAAAACGAGTTTGGGAGTTTCCCACCTCCTCAGTATTTTCGGAAGAGTTTGAGAAGGATTGGCATTAATTCTTCTTCAAATGCTTGCTAAAATTCACCAGTGAAGCCATCTGGTCCTGGGCTTTTCTTCATTGGGAGATTTTTGATTAATGATTCAATCTCCTTAATACTAATTGGTCTGTCCAGATTTTCTCTTTCTTCCTGATTCAGTCTTGTTAGGTTGTATGTTTCTAAAAATGTGTCCATTTATTCTATTTTGTCCAGTTTGTTGGTGTATAAATTGTTCATAGTAGCCTCTTATAATCCTTTGTATTTCTGTGGTATCAGTGGTAATGTCTCCCTTTTCATTTATAATTTTGTTGATTTGAGTCCTCTCTCTTTGTTTCTTGGTGAGTCTAGCTAAAGGTCTGACAACCTTGTTTATCTTTTCCAAGGACTAACTCTTAGTTTTGTTAAAGTGTTGTTAACCTTTTCTATTGTCTTCCTATTCTCTATCTCATTTGTTTCTGCTCTAATCTTTATTTCCTTCCTTCTGCTAACTTTGGGCTCAGTTTGTTCTGCTCTTTCTGGTTCCTTAAGGTATAGAGTTACGTTATTTGAGACTTTTCTTATTTCTTAATGTAGGCATTTATTGCTATGAACTTCCCTCTTTGAATTGCTTTTGGTGCATGCCATAAGTTTTGGTATGTAGTATTTCCATTTTTCATTTGTCTCAAGATAAATTATTTCCCCTTTCATTTCTTCTTCGATGGGTCAGGAGAATATTATTTAATTTCCATGTATTTGTGAATTTTCTAGTTTTCTTCCTGTTACTGATTTCTAGTTTCATACCATTGTGGTCAGAGAAGATACTTGGTATGATTTCAATATTCTTAAATTTGCTTAGACTTGTTTTGTGGCCTAACATATGGTCTATTCTAAAAAATGTTCCATAAGCACTTAGGAGTGTATGTTCGGCTGTTATTGGATAGAATATCCTGTATATGTCTCTTAGGTTCAGTTGATCTATTGCGTTGTTCATATCCACTGTTTCTTTATTGATTCCCTGTGTGGATGATCTATCCATTGTTGAGAGTGGGGTATTAAAGTAGCCAACTATTATTGTATTGCTGTTTCTCAATTTAGGTCTGCTTTATATATTTGGGTGCTCCAACGTTGGATGCATAAATATCTACAATTATTATATCTTCTTGATGGATTGACCCCTTTATCATTATATGTTGACATTCTTTGTCTCTTTGTACTATTTTTACTATAAAGTCTATTTTGTCTCATGTAAGTACACCTACCCCTGACTTCTTAAAACATACCATTTGCTTGGATTATCTTTTTCCACCCCTTTCTTTTTTTTCTGTTTGTTTTTTAAAATTTTATTTATTTTTAAATTTTTAAATTTAATTTAATTTTTTTATACAGCAGGTTCTTATTAGTTATCTATTTTATACATATTAGTGTATACATGTCAATCCCAATCTCCCAGTTCATCCCACCACCACCACCACCCCTGCCACTTTCCCCCCTTGGTGTCCCTACATTTGTTCTCTACATCTGTGTCTCTATTTCTGCCCTGCAGACCGGTTCATCTGTACCATTTTTCTAGGTTCCACATATATGCGTTAATATACGATATTTGTTTTTCTCTTTCTGACTGACTTCACTCTGTATGACCGTCTCCAGATCCATCCACGTCTCTACAAATGACCCAATTTCTTTCCTTTTTATAGCTGAGTAATATTCCATGGTATATACGTACCACATCTTCTTTATCCATTACGTCTGTCGATGGGCACTTAGACTGCTTCCATGACATGGCTATTGTAAATAGTGCTGCAATGAACATTGGGGTGCATGTGTCGTTTTGAATTATGGTTTTCTCTGGGTATATGCCCAGTAGTGGGATTGCTGGGTCATATGTAATTCTATTTTCAGTTTTTTAAGGAACGTCCATACTGTTGTCCATATTGGCTAGATCAATTTACATTCCCATCAACAGTGCAAGAGGGTTCCCTTTTCTCCACACCCTCTCTAGCATTTATTGCTTGTAGATTTTCTGATGATGCCCATTCTAACTGGTGTGAGGTGATATCTCATTGTAGTTTTGATTTGCGGTTCTCTAATAATTAGTGATGTTGAGCAGCTTTTCATGTGCTTCTTGGCCATCCGTATGTCTTCTTTGGAGAAATGTCTATTTAGGTCTTCTGCCCATTTTTGGATTGGGTTGTTTGTTTTTTTAATATTGAGCTCCACTCCTTTATTTTCAGTCTGTGTGTGTCTTTAAGGTTAAAGTGAACCTCTCGTGGGCAACATATTGTCGGATCTTGTTTTTTTTTTTAACCATTTAGCCATTCTGTATCTTTTGATTGCAGAATCTAGTCCATTTATGTTAAAAGTAATTATTGATAGGGAAGGACTTATTATTGCCATTGTGTTAATTGTTTTCTGGCTGTTTTGTAGTTCCTCTGTTCCTTGTTTCATATTTTGCTGTGTTTTTTGTGTGTGTTTTGATGTCTTTTGGTATCAGTATGCTTTGACAACTTTATCATGTTCTTTTGTGTAAATACTACAGGTTTTTGCCTTATCATTACCATGAGGCTTACATAGACTATGTTAAAATAATAACACACTATTTTAAACTGATAATGACTTAAGTTCAATAGACTTCCTAAACTTTACTTTTGCTTGTCCTCTCCCTCACATTTTAGGTTATTGTTGCTGGACAGTTGATATATTATTAAATATTGTGTAACCAATATCAAATTATTGTAGTCATGGTTATTTTTACTATGTTTTCTAACTTTTTAAAGTATTATTTATTTATTTATTTATGGCTTCATTGGGTCTTCATTGCTGTGTGCAGGCTTTCTCTAGTTGTGGCGACTGGGGTCTACTCTTTGTTGTGGTGTGCAGGCTTCTCATTGCAGTGGCTTCTCGTTGCAGAGCAGGGGCTCTAGGCATGCGGGCCTCAGTAGCTGTGACACACGGCCTCAGTAGTTGTGGCTCACAGTCTCTAGAGTACAGGCTCTATAGTTTGGTGCACAGGCATGTGGGATCTTCCCAGACCAGGGATCAAACCCGTGTCCCCTGCATTGGCAGGCGGATTCTCAACCACTGCACCAGCAGGGAAGTCCTGTTTTCTAACCTTTAACGTACAGTTATGTGAATTATGTACCACTGTTACATTATAGAATCTAACTTTGACTATATAATTACCATTACCAGTGAGTTTTATGCTACCTTCTTATGTTTTATGATGTTATTTAGTGTCCTTTTACTCAAAGAACTCCCTTTAGCCTTTCTTGTAAGGCAGATCTAGTGGTGATAAACTCCCTCAGGTTTTGTTTCTTCAGGAATACCTTTATCTCTCCTTCATTTCTGAAGGATAGCTTTGCCAGGCATAGAATTCTTGGTTGATGGTTTTTTTCAAAAATTTGAATATACCGTTCCATTCTCTCCTGACATCAGACGTTTCTGTTGAGAAATCTACCAGAAGTCTTATGAGGGTTCCAGTGTTTGTAATTTCTCTTTTCTCTTGCTGCTTTCAAAATTCTTTGTCTTTGACTTTTGACAATTTAATTATAATCTCAGTGTAGCCCTACTCAGGTTTTAACCTATTTGGTGTCCTTTGTGCCTTATGGATCTGGATGTCCCTTTCTCTCCCAAGTTATGGGAAGTTTTCAGCCATTATTGATTTAAATAATACACTTTGTCTCTTTATCTTCTCCTTCTGGAATTCCCATAATGCACATACTGTTTCTTTTGATTGTGTCCTGTAATTCCCATAGATTTTATTCACTCTTCTTCATTGTTCTTTTCTTTTTCCTCCTGACTGGATAGTTTCTTGACTTCTAGGTTTCTTGTGCCTGGTAGAGTCTGCTTTTGAAGCTCATTGTTGAGTTCTTCAGTCATCGTACTTTTCAGCTCTAGGGTTTCTGTTTGGGGTTTTTTTTTTTTTTTTTTTTTGATGGTTCCTATTTCTTTGAGTTTCTCATTTTGTTCATGTATGGTTTTCCTAATTGTGTGGTCTCTGTGTGCTTGTAGTTCACTAAACTTCTTTAGGAGGATTATTCTGAATTCTTTGTCTGAAAGTTCAGAGATGTCCGTTTATTTAGGGTCAGTAGGTGGAGCTTTATTAGTTTCCTTTGCTGTCATATTAACCATATTTTTCATGATCCTTGATTTCTTACATTGGTATATGCACATTTGAGTAAGTGGTCTTCTCTTCCAGACTTTACATGTGTACTTCGGCAGAGAGAGACAGTCAGCTCACTTTGGGTTTCTGGATGTGTTTGCTGGTAACATCCTTGGGCAGGAATGGTTTGCTATCAGGGTTTATTTTGGGGTGAGGCCACTGCCCAAGTTCTGAGGTGACGGGGCAGGGAGGGCTTGCTGCTGCCTGAGAACAGTTGGATAGGACTGCTGATTTGGTTCCCTGCACAAGTGAGGCTGTAGCTTGGGCTCCACAGCTTCCTGGGTTTTCTGGTCAGGATAACTAGATGGTCATGACTGGGTACTATACTCACCGGTAGGTGAGGCCATGAATCACCCTCTCTTCCCTGGTAGGTCAGCAGAATAGGCTCCAGGGCCTGTACGGCTTGTTGTCTGGGGACCTGAGTCAGGCAAGAGTGTGTACTGAATTCCCTGGCCAGACAGGGAAACCAGTTTTGCTCTCTGTTCAAGTGCCACTGTACACAGGGTTGTTGGATGAGCTAGGCAGCTTCCCGTGTGCTCTAGTTAGATTCTGTGGTCGGGTGGGCTGGGCCGCAAGGCGTATTCAGCAACGAGTGGGGCTGTGAATTAGGTTCCCTTCCTGGGCACGGTGGGAGAACTAATTCCAAGGCCAGAAAGGCTCTTTGTTGGTGGTCTTGATTCAAGCTGACCTGCACCCTAAGTTCCGTAGCTGAACACAGCCACTGGCTTTGCTCTGCCGTCTGTGAGCTCTGCCTGCCAGACTCTGTGCTCAAGTATTGCTGGGCTATGCAGCTTCCCAGGTGTTCTGGCAAGGCTTTCTAGTTGGGTGGGGCTGGGAGCTTCACTCAGCAGTCAGTGGGGGTTAAAACTCAGCTCCCCTGCATGCATGGGGACAGACCGGGCTCCAAGGCCAAAAATCTTTGTTTGAGGACCCAAATCAGACAGACTCGGACTCCACTGAGTTCCCAGGTCAGATGGTGCCAATGACTCGACTCTGCAGATGGACAAAGTGGCTGGCTGGGGCTACTACTTGGGCACTGCACATAGGAACTTGGTCCGCCAAGATCAGAGTGCTGGTTGTGGCATGATGAGATTCTCAGTGGTCAAGTCCTTCAGATTCCTCTGCAGTCACCATGGGGTAAGACCAGAGATGGTCTCGCAAGAAAGAACCCACAGTGCTGGGAGAGCTGGATGTCCATCTGGGCCTCTTTCGCCACTGGAGGAACCAGAGGCTCGGGGGAGATTTCTCCACGGTGCCATGCCGGCCTAGGGGAGGGGCAGTACGGTGAGCACATAGCGGCTCCTCTTACCCTTCTAATGCCACCTGTCTTGGTCTCTGTGGTGCAGGGCGTGCTTCAGCCTCACCCAAGTGTTCTAGGATTCTCTCAGTGGTGTCTTCTCTGTGAATAGTTCTCTTGTGAGGGAGAACAAAGTCAGGAATGACCTATGTTGCCATCTTGATGTCACTCCGCCAAGATTTTTTTTTAATTGGTAATGGCCAGTGTTGGTGAGGGCTCAGGAAAAAGACTACACTCCTGTTACTGCTGGTGGAAGGGTAAAATAGTAGTGCCGTTCGGAGGGGTAATTGGGCAAATAGGCACAAAAACTTTTTTTCCTGAGGAGACGGTCAGAGATGTAAATTTGTGTACATGGACATTCATTGCAGTGTCAACAGACAAAACGTCAAACTCCCTAAACAGGTTAGAGAGATCTTGCACAACTCTGAGATTATACACTAAGCAGCTGATGAAAATCAAGTCCTTAAAGAATATTCAGTAATGTGAGAAAATGTTCATGAGCTATTGCAAAGTAAAAATGATTTTAGAATAGAAAAATATATACATGTAGCAAGGAAATATATACATGTAGATGGAAAAAAGATGGGGGCAATACCTGCCAAATATTAGCAGTGACTACTCTGGGTGATGAGGCTAGAGGTGATTCTTAGTTTCTTTTATTATTTTCTTTACTTTCTAATAGTTCTACAATGAACACCCTATTTTTACCATCAAAAAAAAGATACGGTAGGAAGAAAGAAAGATAATTGAGGCAAGGAGATTAGGCCAAAGGGCATTGCAATAATGTCACAGGTAAGAAAATATTAAGGCCTCAGGCGCAACATCAATTCCCCCGCAGTCATTTTCCCTTTTTAAGTTGTAGCCTGTTACTTTTCAGGAGCTCAAATCTCCTCTAGCAGATACAAGAGAGATGACTTGCTGATCACTGAGATCCTTTCCAGATTTAAAACTCCATAATTCTACGAATACACCGATTATTCATCTTCCATTAAAGGCATTGATAATTCTGCCAGAAGACATCCAAACCCCTCAAAATCAAACAGAACCAAATGCTGTAGTACAACAGCATTAATTTAGATTAAGCCCATTTATGAGACAAAATCAAATGCCAAAAGGATAGGGTGGCCTATTATTAACGGCAACATGAAAAAAATATCCTTGAACTTCTAACAGGCATTTCTGTTTTTAAATTTTTTTAAATTTATTTTTGGCTGCGTTGGTCTTCGTTGCTGCGCGCGGGCTTTCTCTAGTTGCGGCGAGCAGGGGCTGCTCTTCGTTGCGGTGCGCGGGCTTCTCATTGTGGTGGCTTCTCATGTTGTGGAGCACGGGCTCTAGGCGTGTGGGCTTCAGTAGTTGTGGCACATGGGTCAGTAGTTGTGGCTCGCGGGCTCTAGAAAGCAGGCTCAGTAGTTGTGGCGCATGGGCTTAGTTGCTCCTCGGCATGTGGGATCTTCCCGGACCAGGGCTCGAACTCGTGTCCCTGGCATAGGCAGGCGGATTCTCAACCACTGTACCACCAGGGAAGCCCCTAGCAGGCATTTTAAAATATGTGTTTTTATTACTGTAATCTTTAAGTATATTTTTAGTGGCAGCCACTAGCCCTCCTGCTGTTAATGGATTGTCAGCATTTCCATTAGAAGCCCACTTTCTAAGGAATCTCCAACTTGTCAACTACAGTTTGACTCAAGCTCATAACTGAATATTCTGCCTAAGGGGATGAAATCATTTGAACCCTTAATGATAAACAGTGGTGTCACACTTCATAAAATGCAGTATCCAGGCAAAACAGCTATGGGTCTTGATTTGCAAGCTCTCTGATCTGTTTCTGGTACATTTTGAAGGGTGGTTCCCCTGTGAAGGAGCTGAACTGAATCAGGTCAGGAGACAGTTTGTAATGAGCTTCCTGGGAAGAAAAGCACTTTAGAAATATAACAAATAATGAAGACCGTGGCATGGCATTTTCAAAGAGACAAGACTGAATTTAAATTCAGTCTTTTGCTGTATTAAGAGGTTTCCATTTATAAAGTTTTCTCCCAAGAAAATAATCCCATTTATAGTCCTGTCCACATGAAAATAAATTTCTATTTCCCCTCCCCTCCTGCAATGTTTTCCCTTTAAAAAAAAAAAAGTTCTTAATATCTAGTAAGGCAGTAAATGTCTTGACACATGCATTTAAAGGTTTCAGCGTTTCAGATATATTCTGGCACCACCGAAAAGGAAATAAAAAATATCCTACTTACAGATGGTTTGGACCTCCTGATATTCAAGATGGAACTCATGGAGAGTTTCAGTTGTGTGCAAATCAGTAAGCAACAACTCACCCTGAAACAGTGCTCGACACGTGCCCTGGGTACCCAGCACTGTTATAAAGGGCTTTAAAGTATGAGAAAATTTAATCCTCCCAACAACCCTAGGAAGTGGCTGAGAGGTAAATGAACTTGCTCAAGGCTACCCAGCTAGGAAGTGAGCCCCTGCTCATGACCAGCTCTCCATAACTTTCATAGTAGGAAGCTTTTCATGTTTACTCATGTTTTATTGAATATTTGTTGGAAGACAAATTTTTCAAACTGTCCAAAAGACAAGTGGGAAATCTAGTTCAGATCCACGAACTGCATTTTATATTTCCTTTCTCAAAATTAAGTCTTAAAACTTAGCAATGCCATGAAAATGGCTATTATAAGGAACAAACAGAAAACAACAAGTGCTGGAGAAATTAGAACTTCCGTGCGTTGCCAAGGGAATGTAAACTGGTGCAGCCACTATGGAAAACAGTATGGCAGTTCCTCAAAAAAATTAAAAAGCATTATCATATGGTTTAACAATTCTACTTCTGGGTATATACCCAAAAAGACTTGAAAGCAGAGACTTAAATAGATACTTGTATAGTAATGTTCATAGCCAAAAAGTGGAAACACTCTAAATGTCTATCGATGGATGAATGGATAAACAAAATGAGGTATGCATAAATAACTGTATATGTATGTATATGTACATGTGTACGCATATACATATGATGGGTTTGTTTTTCTGCTAGCATGGCTAAAGTATTTCTAAGATGGTGTTGAAAAGAAACATTTTGTCTCTCATAAAATATTATGGAGGGTTTTCCTGGCATGGAGAATCTGAAAGCTCACAAAAGATTCATTGCTTCAACAAACATTTACCAACAGCACACTATGTATGGTTTGAGGATTAATCTAAACGCTGAGGATATAGCAGTAAACAATAGAGGAAAAAAGTCTATGTTCATGTATATATTTTTTGAGGTATAATTGACATATGTTATATTAGTTTCAGGTGTACAACATATATATATATATATAAAACAAATATGTACGTATATATGTATGTGTGTATATATATATGTAAATGATCACAATAAGTCTTGTTAATCTGTTACCATACATGGTTGCCAATTTCTGTGATGAGAACTTTTAAGATCTACTTTCAAATAGGCAAGAGTATTATTAACTATTACCATGCTGCACATTACATCTCCAGGACTTTTTTTTAAGAATATAGAAAAAAATCAGTTGTATTTCTATACATTAGCAATAAACAATCTAAAAATTTTTTAAAATCCAGTTAAAATAACAAAAAGAAAAAAGATTTATGAGTAAATTTAATCAATGAATATAAGACTTGTATACTGCAAATCATTGTTGAAAGAAACTAAAGACCTAAGTAAATGGAGAGACATCCTGTGTTCATGGATTGGAAGATTTAATATTATTAAGATGACAACACTTAGAAATAAACCCATATATCAAAAGTAAATTGATTTTCAACAAGGATGTCAAGAGTATCCTTATCAACAAATGGTGATAGACAATGGATATCCATATCCAAAAGAATAAATTTGAACCTTAGTCCATAAGACATATAAAAATTAACTCAGTGGATCTTAGGGCTTCCCTGGTGGCGCAGTGGTTGAGAGTCCACCTGCCGATGCACGGGACATGGGTTCGTGCCCTGGTCCAGGAGGATCCCACATGCCGCGGAGCAGCTGGGCCCGTGAGCCATGGCCGCTGAGCCTGCGCGTCCAGAGCCTGTGCTCCGCAACGGGAGAGGCCACAACGGTGAGAGGCCCGTGTACCGCAAAAAAAAGGATCTTAGAGGAAACACTGGTGTAAATCTGTAAGACGTTAGATTAGGCAGTAGTTTGTTTTTCTTAACATTTTTATTGGAGTATAATAAAATTGCTTTATCTCACACCAGTCAGAATGGCCATCATCAAAAAATCTAGAAACAATAAATGCTGGAGAGGGTGTGGAGAAAAGGGAACACTCTTGCACTGTTGGTGGGAATGTGAATTGGTACAGCCACTATGGAGAACAGTATGGAGGTTCCTTAAAAAACTACAAATAGAACTACCATACGACCCAGCAATCCCACTACTGGGCGTATACCCTGAGAAAACCGTAATTCAAAAAGAGTCATGTACCAAAATGTTCATTGCAGCTCTATTTACAATAGCCAGGACATGGAAGCAACCTAAGTGTCCATCGACAGATGAATGGGTAAAGAAGATGTGGCACATACATACAATGGAATATTACTCATCTATAAAAAGAAACGAAATTGAGTTATTTGTAGTGAGGTGGATGGACCTAGAGTCTGTCATACAGAGTGAAGTAAGTCAAAAAGAGAAAAATACCGTATGCTAACACATATATATGGAATTTAAGAAAGAAAAAAAAGGTCATGAAGAACCTAGGGGTAAGACGGGAATAAAGACAGACCTACTAGAGAATGGACTTGAGGATGTGGGGAGGGGGAAGGGTAGGCAGTGACTAAGTGAGAGAGTGGCATGGACATATATACACTATCAAACGTAGAATAGATAGCTAGTGGGAAGCAGCCTCATAGCACAGGGAGATCAGCTCCGTGCTCTGTTACCACCTGGAGGGGTGGGATGGGGACAGTGGGTGGGAGGGAGGGAGGGAGGGAGATGCAAGAGGGAAGAGAAATGGGAACAGGTGTATATGTATAACTGATACACTTTGTTATACAGCAGAAACTAACACACCATTGTAAAGCAATTATACTCCAATAAAGATGTTTAAAAAAATAAAAATAAAATTGCTTTACATTGTTGTGTTAGTTTCTGCTGTATAACAAAGTGAACCAGCTATTCGTATACATATATCCCCATATCCCCTCCCTCTTGCGTCTTCTTCCCACCCTCCCTAACCCACCCCTCTAGGTGGTCACAAAGAACAAAGCTGATCTCCCTGTGCCATGAGGCTGCTTCCCACTAGCTATCTACTTTACATTTGGTAGTGTATATATGTCCATGCCACTCTCTAACTTCTTCTTAGCTTACCCTTTCCCCTCCCAGTGTCCTCAAGTCCATTCTCTATGTCTATGTCTTTATTCTTGTCCTGCCCCGAGGTTCTTCAGAACCTTTTTTTTTTTTTTTTAGATTCCATATATATGTGTTAGCATACGGTATTTTTCTCTTTCTGACTTACTTCACTCTGTATGACAGTCTCTAGGTTCATCCACCTCACTACAAATAACTCAATTTCGTTTCTTTCTATGGCTGAATAATATTCCATTATATATATGTGCCACATCTTCTTTATCCATTCATCCGATGATGGACACTTAGGTTGTTTCCATCTCCGAGCTATTGTAAATAGAGCTGCAATGAACATTTTGGTACATGACTCTTTTTGAATTATGGTTTTCTCAGGGTATATGACCAGTAGTGGGAGTGCTGGGTCATATGGTAGTTCTATTTTTAGTTTTTTTTTTTTTTTGCGGTACACGGGCCTCTCACTGTTGTGGCCTCTCCTGTTGCGGAGCACAGGCTCCGGACGCGCAGGCCCAGCGGCCACGGCTCACGGGCCTAGCCGCTCCGTGGCACGTGGGATCTTCCCAGACCGGGAGAGGAACACGTGTCCCCTGCATCGGCAGGTGGACTCTCAACCACTGCGCCACCAGGGAAGCCCTATTTTTAGATTTTTAAGGAACCTCCATACTGTTCTCCACAGTGGCTGTATCAATTTACATTCCCACCAACAGTGCAAGATGGTTCCCTTTTCTCCCCACCCTCTCCAGCATTTATTGTTTCTAGATTTTTTGATGATGGCCATTCTGACTGGTGTGAGGTGATACCTCTTGTAGTTTTGATTTGCATTACTCTAATGATTAGTGATGTTGAGCATCCTTTCATGTGTTTGTTGGCAATCTGTATATCTTCTTTGGAGAAATGTCTGTTTAGGTCTTCTGCTCATTTTTGGATTGGATTATTCGTTTTTTGATACTGAGCTGCATGAGTTGCTTGCATATTTTGGAGATTAATCCTTTGTCCATTGATTCATTTGCAAATATTTTCTCCCATTCTGAGGGTTGTCTTTTGGTCTTGTTTATGCTTTCCTTTGCTGTGCAAAAGCTTTGAAGTTTCATTAGGTCCCATTTGTTTATTTTTGTTTTTATTTCCATTTCCCTAGGAGGTGGGTCAAAAAGGATCTTGCTGTGATGTATGTCATAGAGTGTTCTGCCTATGTTTTCCTCTAAGAGTTTGATAGTGTCTGGCCTTACATTTAGGTCTTTAATCCATTTTGAGTTTATTTTTGTGTGTGGGGTTAGGGTTGTTCTAATTTCATTCTTTTACATGTAGCTGTCCAGTTTTCCCAGCACCACTTATTGAAGAGGCTGTCTTGGCTCCACTGTATATTCTTGCCTCCTTTATCAAAGACAAAGTGACCATATGTGTGTAGGTTTATCTCTGGGCTTTCTATCCTGTTCCATCGATCTATATTTCTGTTTATGTGCCAGTACCATACTGTCTTGATTACTGTAGCTTTGTAGTATAGTCTGAAGTCAGGGAGCCTGATTCCTCCAGCTACATTTTTCTTTCTCAGGATTGCTTTGGTGATTTGGGGTCTTTTGTGTATCCATATAAATTGTGAAATTTTTTGTTCCAATTCTGTGAAAAATGCCACTGGTAGTTTGACAGGGATTGCACTGAATTTGTAGATTGCTTTGGGTAGTATAGTCATTTTCACAATGTTGATTCTTCCCATCCAAGAACATGGTATATCTCTCCACCTATTTATATCATCTTTAATTTCTTCCATCAGTGTCTTATAGTTTTCTGCCTACAGGTCTTTTGTCTCCGTAGGTAGGTTTATTCCTAGGTATTTTATTCTTTTTGTTGCAGTGGTAAATGCGAGTGTTTCCTTAATTTCTCTTTCAGATTTTTCATCATTAGTGTATAGGAATGCAAGAGATGTCTGTGCATTAATTTTGTATCCTGCAACTTTACCAAATTCATTGGTTAGCTCTAGTAGTTTTCTGGTAGCATTTTTAGGATTCTCCATGTAGAGTATCATGTCATGTGCGAACAGTGACAGTTTTACTTCTTTTCCGATTTGGATTCCTTTTCTCTCTTTCTCGTCTCTGATTGCTGGGGCTAAAACTTCCAAAACTATGTTGAATAAGAGTGGTGAGAGTGGGCAACCTTGTCTTGTTCCTGATCTTAGTGGAAATGCTTTCGGTTTCTTACCATTGAGGACGATGTTGGTTGTGGGCTTGTCATATATGGCCTTTATTATGTTGAGGTAAGTTCCCTCTATGCCTACTTTCTGGAGAGTTTTTATCATAAATGGGTGTTGAATGTTTTGGTTTTTTTTTTTTAGATGTTGGGGGTAGGAGTTTATTGATTTATTTTTGCTGTGTTGGGTCTTCGTTTCTGTGCGAGGGCTTTCTCTAGTTGTGGCAAGCAGGGGCCACTCTTCATCGCAGTGCACGGGCCTCTCACTATCACGGCCTCTCTTGTTGCGGAGCACAGGCTCCAGACATGCAGGCTCAGTAGTTGTGGCTCACGGGCCTAATTGCTCCACAGCATGTGGGATCCGCCCAGACCAGGGCTCGAACCCGTGTCCCCTGCATTCGCCGTTAGATTCTCAACCACTGCGCCACCAGGGAAGCCCTGTTGAATTTTCTTGAAAGCTTTTTCTGTGTCTATTGAGATTATAATATGGTTTTTATCCTTCAGTTTGTTAATATGGTGTATCACATTGATTGATTTGACCATATTGAAGAACCCTTGCATTCCTGGGATAAACTCCACCTGATCACGGTGTATGATCCTTTTAACGTGCTGCTGGATTCTGTTTGCTAGTTTTGTTTCTGTTTTTGTTCTTTTTGTGGTACACGGGCCTCTCACTGTTGTGGCCTCTCCCGTTGCAGAGCACAGGCTCCGGACGCACAGGCTCAGCAGCCACGGCTCACGGGCCCAGCCGCTCCGCGGCATGTGGGATATTCCCGGACCGGGGCACAAACCCGTGTCCCCTGTATTGGCAGGCGGACTGTCAACCCCTGCGCCACCAGGGAAGCCGTGTTTGCTAGTATTTTATTGAGGACTTTCGCATCTATGTTCATCAGTGATATGGGCCTGTAGTTTTCTTTCTTTTGTGACATAATTGTCTGGTATCAGGGTGATGGTGGCCTCATAGAATGAGTTTGGGAGTGTTCCTCCCTCTGCTATATTTTGGAAGAGTTTGAGAAGGATAGGTGTTAGCTCTTCTCTAAGTGTTTGATAGAATTCGCCTGTAAATCCATCTGGTCCTGGGCTTTTGTTTGTTGGAAGATTTTTAATCACAGTTTCAATCTCAGTGCTTGTGATTGGTCTGTTTATATTTTCTGTTTCTTCCTGGTTTAGTCTCGGAAGGTTGTGCTTTCCTAAGAATTTGTCCAAATCTTCCAGGTTGTCCATTTTATTGGCATAGAGTTGCTTGTAGTAATTTCTCATGATCGTTTGTATTTCTGCCATGTCAGTTGTTACTTCTCCTTTTTCATTTCTAATGCTATTGAGTCTTCTCCCTTTTTTTCTTGTTGAGTCTGGCTAATGGTTTATCAATTTTGTTTATCTTCTCAAAGAACCAGCTTTTAGTTTTATTGATTTTTGCTATCGTCTCCTTCGTTTCTTTTTCATTTATTTCTGATCTGATCTTCATGATTTCTTCTGCTAACTTTGGGGGTTTTTTGTTCTTCTTTCTCTAATTGCTTCAGGTGTGATGTTAGGTTGTTTATTTTAGATTTCTCTTGTTTCTTGAGGTAGGATTGTATTGCTGCAGACTTCCCTCTTAGAACTGCTTTTGCTGCATCCCATAGGTTTTGGGTCTTCGTGTTTTCATTGTCATTTGTTTCTAGGTAGTTTTTGACTTCCTCTTTGATTTATTCAGTGATCTCTTGGTTATTCAGTAGCATATTGTTTAGCCTCCGGGTGTTTGTATTATTTCAGTTTTTTTCCCCTGTAATTGATATCTAGTCTCATTGCATTGTGGTCAGAAAAGATACTTGATACAATTTCAATTTTCTTAAATTTCCCAAAGCTTGATTTGTGTCCCAAGATATGATCCATCCTGGAGAATGTTCCATGAGCACTTGAGAAGAAAGTGTATTCTGTTGTTTTTGGATGGAATGTCCTATAAATATCAGTTAACTCCATCTTGTTTAATGTGTCATTTAAAGCTTGTGTTTCCTTATTTATTTTCATTTTGGATGATCTGTCCATTGGTGAAAGTGGGGTGTGAAAGTCCCCTAGTATGATTGTGTTACTGTTGATTTCCCTTTCTATGGCTGTTAGCATTTGCCTTATGTATTGAGGTGCTCCTATGTTGGGTGCATAAATATTTACAATTGTTCTATCTTCTTCTTGGATCGATCCCTTGCTCATTATGTAGTGTCCTTCCTTGTCTCTTGTAATAGTCTTTGTTTGAAAGTCTATTTTGTCTGATATGAGAATTGCTACTCCAGCTTTCTTTTGATTTCCATTTGCATGGAATATCTTTGCCCATCCCCTCACTTTCAGTCTGTATGTGTCCGTAGGTCTGAAGTGGGTCTCTTGTAGACAGCATATATACAGGTCATGTTTTTGTATCCATTCAGCCAGTCTATATCTTTGGTTGGAGCATTTAATCCATTTACATTCAAGGTAATTATCGATATGTATGTTCCTGTTACCATTTTCTTAATTGTTTTGGGTTTGTTATTTTAGGTCTTTTCCTTCCCTTGTGTTTCCTGCCTAGAGAAGTTCCTTTAGCATTTGTTGCAGAGGTGGTTTGGTGGTACTGAATTCTCTTAGCTTTTGCTTGTCTGTAAAGGTTTTAATTTCTCAGTCAAATCTGAGTGAGATCCTTGCTGGGTAGAGTAATCTTGGCCATAGGTTTTTCCCTTTCATCCCTTTAAATATGTCCTGCCACTCCTTTCTGGCTTGCAGAGTTTCTGCTGAAAGATCAGCTGTTAACCTTATGGGGATTCCCTTGTGTGTTGTTGTTTTTCCCTTGCTTTTAATATTTTTTTCTTTGTATTTAATTTTTGACAGTTTGATTAATATGTGTCTTGGCGTGTTTCTCCTTGGATTTATCCTGTATGGCACCCTCTGTGCTTCCTGGCCTTGATTGACTATTTCCTTTCCCATATTAGGGAAGTTTTCGACTATAATCCTTCAAATATTTTCTCAGTCCCTTTTCCTCCTCTTCTTCTGGCACCCCTGGTGTGTTTAATGTTGTCCCAGAGGT
Organism: Phocoena phocoena; assembly: GCF_963924675.1. Classification (NCBI taxonomy): domain Eukaryota; kingdom Metazoa; phylum Chordata; class Mammalia; order Artiodactyla; family Phocoenidae; genus Phocoena; species Phocoena phocoena. Next base: position 20,711,244 of record NC_089240.1, read on the forward strand.
CTCTGAGACTGCCCTCCATTCTTTTTTCTTTATTCTGCTCTGTGGTAGTTATTTCCACTGTTTTATCTTCCAGGTCCCTTATCTGTTCTTCTGCCTCAGTTTTTCTGCTATTGATCCCTTCTAGAGAATTTTTAATTTCATTTATTGTGTTGTTCATCACTGTTTATTTGCTCTTAGTTCTTCTAGGTCCTTGTTAATCTTTTCTTGTATTCTCTCCATTCTATTTCCAAGATTTTGGATCATCTTTACTATCATTACTCTGAATTCTTATTCAGGTAGACTGTGTATTTCCTTTTCATTTGTTTGCTCTGGTGGGTTTTTATCTTGCTCCTTCATCTGCTGTGTGTTTCTCTGTGTTCTCATTTTGCTTAACTTACTGTGTTTGGAGTCTCCTTTTCGCAGGTTGCAGGTTCATAGTTTCTGTTGTTTTTGGTGTCTGCCCCCAGTGGGTAAGGTTGGTTCAGTGGATTGTGTAGGCTTCCTGGTGGACTGGATTGGTGCCTTTGTTCTGGTGGATGAAGCTGGATCTTGTCTTTCTGGTGTGCAGGACCGAGTCTGGTGGTGTGTTTTGGGGTGTCTGTGGACTTATTATGATTTTAGGCAGCCTCTCTGCTAATGGGTGGGGTTGTGTTCCTGTCTTGCTAGTAGTTTTGCATGGGGTGTCCAGCACTGGAACTTGCTGGTCGTTGAGTGGAGCTGGGTCTTAGCATTGAGATGGAGACCTCTGGGACAAGTCTCACCGATTGATATTACGTGGACCCAGGAGGTCTCTGGTGGTCCAGTGTCCTGAACTCGGCTCTCCCACTTTCGAGGCTCAGGCCTGACACCCGGCCGGAGCACCAAGACCCTGTCAGCTACACGGCTCAGTAGAAAAGGGAGAAAAAAAAGAAAGAAAGAAAATATAGTAAAATAAATAAATAAATAAAAGTTATTAAAATTAAAAAAATTCATATTAAAATTAAAAAGTCATAAAACAAAGAAAAGAGCAACCAAACCAATAAACAAATCCATCAATGATAACAAGTGCTAAAAACTAAACTAAGCTCAACATATAAGTCAGAAACTCGTCAGTCACATACAGCAAGTCCCAAGCCTACAGTTGCTCCCAAAGCCCACTGCCTCAATTTTGGGATGATTCGTTGTCTCTTCAGGTATTCCACAGATGCAGGGTACATCAAGTTGATTGTGGAGATGTAATCCGCTGCTCCTGAGGCTCCTGGGAGAGATTTCCCTTTCTCTTCTTTGTTCGCACAGCTCCTGGGGTTCAGCTTTGGATTTGGCCCCGCCTCTGCATGTCGGTTGCCCTCTGGCATCTGGTCTTTGCCCAGACAGGAGGGGGTTAAAGTAGCGGCTGATTAGGGGGCTCTGGCTCACTCAGGCTAGGGGGAGGGAGGGGTACGGATTGCGGGGTGAGGCTGTGGCAGCAGAGGCCGGCGTGACGTTGCAACAGCCTGAGGCGTGCTGTGTGTTCCCCAGGACTTATTTTATAACTGAAATTTTGCACTTTTGACCCCCTTCACCCATTTTGCACACCTCCTACCCTCTGCCTTTGGCAACCACCAATCTGTTCTCTGTATCTTTTATCTCATTTTGCTGGATCATAGTTTTTTTTGTTGAGTTGTATAAGTTTTATGTATATATATTTTTTATATATTAACCCCTTATCAGATATGATTTGCAAATATTTTCTCCCATTTGGTAGGTTGCTTTTTCATTTTGTTTCCTTTGCTCTACAGAAGCTTTGTACTTTGGTGTAGTCCCATTTGTTTATTTTTGCTTTTGATGCCTTTGCTTTTGGTGTCAACTCCAACAAATCATTGCGAAGACCAACAATGTCAAGGAGCCTACCACCTATGTTTTCTTGTAGGAGTTTTATGGGTTCACGTCTTACACTAAATTCTTTAATCCATTTTGAGTTAGCTTTTTGTGTATAGTGTAAGAGCGGTCCAGTTTCGTTCTCTTTGCATGTTGCTGTCCAGTTTTCCTAGCATCATTATTGCAGAGACTGTCTTTTCCCCATTGTATATTCTTGCCTCCTTTGTCATAAATTGACCATATATGCATAGGTTTATTTCTGGGCTCCCTATTCTGTTCCATTACTATACGTGTCTGGTTTTTTTGTTTGTTTTTTGGGGTTTTTTTTTTTGCGGTACACGGGCCTCTCACTGTTGTGGCCTCTCCCGTTGCGGAGCACAGGCTCCAGACGCGCAGGCTCAGTGGCCATGGCTCACAGGCCTAGCCGCTCCGCGGCATGTGGGATCTTCCCGGACCAGAGCACAAACCCGTGTCTCCCGCATCGGCAGGCAGACTCTCAACCACTGCGCCACCAGGGAAGCCCTATGTGTTTGTTTTTCTGCCAATCCCACACTGTTTTGATTACTATCACGTTGTAGTGTGACATTAGGCACACGATGTCTCCAGCTTTGGTCTTTTTTCTCAAGATTGCTTTAGCTATTTGTGATCTTAGGTAGTTCCATATGAATTTTAAGATTGTTGTATTTCTGTAAAAAAATGCCATTGGAATTTTGATAGGGATTGCACTGAATCTGTAGATTGCTTTGGGTTGTATGGACATTTTAACCATGTTCTTCCAATCCATGAGCACAGAATGTCTTTCCACTTATTTGTGTCTTCAATTTCTTTCATCAACATCTTATAGTTTTCAGTGTACAGATCTTTCACCTGCTTGGTAAAATTTATTCCTATGTATTTTATTCTTTTTGATGCAATTGTAAATGGGATTGTTGTCTTAATTTCTTTCTGACAGTTCTGAATTTATTATTTCTCACAGTTTTTCTGTGGAGTCTTTAGGGTTTCTTATATATAATATGTCATCAGCAAATAGTGACAGTTTGTCCTTTCCCATTTGGATGCCCTTTTGTTTCTTTTTTTGCCTAATTGCTACGGCTAGGACGTCCAATACTATGTTAAATAGAAGTGGTGAGGGGGAATACTTGACTTGTTCCTGATATTAGAGGAAAAGATTTCAGCTTTTCATCGTTGAGTATAATGTTAACTGTGGCTTGTCGTATGTGGCTTTTATTATGTCGTTGAGGTACATTCCCCTCTATACCCTTTGTTGAGAGTTTTTAATCATACGTGGATGTTGAATTTTGTCAAATGCTTTTTCTGTATCTATTGAGTAAGCACATGGTTTTTATTCTTCATTTGGTTAAACTGGTATAACACATTGAATTGTGGATGTTGAACCATCCTTGCAGCTCTAGAATAAATCCCACTTATCATGGTGTATGATCCCTTTAATGTATTGTTGAATGTGCTTTGCTAATATTTTGTTGAGGATTTTTGCATCTGTATTCATCAGGGATATTGCCCTGGTAGTGTTTCTTCCTTTTTTTTTTTTCTTTCTGGGGAGACTTTGAACATGATCAGTATTCTTTAAATGTTTGAGAGAATTCACCAGTAATGCCATCTGGTTGTGGACTTTTGTTGGGTGGGTTTTTGTTTTTTTGTTTTCTTTAGCTTATAACAGAAATTTATTTCTGACAGTTGTGGAGGTTGAAAAGGCCAAGATCAAGTTGCCACTATGATCGAGTGAGGAGCCTCTTCCTGTTCATAGCCTTCTTGCGTCCCTGCGCGGTGGCAGGAGGCAAGGGAGCTCTCTGGGGTCTATTTTATATGGGTATTAATTTCATTTATGAGGGTTCTGCCCTCATGACCTACTCACCTCCCAAAGGCCCCATCTGCTAATACCATCTCATTGGGCGTTAAGATCTCAACGTATGAAATGGGGGGGGGGAGGGGCACAAATGCTCAGACCATAGGAAGTAGTATGTGAAACTTTATATATATATATATATATATATATATATAATTTTTTAAATTTTTTTAATTGAAGTATAGTTCATTTACAATGTTGTGTTAGTTTCAGGTGTACAGCACAGTGATTCAGATCTATATACATACATATACATTCTTTTTCAGATTCTTTTCCCTTATAGGTGATTGTAAAATATTGTGTAGTTTCCTGTGCTATACAGTAGGTCCTTGTTGGTTATCTGTTTTATATATAGTAGTGTGTATATATTAATCCCAAAGAGGTTTCTGATTGACTAATTCAATCTCCTTACTAGTAATCTGTCTGTCTGGATTTTCCATTTCTTCACAATTCAGTCTCAGTAGGCTGTATGTTTCTAGGAATTTATCCATTTCTTCTTAGGTTGTCAAATTTGTTGGTGTATAATTGTTAATAGTAGTCTCTTATCCTTTGTATTTCTGTGGTGTCAGTTGTAATTTTGTTGTTGTGAGTCCTCTTTCTTTTCTTGATGAGTCTAGCTTAAGGTTTGTCAATTTTGTTTTCAAAGAACCAGCTCTTAGTTTTGTTGATCTTAACTACTGTCTTTTTAGTCTGTGTTTCATTTATTTCTGTTCTGGTCTTTACTTCCTTCCTTTGGGCTTCCTGTATTATTCTTTTCCTAGTTCTTCACATGTAAAGTTACGTCGTTTGAGGATTTTTTTGTTGTTTCTTGATGTTGGCATTTATTGATATAAACTTCCCTCTTAGAACTGCTTTTGCTGCATCCCATAAGTTTGGGTGTATTGTATTTCCATTTTTATTTGTCTCAAAGTATTTTTTGACTTTCTTTGACTCATTGGTTGTTCAGTAGCATGCTGTTTAATTTCCACATATTTGTGAATTTTCCAGTTTTCTTCTCATAATCGATTTCTGGCTTCATACCACTGTAGTTAGAAAAGTGCTTGATATGATTTCAGTCTCTTTCAGTCTTTTTAAATGTGTTAAGACTTCTTTTGTGGCCTAACATATGATCTCTCCTGGATAATATTTCATGTGCACTTGAGAAGAATGTATTGATATATTCCATTGCTTTGGGATGGACTGTGCTGTATGTATCAACTCCATCTGATATGTCATTTACAGCTGAATTTCTGTACTGACTGGATGATCTATCCATTGAGGAAAGTAGTGTTTTAAATCCCCCTACTATTACTGTATTGTTGTCTTTCCTTTTTTAGGTCTGTAAATACATTTTGGTGCTCCTATGTTGGGTGCATAAATATTTACACATGTTATATCCTATTGTTTGATTGACGCCTTGATCACTATGTAATGCTTTTGTCTCTTATTACTGTCCTTGTTTTAAAGTCTATTTCGTCTTAGTTACCCCAGCTTTCTTTTCGTTTCCATTTGCATGGAATATTTTTTTCCAACCCTTCCCTTAAGTCTGTGTCCTTACATCTGAAGTGAGTGTCTTGTAGGCACCATGTAGATGTGGTTTTTATCCATTCAGACACTCTGACTTTTTAAAAATCATTTTCATTTAAAGTAATTATTGATAGGTATGTAAATATTGCCATTTTCTTAATTGTTTTCTGGCTCTTTTCTAGTTCCTCTGTTCCTTTCTGCTCTCTTCCTTTGTGATTTGATGACTTTCTTTAGATTCCTTTATCTTTTGGTATCTACTATAGGTTCTTACTTTGTAGTTACCATGAGGCTTACACATAAAAAATGTATATAACAGTCTGTTTCAAGTTGATAATAACTTAAGTTTGAGCACATCCTAAAGCTCTACCTTTTTACTCTCCCTCCTAACCCCTGCCAGATGTCTGACACTCTCGATGTCACCTTTTACATCTTTTAATCTCTTGTATCCCTTAATTATTGTAGTTATAGTTATTTTTACTCACTTATAAAGCTAGTGTGAAGGTCTTAACCTTCACACTAGCTTTATAAGTGATTAACCCATCACCTTTATAACATGATTATTCTTAATTTTGCTACATATTTATATTTACCAGTGAGCTTTATACTTTCATATGTTTTCCTATTAATAATTAGCACCCTTTCTTTTCAGCTTAAACAAGTCCCTCTAACATTTCTCCTAAGGCTGGTTTCGTGGTGATGAGCTCCCCTTCAGCCTTTTCTTGTCTCCTTCAATTCTGAGTGACAGCCTGCACCCAGTAGAGTATTCTTGGTTGTGGGTTTGTTCTTTCAGCACTTTGAGCACATCACGCCACTTCCTTCTGGCCTGTAAAGTTTCTGTTGAAAATGTGCTGATAGTTTTATGGGGGTTCCCTTATACATGACAAGTTGTTTTTCTCTTGCTGCTTTTAAGATTCTCTCCTTGTCTTTAATTTCTGACAATTTCTGTCTTTCAGTTCATCTTATTTGGAACTCCCTTTGCTTCCTGGATCTGGGTCTCTGTTTTCTTCCCGAGGTTAGGGAAGTTTTCAGCCATTATGTCTTCAAGTAAGTTTTCTGCCCCTTTCTCTCTCGCTTATCCTTCTGGGACTGCTATAATATGAATTTTGGTTGGCTTGATATTGTCCCATAAGCTCCTTAAGCAATTTTTACTCTTTTTCATTTTTTTTTCTTTTTGCTGCGGATTGGGGTGAGTTTCACAGCCCTGTCTTCACATTCACTGAGCTTCATCTAGTCTGCTGTTGAATCCCTCTAGTGTATTTTTCAGTTCAGTTATTGTCTCTTACTGGTAGCTATTGGTGACCTGGTGTGAGGCAGAAGCTGTGTTCTGTGCATGGTACCTGGACGAGAAGTCTTCTCCATTGGTTACAGTCCTGTGGGACTCTTGAGCATAAGCCCCACTGGCCACCAGGTCCAGGTGATCTCGTGGTATCTTGTGGGTGGCAGCCAGAAAAATCAGGCGGCCAAAGGGAGGGTACAAGCTCCTTTCTGGACGTTATGAGCAAGCAAGCTGAAACGAGGCAGAGGGAGAACACAAAGATGGCACCCACCAGCCTCCATCCCTGGAGAGTAACCAGCAGGCCCCCAAAAAGTATGTTAAATTATATACCTGCCTCTCAGGCCGATGCTTGTCTTTTTGTAAAATGTATTTCTTTTTGGCTGCGTTGGGTCTTTGCTGTGCAGGAGCTTTTAGTTGCAGTGGGCGGGGGCTACTCTTTGTTGCGGTGCGCGGGCTTCTCATCGCGGTGGCTTCTCTCGTTGCAGAGCACTGGCCCTAGGCGTGCGGGCTTCAGTGGTTGTGGATCGCGGGCTCAGTGGCTGTGGCGTGCAGGCTCAGTAGTTGTGGCCCACGGGCTTATTTGTTCCACTGCACGTGGGATCTTCCTGGACCAGGGCTTGAACCCGTGTCCCCTGCCTGGGCAGGCAGATTCTTAACCACTGCACCACCAAGGAAGCCCCGATGCTTTAACGTAAGTAAATAAGCCTCTTTTACATAAAAATAGTCTTTCACAGTGGGAGATTATTCAGCTTTAAAAAGGAATGAAATTCTGATACATGTTATAATATCGGTTGAACCTTGAAGACCTTATAGTAAGTGAAAGAAGCCGTACAACAAAGAACAAATACTGTATGATTCTACTTATGAGGTACCTAGAATAGTCAAATTGATAGAGATAGAAAGTAAAGGGGTGGTCCCCAAGGACTGGTTGGGGGGAGTGGGGAAATGTGAATTTACTATTTAATGGGTACATAGTTTTAATATGGGATGATAAAAACAAAGTTCTGGAAATGGATGGTGGGGGTGGTTGGAAATCAGCGTAAATGTATTTCATACCACTGAACCGTTCACTTAAAAACGGTTAAAATGGTGAATTGTGCTTTTAGTGCTGTTTGAAAAAATTAGCATTGGACCTTATATCATGTAAATCTGGTTTTTCTAAGAAAAAAGAACACACCGTCGAGGTGTTTTTTTTTTTTCTTTAAGTCATCTCATATCAGATGGCAAATTACAGATCCACCAGGCTGACTGGCTGAGGCTGAGGGGGTTCGTGGTCCAGGAAGAACCGAAAACTTGCACCTGACTTAAGGTCATTCTCTCCTGTTACTCCAGGGAAAGGGTCTATGTTCACATGGTAAAACAGAATAGAGCCATTTTCCCTTCAAACAGGAAATGATTCTATTTTCAGAGTCAATGGAGGAATATAATTGGCAGATCATTCAAAATGATATGTAATATTTTAAAGGACAGCATATGTGGCTGGGGTACTAATGTTTAAAGAGAATGCTATCTTTGTTTGAATTCCCAGAGCAAACATGAAGTTTCACTAGGAAGTCGGCATCCCCTGGTCCTGACTTCTTGCCTCTCAGTATCTTGGATGATGAACAGGGTTGCCTCCTACATAGCAACAAAGCTTCAAAATTTAGCTCCTTTACAGCCCTTCCCTTGAGACAGTCTGTCTGTCTGAGACACATCCTCCAAAGAGAGGTAATACCAAGTCTCTGCAGGGAAGGCTTCCCTTTGCATCTCTGGTTGGGTTACAGGCTCTCTTCTGAGTATGGGTCAAAACTAGTAACAAGAATCAAGCAAACAGTTAACTAAATAGAGTGGTAGATGATAAGGTTGAAAATTAACATATTGGTCTCTGACGATCCACCCATCAGACTGAGTAAAAGGGGACTGAGAATCTATTACAGCAGCTGAAACTTCCAATTCTCAAAAGCAATGGCCCCACCTGCTGGTATTCACATCCTTGTGTAGTGTCCTTCCAAAATATATAAGGATTAGTCTGTGTAACCAATAGAAGATGGTAAAAGTGATGCTTTGTCACTTCTGATGTTAGATCATAAAAGACTATAGCTTTTTTTCTTAGACTCTCACTCCCTCTGGAGAAAGCCAGCTGCTATGTCGTGAAGACACTTGGGCAGCCTTGTGGAGAGACCCACATAGTGAAGAACTGAGGTATCCAGTCGACAGTGACATCAGAGTGTGGAAGAGGATCCTCCGGCCTCAAGTGACTGCAGCTCCAGCTGACATCCTGACCGCCACCTTCATAACAAGACCCCAAGTCATAACCCTCCGGCTAAGCTGCTTCCTGACCTTCAGAAACTATGTGAGATAACGTTTGTTTTTAAGTCACTAAGTTTTGGGGTAATGTGTTACACTCTAAGAATGAGTACAGCCATGAACACCACGATTTCTTCTTGCTTAGGAAGGAAGTCCTGAATCTAGATGACCTGACCTCATGTGCCCTTTTGGCAGCTGGCTTTGTCACAAAAGCCTTAAAGGGAGGGTTTCGATAGACCCTAGTTTCTCCACAGTGCCACACGCTAGCCAAAGGAGAGTGAAGCAAAGTGACTGCAACCCACGGACATTTCTATCAGGAAGGATCCAGTGCTGGCCTGGATAAAGAGGCTTGGCCCCAGGGTCCATCCTGGTACCTCCAAACTCCTATGAGACCATGGGAAAGGTTCATAATTTTTCTAGACCTTTGTTTCTTTATAACACTGCTATAATACTACCCTCTTATGTGATTAAAATGGGTAGAGTAGACATAAAAGGACTATGTAGAAAGGAGTTGAACCTACTATATACAACTTCTAGACAGTAACATCACCACCACCCTCCTCTTAGAGATGGACTGTATCCTCGTTCTCGATTCCAAACATGAGGTCACTTGGGGGAGACTTGAAGACGCTATACCACAAGCTGCAAACACAAATATTCCCTGAGGCCAGGTGGGCAGCATAAAGGTGTAAGGTTAGAGAAGGTGGCAGCAAGGAAGAGTGGGGAATGTTATAGACACAGTCAACTGGTGAGAAAGGTTTAAACATTGTTAAGGGCCAAGCAAACCAAGTCTGCCTACTGAAATCGAGCCACCAAATGCTAAGTTGTAACCAAGCCCTGTCCAGCACCATAAACAACAGGAGGCTAAGGGTATATGTTGATCTAGCAGTACACATATCTATAGAGAGCATCGATATATAGATCCATATAGACATGGAGGATTCAGGCCTCACCATATCCTTCGCAGGTGCTGGAAAGTTCCGTGAATAGGTCTTCATCACACATCTATTCGTTCAATCTAGAAACATTTATGGAGTACCCACTCTAAGCTACATGCTAAACCTGTTGTACCAAATTTTTTACCTTAAATCCTCGTATTTTGTACCTTTCCAAGTTTGGGTTATTTGTATCAGTACTATATTGGCAGGTTCACACAGATTCTCTATTTTAAGAAATGATTTCCAGTCCCAAATCCACAAATAAAGAATTATTATAATAATAGCATATTCATGGAAAGCAAATTACTTAACTTGGCATTTAACATCCTTGTAACTATTCCTGTACTTTTAATGTCAACAGAACAAAAGTAACATCTGAGGCTGGCTGATACGGTAAATTAATATTAATAACAGTTTTGACACTAATAGCAAGTTCTAAAAAGAAAAGCCTCCAGTATCTTAGCTGGGTTTCATTTCTTAAAAATCACCTCAGCTCACTGTCACCAAATTCCCCTAGTACAATTCCAGCTACTGTTCCACCTTCACTGGGAGCCCGAAACGACTAGAGGTGGAGGAAACATCCTCCCGCTTGCAAATGAATGCCTACATGGTTTCATTTTTTAAAAACCACTAGTTGTTTCCTCAGAGCCTGAAAATTAGTTGTGAAAAATGAATGCCTACATGGTTTCATTTTTTAAAAACCACTAGTTGTTTCCTCAGAGCCTGAAAATTAGTTGTGAAAAATGTTAACTATTTTAATGAGAAATTCCAGACTTGTTACGGAGCCCACGGAATCCCAGAGAACAGGGTCCGCGCTTTAGCTTCATGTCCTTCCCTAGTACCATGCACATACAAGGACATTAATCAGTGTCCCATGAATTAAAGTGAACTGAGCTGAAACCCAGGGAAAACGAAAAGGAACCCAACCCTTAGCTCCTCCACTCTTACAAGCTCTTTCTAGAAGTCATCAAGGGCTCAAGCAGCCCCTTGCAAACCCTCCACCCGTCTCAGACTCAGCCAACGAGACATGCTTGGCCTGTGACAGCTGCCTCCGTAATCACTTAGAGACTGCTAGGCTTTAAGCAAAGCATCTCTTCTAACTTCTCAAACGTTCTTCTTTTTCCTATTGGAGTGTTTGTTTTAGATAATCCTATAATGAACCAGCTCAAATGAGCAGAGACTCAGCAGTGACAACCCATCAATAAAATAAAGCCAAAGTGAATTTTGTTAGAGACTTCTCACGTCATAATAGGAAATCTAGGCTACTTAAAATCAGGAAAATCAAATGGAATCGTTCCTTTTTGTTGTAAAAGGAAAAGTTAGTTAGCTTTAAAACGATCACTTTCCAGATATCCCATGCCCTTGGATTGGAAAAATTAATATTGTTAAAACGGCCATACTACCCAAAGCAATCTACAGATTTAATGTGATCCCCATCGACTTACCCATGACATTTTTCACAGAACTAAAACAATCCTACAATTTATGTGGAACCATAAAAGACCTAGAATGTCCAAAGCAATCCTGAAGAAAAAGAACCAAGCAGGAGGCATCACCCTCCCAGACTTCAGACAATACGACAAAGGCTACAGTAATCAAAACAGAGTGGTACTGGCACAAAAAAAGACATATGGATCAATGGAACACAACAGAGAGTCCAGAAATAAACCCACACACGTACAGTCAATTGATCTTCGACAAAGGAGGCAAAAATATACAATGGAGAAAAGACAGTCTCTTCAGCCAGTGGTGTTGGGAAGTTGGATAGCACATGTCAATCAATGAAATTAGAACACACCCTCTCACCATACGCAAAAATAAACTCAAAATGGCTTAAGGACTTAAACATAAGACATGACACCATGAAACTCCTAGAAGAGATCATAGGCAAAACATTCTCTGACATAAATTGTACCAGTGTTTCCTTAGGTCAGTCTGCCAAGGCAATAGAAATAAAAACAAAAACAAATGAGACCTAATTAAGCTTGTGAGCTTTTGCACAGCAAAGGAAACCGTAAACAAAATGAGAAGACAACCTACAAAATGGGAGAAAATATTTGCAAACAATGTGACCAACAAGGGCTTAATTTCCAAAATATACAAACAGCTCATACAACTCAGTAACAAAAAAACAAACAATCCAATCCATAAATGGGCAGAAGACCGAAGTAGACATTTCTCCAAAAAAGACATACAGATGACCATAGAGGCACATGAAAAGATGCTCAACGTCGCTAGTTATCAGAGAACTGCAAATCAAAGCTACAACGAGGTAGCACCTCACACCAGTCAGAACGGTCATCATTAAAGTCCATAAATAACAAATGCTGGAGAGGGTATGGAGAAAAAGGAACCCTCCAACACTATTGGTGGGAATGTAAGTTGGTGCAGCCACTGCGGAAAACAGTATGGAGGCTCCTCAGAAAACTAAAAATAGAATTACCGTATGACCCAGCAATCCCACTCCTGGGCATATATCCAGACAAAACTCCTCTAATTCAAAAAGATACGTGCACCCCAATGTTCATAGCAGCACTATTCACAATAGCCAAGCCATGGAAATAAATGTCCATTGACAGATGAATGGATAAAGAAGATGTGGTATATGTATACAGTGGAATACTACACAGCCACAAAAAGAACAAAATAAGGCCATTTGCAGCAACATGGATGCAACTAGAAATCATCGTACTAAGTGAAGTAAATCAGAAAGACAAAAATACCACATGACATCACTTATATGTGGAATCTAAAATATGACACAAATGAACCTGTCTGTGAAACAGAAACAGAATTACAGACACAGAGAACACACTGGTGGTTACCAAGGGGTGGGGGGGTGTTGCGGGAGGAATGCAGTGGGAGGTTGGGGTTAGCAGATGTAGGCTTTTATATCTAGAATGGCTAAACAACCAGGTTCTGTTGTACAGCACAGAGAACTATGTTCAGTATCCTATGACAAACCATAATGGAAAAGAATACTAAAAATAAATGTATATATGTGTACAACTGAATCCCTTTGCTGTACAGCAGTAATTAACATGGCATTGTAAATCAACTATACTTCAATTTTAAGAAACTATCTTTTTCAGAGAACCCTCATTAACTCTGCTGATAATACTGGTTAGTTACTCTGGAAGTGCATGCACAGTAGAAATACCACTGGAGTACAAGGTGGTTTCCAGAACTTTCTTTTCCCTTTCCATAATTTTCACTCAGAATTCCATAGAGAATTTAGGCAAGAGACCCTGTCTACATTTTCTGTCTCAGTTTTAAGATTCAGATCACGGCCTCGGTCCCTCAACACCTTTATGCCTATCCCAGCACATACATACCATGGGGAAAAAAGGGGGGCAAATCAGGGCATGATAAGTACAGAGACGGTCCTACCTCTTCTTCTTTCTCTCTTCCAACCAATGAAAGAGGAGTTCCTGACAACCAAAGGCGATCAAGGCAGCTACATTTCTTTTGCATCCTTCTCCTCTGGTTGATCCAAGAGGCATCAGTTCCATGATGCCACTGACCCACTTCACCCTTACCCCCAAGCTGTGCATCATCCAACTGGGAGACTGGGATGAGCCACGGAACCAGCCTCTGCGGTAACAGACACTCAATGACTACCAAATGGCTTCAAACTCTGGATAAGAAATAGAAATAGAGACCAGAGCTGGCTTTGGGCACTACTGGGTGCCATATTGAGAGGAAATGCAGAAACTAAATAAGGAAGTGCCACAGACTTGAAGTCATTCGGGCCGATGCCCGAAGTGGAGGTCACATATTGGACTGAGATAAGGGAACCCTTGAGTAGTTCCTTGGAAAAGGAGGATAAACTGAAAACACCCATAACTGCAGGGCCAAGTGAAATAATTACATACCCATGCTCCATCAGGCCCAAACAGTTCTAGGAAGTTGCCAATGAATTCCCTCGACTTCTCTTCCCACTTTTGAATTAGATCATGACTCTTTTCTTCCACTCTGTTTACAAATTCCTTTGATTTTTCCTCCACGTTTTTGACCTTTTCCTTCATCTTGTCTACCTGGTTTTGGAAGCGGTACTTCTTCTCCTGGTCCAAAATTAAAGGAGAAAGAAATGGATTTATCCAAGAGGGCATGGGAGAGATCAGTCATTCACAGAATGGTCATATTTTATTTCAACTCATGTGTGTTCTTAACCTGAAGAGTCAGGATGCTATTTCCCAAGGGCCGGATTGACAGGAAGGCCCTCTCGTAAGAAAAGTCACTTCTCATTAGTCTACTTGAATGTGTACAGTGAAGTACAAGTGGTTTTAATGTTCTCTTTCTTGTAAATATTGGAGTTGAATTCACTTATATAAGAGAAGGACCAAAAGTATACATTTGCTCTTTATTATGGAGAGATACTGGGTGAATACAGCCCCTCAATTCTCCTGAGACTTAGACAAAAATATGAATTGTACATAGAATGGCCACTCAGAAGCTACCTGAGCTCCCTATTTTACTGGGACATGGTTAAAACCAATATTGGTTGAAATATTGGCTGGGCCTCAGAACCCATGTGTTATACTAAAATTGTCACTGTCGTGATATTTGCCATTAAGCTGATGGAACTGCATCCGTTTCCTTGGTAACGAAGAAAGATCTTGTTCTGATAGCTTCTCTGGACTGGGATTTTGTTCACAGCCTTTATGCAGCATTGCTATACCTATGTGCCTGGAAGGCACATATGTTGGGCAAGTCACGTGTCATCTCTAAACCTCAGTTTTCTCATCTGTAAAACAGGGATAATTATCGTCCCTACCCTATAGGGGTGCTGTAACAATTAGATAAGATAATGCACGTGAAGTGCTTGGCACAAAGCCTGGCATTTAGTAGAAGCTTCAGTGTGTGTTGGCTCTTTGATTACTATTACGCCGCTGGTGAGAATGGAATCAAAACCATGAAAATAAGATGAAACAAAGGCTCTTTTCCTCCATGCAATCATAATACATTTTCTCCTGGAGAGGTAATAAGGTTTAGCACTTTTCTTCACTATATGGAACTGAAGCCTATTTCATATTTCAGAATTTTTTCAGCCAGGTACAATATTACAAAACTGGGTCAGGATTCCCTGATCTAGACTTTACAAACCTTACTGCAGCCTCAGGTTGGGGTGTGAGCTACCTGTGCCGCCAGCCAGCTATACATAATACGTGGTTACTACCTATATGCAGCTCTCAGGAGCAGCACGGAACACTAGAGTGAGCACTGGACCACGAGCCAAAAGGCTGGGAGGCCGCTGCTGCCTCCACCTCTACTTTGCTTGAAGGACTTTAGCCACATCCCTCTCTGAGCTCAGCTTTCCTCACTTCTAAGTTCAGGGACTTGGACTGGGCGACGGGTTCCTGCCACCTCTGAGGTTCTGCGATTCATCTACACGCCCATCCAACACATTAGATTTTCCCTCTGAGCCGCAGCCAGGTTTGTTGTCACAGAAAAGCGACGGGCTCATCCACTCTGACTACACGGTTCCCTGAGCTAAGTGGCTTATCCACAGGCCGTTGAAAGAGCACGAGCAATAGCTTTTGGAAACGGCTCCACACGCTTGGATGGGTTACTGAATTCAATTTAAAAGAACAGACAGTTTAATTTATTGAAATAACCAGGGCTTTATGCTCTATAAGATACCAAATAACCACTTTGACGGAATTCTTTTCAGCCACTTGTTCTGGTGCCACTTGAACCCGACATTTTCCATTTTGTTGCCCAGTTTGTACGAAGCCACAGAGCCTGGACTCCCAACACTCCCTGCCTCGTGAGGACAACTAATAATGACTGACCTCTGATTCCTGAACCCTTCCTCATTCGGAGGCACGGATGATCGATTTGTGTAAGCTGCTGGATAACTGTGGCTGCACATACATATAAGCATCTGGTTTTGTAGAAAAATCGCTCTTGGACAGTATCTGTTTCGGGGGGTGGAAATTCTGTATGTACGGAGAGTTATTTTACTCAACTCCATGAGCGCCTCGGAGTCCAGGCCAATACAGTCTTCCAGACTCACGAGCATCACCTCCAGCAACTGGGCTGCCCTCTTTGCCTTTTAACAGCTTCTTTTAAACATTATTTTAACAGTTGCCCTATTATTAAACTAACAGCAGCTCTGTGGGAACAAAACAGCAGAAATACAAAAGGAAGCCAGAGACTCTGAGCTTTATTTAAGCAGCTGTAATTTCTCTGGACAAAAAAAAAAAAAAAAAAAAAGCGGCTGTTAACGTTTCTAATGAGCATCTGTAAGGCCTTAATAAAATGAAAGTTGTAAAATGTTAAAACAAGAAAGCATTTCCTCTGGGTTTAGCCTTTCACTGCCTCCGCCCTCCTTCCTTCCCTCCCTTTGAGCAGAAGACAACTCTTGCCTTTTGTGAGGGCAGATCTCCCAGAAATCCTTCACCCAAGTCTGAGAACTCTAAAGGGGGAGGTTGTGGTGAAGAGAGGGAGGCGAGGCAGCTCCTTTAGAAAATGTGACGCTCACTCGCTACCTGTGGGCCTCGGTCAACTTATGTTACCCCTTTGGACACTGGTCTCTCCATCTATGAAACAGGGATAATAATACATCACTGGGCTGTTGCATGGATTGGATGAGACAAATGTCAAACATCAAGAATCCCACGTGGCATAGAGTGATTAATAGACAGTGTTAGCAGTAGTGTGACGTGCTGGACCTCAGAGGGTACGGGGTGGCACACTTACATTTATAAAGCTGACATTCAGTTCCTTGGCTGTGTACCCTCTCTGGAGATTGCGTCGGGCATAAACATCATAGTCACGGACAATCCTGGTGATGATGTCTGATGTTGAGATGCCTTCCGTTCTCTGCGTTGGAACAAACATTCCTGTTCCAATAGGAAAGACAGAATAAAGAAAAACAACTAAGGTGGCCCCGGGTGACCCCTTTTCTTGAATGGCCCTCCTTTCCAGGACAAAGTGGCAGCTCTTAGGTGGGTCAGTGAGGCTTTCACATCTGGCCCCAGCTGACTCTGCCAGGCTCAGTTCCGGACACTCCCTCCCTGCCATAAACACTGTGTGTCCGTCATCCTAGACCTATTCCCTGGATGCACCAGGCGCTCACCCGTCTCCCGACATTTGCTCATGCCAAGCCCTTCTCTTCTGCCCCAGATCCCCCTTCCCTGCCCACAGCATCTGCAGAGTTTCTCCTCATCCTACAGGGTCCGGGTTCAAGGCTATGCCTCTGCGAAGTCTTTCCTGACATCACCAGGCAGAAACCACAGCACTTAGAATATAAACTTGATTTCCATTAAGAAAAGTATTTTAGATACCCGTCTCCTTGTAGAAACGGAACATTCTGAAAGCACAGGTTGTTGCCTTGATCATCTTTGCATTCCCAGCACCCAGCTCAGTGCCCTGGTGTCTAGCACATAGCAAGTGCTCAATAAATGCAAATTAAACGAGTAAGTGAATGCAGAATAACAACCGAGTCAACGAATTAGATCACAGCAACTCCCCTTCTTCCCCTGGGAGTCCTGCGTCACATTACAGTGAAGGAGAAGAAAAAGGGTGGACTATTTTTGTTGTCTCTGATTGAAAGACATGCCCAGGGGCTGCTAGATGATTTTATCCCTCTAAGAACAATCTACTCTGAATGGTGGTTTCACCACTCAAAGGCCCTTCATCTAGACTCTGTGGGACTGAGTAAAAACAAACAAGCACAGAGGATGCCAATTTTTCATAGAACTTCCTTAAAGTCCTCAAAGATGTATTTGGGTGTACCAATACAGGGCCATAAAGAAGTCACAGATGTTATGAAAGACAAGAATCTGGTGAAATCAAAGATGACACAGATAGATGCAAAGACACGCCATGTTCTTGGATTGGAAGAATCAAATTGTTAAAATGACTACACTACCCCAGGCAATCTACAGATTCAATGCAATGCCTATCAAATTACCAATGGCATTTTTCACAGAACTAGAACAAAAAAAAATGTTTAATTTGTATGGAGACAGAAAAGACCCTGCATAGCCAAAGCAATCTTGAGAAAGAAAAATGGAGCTGGAGGAATCAGGCTCCCTGACTTCAGACTATACTACACAGCTACAGTCATCAAAATAGTATGGTATTGGCACAAAAACAGAAACATAGATCAATGGAACAGGATAGAAAGCCCAGAAATAAACCCATGCACCTATGGTCAATTAACCTAGGACAAAGGAGGCAAGACTATACAATGGAGGAAAGACAGTCTCTTCAGTAAATGGTGCTGGGGAAATTGGACTGCTACATGTGGAAAAACGAAATTAGAACATCCTTTAACACCATACACAAAAACAAACTCAAAATGGATTAAAGACCTAAATGTAAGACTGGATACCATAAAACTCTTAGAGGAAAACAGAGGCAGAACACTCTTGGACGTAGATCGCAGCAATATCTTTTTCAATCTTCCAGAGTAATGGAAATAAAACACAAATAAATGGGACCTAATGAAACTCAAAAGCTTTTGCACAGCAAAGGAAACCATAAACAAAACGAAAAGACAACCCACAGAATAGGAGAAAATATTTGCTAACAATGTGACTGACAAGAGATTAGTCTCCAAAATTTACAAACAGCTCATGTGGCTCAATATCAAAGCAACAACTCAATCAGAAAATGGGCAGAAGACATAAATTGACATCTCTCCAAAGAAGATATACAGGTGGCCAAGAGACATATGAAAAAGACACTCAACATCACTAATTATTAGAGAAATGCAAATCAGAACTACAATGAGATATCACCTCACACCAGTCAGAATGGCCATCATCAAAAAGTCTACCAACAGGGAGTTCCCTGGTGGCCAAGTGGTTAGGAGTCTGGGCTTTCACTGCCATGGCCCAGGTTTAATTCCTGGTCAGGGAACTGAGTTCCTGCAAGCCGTGCAGTATGGCCAAAAGTAAATAAATAAACAAAACACGCTCCTCTTTAACAACAACAACAACAACAACAAAAAGTCTACAAACAGTAAATGCTGGAGAGGGTGTGGAGAAAAGGGAACCTCCTACACTGTTGGTGGCAGTATAAATTGGTATAGCCACTACGGAGAACAGTATGGAGGTTCCTTAAAAAACTAAAAGTACAGTTCCCGTATGATTCAGCAATCCCACTCCTGGGCATATATCTGGAGGAAACCATGGTTCAAAAGGATACATGCACCCCAGTGTTCACTGCAGCGCTGTTTACAAGAACCAAGACATGGAAGCAACCCAAATGTCCATCGACAGATGAATGGATAAAGGAGATGTGGTACGTATCTACAATGGAATATTACTCAGCCATCAAAAAGAATGAAATAATGCCATTTGCGGCAACATGGATGGACCTGGAGATTATCATACTGAGTGAAGTAAGACAAAGACAAATATCATATCGCTTATGTGCAGAATCTTAAAAAATGATACAAATGAACTTATTTACAAAAGAGAAATAGACTCACAGACTTAGAGAATGAACTGTGGTTACCAGGGGGAGGGATAGATTGGGAGACTGAGATTGACATATACACACTGCTATATTTAAAATAATCAGCAAGGACCTACTGTACAGCACAGGGAACTCTACTCAATATTCTGGAATAACCTAAATGGGAAAAGAACTTGAAAAAGAATAGATACATGTATATGCATAACTGAATCACTCTGCTGTACACTTGAAACTAACAACATTGTTAATCAACTGTACTCCAATACAAAATTAAAATTTTGAAGAGGATCTGCTTTATGCTTGCACTTCTGTTGTCAACTGAAATGATGTGTTGGCAATTGAGATCTTTCTGTCTAATATGATAATGGTCACTCAGTCAGAGACATCAGGCATGAGACAGCATGATGGACAGAGCCTAGGGACGAGGGTGCTGGGTCCTCCGTTTGTACACTCGGGCAAGTCACTGAAGCCTCAGAAGGCAAGTTACTTAACCTCAGCCTCTGAAGCTGAGAAATGAGGTGGCTGCACAAGATGACCTCGGCCTCATCTGTGCCGCTTCCCTCTCCCTCACTCCTTACGTCCAATCAGTTTCCTTCTACTCACCAATCTACTTCCGAAATGTCTCCCTGGTTCACCCACTTCTCTCCATCCTCCATCTAAACCAATCTAACCCCACCTTGTTCAAAGATTACAGCAAGAGCCTCAAAACCGGTCTCCAGGGATGTCGCTTTTCTGTCCCCTCAATCTGCTCTCCACGTAGCAAGAGCCGCAGAGCAGTCTTTCAAAATATAAGTCAGATACCTGCTCAACATCCCTCATTGGCTTTCTACTGTCCTTTGTATTTGGATTCAAATCCTTAACTTGACTCTGAGGCTTCTCTCTGCCCTGTGCTTCTCTCCAGTATCATCTCAGACCCGCGTTCCCCCTTCACTCCCTAAGCCAAGGCCCCTGTGCTACGCAGATGCAGCGGGCGCTCTTCTCACTGTTTTCTGTGGAGCTGAGCAACAGGCTGGCCCTGCCTTGGCCCAGCGGCCCTGGACTTGAGTGTCCTCCAACGGCTGCCCCCTCCCCTCACTCTGCCACATACACTCCACCTGGTTAACTCCCGGCCATCCAGTGGGGTTCACCTTTAGCATCACTTCCTCAAGGAAATCTCTCAAACCCCAGACTGGGTCTTCCTGCTTATAATTCTCGCCCATGGTCCACTGCTCTCTTCCTTCAAATATTCCCAGATAGCTTGTTCCATAACTGCCTTTTCCACCTATCAGCTGCCTGAGGGAAGGAAGCGCTCCTGCCTTCTTCTCGTCTGTATCCTCAGCACTGGGTGACAGGCAGGCACCAGGAATATTTGTTGAATGAGTGACTAGACGAACACCGATGTCTACTGAAGTGCCTTTCCAAATCCAGTTCTGTCTGATGCTATGGACAGTGGTGAATTTGCCAGCCTTCTAGCCCCAACCAGGGCGTCCCTTTGGAGCTTTCCTTCGCCACCATCTGCACATCGACAGTATCAGCAGCAGGGTGGCCCCGCTGTCACAGACAAAGGCATCCAGTTTCTAATATACTGTGGCTCAGAGAGCAGAGCTGGGGTTGGCCCCGAGGTCAGAAACTTCTCTTAGCACCTTCTAAGAAAGCGGACTCAAATAGAAAACTAAGTAGAAGGTAGAGGGTGCCGACATATAAAGGCATGGATATAAGTAGCACCCAACTGTGCACGGGGCTCTAGTGGGCAAAGATCCCTGAGAGGTCCCAAGCCAGGGGGCCTGAGACAGCATCCTCACCTTGGTGAGGGCAGCAGGGAGCTTCCTGGTGAGGAGGATATCCCGTCTTTCAGTAGGCAGGCATTTCACTCACAACCGCTGCCGGCTGAAATGTTAAGGAGATTCTCTAGCCACTAACTGATTTTAGCAAGTCACTCAGACACTGGTGACGTGAGCTCACCGTTTCTTTGAAGCCACAGGGTGAAGTCTCTGTGGCTGAGTAACCGAAAGTTGGGGCTGGGGAGAGATTTGCTTTGGCTGGTTGCGAGGTAGGTCCCTGAAAGAAGCCAAGCCCTCTGCTGACATAATGAGGCACGGAGCTTCCTCCAAATCCTAATTATTGCTCTGCTAAAAATATTCAGTAATAAGCTTGATCAAAGAACCTTTCTCATCATGCTTTTCAGAACTGCGGCATTTGGTTATGGAACTATTTTAAGAAGCAGGAAAGCACATGTTAATGAAGGAAACTTTCAACAGTAGTAGAGGCGATATTCGAATGATGATGAGCAATGTGGACCTTACAGTCTACTTCATTTAAGCTCCATCTTTTCATCCAGCTTTGCTGGAGAATTTTGACATGTAGTTCTGACAAGCAGAGCAGAGGGCTGTAAAGTTTAATTCATGCCCTCGATATCTCTGGCTTCACATAAAGTGATTTTTGACTTTCAGAATGAACCTCGATTAGAGGATAAAAGCCAAATGTGGCTGCTGACGCCATTTCTGAGCACCTTGCTTCCACGACGAACGCTCTGGCCTTCTCTACCTGGGCCCCAAACAGATTTCTACCGTGGCTCTCCCTTGGTGAGGAATCAGCAGAGTAGATCAGTGGACCACAGGAAAGGGTCCTCGTGCCCACGTAAAGGCACATGTAAGTCTTATGCCTGTGCTCCGAGAGCAAGTAAAATGCCACCTGACTGTTCAATTTGGAGGTGGGAATTGTGGTGGATTAAAGATGGGCACGATTCCTGTCCCTTGGAATGTGAGCTGGCCTTCGTGACGTGCTTATAACAAATAGACTGTGGCATAAGTGATGCTGGGTGGCTTCCAAGGCTAGAACCGGTGTCAACCCCAACCGAGCTCCCTGTCAACAGCCAGCACCCACTGCCTGCCACTTAAGTGCGCCATCAGGGACCTCCAGCCCAACTGGGCCAGTGTCTGACTACAACCGTTTCAGAGACCCTGAGCGAGGACCACCCAGTCAAGCCCTTACTGGAATCCTGTTCCACAAAACCATGAGCAAAACGAAGTGGCTCTTTTTCTTGGCCATGCCGTGCAGCAGGCAGGATCTTAGTTCCCTGACCAGGGATTGAACCCGTGCCCCCTGCATTGGGGGCATGGAGTCTTAACCACTGGACCGCCAGGGAAGTCCCTGAAGTGGCTCCTTTAAGTCACTAACTACAGCAATAATTTGTTATGCAACAATCGGCTGATCAGTTGCTTAGAGTTACCAAAATACTGGACCTGTTTCTACACCCAACAACTAGAACTTGAGGTTTTCCCGATTCCTCAAATCAGGAAAGCAACTTTCTCTTAGCTCACTAGAGGCCATTCACCCAGAAATAAAACCACCAGTAAATGCCTGTCGCTGCTCCACAAGGCAGTCGAAGAACTGTCACCCCAGGACATGCTGACTCAATTAAACCTGGGAGTAACCCCTGGGGGAATTCAGGGTGAACCAGAATCCCTGACCCGGAGTCATGCTACTCTAAGTGAGCTTTACGAACCTACAGTAGCTAACACCCGGGGAGCTCATCAGAAATGGGGATCTTAGGTCCCACCAGACCTACCGAACCCAAATCTGCGCCTGAACAAGATCTTGCAGGGATCTGTAGACACACTGACACTTGACAAGCACTTGTGCGTACCAGGCCCTTCATGACAACTTTCGGAAAGGAGCAGCTTGCTCACAGCTCAGATCTTACGAAGACTTAAAAAGGTAACACTCGCCCCATGCCATAACCCATCACTGAGTTACTGACGCATCAGTCAGTTTAGCCCCCTCCTCCCTCCTCTCCAACCCACCAAAGCCCACCTCGCCATGTTTCCTAGCAGCCTTCCAAGTCTACAGCGTATGGGGTTTCCTTTCTTGGAACTCCTTACAGACAAGACTGGTATCTGAGACTGTCAGGCCTCCCGTTCTAATTACCCAATGTTCCTGACCACCAAGGGAGCCCTTTCTAAGAGAACAGTACAGACCTGACCAGCTCAGGGTAGCATGGAGTTCCCCCAGCTGGCCCCAAAAGGATGTGAACCAACAAAAAAACTCCATTAGGGAGACTGAGTACGTTCTACATAGCAGAATACATTTCTGATATATTATCCAATGTCATTTTCATTTCCGGGGATGATGTCTGTCCTGAAGCCCTCTTCCCACTGATGCTGAGACCTCCATCACCTCGGGGGAAAGCAGATGCAGCTGAGGACACAGGAGACTGTGTTCAGCTTTTGACTTCTCAAACAAGCTCTTCTGAAGGCTCATTTCCAAAAGAATAGTTATGAAAGGTAAGGCTTTCACTTGAAAGAGCCAGGCTTTGAGGACTGCAGAAAGGGTTTTCTAAATGCCAGGAGTGTCCCTTTGATGATCAAGAGCCAGAGGCTGAGTGGCCTGAGGGTACAGAATGTTGAACTGTAGGCCCTGGAGTGGGGAAAGATGAAATTAACACAGGGGCCGTTTCCTGCCCTCGGGGAAGAAGAAAGCCCCTCCTGAGGTTGAGGGAAAAGCCCAGAGAGGGATCAGAAGCAAGAGAATATAAGCAAGTCCCCTGTCTTGCCCTGACTCAGGTTCAAACCCCCGGGGGCAGAGGCAAGTAAGAAACCCCCTTAGGAAGCCCAGAGCAGAGGGGCTGGCACCCTGTTTACCTCGAGGAACTTTGGGAGGAAATGGTCCCACAGAGGCCCCGTGCCAACATGGCAAGCAGGTCAGACAGGGCCTAATGTGGCTCCCTCCCACCGCCCTCCAGTAACTGTGGGGGACATCTTTGACGTTCCTGGGGACCCTCTCAAGGAACACTGATGGTAGCTGGGACTTGAGATCAGTGTGACTGCTGGGTGGCACACTTGTAATGTGGGGAGGGGGGTAGCGAGGTAGAGGCTGTGGCAGAGACAGGCCAAAGAGGGCCGTGGCTGGGGAACAGATGGACGCGGCGGCCATGGGGATCTGGTAGCCAGGGATGATGGCTGAGCAGGTCTCGATACCCCACAACAACAGGTCAGCAGAGCCAGATCCGTACCCCATCCAAGCCAGTACTCAGATCATGCCAGGAGAAAAAGGCCACAGGTTGAGTCCACACGGTCTAAGTGCAAACCTTAAAGAGTCTGAATTACTTCAAGTGTCAAGAGTGGGTTGTTTTTTTTCCTGTCACCTGTGGAAATGGGAGCTCCTAAGTTTGGTTACAGAAATTCCTCTTGCCCCCTACCCAGTTGTCCTTCCCCCGCAAGAGAGCTGTTCCTGGCACCCCCCCGCCTCCGAGTGGCATCTGGCTCCCTGTGACGCACGGAATGAAGCCTAAACCACTCGTCCTGCCAGTTTTTCTCTCCGCCGCCACCTCCACGCGCCCTCTACCACATGAACATTGTCGATTTTCTCCAAACACGCTGCACTTCCCCATATACCCCCACCTTTGGACACACCTCCCGTGCCTGCTATATATAGCAGGCTTCTAATATTTTGGTGTAATTATTTCTATCTGGCTCTGCTCTCTGTCAAGGGTGAGGGCCGTCTTATTCATCTTTGTATCCCATTTTCCCACCAACAATAGCAGGCTTGTGGATGCACTCAGCGGTTCGTGTGTTAACCAACGAGAGTCAAAACCATCCAAAGACGGAATGGGCTGCCTTGGGAGAGAGGAAGCTCCCCCTCGTGGGAGACGGGCAAGCATCAGTTCTACCTGGATCTGGCGGTGATGCCAAAGAGGAGGTAGACGACTGGGTGAGTGACCCTTAGGAGCCCGTTCTACCTTCAGAGTCTGAAGGTCCCTGAATACCAGGAAAAGGCTGTAGCGGCAGCAGGCTGAGGGTGAAGCACGGTGGGACCAATGGGTGGAGTTCCAGTGGCCTCCAGGAAGGGGAAAGATGGCTCTGATGCAAGTACCAGCAATGGGGGCAGCTCAAATATAAAGTGGCGTGTATTCGACTTCTTGAAATCCCTAAGTAAGGCATATGGTAACTCACTAAACTACAGTATCTGTACCGTGCCAGATGATGGCTTAATGTATGTAGGAAAGTATGCATGGATGCACCTACAGTACCTATAGATGACATGTATGGTAGAAAATAAAATAGCAGAAAATAAATTAAGCCATTAAAAATCTACTTCTGCACCTACCTTTAGCTAAAATACCAATTCCAGCCCATCCCTTCCTCAAACTCTTCCTCGCTCCAAGATTCTCAGGCAGCAACAGGCTTATGGGAAGTTTATGGAAGGTGGTCTGATGAAGGAAGATGGATGGAGAAGCTAAGGAATTCACGTTACCGTACTGCCTCCTCAACCTTGGACAGCTCCACTTATAGAGTCAGAAAAACCATATCCGATCCTGTAAGAGGGTAGAAGTAATTACCTTTGCCCCAGCTGTCTTTTTAAGTAATCCAAATGGATATAATCTGGGGAGGCTGGGTATTTTAAAATCCCAGCAATGACTATTCTGATTCCTGGTGATTATTTGAAGCCCTGTGACATTGACGGAAAACCTCAGCTCAGTTAAATGATGAGTATTGGGTAGAGCCGAGACTATTTTTCCATTATACATTTGCCCCAAAGAGCACCTATAATTTGTGAGTTTTTGCCTGTTATAAAGTAGAGCAAAAAAGATGCAAATTCACAGATATAATTTTGAAGATCTTTCAGATCACAGTCTTTTTTTTTTTTTTTTTTTGTGGTACGCGGGCCCCTCACTGCTGCGGCCCCTCCTGCCGCAGAGCACAGGCTCCGGACGCGCAGGCTCAGTGGCCACGGCTCACGGGCCCAGCCGCTCCGCGGCACGTGGGATCTTCCCGGACCGGGGCACGAACCCGCGTCCCCTGCATCGGCAGGCGGACTCTCGACCACTGCGCCACCAGGGAAGCCCTCACAGTCATTTTTGAAATAAGTCACAGACTGAGCCCTTCCATCTTTCACTGAGATTTTGTTGGGCTGTGAGGCTAAGATGGTTTGGAGTAATTCAGCACTTGTCATTAGCATCTCCTTCAATAAAGAGGTGTGCGAGGAACTCAGAGGCCAAGATACCAGTGAAAAGCCAACAAATTGGATGAAAGGTCCATATCATTCAGGCCAAAATATCACCCTTACCTCTAAATAATATGAACCATTCCACAAGACAGAAGCGTGTGCCCGAATTATCTGGGTAAATGGCTCCATTCCCCGTGTGTTGGGAAGAGCCCCTGCACACAAAAGGCCTCCATCTTAAGCTGCCTCCCCATCATACTCAATAAAAACACTCTCTTGTTCAGCCAGCACTTAAGGAGCACCACAAATGTACCAGGGACTGTGCTGGGGATGCAAAGATGGATGAGTTATGGCCGTGGCCTGTGGCACTTCACTCTAGCTAGGGACACACACCCACCCACCCACCCCCACACACACACACAATCAGGAGAAGGGAGCTGACAAGGAGGTCCATATGCGAAGAGTGTCTGCCTCTGAAGAGGGCGGGGGCTGTGCTGAATCATGCCCCAGGGAGAGGGTGCATGTCTGGGTTCGCTCCTCAGCTGGGCCCTGACCAAGATGCTCAGAGGAAGGGCATTCCAAGCCCAGAG
The DNA here is from genome assembly GCF_963924675.1 of Phocoena phocoena. Classification (NCBI taxonomy): domain Eukaryota; kingdom Metazoa; phylum Chordata; class Mammalia; order Artiodactyla; family Phocoenidae; genus Phocoena; species Phocoena phocoena. The sequence goes on from NC_089240.1 coordinate 20,737,875, forward strand.
AACAGCTGGAGGAAAGGTATAAAGCGGGGGTGTGTCTGGAAACCAGGACAGATTCCGTGTACCTGGAGTGTAGAGCGTGTGTGTGTGGAAGGCAGAGTACAGAGATGAGGCTGGTGAGACAGGGAGAGAAACCCAGTAACAAAACTCAGGAGCAGGGACTTCCCTGGTGGCCCAGTGGTTAAGACTCTGCACTGCCAATGCAGTGGGCACGGGTTCGATCCCTGGTCAGGGAACTAAGATCTCACATGCCCCATGGGGCGGCCAAAAGATATCAAGAAAAAAAAAACACACACAAAAAAACCAAAGGTCCCAGAAGTGTCCGAGAAATGGAAGCAAAGACAAGAGCGTCTAAGCAAAGAACACGGTCAGCAGTTTCGTTATGCCCAGAGCGGGGACTGAGCTAAGGCCGCTGGATTGGGTGGTCCAAAGGGCATCTGAGAACTGAGCAAAGATGGGACAGAAGTCAGACTGCAGGTGACTGAGGAATGACAGCTGCCACTAAGGGGAGAACCAAGCAAGGATGTCCGCGAAGGTAGAGGCAGGAGGGAGGGCAGAAGGAAAGATCTGGGTTTATTTGTTTTTGTAAACTTCCACGTAAGCTGGTAAGAAACTACTGGAGAGTGAGAAGCTTGGATCACAATGGGAGGAAGAATAAAAGAAAACATGCTCCAGGGAAGGGAGAAGGTAAGTTCAGATAAGAGGTTAGCCTGAGACAGAAAACATACCCCTCTTCCTCTGGATGCAGTAGAGGAAGCAAGGATGCAAGGACGCAAGGAGTTATGGGTAAATCAGGGCAGGAAGGGGAAAAAGAGGAGGTAAATGTTACCAAGGAGCAACTGAGCATCCCACTGAGGCTAGAAACCACAGATCTTCTATGATGCCCAGGAGCGATTTCCCTGTAGTCAGAGCAGCGTAGGAGTACGAAGAGTACTTGATGAAGGAATTAATTCCGGGGAGCCCACAATGCGAGGAAACCTCCCTCTTTCCAGTCCCCCAGTAAGTCCCTGGGGCCAACCAGACTCTCTGACCTGAAGAGAAATGCCTAGTGACAAATGGGACGACTTCCAAAGCTCACGCACCATGTCTGCCTTCCATGACATCAGTTAACTGTTATCAGGAGGAAACAGGTGGCCGAGGAATGACAGTTGCCACTAATTTTTACTTGACTACCACAAATATTTATCCATTCTTTCTTTCTTTTTATTTTTTTTTTTGGCCTCTGCATGTGGTACCTGAGGATATTATTATCATGTGACAGGATGACCTATGGCAGGACTGGACTTGGGAGATGAGGAGTCCAGATCCTTAATTAGCCAGTCATCTGTATTCTTCTGGAAGGAACTTTCTTGGGAACATAGAGTAATTTCATTGTTAATGAGGAAAATGATTGCCCTTTAAACAACAGTGTCCGGGGAGGGGGATAAACTAGGAGTTTGGGATTAGCAGACACACTCCTGTATGTAAAACAGATAAACAACAAGGTCCTACTGTATAGCACAGGGAACTATATTTAATATCTTGTAATAATCTATAATGGAAAAGAATATTAAAAAGAATATATATATGTGTGTGTATATGTGTGTGTGTGTATATAACTGAATCACTTTGCTGTACACCAGAAACTAACACAACACTGTAAATCAATTATACTCCAATTAAAAAAATAAACAGGGTCCTGTGATTTTAGGTCGTGTGATGAACTCTAAAATCGAGCCTGAAACCCAGACGTCTCGTATTAGCCCTGATCACTATGCCGCAGGGGACAGGTGAGCACAGGACGACCCTCACCTGCTTCCTTTATATGCTTGTAAACATCATCAGAGCCAGCAGAGGAGTACGGAATGTCATCGTGGGCCACAAAGTCAATCTGTTGGAGAGAGAGAGGAGAGTGACATCAACACGGGGATGGGGCTGCGTGTCTGCAATTTGAAAATACATATTTTTTTTAGAACAAAGTAGTTGTAATTAAGCAGTTGAAATGAGCAGTTCAGAAGGCAGACTTGAATCCTTGACTGAAAGGTATTTCCAACTGTCTCTGTTTCCACGAGCTGATGGGAACTAGATTGGTTTCTCTCTTTTGCTGGTCCCTCTTTTCTCACCTCTGACAGTAGGTGTTTTTGGCCTTCTGTTCTTCTGCCTCTAAAATCTCTCCTTCAGACAATTCACTCATTCTTCAGATTTTAATCGCCTCTGCTACGAGGAGCCCAAATCCTCATTTCCTGTCCCACTGATGGCAATAGGCCCAGCCTCACATTTAAGACATATTTTATTTTATTTATTTATTTTTTTGTCCGTGCCACGCGGCCTGCAGGATCCTAGTTCCCCAACCAGGGATCGAACCCGTGCCCCCTGCGGTGCAAGCACAGAGTCCTAACCACTGGACCACCAGGGAATTCCCCCACTTAAGTCAGATTTTATATTGTAGAAATGAATTCACGTCTCTCTTCGCGTTTGATTCATACAACCACCTTGTGAGGCAGGTAGGGCAAGTATTACTATTTCAGTTGGGTCATACGGCTGCTGAAATGATAAAACTTGTCAAATTTGCCCAAAGTCACCCTTTCCTCTTTTGCCGGCCTTGCTGTCACTTTAAAAACCTGTCTGGAATTTTAATTCATCCTGAAAACTGGGGCCCCTTCCAAGGGCACCTCCATTTTCTAAGTTTATTTAGGCTCCAAACACCTTGGAATCAGCCTTTTTTCCCTACTTCCTTCACTCTCCATAGCACATAGGTCACAAGTTCCATTGGGGGTGTGTGTGTGTGTGTGTGTGTGTGTGTGTGTGTGTGTGTGTGTGTGTGTGTACATAAGTGCATACACCCATCACTTCCTCTCCATTGCTTATGCCAAATCCAGGGCCCCATCACCTGGATTATTAATACCAACTTGAACCTGCAGCCTCACTGCATGCAGGCTCTTTCCTCTCCAAGCCTTCCCTCTGTCACATGGTGGGGGCACCTCCTTAAACAGAATTTTCTTCTTGTCATCCTTGTGCCTACTGATCTTCACTAGTTCCTTGTTCTCCTCCTCCATCAAGTAAAAACTTCTTGCCTAACTTTCAAAGCCCTTTAACAAGGCTTCACTCCACCTTGAGACGTAGAGTAGCAGTTTAATTTTGCTGGGTATAGATTCCTGCCCCACCACTTACTAGCTATATAACTCATAATTTAGTGGTAAGGATTAAATCAGGATTTCTCAACCTTGCTACTAGTGACATTTTGAACTAGATAATTCTTTATTGGAGGGACTTCCCTGGTGGTGCAGTGGTTAAGAATTCACCTGCTGGGGCTTCCCCGGTGGCGCAGTGGTTGAGAGTCCACCTGACGATACAGGGGACACGGGTTCGTGCCCCGGTCCGGGAATATCCCACATGCCATGGAGCGGCTGGGCCCGTGAACCATGGCCGCTGATCCTGCGCGTCTGGAGCCTGTGCTCCGCAGCGGGAGAGGCCACGGCAGTGAGAGGCCCGCGTACCACACACACACAAAAAAAGAATCCACCTGCCAGTGCAGGGGACACGGGTTCGAGCCCTGGTCGGGGAAGATCCCACATGCCACGGAGCAACTAAGCCCGTGCGCCACAACTACTGAGCCTGCGCTCTAGAGCCCGCGAGCCACAACTACTGAGCCTGCACGCCACAACTACTGAAGCCCACGCACCTAGAGCCCATGCTCCGCAACAAGAGAAGCCACCTCAACGAGAAACCCGCGCGCCGCAACAAAGAGTAGCCCCCATCACTGCAACTAGAGAAAACCCGCGCACAGCAACGAAGGCCCAACGCAGCCAATAAATAAATAAAGTACATAAATTTACATATAAAAAAATTCTTTGTTGGAGGGGGAGAGTCTGTCCTGTGCATTGTAGGATGCTTAGTAGCACCCCTGTCCTTTACCCACTAGATGCCAGTAGCACCCCTTTAGTTATGATGCCCCAAAATGTTTCCAGGCCCTGTTAAATGTCCCTTGGGGGCAAACTTGCCCCCACTTGAGAATCACTGGATTAAATAATATAATTATGTAAAAGTGCTAAAAATAATAACTGGTACACAGCAAGTACTCAATAAATGTTATTATCATCAATTCTATTCTTCGTACTCAAACTTAGTTGTTCCTCGTCTCCAGTGTATGACAACAACAACGTCTCAGGGTAGCCATGAGATTGAATGTGATTCATGTAAGAGCAAAGCACTTAGCACAGGGCTGGGTACATGGAAAGTACTCGATAAATGGCAGCCATCATCAGCATCCCCATAATTCTGCACACAAGCTGAAGATACAATAGATGCTTAGTAAAAATGTGCTAGTGATTGCTGGAAGTAAATCATATTGGAGTTCTTCCTTTTTCTTTTTATTCTTGCTGGGAAATTGTCTGCTCTGCTATTACCCATGCACATTTATCAGTGTTCTCTATTCTCTCCTGCATCGTGAATTTAAAAATAGAAAACTCTTAGAACAGCTTAATCTTATTTTTTTGTACTGCTCATAAAAGGAAAGAAGAGCTCCTAATGTGGGGCTGGTAGGGAGATACAAAGCACATAATTTGATGCAGATCAAAAGGATTTCTTGTGTTTTCAACTAATAAAAATCTTCTATCAGTAGGAGTCTCAGGGTCACAAAATCAGAGATATACAGTTCTTTCCTTAAAGCCTGACCCCTGTCCCTCTGGATAAGATATGTGGTCATTTGTTCCATGAAAAATGATGCCTGTGGAACTCTAAGCATCAATAATAATGATGGTGATAATGATGATGACATTTTTGGAGCTCTTGCTTTGAGCCAGCCAGTGTTCCAAGGGTTTTACTAGATCTCATTAGATCCTCAAAACAGCACCCATTTTCTGGTTTAGGTAAGTGAGTGCGATATGTTGCTCAAGGTCCCACAGTTAAGAAGTTAAGCCACACGTGGACCTGAGTGGTCTAGCTCCAGAGACCACACTGAGGAAGTGGGATGCTGTTGGTCCCCAGATGTGGGCACAGGACAGGTGCTGCATCAAGTGACATCACATGACAGTGCCTGAAGTCACCTCTTTCCAAAATGAGAAGAGTCTTTGGACTTTCTGGGTATAAGCTGGAGAAACAGACGACTCCCTAATTCTGCTACTTAGAGAACGTGGAAGAGTAAGTACCTTGTGTTTTTCCAGAAACTCTGGCGTGAGTGTCCACGGAGCATCTCTGATGACTTCATCCACATAGCGACAGTGTCTCAGCGCTTCGTATCTCTCTGCTTCATTCATCACGGTGAAACCTTTGAATTTGTGGGTGAGGTCATCACTGCAAACTGAAAGAGGCAAATGCGTTAAATGCTGTTAGCTGGCCCAGGCCCTGCTCACAGCCATCCCAATACAGACATGGCTCCTTCGGCAAGACAAAGAACTCAGCCTTGCTAGGTGTGTGACATAATCAAACTCAGGGTTTTTTTTCTTTTTACCGGAACGAAGGATCAGGAAAGTGAAGCAAGCTGAAATCCCCTGGCAATTGAGAATTTCATATTAGTGTTAATTACAACTGCATTCTCCACTGTGGCTTTTATTAAAATTATTCTCCACGCTACCTAATGTGACTTTCACATCTTCTTATTTCCCTATCTCACCCTTCAGTGAACGTTACTATCCAGAAATAAAATGACCAAACGAACAGACAGAGAAGGCAGAACGAGAAGGACCAAGAGGCCTGAGTTACAGAACGTAAGAACAATCAGTTCCAATTCCTTTAACACATCATTGTACTTAGTAACCCAAGTGTGATTCACGTGCACGCACATGCACGTGCACGAACACACACACACACACGCGCACACACACGCACTTCTGTTCCCTGGAATGAGGTCCAGTCACTACACATTGGGCCACACGATCAAGAAGAGAAGGTCACGAAATAGAAGATCCGATCTAGCAGAGTTCATCCTTCCCACATGCCATCTTCTCTAGGTCTCGAGTTCCTGAATCCTCAAATGGGGATGGAACTATCCTCCACTATCAGCCTTAGAAAGGATTTTTTGAGGATTTATATAGAAGTGCTTTGAAATAAAGTGAGCAATAAATATTATTATCATATCCAGAATATATTTTTGTTGGCAAAAGCAGCTTTTCTACATGTCAGGAAGAGACGTCACTGTGGCTACAGTCCCTGTTTACCAATATCCCCGTCAGGGTCTTACTGCAGTCAGTCAGACTACCCTGACCACTCCTGAAGATGAGGGATTTTTTCCTTTAAGGTATTATGTACATACAATAACCTTACAAATGTTAAGTGTACAAGATACGTTTTAAAAACAAAAATACAGGGCTTCCCTGCCAATGCAGGGGACACGGGTTCGAGCCCTGGTCCAGGAAGATCCCACATGCCACAGAGCAACTAAGCCCGTGTGCCACAACTACTGAGCCTGCACTCTAGAGCCCGTGAGCCACAACTACTGAGCCCACGCGCTGCATCTACTGAAGCCCACGCACCTAGAGCCCGTGCTGCGCAACGAGAAGCCACCGCAATGAGAAGCCCGCGCACCACAATGAAGAGTAGCCCTCGCTCACCACAACTAGAGAAAGCCCGCACACAGCAACGAAGACCCAACACAGCCAAAAATACTAAATAAAATAAATTTATAAAAAAACAAAAACACAGTCATTTTGATGGAACCAAATCATGACCCACATCCAGAAACAAACCTGGCCAGAGAGTGAGTACAACCAACGGTTACACCCAGCATCCTCGGAAACCCTCCTACTGCAGCCCTCACACCCTCTGCAACCAACCCGTCAGCGAAACTGCTGGCTCCTTCACAGCGCACCGGAAGCCACGTTCCTCTCACCACCTTCACTGCTCCCTTCCCAGCCCATTCACCATCTCTACCCTGGATTACTACAGTGGCCCCCTAACTGGTCACTGGATTCCAGCCTGCCCCCAACCCCCAGCAGCCTGTTCTCATTGGCCTGAATGATCCCATTAAAACCTGTCAGATTACATCATCCCCAAGATCCGAACCCTTCCCATCTCCCTCAGGGTAAAAGCCAAACTCCTCCAGAAGCCTACAGGCCCCTACAAGATCCACATCTCCCTCAGCCCATTCCTTGCCTCTCTGACTGCATCTCCTATTGTGTGCCAGACCCTGGCCTCCTTATTTCCTGAAACCACCAGGAATACTCCCACTGAGATCAGGGCTTTGCACTTCCTGTTCCGCAAACCTGGACCAGTTGTGCTCCAAATATCCATAGCGCTCACCCCCTCTCCTCCCTCAAGGCTTCCCCAACCACCCTATTCTAAATTGGGATCCGCCCCCACCACTGGCAGGCCCCACCCCTCCTAACTTCTTGCTATGGCGCTCACCATCATATAACTGTCTCATTCGTTTGTTGTTGGTGTTTCTCTATTAAAATATAGCTCCCTGAGGACAGGGACTTTTGTCTGTTTTATTTTCTGATGGCCCATAGTAGGCTCTTAACAACTACTTGTTGAATGAATTAACAATGCTTGATACACACAGATGCTCAATAAAGGTTTACTAGGATTTAAGATAAAAGGTATATATTTACCTGCAGGTACATTTCAACATACATGCAAATAAAAGACTACTGTGTCTCTCGATACACGTGTATGTCTATATATCTCCTATACATACTTCCTGTGATGATGTATAGACATATGTAGAATGCAATACAACACAGAAAACATTGTAGTGCCTTACATGACCAAAACACCATCAACCACACGGCAGGCTCAAAAACCTTGGTAAGTATTAGAATCACCTAAGGAGCTTGTTAAAGATGCCCAGGCTCCACTCAAGGTTTTGATTCAATGGGTGCTATGGTCTAAATGTGTCCCCCCAAAATGCATATGTTGAAATCTTAACTCCCAAAGATGATGACATTAGGAGGTGGGCCTTTGGGAGATACTTAGGTCATAAGGGTGGAACCCTCATAAATGGGATTAGTGCCTTAAAAAGGAGGCCCCAGAGAGCTCCCTAGCCCCTCTCACCATGTAAGAAAACAGTGAAAAGGTGCCAGCTATGAATCAGTAAGCTGGCCCTCACCAGAAGACCATGTTAGCACTTTGATCTTAGACTTCTCAGCCTCCAGAATGATGAGAAATAGACTTCTGTTGCTTTGAGCTACCCAGTCTGTGGTATCTTGTCCTAGCAGCCTGAACGGACTAAGACAGTAGGTCTGGAGCGGGGTCCAGGCAGCTCTATTTTTGACAAGCTTCAGGGATGATTCTGAGGCATACAACATTTGAAAGCCCCTAAAGCATATTATGAACATCTTGAGTAAAGAGCCCAGCCTGTGTTTGAATCACCCATCATGCCCAGCTTGGTGGGTGGGTGGTGGTTAGTAGGGCCATAATGACTATGTTATGTATTGATTCACTGAATGCATTGGTTTTGACTCCATAAATAAGAATTATTTATGGGCCAACCTATACAATTAAAAAATTGATCTATGGCTTTTGAAATGTTCTTAAAAGACTTTACGTTTTTAAAAGACTAAAGGATTTTATTAAAACAGTACCTCAAGAATTGTATTAAGCAAAAAATGGATTTCAGATCCATCAATTTTCTATTTTAAACAACAGAAAACTAGGCCGAACCATATCCTCCCCCCCATTTTGAACCTGCACCCGAGCAATTTGGTGTAACTTCGAGATGACGGAGATAACGGCCTCTTGACAGAGCAGAGAGAAAACCACCAACCTGTTTATGCTGACATGGGGTCCTATCTTCATCTCCCAGGAGTGACCGCAAGAAGCAGCTGAACGTGCTGACCAGTTACTGTCTAAACAGTAATTGCGCCCAAAGCGGCACTGTTGTTCCCCAGTCTTGGCAAACGCACCCTGACAACCAGATGGAGAACTCTGAGCAATGGTGTTCCGTGGAAGAATTCAAAAAATCACTGTCTTTTCCCTGTCCCCACTTCATGCGCATGCCCGGTTTCTCGGTACAAACTCGCCCGCAGAAGCTGTGAAGTTCAAGCTGCTGGTAGACAACCTGTCTTTCTGGCTGCGGTTTTCCCAACTTGGGGGAATTCCGTAAGGAAGAAGACAGACAGAAGATTCCTCCACAGGAAGAAGAGGTCAAAGTTCGGGGGGACGGTCCCACCAGCAGGGCCTCAGGAGGGGTGAGGACACTGGGGTTCACCTGGGCACAGACCGCCGGGGCCTCACCTTCCACAGAAACAGTGGACTTGCTCCTTCCTAGCAATTCTGTGGGCTCAGTTGACGAGGGCAGTGCAGAAACGGTGCTGGGCTGGAGACTGCAAGCCCCTCTCCTGTCTCTGTAAACATTTCAGAATCTTGTTTGACTCTGGGGAGGCGAAGGGACCCCAACAAGGACCGAGACTGAATCTCCCACCAGTCAGGCAAAATGGAGTCTTAGAGGAATATTTAATTTCAATTAAGACACAATAGAGCATAAGCCCACATTTACAGAGTACTATTTATGTCTACTATAGAGGGAATGGTATTTCTATGGCTGTTACCTTTTTATTCCCCTCCTGTGAGGCAGAAGTCAGTATGTGGTGACTCATACCCTTAAAAAAAAATTTCCAGGAAAAAAATCTCTGATCTATTCAATAAATTTTAATTTCTTGTCTTGTTTTTAAATGACATGAGCTTTTAAAACAAAATGGAGGGAAAAAAAGGCATTACAACTGGATAGTTTCAATTCACTAAAATAATGCCCACAGGAGAAGTTTGCATAAAAAATTTTCAAATTATTACTGACTACATGCTTAAAAATTAAAAATGCAGGTATTATAATCATAGTGCAAAAATCATGGTAGTTTGTGGTAGCCGTTACTGCCGAAGGTTGGTAAGTAGACTGTAGTACCTCCAGTTACCACAAGTTCTGGTCTTTGAATCCATTATTTCTGCCAAATACTAAGTATTTCAACTGTACCTGTCTGTGCACTTGCCCCGGCCAGAGTGATTTCATGAGCAAAGCCCTTGCTCCACCCAAGGAAATTCCTACAACAAACCTACCTGCAGATGTAAGGGGGCCCACAATTAATATAGCAGGTTCTTTCAACTCACTGTAACCAGTTTATCTGCTAACTATATACATAATATTAAGAGCTAGCCTTTCAACCAACAACACAGAATACCTATTTTAAAGGACCCTCTAAATTTCCTCCCTATAGAATTTTCTGCCATTAAGCTGTTTTGTCAAACTCAAGAAAGACAGTCTAAGGTACTCTTCAAACTAGGGTACACATACCCTTGGGGATATGTAAAGGCTTTTCAAGAGGTATCCAAGCACTGGCAGTTTTAAAGGAATTGATTTCCAGATCCTCAGCTTCCAAGGGTACCCCTTCCTAAAATTAATGGGTCAGAGAAAGCCTCTGTGTCCAAAACCAACCTTACTCTACTTCACCAAAGAAAGCATCATGCAAACCTTACTACCTGCATTGCTAGGGGCAGGGAATTAAATCCTGAGGTCAAACCAAATGGAAACCTCGTTTAATGACTATTCAAAGAACTATGAACCTATAAAAGCTTCCTGTCTTTCTCCTTCTTGCATACATTTCTGTTATAGGTGAAGTTGAAAGTTAGAAACTAAATATGGTAGAGTGAAGAATAATGCAAATTTTTACCGAACAACTTTGCCTCTACCTTCTCCCAACTATTATCAAAGGATGCAAGGATCTTGAGGGATAAGGCCCACGAATTCAAAGCAAAAGGAGCACTGGAAAGAAATACTGAATGATAAAAATTGCTTTTTCATGTAGTTAAGGGTAAGCATTTTTCCAGCTCTTCTCAATGCTTATACTGAATCCTGAAAATGCCTTTTCCCTTGTAGTTAAGGCATAGCAGTTTTTCCACTACTCACTTCAAAATCACTTCAATAAATCAAAGCTGTATAGGCTGGTACTGCTGCTTCTTAGAAATACAACTGGAATATTTTTCTGGAATTGTCAAATGTTTCAAAGTACATTGGAATAAACACATGGATAAAATATTTATAAGCTTTTTTCTCAGACTTCATATATATTATTTAAAAAGGAAGTTAAATATCTATTGTATCAACTCACATCATATTTATTCCATTTACAGATAACCTTTCTCCCATTTCATCTTCTAAATGTTTATTATTTCCTACCTCCTCATAACACAGAATAAAAGATCTATGCCAAATTACTTTTTGGTAGTATATGCCCTTTTCTATCCTCGAGTACATAGGAAAAGTATCTAATAAAGGGTTAGATATAACCTAACTTAAACTAACCTTTTAATAGATACCCAGGGTATCTAACAAAGATAAGTTATTTCTGATTTTTACATTGGATTTTATTTAATTATTCCCCAAAGCCAAACACCAGTTTGATACACACATATACCAATATTTAGACAAGGAATAACATGTCTTTTTAAAAATCATACTCCTTTTCTTATAAATATCATATAATTTTATGTATAAATTATGTTGTATTACTATAAATTAAGGATATTGATTTATTTTTGTAACTTTTTATCTTCTTTGTAACTTGTTATATTAGATCTACATCATTTTAATCTTGACTGATTCTTTTTCTGTTTTTTTTTGACTGATTCTTTTTTATACAATGGATTCTATAATTCATTTCTCAATGGTTTTTATAAAGCTTCTTGAAATAATTAATACATTTGAACTGAAAAGACTTTGTCTTAGTTTCTAGGGTTTTAGTAGGTTTGACAATGAGGACTGGTTTTGCCAATTAAGTTAGATGGTATTTTCTGCAAATTTGCTAAATTTGCTAAAACTGCAGCCCCAAGGTGTGTGTGTGTGTGTGTGTGTGTGTGTGTGTGTGTGTGTGTGTGTTTTAAGTTTCTAAGCAAATGATAAATGCATTTTATCAAAAATTATTGGATTGGCAATGGTGTAATGAAATTACCAATATTTCTATTTCCCCAACCCTTTCTGAGTATATCTGGTTGAATAGGTTGCTTTTAAGTAACAGTGTAAGGGTTATAATTAAGAGTCGTTTGATAAGTCTTGGTAAAGCCTTTGTGTTATACTGCCTAGAAAGGGAAAAAGCAAATTATTCTAATAGCTTGGAAGCATATCTTTTTCCAGGTCACATCATTTCTAATCCACTGCCTAACAAGAAATTTGAAAGAGGATCTTAACAAATTATCACTTGATAGACCATTAAAATTATTTTGATGACAATGATAAATTATTTTTGTGATATTTGACAAATAACTTATGAGTTCAAAGATTGAGTGGTATCTCTGTAACAAACTTCCTCCATTTCCATCTAAATATTTCTGTGAACAAAATATTTTAGCACTTACATCTGTAACAAAGAAAAAGAGGAATAAAAGCAATGTTAAACACTGTCTCATTCTAGCAGTAATATATTCATCCACAAAAATATCCATCTACAATTTCTTCTCAATCATTCAAAAGAAGCCAGAGGGTTAAAAAAAAACAAAACAAAAACAGGAATTCCCTGGCTGTCCACTGGTTAGGTGTCCACACACAGGTTCAATCCCTGGCTGGGGAAGTAGGATCCCACGTGCCATGTGGCCAAAAAAACCCCAAAAAACAAAAATACACCTTACCTATAGAGGAGCGAGGATAAAAATTACATTGGACACCCTCACAGAAACAAGGCAAACGAGCAGTGAGTGAAGTGGGGAAAAGCAACAAATAACATGCAAGGGAACTCCCATAAGGTTATCAGCTGATTTCTCAGCAGAAACTCTGCAGGCCAGAAGGGAGCAGCACAATATATTTAAAGTGATGAAAGGGAAGAACTTACAACCAAGAATACTCTACCCAGCAAGGCTCTCATTCAGATTCGATGGAGAAATCAAAAGCTTTACAGACAAGCAAAACCTAAGAGAATTCAACATCACCAGACCAGCTTTGCAACAAATGCTAAAGGAATTTCTCTAAGAAGAGAAGGCCACAACTAGAAACAAGAAAATTACAAATGGAAAAGCTCACTGGTAAAGGCAAACATACAGTAAAGGTAGGAAATCATTTATGAACAAATATAATATCAAAACCAGCAATTGTGAGAAGAGGAGAGCACAAATGCAGGATATTGGAAATGTATTTGACATTAAAAGATCAGCAACTTGGGCTTCCCTGGTGGCGCAGTGGTTGAGAGTCTGCCTGCCGATGCAGAGGACGTGGGTTCGTGCCCCGGTCCAGGAGGATCCCACATACCGCGGAGCGGCTGGGCCCGTGAGCCATGGCCGCTGAGCCTGCGCGTCCGGAGCCTGTGCTCCGCAACGGGAGAGAGGCCACAACAGTGAGAGGCCCGCGTAGCGCAAAAAAAAAAAAAAAAAAAAAAAAAAAAAAAGATCAGCAACTTAAAACGATCTTGTTGGGCTTCCCTTGTGGCGCAGTGGTTAAGCATCTGCCTGCCAATGCAGGGGACACGGGTTCAAGCCCTGGTCCGGGAAGATCCCACATGCCATGGAGCAACTAAGCCCGTGCACCACAACTACTGAGCCTGCACTCTAGAGCCCGCGTGCTACAGCTACTGAAGCCTGCACACCTAGAACCCATGCTCTGCAACAAGAGAAGCCACCGCAATGAGAAGCCCGCGCACTGCAACGAAGAGTAGCCCCTGCTCGCCATAACTAGAGAAAGCCTGTGTGCAGCAACAAAGACCCAACGCAGCCAAAAATAAATAAATAAAATTTTAAACAACAACAACAATCTTGTTTATGTAGAGACTGCTACTATATCAAAACCTCATGGTAACTGCAAACTGAAAATCTACAATAGATACACACACAAAGAAGAAAAAGGAATCCAAACACAACACTAAAGTTAGTCATCAAATCACAAGAGGAGGGAACAAAACAGAAAGGGAAGAAAAAAGACCTACAAAAACAAATCCAAAACAGTTAACAAAATGGTAATAAGAACATACATAATAATAATTATCTTAAACATAAACAGATTAAATGCTCTAACCAAAAGACATAGATGGCTAAATGGATACAAAAAACAAGACCTATATATACGCTGTATACAAGAGATCCACTTCAGATCTAGGGACACATACAGACTGAAACTGAGAGGATGGAAAAAGGTATTCCATGCAAATGGAAATCAGAAGAAAGCTGGAGTAGCAATACTCATCTCAGACAAAATAGACATTAAAGACTGTACCAAGAGACACAGAAAGACACTACATAATCATCAAGGGCTCAATCCAAAAAGAAGACTTAACAATCGTAAATATATATGCACCCACCATAGGAGCACCTCAATATATAAGGCAAATACTAACAGCCATAAAAGAAGAAATCGACAGTAACACAATAATAGTGGGGGACGTTAACACCCCACTTTTATCAATGGACAGATCATCCAGGGAGAAAATCAATAAGGAAATGCAGGCCTTAAATGACACATCAGACCAGATAGACTTCATTGCTATTTATAGAGCATTCTATCCCAAAGCAACAGAATACACATTCTTCTCAAGTGCACATGGAACATTCTCCAGGATTGATCACATGTTGGGCCACAAGGCAAACCTTGGCAAAATTAAGAATATTGAAATCATATCAAGCATCTTTTCTGACCACAATGCAATGAGATTAGAAATCAACTACAAGAAAAAAAACTGTAAAAAATACAAACACATGGAGGCTAAAAAAATACACTACTCAATAACCAAGAGATCACTGAAGAAATCAAAGAGGAAATCAAAAAATACCTAGAAACAACACGACGATCCAAAACCTATGGGATGCAGCAAAAGCAGTTCTAAGAGGGAAGTTTACAGCGATACAATCTTATCTCAGGAAACAAGAAAAATCACAAATAAACAACCTAAACTTACACCTAAAGCAACTAGAGAAAGAACAAACAAAACCCAAAGTTAGCAGAAACAATGAAACCATAAATATCAGAGCATAAATAAATGAAATAGAAATGAGGAAAACAATAGAAAAGATTGATGAAACTAAAAGATGGCTCTTCGAAAAGATAAACAAAATTTATAAACCTTTAGCCAGACTCAGCAAGAAAAAAGGAGAGGGCTCAAATCAATAAAATTAGAAGTGAAAAAGGAGAAGTTACAATGAACACCAAAGAAATACAAAGGATCACAAGAGACTACTACAAGCTACTATACATTAATAAAATGGACAACCTGGAAGAAATGGACAAATTCTTAGAAAGGTACAATCTCCCAAGACTGAACCAGGAAGAAACAGAAAATATAAACAGACCAATCACAAGTACTAAATTTAAACCGCGATTAAAAAACTCCCAACAAACAAAAGTCCAGGACCAGATGACTTCACAGGTGAATTCTATCAAACATTTAGAGGCGCGTTAACACCTATGCTTCTAAAACTATTCCAAAAAATAGCAGAGGAAGGAATACTCCCAAACTCATTCTGTGAGGCCACCATCACCCTGATACCAAAACCAGACAAAGATAACACAAAAAAAATTATAGGCCATGATATCTCATTGTAGTTTTGATTTGCATTTCTCTAATGATTAATGATGTTGAGCATTCTTTCATGTGTTTGTTGGCATTCTGTATATCTTCTTTGGAGAAATGTCTGTTTAGGTCCTCTGCCCATTTTTGGATGGGGTTGTTTGTTTTTTTGTTATTGAGCTGCATGAGCTGCTTGTAAATTTTGGAGATTAATCCTTTGTCAGTTGCTTCATTTGCAAATATCTCACACCAGTCAGAATGGCCATCATCAAAAAATCTAGAAACGATAAATGCTGGAGAGGGTGTGGAGAAAAGGGGACACTCTTGCACTGCTGGTGGGAATGTGAATTGGTTCAGCCACTATGGAGAACAGTATGGAGGTTCCTTAAAAAACTACAAATAGAATTACCATATGACCCAGCAATCCCACTACCGGGCATATACCCTGAGAAAACCAAAATTCAAAAAGAGTCATGTACCAAAATGTTCATTGCAGCTCTATTTACAATAGCCCGGAGATGGAAAGAACCTAAGCGCCCATCATCAGACGAATGGATAAAGAAGATGTGGCACATATACACAATGGAATATTACTCAGCCTTAAAAAGAAATGAAATTGAGTTATTTGTAATGAGATGGATAGACCTAGAGTCTGTCATACAGAGTGAAGTAAGTCAGAAAGAAAAAGACAAATACCGTATGCTAACGCATATATATGGAATTTAAGGGGAAAAAAATGTCATGAAGAACCTAGGGGTAAGACAGGAATAAAGACGCAGACCTACTGGAGGACGGACTTGAGGATATGGGGAGGGGGAAGGGTGAGTTTTGACAGGGCGAGAGAGAGTCATGGACATATACACACTAACAAATGTAGTAAGGTAGATAGCTGGGGGAAGCAGCCGCAAGGCACAGGGATATTAGCTCGGGGCTTTGGGACAGCCTGGAGGGGTGGGATGGGGAGAGTGGGAGGGAGGGAGACGCAAGAGGGAAGACATATGGGAACATATGTATATGTATAGCTGATTCACTTTGTTATAAAGCAGAAACTAACACACCATTGTAAAGCAATTATACCCCAATAAAGATGTTTAAAAAAAAAAAATTATAGGCCAATATCACTGATGAACACAGATGCAAAAATCCTCAACAAAATACTAGCAAACAGAATCCAACAGCACATTAAAAGGATCATACACCATGATCAAGTGGGATTTATCCCAGGGATGCAAGGATTTTTCAATATCTGCAAATCAATCAATGTGATACACCACATCAACAAATTGAGGAATAAAAACCATATAATCATCTCAATAGATGCAGAAAGAGCTTTTGACTAAATTCAACACCAATTTATGATAAAAACTCTCCAGAAAGTGGGCATACAGGGAACATACCTCAACATAATTAAGGCCATATATGACAAACCTACAACTAACATCATACTCAACAGTGAAAAACTGAAAGCATTTCTTTAAGATCAGGAACAAGACAAGGATGTACACTCTCGCCAGTTTTATTCAACACAGTTTTGAAAGTCCTAGCCACGGCAATCAGAGAAGAAAAAGAAATACAAGGAATGCAAACTGGAAAAGAAGAAGTAAAAATGTCACTGTTTGCAGATGACATGATACTATACGTAGAAGATCCTAAAGATGCTACCAGAAAACTACTAGAGCTCATCAATGAATTCAGTAAAGTTGCAGGATACAAAATTATAACACAGAAATCTGTTCATTTCTACATACTGACAACAAAAGATCAGATGTTCTTGGATTAGAAGAATCAATATTGTCAAAATGACTATACTACCCAAGGCAATCTACAGATTCAATGCAATCCCTATCAAATTACCAATGGCAGGACTTCCGTGGTGGTCCAGTGGTTAACACTGCATGCTCTCAATGCAGGGGGCCCGGATTTGATCCCTGGTCAGGGAATTAGATCCCGCATGCTTCAACTATAGGATCCCATATGCTGCAACCAAAAGATCCTGCCTGCCGCAACTTAAAAAGATCCAACATGACACAAAGAAGATGCCACACGCTGCAACTAAGACCCAGCACAGCCAAATTAATACATATATTTTTTTAAATAAAGTCATCCAGTAGCCTTTAAAAACATTACCAATGGCATTTTTCACAGAACTAGAACAAAAAAATCTTAAAATTTGTACAGAGACACAAAAGACTCTGAATAGCCAAAGCAATCTTGAGAAAGAAAATGGAGCTGGAGGAATCAGGCTCCCTGACTTGAGACTATACTACAAAGCTACAGTCACCAAAACAGTATGGTACTAGCACTAAAACAGAAATATAGATCGATGGAACAGGATAGAAAGCCCAGAAATAAAGCCACGCACCTATGGTCAATTAATCTACAACAAAGAAGGCAAGACTACACTATGAAGGAAAGACAGTCTCTTCAGTAAATGGCCCTAGGAAAACTGGACAGCTACATGTAAAAGAATGAAATTAGGACACTCCCTACACCATACACAGAAATAAACTTAACATGGATTAAAGACCTAAATGTATGACTGGATACTATAAAACTCTGAGAGGAAAACATAGGCAGATCACTCTTTGACATAAATCGCAGCAACATCTCTTTCGATCCATCTCCTAGAGTAATGGGAACAAAACCAAAAATAAACAAATGGGACCTGGGATTTCCCTGGTGGCACGGTGGTTAAGAATCCGCCTGCCAATGCAAGGGACACAGGTTCCATCCCTGGTCCAGGAAGATCCCACATGCTGCAGAGCAACTAAGCCCGTGTGCCACAGATACTGAGCCTGCACTCTAGAGCCCATGCTCTGCAACAAGAGAAGCCACTGCAATGAGAAGGCCATGCACCACAACAAAGAGTAGCCCCTGCATGCCATAACTGGAGAAAGCCCACATGCAGAAATAAAGACCTCACGCACCCAAACATAAATAATAAATTAATTAATTATTTTTAAAAATGGGACCTAATCATACTAAAAAGCTTTTACAGAGCAAAAGAAGCCATAAACAAAATGAAGAGACAACCCAGAGAATGGGAGAAAATATTTGCAAACAATGCGACCGACAAGGAATTGGTCTCCAAAATTTACAAACAGTTTATGCGGGTCAATATCAAAAAAACCGAACAACTCAATCAAAAAATGTGCAGAAGATGTAAAAAGACATCTCTCCAAAGAAGACATACAGATGGCTGAGAGGCACTTAACATCACTAATTATTAGAGAAATGCAAATCAAAACTACAATGACATATCACCTCACACCAGTGAGAATGGCCATCACTAAAACGTCTACAAATAACAAATGCTGGAGAGGATGTGGAGAAAAGGGAACCCTCCCACACTGCTGGTGGGAATGTAAATTCGTACAGTCACTATGGAGAACAGTATGGAGGTTCCTTGAGAAACTAAAAACAGAGCTACCGTATGGTCCAGCAATCCCACTCCTGGGCATATATCTAGAGAAAAACATGGTTTGAAAGGATACATGTACCCCAATGTTCATTGCAGAAGCAATCTAAATATCCATTGACAGATGAATGGATAAAGAAAATGTGGTACATGTATACAATGGAATATTATTCAGCCATCAAAAACAGTGAAATAATGGCATTTGCAGCAACATGGATGGACCTGGAGACTATCATACTAAGTGAAGTAAGTCAGACAAAGAAAGACAAATATCATATGATATTGCTTATATGTGGAATCTTAAAAAAATGATACAAATGAACTTATTTACAAAACAGAAACAGACTCACAGACTTAGAGAAGGAACTTACGGTTACTGGGGGAAAGGGTTGCAGTGATAGATTGCGACTTTGGTATTTATATGTACACACTGCTATATTTAAAATAAAAAACCAACAGGGACCTGCTATACAGCACAGGGAACTCTGCTCAATATTCTGTAATAACCTAAATGGGAAAAATATTTGAAAAACAACAGATACATGTATATGTATAACTGAATCATTTTGTTGTACACTTGAAACTAACACAACACTGTTAATCAACTATAATCCAATATAGATCCACCAGAGGGCAGACAGCAGAAGCAAGAAGAACTACAATCCTGCAGCCTGTGGAACAAAAACCAAATTCACAGAAAAACACACAAGATGAAAAGGCAGAGGGCTATGTACCAGATGAAGGAACAAGATAAAACCCCAGAAAAACAACTACATGAAGTGGAGATAGGCAACCTTCCAGAAAAAGAATTCAGAATAATGATAGTGAAGATGATCCAGGACCTCGGAAAAAGAATGGAGGCAAAGATCGAGAAGATGCAAGAAATGTTTAACAAAGACCTAGAAGAATTACAGAACAAACAAACAGAGATGAACAATACAATAACTGAAATGAAAACTACACTAGAAGGAATCAATAGCAGAATAACTGAGGCAGAAGAACGGATAAGCGACCTTGAAGACAAAATGGTGGAATTCACTGCTGTGGAACAGAATACAGAAAAAAGAAGGAAAAGACATGAAGACAGCCTAAGAGACCTCTGAGACAACATTAAACGCAACAACATTCGCAGTATAGGGTTCCCAGAAAGACAAGACAGAGAGAAAGGACCAGAGAACATATTTGAAGAGATTATAGTCAAAAACTTCCCTAACATGGGAAAGGAAATAGCCACCAAAGTCCAAGAAGGGCAGCGAGTCCCATACAGGACAAACCCAAGGAGAAACACGCCAAGACACATGGTAATCAAATTGGCAAAAATTAAAGACAAAGAAAAATTATTGAAAGCAGCAAGGGAAAAATGACAAATAACATACAAGGGAACTCCCATAAGGTTAACAGCTGATTTCTCAGCAGAAACGCTACAAGCCAGAAGGGAGTGGCATGATATACTTAAACTGATGAAAGGGAAGAAACTACAGCCAAGATTACTCTACCCAGCAAGGATCTCATTCAGATTCGAGGGAGAAATCAAAAGCTTTAGAGATAAGCAAAAGCTAAGAGAATACAGTGCCACCAAACCAGCTCTACAACAAATGCTAAAGGAACTTCTCTAAGTGGGAAACACAAGGGAAGAAAAGCCCCAACAAAAACCAACCCAAAACAATTAAGAAAATGGTCATAGGAACATACATATTGATAATGACCTTAAACGTGAATGAATTAAATGCTCCAACCAAAAGACACAGGCTTGCTGAATGGATACAAAAACAAGACCCATATATATGCTGTCTACAAGAGACCCACTTCAGACCTAGGGACACATATAGACTGAAAGTGAGGGGATGGAAAAAGATATTCCAAGCAAATGGAAATCAAAAGAAAACTGGAATAGCAATACTCATATCAGATAAAATAGACTTTAAAATAAAGACTATTACAAGACATAAAGAAGGACACTATATAATGAGCAAGGGATCAATCCAAGAAGAAGATTTAACAATTATAAATATATATGCACCCAACATAGGAGCACCTCAATACATAAGGCAACTCCTAACAGCTATAAAAAAGGAAATCGACAGTAACACAAAAACAGTGGGGGATTTTAACACCTGACTTACACCAATGGACAGATCATCCAAACTGAAAATAAATAAGGAAACACAAGCTTTAAATGACACAAAAGACCAGATAGATTTAATTGATATTTATAGGACATTCCATTCAAAAAAAAGCACATTACACTTTCTTCTCAAGTGTGCACAGAACATTCTACAGGATAGATCACATCTTGGGTCATAAATCAAGCCTCAGTAAATTTAAGAAAAATGAAATCATATCAAGCATCTTTTCTGACCACAACGCCATGAGATTAGAAATGAATTACAGGGGGAAAAAACGTAAAAAACACAAACACATGGAGGCTAAACAATACGTTACTAAATAACCAAGAGATCAGTGAAGAAATCAAAGAGGAAACCAAAAAATACCTAGAGACAAATGACAATGAAAACACGACGATCCAAAACCTATGGGATGCAGCAAAAGCAGTTCTAAAAGGGAAATTTATAGCTATACAAGCCTACCTTAATAAACAAGAAAAATCTCAAATAAACAATCTAACCTTACACCTAAAGGAACTAGAGAAAGAAGAACAAACAAAACCAAAGATAGCAGAAGGAAAGAAATCATAAAGATCACAGCAGAAATAAATGAAATAGAAACAAAATAACAATAGCAAAGATCAATAAAACTAAAAGCTGGTTCTTTGAGAAGATAAACAAAATTGATAAACCATTAGCCAGACTCATCCAGAAAAAAAGGGAGAAGACTCAAATCAATAGAATTAGAAATGAAAAAGGAGAAGTTACAACAGCACCGCAGAAATGCAAAGCATCCTAAGACACGACTACAAGCAACCCTATGCCAATAAAATGGACAACCTGGAAGAAATGGACAAACTCTTAGAAAGGTATAACCTTCCAAGACTGAACCAAGAAGAAACAGGAAATATGAACAGACCAATCACAAGTAATGAAATTGAAACTGTGATTAAAAATCTTCCAACAAACAAAAGTCCAGGACCAGATGGCTTCACAGGTGAATTCTATCAAACATTTAGAGAAGAACTAACACCCATCCTTCTCAAACTCTTCCAAAAAATTGCGGAGGAAGGAACACTCCCAAACTCATTCTATGAGGCCACCATCACCCTGACACCAAAACCAGACAAAAATACTACAGAAAAAGAAAATTACAGACCAATATGGCTCATGGATATAGATGCAAAAATCCTCACCAGAATACTAGCAAACAAAATCCAACAACACATTAAAAAGATCATACACCATGATCAAGTGGGATTTATCCAGGGATGCAAGGATTCTTCAACATATGCAAATCAATCAATGTGATACACCGTATTAACAAATTGAAGAATAAAAACCATATGATCATCTCAATAGATGCAGAAAGAGCTTTTGACTAAATTCAACACCAATTTATGATAAAAACTCTCCAGAAAGTGGGCATACAGGGAACATACCTCAACATAATAAAGGCCATATATGACAAACCCACAGCAAATATCATTCTCAATGGTGAAAAACTGAAAGCATTTCTTCTAAGATCAGGAACAAGACAAGGATGTCCACTCTCACCACTATTATTCAACATAGTTTTGGAAGTCCTAGCCACGGCAATCGGAGAAGAAAAAGAAATAAAAGGAATACAAATTGGAAAAGAAGAAGTAAAACTGTCACTTTTTGCAAATGACATGATACTATAGATATAGAATCCTAAAGATGCCACCAGAAAACTACTAGAGGTAATCAATGAATTTGGTAAAGTAGCAGGATACAAAATTAATGCACAGAAATCTCTTGCATTACTATACATTAATGATGAAAAATCTGAACAAGAAATTAAGGAAACACTCCCATTTACCATTGCAACAAAAAGAATAAAATACCTAGGAATAAACCTACCTAGGGAGGCAAAAGACCTGTATGCAGCAAACTATAAGACGCTGATGAAAGAAATTAAAGATGATACCAACAGATGGAGAGATATACCATGTTCTTGTATTGGAAACATCAATATTGTGAAAATGACTATACTATCCAAAGCAATCTACAGATTCAATGCAATCCCTATGAAATTACTACTGGTATTTTTTACAGAACTAGAACAAATCATCTCAAAATTTGTATGGAGATACAAAAGACCCCCAATAGCCAAAGCAGTCTTGAGGGAAAACAATGGCGCTGGAGGAATCAGATGCCCTGACTTTGGACTATACAACAAAGCTACAGTAATCAAGACAATATGGTACTGGCACAAAAACAGAAACATAGATCAATGGAACAAGATAGAAAGCCCAGAGATAAACCTATGCACCTATGGTCAACTAGTCTATGACCAAGGAGGCAAGGATATACTATGGAGAAAAGACAATCTCTTCAATAAGTGGTGGTGGGAAAACTGGACAGTTACATGTAAAAGAATGAAATTAGAACACTCCCTAACACCATACAGAAAAATGAACTCAAAATGGATTAGAGACCTAAATGTAAGACTGGACACTATAAAACTCTTAGAGGAAAACACAGGAAGAACACTCTTTGATGTAAATGACAGCAAGATCGTTTTGATCCACCTCCTAGAGTAATGGAAATGAAAACAAAAATAAACAAATGGGACCTAATGAAACTTACAAGCTTTTGCACAGCAAAGGAAACCATAAATAAGACAAAAAGACAACCCTCAGAATGGGAGAAAATATTTGCAAATGAATGAACAAAGGATTAATCTCCAAAATATATAAACAGCGCACACAGCTTAATATTTAAAAAACCAACAACCCAATCCAAAAATGGGCCAAAGACCTAAACAGACATTTTTCCAAAGAAGACATACAGGTGGCCAAGAAGCACATGAAAAGCTACTCAACATCACTAATTATTAGAGAAATGCAAATCAAAACTACAATGCAGTATCACCTCACACCAGTTAGAATGGGCATCATCAGAAAATTTACAAACAACAAATGCTGGAGAGGGTGTGGAGAAAAGGGAACCCTCTTGCCCTGTTGGTGGGAATGTAAATTGATACAGCCACTATGGAGAACAGTATGGAGGTTCCTTAAAAAACTAAAAATAGAATTACCATATGATCCAGCAATCCCACTACTGGGCATGTACCCAGAGAAAACCATAATTCAAAAAGACACATGCATCCCAATGTTCACTGCAGCACTATTTACAATAGCCAGGCCATGGAAGCAACCTAGATGCCCATCGACAGACGAATGGATAAAGAAGATATGGTACATATATACAATGGAATATTACTCAGCCATAGAAAGGAATGAAATTGGGTCAACTGTTGAGACGTGGATGGATCTAGAGACTGTCATACAGAGTGAAGTAAGTCACAAAGAGGAAAACAAACATCGTATATTAACGCATATATGTGGAAGCTAGAAGAATGGTACAGATGAACTGCTTTACAAGGCAGAAACTGAGATACAAATGTAGAAAACAAACGTATGGACAACAAGGGGAGAAAGCCGCAGGGGGGTGGTGGTGGTGGTGTGATGAATTGGGTGATTGGGATTGACGTGTATACACTGATGTGTATAAAATTGATGACTAATAACATGCTGTTTAAAAAAATAAAATTAAAAAAACAAGAAAAAGTACAATTTTAAAAAAAGGGCAAAGAACCTGAATAGCTTTCCAACGAAGGCATACAGATGGCCAATAGGCACATGAGAAGATGCTCAACATCACAAAAATGAAAAAAAACTAAAAACAAAAAAAAACTATAGTCCAGTATAAAATTAAAATTTTTTAAAAAGTGAGTAAGTGACTCCCATGAGTGAGAGCGCAGTAGATAAGACACCATATTCCAAATGCAGGGGGCCCAGGTTTGATCCCTGGTCAGGGAACTAGATCCCACATGCATGCCACAACTAAGAGTTCACATGGCGCAACTAAGAGTTTGTGTGCCACAACTAAGAAGCCCATGAGGTGCAACTAAGTAGGCCACCTGCTGCAACTAAGGAGCCAGCCTGCTGCAACTAAGGAGCCAGCAAGCCACAACTAAGGAGCCCACGAGCCACAACTAAGACCTGGTGAAACCAAATAAATAAATTAATTAATAATAAATAAATAAAAACTGAGTGAAGTGAAATATTTATAGTGTTGAGAGAAAAACCCCACCAACCTACAATTCTATAGCCTACAAAATCATCGTTTAAAAGGGAAAGAGAGGGCTTCCCTGGTGGCACAATGTTTGAGAGTCCACCTGCCGATGCAGCGGACACGGGCTCGTGCCCCGGTCCGGGAAGATCCCACATGCTGCGGAGCGGCTGTGCCCGTGAGCCATGGCCGCTGAGCCTGCGCGTCCGGAGCCTGTGCTCTGCAACGGGAGAGGCCACAACAGTGAGAGGTCTGCATAGCGAAAAAAAAAAAAAGGGAAGGAGAAATAAAGACTTCCTCAGACAAACAACAACTGAGGGAATTGTTTCTAGTAGACCCGCCTTGCAAGAAATGTTTTTAAAAGTTCTGCAGAGGGGCTTCCCTGGTGGCGCAGCGGTTGAGAGTCCGCCTGCCGATGCAGGGGACACGGGTTCGTGCCCCGGTCCGGGAAGATCCCATATGCCGCGGAGCGGCTGGGCCCGTGAGCCGTGGCCGCTGAGCCTGCGCGTCCGGAGCTTGTGCTCCGCAACGGGAGAGGCCACAACAGTGAGAGGCCCGCGTACCACAAAAAAAAAAAAAAAAAAAAAAGTTCTGCAGAAAGAAGGAAAATTACATAGGTCAGAAATTCAGATATACGTTTTAAAAAGGAAGAGCATTAGAGAATAACTGAAGATAAAACAAAACTTTTATTTTTCTTATTCTTAATTGATCTAACAGATAACAGTATATTCAAGATATTAACAGCAACAATATAGTTAACTGTATGTGTGTGTGGGTGTGTGTGGGTGTGCACACAACAGCACTAGCAATCAACCGTATATAATCGACATCTACAGACTTCATCCAACCACAGCAGAATACACATCCTTCTGAAGTTCACATGGAGCATTCACCAAGATAGATCACATTCTGGGCCATTAAACACCCCATAACAAATTTAAAAGAATAGAAATCACACAATGTCTGGTCTCAGTGGAATTAAACTAGGAATCAACAACAGAAAAATAGCTGGAAAATCCCAAAATAATTGGAGATTAAACAGCACACTTCTAAATAACACATGGGTCAAAGAATAAATCAAGAAATATTTTTTACTATTTTGAACTAAATGAAAATGAAAACACAACTTACCAAAATTTGTGGGATGCAGTGAAAAGTGTTTAGGAGATTTAAAGCATTGAATATATATATTAGAAAAGAAGAAAAATCTAAAATCAATCATCTAAGCTTCCATCTTAGGAAACTAGAGAAAAAGAGCAAATTCAACCCAAAGTAAGCAAAAGAAAATAAATAATAAAAATCAGAGCAGAAATCAATGAAGCTGAAAACAGGAATGAATAGAGAAAGTCAACAAAAACAAGAGCTGGTTCTTTGAAAAGATCAATAAAATTGATAAGGCTCTAGCCAAGCTAACAAAATAAAAAGAGAAAGATACAAATGACCAATATCAGAAATTAAAAAGAGGACATTACTACAGATCTCATGGACATTAAAAGGAAGAAATATTTTGAGCAACTCTATGCCCACAAATGTGATAACATAGGTGAAAGTGACCAATTCCTTAAAAGACAGAAGCTGCCAAAATTCACACTAGAAGAGACAATCTGAATAGGCCTCTATGTATTAAAGAAATCCAATCAGTATGTAATAACCTTCCAAAAGAGAAACCACCAGGCCTGGATAGGTTCACTGGTGAATTCTACCAAACATTTAAGGAAGAAACTATACCAATTCTCTACAATCTCTTCCACAAGACAGAAGCAGAGGGAATGTTTCCTAACTCATTCTATGAGGCTAGCGTTATCCTAATACCACAACCAAACACCTTATAAGAAAGGAAAACTAGAGACCACTGTCTCTCATTAACATAGATGCAGAACCCTTTAACAAAACATTAACAACTCAAACCCAACAATGTATAAAAAGAATTATACACCATAACCAAGTGGGATCTATCCCAGGTAAACAGACTCACAGATATAGAAAACAAACTAGTGGTTACTAATGGAGAGAAGGAAGGAGGGAGGGGCAAGTAAGGGGTAGGGGATTAAGAGATACAAACTATTATGTATAAAATAAATAAGCTATGAGGATATATTTACAATGCAGGGAATATAGCCAATATTTTATAAGTATAAATGGAGTATAACCTTTAAAAATTGTGAATCACTATATTGTACACCTGTAACATATAATACTATACATCAACTATACTTCAGTTTTAAAAAACAAAAAATAGAATAAAATCAATTAATGTAATCCATCACATCAACAGACAAAAGAAGGAAAATCACATGATCATATTAATAGATGTAGAAAAAGCATTTGATAAAATCCAATACCCATTCATGACAAAAACTCTCGGCAAACTAGGAATAGAGGGGAACTTCCTCAACTTGATAAAGACTATCTACAAAAACCCTACAGCTGGGCTTCCCTCGTGGCGCAGTGGTTGAGAGTCCGCCTACCGATGCAGGGGACGCGGGTTCGTGCCCCAGTCCAGGAAGATCCCACATGCCGCGGAGTGGCTGGGCCCGTGAGCCATGGCCGCTGAGCCTGTGTGTCCGGAGCCTGTGCTCCGCAATGGGAGAGGCCACAACAGTGAGAGGCCTGCGTACTGCAAAAAAAAAAAAAAAAAAAAAAAAAAAAAAACCCTACAGCTAACATCATACTCAATGGTGAGAAAATTGAAGTTGTCCCACTAAGATCAGGAATAAGGCAAGGATGTAACCTCTCACCATAGCTTTTCAACATTGTACTGGAAGTCCTAGCTAGTGCAGTAAGACAAGAAAAGGAAATAAAACGTATACAGATTAGGACTTCCCTGGTGGCGCAGTGGTTAAGATTCCGCCTGCCAATGCAAAGGACACGGGTTCGAGCCCTGGTCTGGGAAGATCCCACATGCCGCAGAGCAATTAAGTCTGGGCGCCACAACTACTCAGCTTGCGCTCTAAAGCCCACGAGCCACAACTACTGAGCCCACATGCCACAACTACTGAAGCCTGTGCACCTAGAGCCCGTGATCCACAACAAGAGAAGCCACCGCAACGAGAAGCCTGCGCACTGCAACAAAGAGTAGCCCCCACTTGACACAACTAGAGAAAGCCCATGCACAGCAATGAAGACCCAATGCAGCCAAACTTAAATAAATACATAAATTTTTAAAAATGTATACAGATTGGGGACGAAGAAATAAAACTTTTTCTTCACAGATGACATAATCATCTATGTAGAAAATTTTAAAGAACTGACCAAAAAACCTCCTAGAATAAGTAATTATAGCAAGATTGCAGAATACAAGGTTAATTAATATACAAAAGTCAATCACTTTCCTATATACCAGCAATGAACAAGTGGACTTTGAAACGAAAAACATATTACTGTTTACATTAGCACGCCCCAACAAATAAAATACTTAGGTATAAATCTAACAAAATGTGTACAAGATCTATGTGAGAAAAACTACAAAACCTTGATGAAAAACATCAAAGAACAAAATAAATGGAAATGTATTTCATGTTCATGGATAGGAAGGCTCAATAGTGACAAGATGTCATTTCTTCCCAATTTGATCTATAGATTCAATGCAATCCCAACCAAAATACCAACAAGTTATTTTGTGGCTAATGATAAACTGATAGTAAAGTTTATTTGGAGAGGGAAAAGACCCAGAATAGCCAAATCAATATTGGAGGAAAGAACAAAGTTGGAAGACTGGCACTACTCAACTTCAATACTTACTGTGAAGCTACAGTAATCAAGAAGGTGTGGTATTGGTGAAAAAATGGATAAATAGATCAATGGAATGAAATAACCCAGAGATAGACCCACAAAAATACAGTCAATTGATCTTTGACAAAGGAGCAAAGGTAATACAATGAACAAAGATAGTCTTTTCAACAAATGGTGCTGTAACAACTGGACATCCACATGCAATAAAAGGAATCTAAATATACATCTTATACTCTTCACAAAAACTAGCTCAAAATGGATCATAGATCAAAATGTAGAACACAAAATCATAAAACTCATAGAAGATAATATATGAGAAAACCTAGATGACCTTACATATGTCAGTAACTTTTTAGATACAACACCAAACACACAAACCATCAAAGACACAACTGATAAACTGGACTTCATTAAAATTAAAAATTTCTGCTCTGCAAAAGGCCATGTGAATGGAATGAGAAAAACCAGAGTGGGAGAAAATATTTGAAAAGGACACAACTGATAAAGGACTATTATCCAAACTACACAAAGAACTCTTAAAACTCAACAATAAGAAAATGAACAACCTGATTAAGAAATGCAAAAAAGATCTGAATAGACACCTCACCAAAAAAGATATACAGATGTTAAGTAAGCAAATGAAAAGATGTTCTACATCACATGTCATCAGGACATTACAAAATAAAACAACGAGATACCACTATACCCCAATTAAAATGGCCAAAGTACAAAATACTGACAACACCAAATGCTGGTGAGGATTTGGAGCACCAGGAATTCTCATTCATTGCTGGTGGGAAAGCAAAATGGTACAGCTACTTTGGAAGACTGTTTGGCAGTGTCTAACAAAGCTAAACATACTCTCAACATATGATCTAGCAATCACACTCTTTGGTATTTACCAAACTGAACTGAAAACTTATGTCCATACAAAAACCTGCACATAGATGTTTATAGCAGCTTTATTCATAATTGCCAAAACATGAATGCAACCAAGATGTCCTTCAGTAGGCAAAAGGATAAACAAACTGTGTCACGTCCAGACAATGGAATATTACCCAGTGCTAAAAAGAAATGAGCCAACAAGCCATGGGGTAACCTTAAACGTATTACTAAGTGAAAGAAGCCAATCTGAGAAAGATACGTACTGTATGATTCCAATTACATGACATCTTGGAAAAGGCAAAACTATGGAGACAGTAAAAAGATCAGTGGTTGCCAGGGGTTGGGTGGGCGATAGCTGAATAGGCAGAGTGCAGAGGATTTTTAAGGCACTGCAACTGTTCTGTACGATACTACAATGGTGGACATATGTCATAATACATTTGTCCAAACCCAAAGAATGTAAAATACCAGGAGTGAACTCTAACGTATTAAACTATGGACTTTGGATGATAATAACATGGTGGCAGATGTTGATAATGGGGAGGCTGTGCGTGAGTGCGTAAATGGGAACCTTTGTACTTTCTGCTCAGCTTTGCTGTGAATGTAAAACTTCCCTTAAAAAATAAAGTCTATTAATTTTTGAAAATGTTAAAATTTACGGTATTCCAGAAATTACATATTTTACAACTATTTAAACTTAGGATGGAAAATTTTAGATGTCAGCTTAAAAATCTGTAAGAAGGTGTATAGTTTTTCAAAATTCTTTTTGGGATTGTGGGGAACACAGAGTGAAGACTCTTAGTCTAAGAACGGTTTTCAACAAAGGCTTCAGCATCCGCTAGGAAGCAGTTTTGGAAATTTGTAGGGCATCTTTAGTTGTCACTATGATTGGAGGCAGCAACTAGCATTTAGTGGGCAGGGTGCCAACAATGTTAAACATCTTTTTTTAAGTATTTATTTTATTTATTTATTTATTTGGCTGCACCGGGTCTTAGTTGCGGCATGCGGGATCTTCGTTGCGGCATGCGGGGGTCTTTAGTTGCGGCATGTGGGATCTAGTTCCCTGACCAGGGATCGAACCCAGGCCCCCTGCATTGGGAGCATGGAGTCTTAGCCGCTGGACCACCAGGGAAGTCCCTAAACATCTTGCTATGTGTGGGGCAGCCCCACATGAGAATTTTCTAACATCCTGTAAGATTTCTGAATGTCTCTGCATAATTATTTTAAATTATTTGAATCTAGACCCTAATGTTGTTTTACATATAACTGCACAGCTGTTCTGGAACAGCTGTGATAAATGCTGAATTTTAGAGGAAGGCAACTACTATATACATCGAAGGAAGATTGTTCTTTCTCATGGGATTTGAGCTACCATGCCCCTGTAGAAATCTGCCTACACACAGGTGGTTGGAGATTCTGTTTAACAGACTAGGAATCAAATACAATTAAATTAGTGGAGACACATGAAATATAGGCTTACACTGAATTTTTAAAAACTTTTATTTTAGGCTGTGTTGGGTCTTTGTTGCTGTGTGCAGGCTTTCTCTGGTTGCGGCAAGCGGGGGCTACTCTTCGTTGCGGTGCGTGGGCTTCTCATTGCAGTGGCTTCTCTTATTGTGGAGCACGGGCTCTAGGCACATGGGCTTCAGTAGTTGTGGCTCACGGGCTCTAGAGCGCAGGCTCAGTAGTTGTGGCGCATGGGCTTAGCTGCTCCACGGGATGTAGGATCTTCCTGGACCAGGGATTGAACCGTGTCCCCTGCATTGGCAGGCGAATTCTTAACCACTGTGACACCAGGGAACCCCGGCTTACACTGAATTTTATTTCTTTTATAAATTTATTTTATTTTATTTATTTTTGGCTGTGCTGGGTCTCTGCTGCTGCATGCGGGCTTTCTCTAGTTGTGGCGAGCGGGGGCTACTCTTCGTTGCAGTGCGTGGGCTTCTCATTGTGGTGGCTTCTCTTGTTGCAAAGCATGGACTCTAGGCGTGTGGGCTTCAGTAGTTGTGGTACATGGGCTCAGTAGTTGTAGCTCACAGGCTCTAGAGCTCAGGCTCAGTAGTTGTGGCGCACGGGCTTAGATGCTCCGTGGCATGTGGGATCTTCCCAGACCAGGGCTTGAACCCGTGTCCCCTGCATTGGCAGGCAGATTCTTAACCACTGTGCCACCAGGGAAGTCCCTACACTGAATTTTATTAATAGGGTGGTTAAAAATATTTCATAGTGGACTTCCCTGGTGGCGCAGCGCTGGAGAGTCCGCCTGCCGATGCAGGGGACACAGGTTCGTGCCCCGGTCCGGAAAGATCCCGCATGCCACGGAGCGGCTGGGCCCGTGAGCCATGGCCGCTGAGCCTGCGCGTCTGGAGCCTGTGCTCTGCAACGGGCGAGGCCACAACAGTGAGAGGCCCACGTACCGCAACAACAACAACAAAAAATTTCATAGTATTGCCAATTATCTTAAATAGAATAATAATGTTTCAGTGGAGAAAATAACATACTGAAATTATTTATTACTGTTTACATTGCTTGTAGGTTTTCACTCTTACTCTGTCACTGTCTCCAGAAGGCTTCATACCACGTTTTTACAGCTTCATGTATTACTGCTTCATTTCCCATCTATACTCTAGTCCCTGTCACCTACCAAAAGATATGGTCTCCATGGTTGTCTTAGTAGTTTAACATGCCCTTGGCTTCCACGGAGAATCCATGTAATAGCCATTGAGGGGGGTAGCTACGTTTCTTTGTAAATCTGCTAGAGAGAGAGGACACTGTTTACTGCATTACTCGATGCTGCTTAGGCAACAACCCTCTGAAACATCTCAGAACTCAGGGCAGGAGGAGCTGGTTCTTCATCGGAGAGCAGTATCAGCTCTAACATCTGAGAGCTATGGAATGACCCTGTGGATCCTTCTGCCATAGCTGCGAAGGAGTTCGGGATTTCTTGTGGGAACTGTTCTCCTTCCCTTTTGCTTTAATTCTTGGCTCTGAACTCCTGTCCATATAAATTTCTCTGAGTACTACATCACCTGTGCTTTTATGGAAAGTCTCCTTAAGACATAACAAGTCAACAAAATAATGCATCTAGTTGTCGCTACCACGTTTTCTCCACTTGTCCCAACATTCTCATATAGGCTGGTGGGAAGATCACCACACAAGGAAGGTTCTGTGCTCTGGCTTTCGTGTGCCCTTCACTTCATTCAAGTCTCTGCACAGGTGTCAACACTCCAGAGGGTCCTCCCCTGACCTCCATACCTGAAATGTCCCTCTCCTTGCCCCACCAGCCACTCTTTCCCCTTACCCTATCTTACATTTCTTCATAGAACCCCTACCTCTGCCTCCCCTTCAGACTCTAAGTGTCTGCCTCCCCTTCAGACTCTAAGTTCTCTTGAGGACACAGTCTGCTTCGATCGTGGCTGCATTCTCAGTGTACAGAAGAATGCCTGGCACATAGTAGGAGCTCGAAAAATAGTTGTTAAGTGAAGGAATCATTCAGTAAATCAGAGAAACCATTGTCGCCTAGTGACCTGGACAGCTGCTGATATTAATTTACTGCTTTCTCCAATTTAC
Organism: Phocoena phocoena; assembly: GCF_963924675.1. Lineage (NCBI taxonomy): Eukaryota > Metazoa > Chordata > Mammalia > Artiodactyla > Phocoenidae > Phocoena > Phocoena phocoena. Next base: position 20,771,066 of record NC_089240.1, read on the forward strand.
CTGAATGTACTGAAGGTCACATTTTTCCTTTGCCTTTACTTTTGATGTGCTAACCCAGGGCCAGGGCAGTGTTCCCGTTAAGTGTTGCCTACACCTAACCACCTCCAAACTTGGGTTGCCAAAATGACCAAAGCCCAACCACTGCAGAGGTCTCCCCAGGACCCCAGCAGCTTAGGACCAGACTCCAAGTGGCAGTGCTCATGCAAGAAATGATTTTCCACTCAAAATAAAGGGAAATGAACTGCCTTGTATCACCTCTTCCTTCTGGAAAGAACTCCATTCAATAACCACATAGTCACCATGCTTGGCAAAATCTGCAAAAGACTCCTCTCAAATATACAAAAAGTAGTTTTAAACTTGTAGAAGATAACTATATATATATATATTTTTTTTTTTTTTTTTTTTTTTGTGGTACGCAGGCCTCTCACTGTGGTGGCCTCTCCCGTTGCGGAGCACAGGCTCCAGACGCACAGGCTCAGCGGCCATGGCTCACGGGCCCAGCCGCTCCGCGGCATGTGGGATCTTCCCGGACCGGGGCACGAACCCGTGTCCTCTGCATCGGCAGGCAGACTCTCAACCACTGCGCCACCAGGGAAGCCCAACAAAATATTTTTACAAACAGATGTGTAGTCTCTTACCATCACCTTTTTCCCTCACGGTAGAGGTCTAAGGGTTGATGGTGTCTAGTTCATGTAATGCCACAAAAAATGATTATAGTGAAAGGAAATGGTGTTTCCAGAAGCTACAGAGATGAGACTCAGGTCTTGCAGGTCAGAAACTTTCCCTTTTACCCCAATTGAAATCTGTAGGCCTTTTGGAAGAAGAAAATTTTATGTCTAACTGCCCTTCTCTCTCCACAAGCTTATGAAATCAGTCAGTTCCTTCATTGTAAACCAAGATTACCTAGGTATATAAATCTCTATTTCTTTAATACACAGCACATAAATTCAACTAACTGGGAACTGCTGTAAGCCACTACCATTAGCACAACATGGCCCTAAGTACTGTGGGTCACACCAAGGAAACAGACAATGACCTTACTTACCATTAATCATCCCGAATCCCCTCAGGTCTCTAAGATTTGAAATCAGAATAATATTGCTTTTCTCCTAACCCTCTAGGAAATTTCAGAAACAGAAATTGGATCATGCCTCAAACACAAGAAGGCATAAATGCAGAACATGAAGCAGTTACCCTTGGTGGTATTATTCGTCTTTCTCTGGGAATCAATGGTTTATAATCTGAGGATGTAATTTCCCCTATGGTTTTTTAAATATCATTTTAAATTTCACGCAGTGAACGAGCGACGCAATATAGGCTGAACTGGGAGCATTTCCAATGTGAGGTGTTAATGATGGAAGTCTGAAAGGGGTCCCTTTCAGGAAGCACATTATACAAGAGTTTTCTAGACAAAGACAAAATGCACTTCTTACCTCCTACCAACAAGTAGCTGTTGGGAAACAGTGTTTTTGCTTGCATAAGTGCCCTTGCATGACCTGAGTGGAAGAGGTCAAATATTCCATCTGCGTATACTCTGACAGGTCTGTCAACTGTGGAAGAAAGAAAACATCATCAACAGAACTGCAGAATAAGGAATCCCAGTCACCTGATCCTTCCATCAGTACAGCACTGTAATAAGGTTTACCTGGAGAAAACACAATGTCTACAAGCCATCAGTTTCATATTAGTGCACGAAATTAACTTTACCAAGAGGTTCTTCTAAGGACATCAAAGCAGAGTAAAAACGTAACAAAATTAAGATTGACCCAGAACACACGTTTTTAGCCGCACAGCACTGGGGAGTTTTCTTGATCCAGAGGAGAGTCTCAGGTGGCTGAGCTGGCAGATTCAGACACACCAGACATAACCAAAGGGTTGACAGAGTCAGCCCAGCAGGAATATCGAGGTAGGAGTGACTGAGGAGCTCAATGAAAAGGACAAATGACTTCATCCTCGAGTCTGGCAGTCCTGAACTAAGACCCCCGAGTCCTATTCCCAAAGGCAAAGACACAGCTGTGCACCTCTTCCAAGTCACCGTGGCAGCGTAAAATCAGCCTTGGGAGGAGTATTTACACCATAGAGATTGGCAAATGCTCAAATCAGGGCTTATTTCCCCCTGGAGGGCCAGTTGTTAAACATTTACCAGCATACACTGCACAAAGGTCACTCCCTATTCTCTTTGGTATCCTAAGACATGTGGCGGGGTGTACATGCCCCAAGGGGAGGAGTGTCAGGGAGCAAAAGTTACATGGAGGGGGGTGCCCAGGGTTGGAGGCGAGTGACCCACACTACAGTCATTCCTAGGGAGAAGGGTCAAGAGCAAATCGGCCACAAGAGACATTCTCACTGTAGCATACGGTGCTTGGGAAGTGCCATTTCTTGAGGAAGAGGGACACACTTCACCAGAGCTTCCCGGGAGCCAGGAGACTGCACTAGGAACCGCAGGATGACACTTTTGCTGAGTCAGCCAAAGACCCATCCCCTCCGGTAAGAGGGAGACATAGGGAGGTAGAGGGGCTGGGTGCCAACTTTTACTTTCACACCATTTTGGATTCTCAGCAAAGGAACTAGAAAATGAAAATATGGCGAACGACAAACTAAACGTGGCAAACTGAACACACACACACTTAGCTCCACTTCCGCTCTAACACCACAAGAATTACAGAGAAAGAATTAAGAAGGGATAATCCCCCAAGGGCAGAGGAAACAAGAAAGGCAATGACAGTGGATTAGAGATGTCAACAACATTTTGGAAAGTTGATTGTCAAGTGCTGAATATCTACAGAGAACAAGAATCAGAGGTGGGGCAGGTAGGGAAAGGGATTGCTGGTTGGTTTGTTTTACGAGCCTAAGAGTCCTACTAACTTTTTAAACTAGATGCACGTATTATATTGATGTTATAAATTTTACAAAAATCAATGCACACGTCTGTTGAATGATCTTTAAGGCTCAGATTTAAAATTGTGATTATTTCTTGATGTAATACAACCTCGTTAATTTAGAACATAAATTGAAAGGAATATTACATTAATATATTCAGATGGCACAATGTTTCTAATAAATTAAATTTCTCTAATAAACAAAACTCGAGAGACTTTCTGTCAGATAGGGAATTGCAATTATTCCCAATTATACACCGTTTTGAACAAAGAGAATTGCCTTCACAGGATTATACTGTATTCTAAATAAGGCACGGTAAATAGAAAATACTTTGAAATAACAAACTGTCTAATGAGGGAGCCTTGGTTTCAAAGCTCTTATTCAATTTGAATTCAATTGAGGAAAATTTGTTTTAAGATATAAACCCCAGGGGGAAGCAGATGGCAGTTTTGCAAAACTTTGTGTTATTGATTCAGAAGTGATCAAGATAAATAAATTCAGGAAGCAGGGAGGAAAGAAAAGTAAAGAAAGACGATATAATTACTGAGAAAAAAGGCCATTTAGTAAATTTGTGAAGAGTATTCGTGGAGTTGATTTTGCAGTAAGCTCACTTTTAAAAATTGTAGTGTGTCAGCAATTTCTAGACTGGGAAATTCTGCAGGACCAAAAAAAAAAAAATCCCTGATCTCTTCAACAAGTAAACTTCAAGAAAAAAAAAGAAGAGGGAAAGAGATAGAGGGGGGGACTTGGAGATTAAAAGATATTTTAAAAACACCTCAACGTATTGTAATATATAGATATTATCTGGATTTGGGTTCAAACAAACTATAAATAAATGATGACATAAGATAACTGGAAATTGGAACACTGGATATTTGATGATATTAAAGAATTGCTGTTAATTTTTTAGGTGAGATACTGATATAGTGGTTATGCCTTAAAAAAAACCCGGAGTTCTTATTTTTAAGACATATATACACAAGTATTTATGGATGAAATAATAGGAAGCCTGGGATTTTTTTTCAAATAATTCAAGAGGGGAGAGTTGATGAGGGAAGGCTACAGGATGGTGGTTGTTAGGTATGGGTGATGGACACATGAAGGTTCATTATATTGTTCTACTGTTGTGAATGTTTGAAATTCTCCATAATATTTTTTAATAGACTGTGGCTTTGTAAGTTAGTTGGTATGTTTATTTGTTTTACTCTTCTGTTCGAAGTTTTTCTGGACATCCTTTTAGGCATCTGGGGACTCTCTAGGGGGTCTGTGCTGGGAACCACCGGCCTGTGAAGCTATGATCGAAAGGTGGAGCATACCTATTCCATGGCCATGGTGGAGAGACCTTAAGGTAGCTCCCACTGACCCCCACACCTCCTGCTGTTCACACCTTGGTGAGATCCCCTCCCTTTGAAGTGGGAGTGGGACCCATGCCTTGCTTCTAACCAGGAGAATATGACAAAGGTGATAGATGTCTCTCCCATGGTTATGTTATAGTATATAAGACTCCATTTTGCTAGCAGACTCATTCTTTCTTCCTTGGTGGCTTTGAAGAAGCAAGCTGCCATATTTTGAGAGGGCCATGTGGCAAGGAACTGCAGGTGTCGTCTAGGAGCCGAGGGTGGTCTCTGGCTGACAACCACCAAGAAGCTAGATCCTTGGTCTTAGAGTTACAAGGAAATAAATTCTGCCAACAACCTGAGTGAGCTCGGAAGCAGATCTAGCAGATCCACCAGTCAAGCTTCCTGATGAGAACTGAGCCCTGGGTGACACCTTGAATACAGCCTTGTGAAACCCTGAGCAGAGGACTCAGCTAAGCCAGGCTTGGACTCCTGATCCATGGAAACTGTGACATAATGAATGTGCAGTGTTTTAAGCCATTAGGTCTGTGGTAATATGTTACATAGCATCTCACACCATATACAAAAATTAACTCTAAATGGATCATAGACCTAAACGTAAAGCTAAAACTACAAAACTTCTAGAAGAAAACAGGAGAAAATCTTAGTGACTTTGAATTTGACAAAAATTTCTTAAATAGGAGCCAAAAAGGACATAGTATAAAACAAAAAAAAAGTTATATATTAAACCTCATTTAAAACCTTTACTCTTCAAAAGACATTTTTACAAAAATGAAAAGGCAAGTCTTAGGGAGAAAATATCTGCAAAATATGTATCTGATATAAGACTTGTATCTGGAATATATAAAGAACCCTCAAAACTCAATAATAAGATAAACAACTCATTTTTAAAAGGGCAAAAAAGGGCTTCCCTGGTGGCGCAGTTGTTGGGAGTCCGCCTGCCGACGCAGGGGACACGGGTTCGTGCCCCGGTCTGGGAAGATTCCACATGCCGCAGAGCGCCTGGGCCCGTGGGCCGTGGCCACTGAGCCTGCGTGGCCGGAGCCTGTGCTCCGCAACGGAAGAGGCCACAACAGTGAGAGGCCCGCGTATCGGGAAAAAAAAAAAAAAGCTACAGAAAGGGCAAAAAAATTTCAACAGACATTTCACCAAAGAAAATAAATAGATGAATGGCAAATGAGCACATGAAAAGATCCTCAATACCATTAGTCATTAGGGAAATACAAATTAAAGCAACCCTGAGATACTACTTCATACTCACTAGAATGACTAAAAATTTAAAAACTGTTGATCATACCAAGTGCTGATGAGGATATCGAGCAACTGGAACTCTCATACACTGCTGCTGGGAATGTAAATGGTACAAATACATTGGAAAGCAGTTGGGCAGTTGGTTAAAAAGTTAAACATACACATACCATACAGCAAGATAGGAGGCAGTCACCAACTACAGTGCATCTGAATTCACATTTTTGTAAGGCATGTTATGGTGTTTCTTGGTATTGTTTCAGATTCAGGCAACGATAAAAGGGTGATTATTCATTTTTTATTATGGCTCTTCAAATGCAGCTTATTAACAATGCCTTAAAAGTACATATGATTTACAGAGCACGTGTATTTCACTTAATCTTTCCATCAAGTCTGTGAGGTAGATAGAGGAGAGTGGACTTACTATCCTCTCTCATAGAGGGGAAAATGGAAGCTCAGCGAAGCTGAGCAGCTTACCCAGCATCATATAACCAACCTATGATGGAGTGTGAGTGTAAACCAAACTCCACTGCTCTTTCTTCTAACTCATGACGCCTTCTAGAAAACGACATGCCATTATGGAGTCTTTTAAAAAAGAGAGAGAGAGAAAGACAGACTGTTACTGAATGCCCAGTAATTATGGTAACTGGTATTGTTTTTGTGTACAGCTGATGTGCAAAAGAGGTGGCACAACATTTAACCTTTTAAAATCTAATAGTTACCTATCTCACAAAGTTTACATAGCTTTATATAAACTTAATCATTTCCTTCTACTTACAGCCAGCGATGCTCTTTTCAATAAATGATGATTGATGTTTGCTTTTCAAAATACATTAAATTTAAGTTAAAAAAGAAAGAGTACGTTTTTTAAAAAATTAAGTAAACTACAGTACAGGTGGCACAGAAATAAGGCAAAATTCATTCGGGTGGCTCTTGAAAAATGAATTTGGAAAACTACACATATCACTGTGTGAACAGAATAATACAAATTCCCTTTCTGTGAAGGAAAACAGGAAATCAGAACTGAGTTTCCCTTTAAGAAAAAATGTCAGCTTTAATGAAAATGAACCTATGAAGCACTCACTTGGGCTTTTCCTTTATCTCCAGGCAGATTACTGATTTTCTCTGTCTCAGGATACATACTAAACCTTAGAGGGTCATACCTCCACAGCTGGACTATTTGAGCTAAGATCAAAGGTGCCAGTTCCACTCAACAACAACAAAAAACAAACAACCCAACTGAAAACTGGGCAGAAGACCTAAATAGACATTTCTCCAAAGAAGACATACAGATGGCCAAGAAGCACATGAAAAGCTGCTCAACATCACTAATTATTAGAGAAATGCAAATCAAAACTACAATGAGGTATCATCTCACACCAGTTAGAATGGGCATCATCAGAAAATCTACAAACAACATGCTGGAGAGGGTGCAGAGAAAAGGGAACCCTCCTACACTGCTGGTAGGAATGTAAATTGGTGCAGCCACTATGGAAAACAGTATGGAGGTTCCTCAAAAAACTAAAAATAGAGTTGCCATATGATCCAGCAATCCCACTCCTGGGCATATACCCAGACAAAACTCTAATTCAAAAACATACATGCAGGGCTTCCCTGGTGGTGCAGTGGTTGAGAGTCCATCCGCCGATGCAGGGGACACGGGTTTGTGCCCTGGTCCAGGAAGATCCCACATGCCGTGGAGCGGCTAGGCCCGTGAGCCATGGCCACTGAGCCTGTGCATCCGGAGCCTGTGCTCCGCAGCAGGAGAGGCCACAACAGTGAGAGGCCCGCATACCACACACACACAAAAAAAGATACATGTAACCCCTATGTTCATAGCAGCACCATTTACAAGAGCCAAGACATGGAAGCAACCTAAATGTCCATCAGATGAATGGATAAAGAAGATGTGGTACATATATACAATGGAATATTACTTAGCCATCAAAAAGAATGAAATAATGCCATTTGCAGCAACATGGATGGACCCAGAGATTCTCACACTAAGCGAAGTAAGTCAGACAGAGAAAGACAAATACTGTGTACATGGAATCTAAAATACAATACAAATCAACACATCTACAAAACAGAAACAGACTCACAGATACAGGGAACAGACTTGTGGTTGCCAAGGGGGAGGAGGGGTAGGGAAGGGAAGGCATAGGAGTTTGGGATTAGCAGAGGCAAACTATTATATATAGGATGGATAAACAACAAGGTCCTACTGTACAGCACAGGGAACTATATTCAGTATCCTGTGACAAACCATAATGGAAAAGAATATGAAAAAAAAAAAATATATATATATATATATATAACTGAGTCACTTTGCTGTACAGAAGAAATTAACACAACCTTGTAAATCAACTATACTTAAATAAAAAAAAATTTTTTTTAAGGTGCCAGTTCCGGGACTTCTCTGGTGGCGCAGTGGTTAAGCATCCGCCTGCCAATGCAGGGGACACGGGTTCGAGCCCTGGTCCGGGAAGATCCCACATGCTGCAGAGCAACTAAGCCCGTGCACCACAACTACCGAGCCTGCGCTCTAGAGTCCGCGAGCCACCACTACTGAGCCCATGTGCCACAACTCCTGAAGCCCACACGCCTAGAGCCCGTACTCCGCAACCAGAGAAGCCACCGCAGTGAGAAGCCCATGCACCGCAACGAAGAGTAGCCCCCACTCGCCACAACTAGAGAAAGCCCACGCACAGCAACGAAGACCCAACACAGCCAAAAATAAATTAATTAATTAACTTTTTTTAAAAAAAGGTGCCAGTTCCAATTGCTCTACTGTGCTCCTTCTCTTGAGGTTCATCACCCTCTGACCTCACAGATGAGGTCCAGGAGCTAAAAGCTATGAGCAGCCTCTTTTAGAATTTATACAGCAGATCCTGCTTGGGCAGACCTAAGACCACGAAACATAATGTAGGCAATTGTATGAAGTCATAAAATGGGCTAGAGAAGGAGTTAGTGAAAGACTTCAGTTGCAACTATAATCTTGAAGCTCATTATGAACCCCCAATACAGGTCTCTTTGTCTTTTTGAAGGGATGCTCAAGACGGCGCCACAGAAAGGTAATTGCTTCCTAGTCTTGAAAACTACCAAACATTTCAAAAAAGCAGCGATGTTTTTCTTGTTTTCTTAAATAATAGTCAAACAGCAAGATATTTTTAAAACGCTGTGAGCTTCTCTAGTAAAAGGACAACACTCCAACAATTATATTTAGATAATCTCCATGACACTCCCTCCAACCACTACCAACAGTTACTTTTTTTAAAACATCTTTATTGGAGTATAATTGCTTTACAATGGTGTGTTAGTTTCTGCTTTATAACAGAGTGAATCAGCTATATGTATACATATATCCGCATATCCCCTCCCTCTTGCGTCTCCCTCCCACCCTCCCCATCCCACCCCTCTAGGTGGTCACAAAGCACAGAGCTGATCTCCCTGTGCTATGCGGCTGCTTCCCACCAGCCATCCATTCTACATTTGGCAGTGTATATATGTCCATGCCACTCTCTCACCTTGTCCCAGCCCACCACTCCCCCTCCCCGTGTCAAGTCCACTCTCCAAAGAAGATATACAGATTGCCAACAAACACATGAAAGGATGCTCAACGTCACAAATCATTAGAGAAATGCAAATCAAAACTACACTGAGGTATCACCTCACACCAGTCGCAGTGGCCCTCATCAAGAAATCTAGAAACAATAAATGCTGGAGAGGGTGTGGAGAAAAGGGAACCCTCTTGCACTGTTGGTGGGAATGTAAACTGATACAGCCACTATGGAGAACAGTATGGAGGTTCCTTAAAAAACTAAAAATAGAGCTACCATATGGTCCTGCAATCCCACTACTGGGCATATGCCCTGAGAAAACCATAATTCAAAAAGAGTCCTGTACCACAATGTTCATTGCAGCTCTATTTACAATAGCCAACAGTTACTCTTAAGCAGTGGTTCTTGCAGTGTGGTCCCAGGACAGGCAGCATCAGCATCACCTGGGAACTTGTTAGACATACAAATGCTCGAGCCCCACCCAGACCTACTGAATGGGAAACTCTGGGGGTGGAGGCCAGCACTCAGTTTTAGCAAGGCCTTCCGGGGATTCTAAGCAAGTTAAAGTTTGAGGACCACTGCTGTAATAAAACAGAGATTATCAGAGTGTGGTCTAAGACGAATATGTGCCTTGTAAGTAATCAAAGAACCAACTTCTTGTCACATTTTAACACTGATGTTAGAAGTTCTAAATAAAGGAATTTCTAACAGAAGTTCCCTCTGCCAGATGCCCACCAACATCCCAAATTCTCCTGGATAACTTGCCAGTGTCATCACCTGAGATAAGAGGGGAGAATTTCTGAGAATAGTCGTTCACCTTTCCTCCATCTCATCCCTCCTGTAGTGACCTGTGCTCCCCAGAGCCCACCACACAGGTATTTCAATAGGCACCACCATCTTATTCTAGCTAGATTCTCAGGCTTTAAACCGCGTGGCGGTTAGACAGCCTACAGGTGCCCGATCCCACCCAAGCAGGCTGCATCAGGTCAAACTCTCTCTGATTCTATCTCCAGATGATGAGCTCCTTCTGTTGTCCCAAACTTTCATGCATTCGTTCGTTCACTCAGTCATTCACTCACGAAGTATTTACTGAGCATACATTACTTCTCTAGGTGCTGGTGAAACAGCAGTGGGCACGAAGACAGCCCCGCCACTACAGAAGATCACAGCTTCCATCTGTCTTGTTCACACACCTGCCACCCTCTGGTTCGAAGTCTGAGCATGTTCTCATTGAGCTCCATGGGCTGCTGTAGCACGTGCTCCACAGGGCAGTCCGTTGTAGTGGACAAAGCAGGGGTATGAGGTGAAAGGGACTCGAGATCGAATCCCAGCTCTACCCAGTCAGCTAGGACATTTGACAAACCACTTTTCAGTTCTCCAAGTCTCATTTGCCTCGTCGGCAAATACCCACCGCACTCACTTTTTGCAAAGACTAAATAGAGTACATACAGGGCACAGCGCCCAGCAGATGGAGAGTAAGTTCAAATCCCCTTTCCTTTCCCTTAGAAAAGTAGGATCCTCTTCTGTTCAGGTCTAAAGCTCATCCTTTAACTTGAGGTCAAATCTGCTCTCTTCATAACCACCTGGACTTTCATTGCATCTTTTACATTTGTTGCTGGGTCACCGTTTCTCAGAGTGTGATCTGTAGACCACCAACTTCAGAATCACCTGGGCTACTTGTTAAAAATGTAGATGGCTGGGCCCCATCCCAGATTTAGGGGTGGGGGAGAGTGATCAAAACATCTGCTTCTTACAAACTTACCAGGTGATTCTTCGCAGGCTGGTTTAGCTGCTCTCAACTACCTCCTCAAGCCTCTTCTTGCCTTTCTCACAAGAAGTCTCTACAAAGCTTACTAACTCTGCCTGCTCTGCTCCTCTCTTCACTCCCTCCAAGCTATTCTTAAAGGGGAAGCAGAGTGTCATGGCCAACAGATCAAGCTCGAGCACATACAGGTTTGAGATCAAATCCCAGCTTTAACACTTAACAATAGTTCTGAAAGTGTGGTCCCCCAGCAGCAGCCTCACCTGGGAACTTCTTAGAGATGCAAATTCTTGGGCCTCACCCCAGGTGGACTGTATCAGGGGGCAAGGCCCAGCCACCTGTGTTATAACAAGCCCTCTAGGTTATTCTGAGTCAGATTCAAATGTGAGAATCACTGCCACTTACTAGCTAAATGATCTTCTGCAGATTCACAGCTTCTCTAAAGGCTTCATTTCCTCATCTGTGAAATACTAAAGTACCAATCATGTAGAGCTGTGACAGTGAAATGACAATACAGATAAAGAACTTAGTACATAGAAAGCACTTAATAAATACCTGCTGTTATTATTAAGCAAACTGTCCTTTATCCCACAGACTCTATTACATTTGGGATGTTTGGTTTTTTGCAATGGTGAGTAGAAACCATCAAATTATGCCATCTTAAATGGCTCAAGGCATACCTGCTGGACTAGCCTTATTTTTCACTCCATCCCAATCGACTGGAACGCCATTCATTTATTCCCTATCTTTGTGCCCTCGCTGTTCCTGTCCCACTTATCCAGAATACCCTTCCATTTTCTGCCTACAAAGTACAAATCTTACTTCTCCCGAAAGGATCAGCTCAGGTCTGGGACCAGGTCTTGCGTGACTGCTCAAAGCCAAATGAATCTGCCCTTCTTAAAATTGTCAGTTATCATCTGTGCTGCAGGATTTAACCCCTAAGCACATGCACGCATGCTACTGGTGGGTGTTTATCTCCTATCTAGCTGTCTTGTCTCTTTAATTATAGTGAAAGCTCTTGGGAAACAGAGATGGTACTTTATAGTTCTTTTTAAATCTCTTCGCTCACCGTCTCTGGTATAGGCTAAAGGATTGAACGAATAAATTCCTCGAGCAGAGCCCAGGCACTTTAATTTAAGGCACACTTGGAGAAACTGTTTTAAAACACAGACTTTGGACTTCAGACTATACTACAAAGCTACAGTAATCAAGACAGTATGGTACTGGCACAAAAACAGAAATATAGATCAATGGAACAGGATAGAAAGCCCAGAGATAAACCCACGCACATATGGTCACCTTATCTTTGATAAAGGAGACAAGAGTATACAATGGATAAAAGACAGCCTCTTCAATAAGTGGTGCTGGGAAAACTGGACAGCTAAACGTAAAAGAATGAAATTAGAACACTCCCTAACACCGTACACAAAAATAAACTCAGGGCTTCCCTGGTGGCACAGTGGTCGAGAGTCCGCCTGCTGATGCAGGGGATGCAGGTTCGTGCCCCAGTCCGGGAAGATCCCACATGCCGTGGAGCAGCTGGGCCCGTGAGCCATGGCTGCTGAGCCTACACGTCCGGAGCCTGTGCTCCGCAACCGGAGAGGCCACAACAGTGAGAGGCCCACGTACCGCAAAAAAAAAAACAAAACCCTCAAATGGATTAAAGACCTAAATACAAGGCCAGACACTATCAAACTCTTAGAGGAAAACATAGGCAGAACACTCCATGACATAAATCACAGCAAGATCCTTTTTGACCCACCTCCTAGGGAAATGGAAATAAACACAAAAATAAACAAATGGGACCTAATGAAACTTACAAGCTTTTGCACAGCAAAGGAAACCATAAGCAAGAGGAAAAGACAACCCTCAGAATGGGAGAAAATATTTGCAAATGAAGCAACTGACAAAGGATTAATCCCCAAAATATACAAGCAGCTCAATACCAAAAAAACAAACCACCCAGTCCAAAAAATGGACAGAAAACCTAAATAGACATTTCTCCAAAGAAGACATACAGACTGCCAACAAACACATGAAAGAATGCTCAACATCATTAATCATTAGAGAAATGCAAATCAAAACTACAATGAGGTATCACCTCACACCAGTCACACTGGCCATCACCAAAAAATCTACAAACAACAAATGCTGGAGAGGGTGTGGAGAAAAGGGAACCCTCTTGCACTGTTGGTGGGAATGTAAATTGATACATCCAGTATGGAGAACAGTAAGGAGGTTCTTTAAAAAACTAAAAATAGAACGACCATATGACCCAGCAATCCCACTACTGGGCATATACCCAGAGAAAACCATAATTCAAAAAGAGTCATGTACCACAATGTTCATTGCAGCTCTATTTACAATAGCCAGGAAATGGAAGCAATCTAAGTGTCCACTGACAGATGAATGGGTAAATAAGATGGGGCACATATATACAATGGAATATTACTCAGCCTTAAGAAGAAATGAAATTGAGTTATTTGTAGTGAGGTGGGTGGACCTAGAGTCTGTCGTACGGAGTGAAGTAAGTCAGAAAGAGAAAAACAAATACCGTATGCTAACACACATACATGGAATCTAAAAAAAAATGGTTCTGATGAACCTAGGGGAAGGACAGGAATAAAGACACAGAGGTACACAATGGACTTGAGGACACGGGGAGGGGGAAGGGTAAACTGGGATGAAGTAGGAGAGTAGCATTGATATATATACACTACCAAATGTAAAATAGATAGCTAGTGGGAAGCAGCTGCATAGCAAAGGGAGATCAGCTCAGTGCTTTGCAACCACCTAGAGGAGTGGGATAGGGAGGGTGGGAGGGAGGGAGACACAAGAGGGAGGGGATATGGGTATATATGTATGCATAGAGCTGACTCACTTTGTTATACAGCAGAAACTAACACAACACTGTAAAGCGATTATACTCCAATAAAGATGCTAAAAAAAACCACAGATCTTTAAGAATGATAACAATTACAGTTGCATAGGTTTATCTACGACTTCACAGTTTTTAAAAAAACGCTATGATATTTTTAACGCAATCTAGTTGTCACAAAAACCTTGTGAAGCAGGTACCATTGGCCCTGTTTGCACATGAGGAAACAGATTGTTTGTTCTCATGACTCGCCCAAGGCAGTAGAATGACTAAATGGCAGCGCTTGGGCTCCAACTCCCGTATCCCGCGGCAGCTTTCCCTTGGCTACTTTGCTTGGCCTAGTTTATCGTGTTTACCCTTCTGGCACTGTGCTGTCATCTCTAAATTCATCTCTCCAATTCAAAGCCAGTGCTGCTCAAATAATGATGGCCTTTCTGCCACTTGAGAACTCAGGACAGGGCCCGTCCGCAGAACAAGAAGTATAGCCTCACCTGGTGTTCCTAAGCGGGCCTGAGCAATGGTCAGTTTCTCATGGGGTGCTTGGCACTGGCAGCTGGTTTCATCTGCAAATGGGGCAGGTGCAGTCAGGGTCTAGAAGGGAAAAAGAGAAAGGGAATATAGTCTGACAAACTTTCCTTTGGCACTAACTTCCCCTGAAGTTTTATTTCTGTTGGCTACGCCCGTGCGATTAAGTAGAAGATATCTGCTGAGTCTTTTGGAGAAATATTGTACTGTTAGAAATAAAAACGGACGCTGTCATTGAAACCTTTTTTTTTTTTAATGATGCTTCAGAAATAAGAGCTCTTCAGTGTGTACTGTCTGCCAGGTACCAGATGTGGTCCCACGACGGCTAGCTACTGCTCTCCTCCTATAGGCATTCTATCCTTCTACAGTGCAGGATAATACCATCTCTATATCACAGAAAAGGAAACTGAGGCTTAGCAGGATTAAGAAATATGCTAAGTCATGCCCCTGGAAAGTCACAATGCTCAGCTTCGAGCATTCCACCAACAACGAGGGCAGACTTCAAACATTCAGACTTACCCACACCCGGGGGTACTCGGCTGGAAGGAATGCCATAGTCAGGAGTGTGGCAGACATCTGTATTTCACACACAGCGGCCTGGCCAATCACAAACTCTGACGTCTCTTTAGGGCAAAGGCCAAAGCCGTTATCTGTGCCCGGGGGGCGGGGGGGCGGTGCCTAAAAGCACAGCATTTCTGGCGGGCTGCAGATAACTGCTCCTCTGGTAGCTCCCACAGCCACCAACGGCTGGAGGCCCCGCCCCAGGCAGCTTGCGCTAGGGCTCTGGGGAGCGCTGTCAGGGAGATGTAGTCACTTGGAAGCTTGCCCAGGAAGTGGCCCTGCATTTTTGAGTCAGCCTCTTAAAATGAAAACCTCACTCTCTCTAGACAGAGGAAGACAAGGCGAGCAGTATTTTTGTAAACAGGGCAAATGCAATCCCGAACCTATTTGTAGTCTTTGAACCATGTCCTTACCGTGGTCATCGCTACATCATCTTTAATATTTTTAAAGCTGAAGGTGACGAGTCACTGTGAACATACTGTTGCATGCATACTCATATTGTTGCAAGAATTATTGCTTAGAGATAGACACAGGTGTTCCTTAACTTGGGAAGACTCGACTGAAGAACGATCCACATATGTGACGGGGGGGGCTGTGGCCCACTTCTGCCGTTCATTTACTCATTCACTCACTCAGTCATTCACTCATTCAAATATGTCAGGCACTATTCTTAGAACTAGGGACAGAAGCACGGATAAGACCAGTCCCTATCCTGGAGTAGCCCCCATTCTCCCCTGCTCTGCCAAGAAGCCCTCCTGCCCTGTGCCCACCCTCTCCCCACTGTAGCACCTTCCACCCTGGGAGCTGGAGTTCTGCCCCAGAGTTTTTTGGAGACCTCCCAGCTGCCTGAGACTTTCTTAAGCCCCACCCTCCCATTCGGGACTCTGAAAGCAAACCAAGGCTTGAGACGTGGATTCTGGAAATTTGAGTCTGTTATTGGTTCTCTTTCACATACTGTAAGGTGACCTTGTGGGCCGTGATGGGCTAGAGCAGTGTTTGTGATGTAGCAAAGGGGTGCAGGTGCAGTCAGAAAAGCAGAGGCTCTGTAGCCACAAAATGGGGATTCAAAAATAAATAAATAAATAAATAAAAAATTAAAAAAATGGGGATTCAAATTCTCTTCCCAGCACTTGAAGGCTGTGTGTTCTAATTTGGCTCTCCTAGTTGAAAGGAACTGACACTAGGGACTTCCCTGGCGGTCCAGTGGTTAAGACTCTGCCCTTCCAATGCAGGGGGCGTGGATTCAATCCCTGGTTGGGGAACTAAGATCCCACATGCTGTGTGGCATGGCCAAAAAATAAAAATAAAATAAAATAAAAAAGTAGAAGGTAGAAGAAAGAAATTTAAAAATAAATAAAATTTTTTTTAAAAAGAAAGGAACTGCTACTAAACGTAGCTCAAGAGATGAAGGATTATTTTATGGCTACCCTGGCACAGAAACTGTGGAGATAAAAAGGAGGAAAGGGGCAGTGGAGTAGCCCCAGAGCGCTCTGCGTCAACCTGGCTGCTCCCGCTCTGATTACTCTATGTCCTTCTACTATGTTAAAGTCTCTGCCTTCTCCTTCCTGATAAACTTCAGCTTGAATATGGCCCATTACAGCTTCCTCAGCCTCCCTTCCCAAGCTTCATTCATTCCTACCAACTTTCTGCTTCTTTCCATGTTTCCCAATTCCATTTCCTAAAGGAAGATCAGATTGGCCAAGCTCATCTTTTCAAACCAGGCCACAACCAGGATTGGCTGGCACTGAGTCAGGTGCCACCTGGGGCCCACCGGCTGTAGCTGGTGAAGGGAGGAGGAGTGGCAAGGAAGGTCATGGGTGGCCTGTCACTGCCTCTTTAGCAGGGGCTGCCTTTGGGGCAAGAAATATATCTGACTTTGTGTGTTCTTCAAAGGAAGCTCCTCACCTTAGTTGAAACTCAGTTTTATCTGTAAAATCGGTACGTATCTTGTAGGGTTGTTGTGAAAAATAGGGATCATGTATGTAAAGTAGCTGGTACTCAATGACTTGGAGCAATTTTTAGTGCTTCTATCAGTGTTCATTATTATATGTCATAATATATAGTACTATATGCTATGATAATTATATCTATTGTGTAGTTCCCCATTGAAACAAGCAAACTCTTGATTGAACTTTTAGGACACAACCCAAATAGGTAAATGAATTGGCAGATGGGGTGAGCTGATATTAATCACTGATTAACCTTTAATCTATGTGGACAGTGACTCTTTTTCACATGATCTGAAATAAATTACTAACTGGAGATCTTTTATGTGCTAGTCACAAACTTTATTAAAGATATAAGGTGCCAGGGCTTCCCTGGTGGCGCAGTGGTTGAGAGTCCGCCTGCCGATGCAGGGGACACGGGTTCGTGCCCCGGTTCAGGAAGATCCCACGTGCCACAGAGCGGCTGGGCCCGTGAGCCATGGCCGCTGAGCCTGCGAGTCCGGAGCCTGTGCTCTGCAACGGGAGAGGCCACAACAGTGAGAGGCCCGCGTACCACAAAAAAAAAAAAAAAAAAAAAGAAGACAGGAAAGATAAAAAAGTAAGTTATTTAGCACCAAAAAAAGTCTATATATTACTATATCTGAAATGATAAATAGCACCCTTTAAGCACAGCCCATAATTAATTTTTGTTTTTTTTAAAAAAAGGTTTTTTAACAATTAGTTGGGCATCTAGTGGAGGCTCAATAAACACCCATTGCTTTAGAATTGAACTGAGGGCTTCCCTGGTGGTGCAGTGGTTGAGAGTCCGCCTGCCGATGCAGGACACACGAGTTCGTGCCCCGGTCCAGGAAGATCCCACATGCCACGGAGCGGCTGGGCCGCTGAGCCTGCACGTCCGGAGCCTGTGCTCCGCAACGGGAGAGGCCACAACAGTGAGTGGCCCGCGTACCACACACACACACACACACACAAAAAGATATAAGGTGTTGCCATTTTCTAAGAAAGCTGTATTCTAGAGGGTGTGAAATCTGGTAATTAAAGTTGTAAAGCAACAGTAGTTACTCAAAGGTGAAAAAAGGTTTATATGCACTGTGCATTTTGTTCTTAATTATTGTGTCCTAGAAGTAGGAAAATAGGAGAAGCAAAGAGATGGAAAGCAGAGTATTCCTAAGCGTCCTTGTGAGTCTGTATCATTAACAGCAGTTGACATGGAGAAGGGATATTTCTTGTTATGTACAAGGCACTGTGCTTAGAATGGGGAGAATGTA
Source organism: Phocoena phocoena (assembly GCF_963924675.1). NCBI lineage: Eukaryota > Metazoa > Chordata > Mammalia > Artiodactyla > Phocoenidae > Phocoena > Phocoena phocoena. The sequence goes on from NC_089240.1 coordinate 20,789,052, forward strand.
AAAATAAATGAGTCACAGCCTTGTTCTCTAGAACACTGCCTTCCAAAATGCGGCAGAATACTTCCTGAGCTGAGATTCAAGCTCTGCACTCAGGAAGACTTTGGTTAAGGCTCAGCTACCATCAACCAGCCCTGTGATCAGAGACAGTATTTTTTCAGCCTAAACATCCCAGTATTCCTCCTCCTCTGAGCCAGAGCAAATCATTTGATTTAGAAGGAATTCTATGCTACCAAGTCGTCTCCTCCACCTACAAAGGGCAGACCAACCTCAGGGCAATGGGATTAAGAGAGCCAAAGGCTCCAGAGAGGGACAGGGACTGGTCCAACCTGGCCTCCAGGCTCTATGCCAGCCTGCAGGGGACCCAGGCCCTCATCTATTCCTCACCGTTTGCCAGAGCTGGAATGGTTGCAGGGATCCTCTCGTCTAGGCCCTACATAAGACATAAAACTGAGGCCCAATAACATAACTTAAAAATCTTTAAGTGCCTACTTGGTGCCATGTATCCATCTATATGCTATCAAATGTATTAGCTCATTTAATTTATACCACAGCTCTGCGAGGCAGGTACTGCCTCCACTGAACTGTAAAGGACTTGCCTTCAACAGTGACACCAAGTGGCAGCAAGAAGCAACAGCAGTGGTAGATCCCTCAGGCTCAGTTACCTTTTTGGCTTCCTTTGAACTGAGGACATGCTAGGATTCCTAGACAATTAGGATAAAGGGGCCTCAAAAAGGAGATACTGCACTTCCAGCTAATTAGAAAAGTGAGGGGGGCAAACAATTAATTGAAAAAACAAAAGCATGGGACCATATTTTTACTCAGACTTAGTGAAGTAGGTCAGATGACTTACATATAAACAAGCCTCAACTTAGACTCCAAATCACCAGATCACATAGTCGAGTGTTTACCAGCACACGCTGTGTGTTTCACATGATGCTAGATGTTTGTAGGGTGGATAAGTCGGGGAAGGAAATAAGAAAGGGAAAAACAGAATTGGCTCTGGGGCAGCAATCCTCAAAGGCGAAAGGTGGCCTGTTTAGAATGGGAGGAGGTATTAGTTTAAAAAGGCATATTCAATTTTTAGTAATTTTATATATGGGGAAAAAACTATGCTTTTCAACCTAAAAGTCATAGAAATTAAGCCTCTTGACTGGAAGAGATCATCAGAGGATAGATTATGCCCCCCTAAGGAAGCCATATTCCAAATTTGGGGATAGAGAGGCCCATGAAATTTCTATGTTTACTAGAACAGAGTGAGGATTTTAACAGGTTAAGAAGCCCTGGCCGGGGGCTTCCCTGGTGGCGCAGTGGATGGGAGTCTGCCTGCCAATGCAGGGGACACGGGTTTGATCCCTGATCCGGGAAGATCCCACATGCTGCAGAGCAACTAAGCCCACGTGCCACAACTACCGAGCCTGCGCTCTAGAGCCCGTGAGCCACGACTACTGAAGCCCACACACCTAGAGCCTGTGCTCTGCAGCGGGAGAGGCCACTGCAACGAGAAGCCCGTGCACCGCAGCAGGGAGTAGCCCCCGCTCACCACAGCTAGAGAGAGCCCATGTGCAGCAATGAAGACCCAACACAGACAAAAAATGAATACATAAAATAAAAATTTAAAAAAAAAAAAAAAGAAGAAGCCCTGGCCGGGACTTCCCTGGCGGTCCAGTGGTTAAGACTCCATGCTCCCAGTGCAGGAGGCACAGGTTCGATCCCTAGCTGGGGAACTAAGATCCCACATGCTACAGGGCACAGCCAAAAAAAATCCCTGGCCCAGAGCCCTGGACCTCACATGTACAAAGCCCTTGCCAGGCCACAGACTTGGAGCTAGACTGCAATAAAACTTCTTTCTACCTAATTTAAGATTTCACAACACCCAGTCATTGCATGTGAACATGTTGCCTATTTGTCACGCAAGTTCTGGTTATGTAAATGACATGGTAGTACCATACCAAAGCCATATACCCATTGAGCTTTTAAAGGGGGAAGATTAGATACTGGGCGTTTCATTTGCAGAATATGTTCAACTGGACATTGTCAAATATTTACTTAAAACAAAAGGTATTAGGCACTATATAAAATATACAATACAAACGTGACTTGAGTGCAAAAATGGTCGGCAGAACCTCTACTTATGCAATAGGCATCCCTGACTGACGAATGGATCAATCAGACAGCAAGTTAATCAACCAATCAGAACTTAGCATAGTACTGCTGATGGTGACACGCCAACTGCAGAGTTGCTTGTTTAAGCTAAGTTTTTATTTATTTATTTATTTATTTATGGCTGAGTTGGGTCTTTGTTGCTGTGCACGGGCTTTCTCTAGTTGTGCCACGCGGGCTTCACATCCTGGTGGCTTCTCTTGTTGCGGGCTTCAGTAGTTACAGCATATGGGCTCAGTAGTTGTGGCGCACGGGCTTAGTTGCTCCACGGCATGTAGGAGGATCCTCCCGGACCAGGCTCCAACCCACGTCCCCTGCATCGACAGGAGGATTCTTAACCACTGCACCACCAGCGAAGCCCCAAAGCTAAGCTCTTTTTAACTGCAGTGAGGCTCTCCAGGCAGGCCTGAGTTCAAATCCTACTTCCATAAATCAATGGCCATTATCTTCCTTCTGCCTCTCCAGAATCTACTTTTTCCTCCCCTTCTCTACTCCTCTCTGCATGGCTTTGTGTATGGACTGCACCAATGAGCTCCCTTGCCTTCCCACTTCCAGTTGGGTTGGGTCCATGGGAAGCATGCAAAACGCTTGAGGGTAGGACAAGAATGAGCTCAGGACACTCATCTCCCTGGCATCCTCCCTTAGGAAGCCACAGCTCCATGAGGTTCTGGTAACCACATTTTCCCCCTGCCCCTTCATGCCTAGGGGTGGCAACCCCCAAGTGTCCCTAGGCCTCAGGTACCATACTATGCCTTGAGGTTTCCTTAAACTCTGCCCATGCCTTTGTAAATGGTCCCTTTGTTACCCTCTCTTCAAATTTCCCCTTTAGAGAAAGCCGTCTATGTCTCGACAGGACTTGACTGATACAGTACATATAATAGTCTGAGGCCAGGCTCAATAAATTTAGCTAGCAAATGGTGATGATGCATATTAGAAGCACAGAAATCAACTGAAAAGGGAATTACCCATAGTTAATAAAGCCATAGGGCTTCCCTGGTGGCGCAGTGGTTGGGAGTCCGCCTGCCGATGCAGGGGACGCGGGTTCGTGCCCCGGTCCGGGAAGATCCCACATGCCGCGGAGCGGCTGGGCCCGTGAGCCATGGCCGCTGAGCCTGCGCGTCCGGAGCCTGTGCTCCACAGCGGGACAGGCCACAACAGTGAGAGGCCCGCGTACCAAAAGAAAAAAAAGCCATAACTGTCTCAAGAATGTCTTCCAGCTGGAAAGACTTTTAGGACAGAACATTTTAGTCAGGATACGCAAGAGACAAGAGCAGAACTTCGGAAAGAATCTACTTCGCCCACGGAGGGCTTTTGCTTCAGGACGGGCCAGCTTTAGAACTGCAAAATCAGAAACACAAAAAGATGGCACAAAACTCTTCCCTCAGTCTCATGCTGTCAGGTCTGTATTTACCCGTCACTGAATATATTTTTTTAAGGCCTGATTTTATTTGGGATCAGAATATTAGTCTTTTGAAAATAGAGAGGAAAGAAAAAGTAGATCTTGGAGTTGACGAGAGGCCCAACACATATGAATCACTGGAGTCTTGGACTGTATTACTGACGATGTAAAATCTCAGATCAGGCAGCTGGTGCAAAGCCTCCACAGATGCCAGTGGAGCAGAGGAAAAGGAGACCCAGTACACGGCTTAGCACCAAGAAATATCCATTTTTCATTTAGCTAAGTATGGTATGTACATATTATAAAGTAAGAGGCACCATTAAAAACAGCAAGACAGATACATCTGCACAGACAGGGAATGATTTCGAAGACATTTTGTTCAATGCAAAAAGCAAGTCACAAAACAATATGTCTACTATGTATACATGTTATATAGTATGATGTCATTTATGGTTAAAGAGAGAGAGAACTAGGTAATTGTGTAGAAACAGTTTAGAACTGTGCTGTCCAATGCCTAGCATTAACTGTATGTAGCAATTAAAATTCAAGTTATGATTGATTAAATTTATATATAACAAGTCAGTTTCTCAGTCCCACTAGCCACACTTCAAATGCTCAATAACCACGTGTGGCTAGTGGCTACTGTAGTATCACAGATATAGAACATTCCAATCATCACAGAAAGTTCTATTGGACAGCACTGGCCTAGAAAACTACACAACAAATTTTTAACTGGAGTTACCTCTGGGGAAGAAGATAGCATCACGAGAAGAGATGAAAGAATGTTTTCATTGTTTACTCTGTATATATCTCTTAGTTTGTTTACTTTTTACCATGAGAACACATTCATACAACGTGTCTAATTTAAAAATAAATTTAAAGAAATATTTCCTACCCTGTGTATTCAGAGATGCAGGAAATTTAACCAAGGATCAAGTGTCTTGAATGTAAGGGGGAAAAGCTATTTAACAGAAAATGAGTACTTTAAAAAATAACAAGTATTATCCATAAACTCACTGATAAATGACATTATTCCCAGGTGTGTGGAACGTTTAAAACTCATTTGAGCTTTTAAAAATCATTTAAGTTGTCTTCACGCTTCCCTGGTGGTACAGTGGTTAAGAATCGTCCTGCCAATGCAGGGGACACAGTTTCGAGCCCTGGTCTGGGAAGATCCCACACGCCGTGTAGCAACTAAGCCCGTGCGCCAGAACTACTGCGCCCACGTGCCACAATTACTGAAGCCCGCGCGCCTAGAGCCCACGCTCCGCAACAAGAGAAACTACCACAATGAGAAGCCACTGCACTGCAACGAAGAGGAGCCCCTGCTCGCCGCAACTTGAGAAAGCCGGAACGCAGCAATGAAGACCCAGCGCAGCCTAAAATAAATAAATTTTAAAAAAAATAATAAAAAAATTAATTGTCTTCACAGTATCCACCCATCATTTATTTTTCCAACAAACACTACTTGAGTTCTTACTGTATTCCAGGCATTATTTTAGGTTCTGAGGTTACATACAGGAACAAAACAGAAAAAAAAAAAAAAAAACCAGAAAAAAATCCTGGCCTTGTGATGCTTAAAGATGATGAACCACAAAAAAACATTGTAAAATGTGTAGTATGTTAAAAGAAGATAAGTGCTATAGGAAAAAAATAAGGCAACGAAGGGAGAAAGGGAGTTAGGGGGTACAACTGTAAATAGGATAGTTAAGGAAGTTGATATATGTGTAAATATATAAAGGATCAATTGAGCCATGTGGTAAAAGAACACTCCAGGCAGAGAAAACAGCAAGTGCAAAGGCCCTGAGGCAGGAGCATGCCTGGCTTCTACCAGGAATAACAAGAAGGAAAGTATGCCTGGAGGAAGTGAGCAAAAAAGAAAAGTAGTAAGAAATACAGCCAGAGAGGTGAGGCTGAAGGAAGGCGATGGAAGGCACCCAACGCTGTGGGGTTTTTAGGATGCTATAAAGACTGGCTTTCACTCTGAGGAGATGGAAACCATTAGCAAGTTTTGAACAGAGAGTGATATGATCTAATTAGTTTTAACAGGACCACCTGGCTGCTATATTGAGCACAAACTACAAGTCGTCAAAGGTAAAAGCAAGAAAACCCCTGAGACATCTGGTATCATAACCAGGCAAGAGTAGATGGAGGCTGGGGCCAGGGTGAGGGATGGCACTAGAAGTGGTAAGAAGTGGTCAGATTCTGGATAGATTCTCAATAAATAAAATTTGGAAGTGACTGGATGCAGCGTGTGAAAGAATGAGAGGAGACAGGATAACGCCAAAGTTACTGGCCTGCAGAACTGGAAAGATGGCATTGCCATTCCCTATGATAAGGAGGACACTGGAGGCGTAGGTTTGAGGGTGGCAGGGACAGGATGGGGAGATCAACAATTCCATTTCTTTTTTCTTTTTTTTTTGGCAGTACGCGGGCCTCTCACTGTTGTGGCCTCTCCTGTTGCGGAGCACAGGCTCTGGACGCGCAGGCCCAACAGCCATGGCTCACGGGCCCAGCCGCTCCATGGCATGTGGGATGTTCCCGGACCGGGGCACGAACCCGTGTCCCCTGCATCGGCAGGCAGACTCTCAACCACTGCGCCACCAGGGAAGCCCAACAATTCCATTTCTGAACCCACACGTTTATATAGATTTGTTTAATCTACAACAAATGAGGCAAGAATATACAATGGGGAAAAGACAATATCTTTAATAAATGGTATTGGGAAAACTGGACAGCTACATGCAAAAGAATCAAACTGGACTAGTCTCTCATACCATACAGAAAAATAAATTCAAAATGGATTAAAATCTTAAATATAAGACCTGAAACCATAAGACTTGTACTAGAAAACACAGGCAGTACTCTCTTTGATGCTGATCTTAGTAGTATTTGGGGTGGGGGGGGTATGTCTTCTCAGGCAAGGGAAACAAAAGCAAAAATAAACAAATGGGATGACATCACACTAAACAGCTTTTGCACAGTGAGGGAAACTATCAACAAAATGAAAAGATCACCTACTGAATGGGAGAAGATATTTGCAAATGATATATCAAATAAGGGGTTAATATCCAAAATACACAAAGAACTCATACAACTCAACATCAAAAGAACAAACAACCCAGTTAAAAAATGGGCAGACGATCTGAATAGACATTTTTCCAAAGAAGACATTCAGATGGTCAACAGGCACATAAAAAGATGCTCAACATCACTAATCATCAAGGAAATGCAAATCAAAACCACAATGAGACATCACCTTACACCTGTCAGAATGGCTATCATCAAAAAGAAAAAGAAATAACATGTGTTGGCTAAAATGTGGAGAAAAGGGAATGCTTGTGCACTGTTGGTGGGAATTTAAGTTGGTGTAGCCACTATGGAAAACAGTATGGGGGTTCCTCAAAAAATTAAAAATAGAACTACTATATGATCCAGCAGTTCCACTTCTGGGTATATATTCAAAGAAAACAACAACAATTAGAAAAGATATACGGACCCCTATGTTCATTGCAGCCTTATTTACAACAGCCAAGATACATAAGCAACCTAAGGGACCATCAATAGATGAATGGATAAAGAAGATGTGGTATGTATGTATACATGTAAATATATATAAATATATGTGTGTATACACATATATGTGTATACATACACACACACACATGCACACGTACACAGTGGAATATTACTCAGTCATAAAAAAGAATGAAATCTTGCCATCTGTGACAACATGGATGGATCTAGAAGGTTTTATGCTAAGTGAAATAAGTCAGACACGGAAAGACAAAGACTGTATGATTTCACTTATATATGGAATTTTAAAAAGAAATGAACAAACATAACAAAACAGAGTTATAGATACACAGAAAAAACAGGTGGTTGCCAAAGGAGAGGGGTGTGAGGGGAGGAAAGAAATAGGTGAGGGAGATTAAGAGGTACAAACTTCCAGTAGCAAAATAAATGAGTCATGGATATGAAATGTACAGTGTGGGGAATATAGTTAATAACTGCAATATCTTTCTATGTTGACATATCATAACTAGACAGTGGTGATCATTCTGAAATGTATAGAGATATCAAATCACTACATTGTGTAACAGGAACATAGTGTTGTAGGTCAATTATCCTTCAAAAACAAACTCATAGAAAAAGAGATCAGATTTGGTGTTACCACCGGTGGTGGAGGGGGAAATTGGATCAAGGGGGTCAAAAGGTACAAACTTCCCGTTATAAGATAAGTAACTATTAGGGATGTAATGTACAACATGATAAATATAATTAACACTGCTGTATGTCATATATGAAAGTTAGGAGAGTAAATCCTAGGAGTTCTCAACACAAGGAAAAATTTTTTTCCTATTTCTTTAATTTTGTATCTATCTATAGGAGAGGACAAATGTTCATAAAACCTATTGTGATAATCATTTCATAACGTATGTAAGTCAATTCATTATGCTGTACACCTTAAACTTATAGTGCTATATGTCAAGTATATCTCAATAAAACTGGAAGAAAAAAATAAAATTTCACACACTTGATTTGACATGCCTATTAGATCTCCAAGTGGAGGTGTCAGGTAGGCAGCTGGTTGTACAAGTCTGGAGTCTGGGACAGAGGACTAAGCTAGCAATACAGGTTAAGAAGCAATCAGAATATAAACGATATTTAAAACCACTAGACTAGATTCATTAATTCAGGTAAGGGGGTGAGTGCAGGTTAAAGAGAGGTCCTGGTGGGCAGATGAGGAAACAATGTATATTTATGGCCTGTCTACCCCAACTACTATGGAAACTCCAAGAAACAGGGACTAAGTCTGCTCTATTCACTACTATATCCCTACTTCCTAAGGCAGTACCTGCTGTATAAAATGTCCTCTATAAATATGTGTTGAATGGGGAAATTTAAAGTCACTGGAGAGAGAATGATTATTGATAAAAGAACTAGAGAGAGAATGATTATGGATGAAGATTATTGATAAAGATTAAACTCACATAAGAAAAAAATAAATACACTTATCAATGTTCCATAACTTTTATCATCATGATATATACTACTAGGAACTTGAGAAAATAAAGAGAGGAAGGCAAAACTTGTAAGAATTCTGCTTGACAAATACAATCAGTGTTAACATTTTCTACACTTCTTTTTCAAGCTTTCTGATAGGTTATATAAACATTTTAACAACTTTGGAATCTTACTGCATGGACAGTTTTTTTCACTCAATATATTATGATTATTTTATCGTACCATTTAAATAGTATTCAACTTCATTATTTTTTTATTAATAGACTTTTTTTTTTGGCGGTACGCGGGCCTCTCACTGTTGTGGGCTCTCCTGTCGCAGAGCACAGGCTCCGGACGCACAGGCTCAGTGGCCATGGCTCACGGGCCCAGCCGCTCCGCGGCATGTGGAATCCTCCCGGACCAGGGCACGAACCCGTGCCCCCTGCATCGGCAGGCGGACTCTCAACCACTGCACCACAAAGAAGGCCCCGAGAATAAGTATTTTGAAGTCAGTTAAAAGCAAAACAACAGTAGTCTAAAAACTATCTTAAATATCTTTTTAAAAAAACACATTTTCCAACTTTATCTAGAGTCCCCTCACAAGAATTCCATTTTTTAAAACAATGTGTAAATACCCACATCTAGGTCAGGCTAGTAATTACTGCCCTTCCAACTATCAGGGATCAGAATATTATTATGAATTTTATTCTACCCTTAAAACACTGACCATCCATAATCCATAACTCCCCCATGTGCCCACCTTCCAAACCCCACAGCAGTGGATTTCAAATAGCTGGAAGACTCTTAGTACTACAAATAATATCACATTGCATTGATACTAAAATGTACATTTTCCTCCCCATTTGAACATGTCTGAGATGAGAAGGGGTCTTGCAATTAATGACTTAAAATCCATGTTGGCCATTTTCTGACACTTTAACACCTCTGAAAGGGAAGCATGTCTTACAATTAATGACTTCTTAAAATTAAGAAATGCATAGGGAGGGGGAAGATGGCGGAAGAGTAAGACGCGGATATCACCTTCCTCCCCACAGATATATCAGAAATACATCTACACGTGGAACAGCTCCTACAGAACACCTACTGAATGCTGGCAGAAGACCTCAGACATCCCAAAAGGCAAGAAACTCCCCACGTACCTGGGTAGGGCAAAAGAAAAAAGAATAAACAGACAAAACAATAGGGACGGGACCTGCACCAGTGGGAGGGAGCTGTGGAAGAGGAAAGGTTTCCACACACTAGAAGCCCCTTCACAGGCAGAGACTGTGGGTGGCGGAGGGGGAAAGCTTCGGCCGCGGAGCCGCGGAGGAGAGCACAGCAACAGAGGTGCAGGGGGCAAAGCGGAGAGGTTCCCGCACAGAGGATCGGTGACTACCGGCACTCACCAGCCCGAGAGGCTTGTCTGCTCAGCCGCCAGGGCTGGTGGGGCTGGGAGCTAGGGCTCGGGCTTCGGTCGCAGCGCAGGGAGAGGACTGGGGTTGGCGGCATGAACACAGCAAGCAGGGTGTTAGTGCGCCATGGCTAGCCGGGAGAGAGTCCGGGGAAAAGTCTGGACCTGCCGAAGTGGCAAGAGACTTTTTCTTGCCTCTTTGTTTCCTGGTGCGCGAGGAGAGAGGATTAAGAGCGCTGCTTAAAGGAGCTACAGAGACTGGCGGGAGCCGCGGCTAAAGCGCAGACCCCAGAGATGGGCATGAGACGCTAAGGCTGTTGCGGGCGCCACCAAAGAGCCTGTGTGCGAGCACAGGTCACTATCCACATCCCCCTTCCAGGGAGACTGTGCAGCCCGCGACTGCCAGAGTCCCGTGATCCAGGGACAACGTCCCCGGGAGAACGCACGGCGGGCCTCAGGCTGGTGCAACGTCATGCCGGCCTCTGCCACCACAGGAGCTGTGCGAACAAAGAAGAGAAAGGGAAATCGCTCCCAGCAGCCTCAGGAGCAGCGGATTATATCTCCACAATCAACTTGATGTACCCTGCATCTCTGGAACACCTGAATAGACAACAAATCATCCCAAATTGAGGAGCTGGACTTTGAGAGCAAGATTTATTATTTTTTTCCCATTTTCCTCTTTTTGTGTGTGTGTATGAGTATAATTTTCTTAATAATTCTTTTTTATTTTAATAACTTTATTTTCTTTCCTTTTATCTCCTTCCTTCCTACTTTTTCTCTCTTTTATTCTGAGCAGTGTGGATGAAAGGCTCTTGGTGCTGCAGCCAGGAGTCAGGGCTGTGCCTCTGAGGTGGGAGAGCCAACTTCAGGACACTGGTCCACGAGAGACCTCCCAGCTCCACGTAATATCAGACAGCAAAAATCTCCCAGAGATCTCCATCTCAACACCAAGACCCAGCTTCACTCAACAACCAGCAAGCTACAGTGCTGGACACCCTATGCCAAACAACTAGCAAGACAGGAACACAACCCCACCCATTAGCAGAGAGGCTGCCTAAAATCATAATAAGGCCACAGACACCCCAAAACACACCACCAGACGTGGACCTGCCCAACAGAAAGACAAGATCCAGCCTCATCCACCAGAACACAGGCACTAGTCCCCTCCACCAGGAAGCCTACATGACCCACTGAACCAACTTTAGCCACTGGGGACAGACACCAAAAACAATGGGAACTACGAACCTGCAGCCTGCAAAAAGGAGACACCAAACACAGGAAGATAAGCAAAATGAGAAGACAGAAAAACACACAGCAGATGAAGGAGCAAGGTAAAAACCCACCAGACCTAACAAATGAAGAGGAAATAGGCGGTCTACCTGAAAAAGAATTCAGAATAATGATAGTAAAGATGATCCAAAATCTTGGAAATAGAGAAGATGCAAGAAACATTTGATAAGGACCTAGAAGAACTAAAGATGAAACGAGCAACAATGAACAACACAATAAATGAAATTAAAAATACTCTAGAAGGGATCAATAGCAGAATAACTGAGGCAGAAGAGTGGATAAGTGACCTGGAAGATAAAATAGTGGAAATAACTACTGCAGAGCAGAATAAAGAATGAAAAGAACTGAGGACAGTCTCAGAGACCTCTGGGACAACATTAAATGCAACAACATTAGAATTATAGGGGTTCCAGAAAAAGAAGAGAAAAAGAAAGGGACTAAGAAAATATTTCAAGAGATTATAGTTGAAAATTCCCTAATATGGGAAAGGAAATAGTTATTCAAGTCCAGGAAGCACAGAGAGTCCCATAAGGATAAATCCAAGGAGAAACACGCCAAGACACATATTAATCAAACTGTCAAAAATTAAATACAAAGAAAACATATTAAAAGCAGCAAGTGAAAAACAACAAATAACACACAAGGGAATCCCCATAAGGTTAACAGCTGATCTTTCAGCAGAAACTCTGCAAGCCAGAAGGGACTGGCAGGACATATTTAAAGTGATGAAGGAGAAAAACCTGCAACCAAGATTACTCTACCCAGCAAGGATCTCATTCAGATTTGATGGAGAAATTAAAACCTTTACAGACAAGCAAAAGCTGAGAGAGTTCAGCACCACCAAACCAGCTTTACAACAAATGCTAAAGGAACTTCTCTAGGCAAGAAACACAAGAGAAGGAAAAGACCTACAATAACAAACCCAAAATAATTAAGAAAATGGGAATAGGAACATACATATCGATAATTACCTTAAATGTAAACGATTAAATGCTCCCACCAAAAGACACAGACTGGCTGAATGTATACAAAAACAAGACCCATATATATGCTGTCTACAAGAGACCCACTTCAGACCTAGGGACACATACAGAGTGAAAGTGAGGGAATGGAAAAAGATATTCCATGCAAAAGAAAACCGAAAGAAAGCTGGAGTGGCAATACTCATATCAAACAAAATAGACTTTAAAAAAAAGACTATTACAACAGACAAAGAAGGACACTACATAATGATCAAGGGATTGATCCAAGAAGAAGATATAGCAATTGTAAATATTTATGCACCCAACATAGGAGCACCTCAATACATAAGGCAAATACTAACAGCCATAAAAGGGGAAATGGACAGTAACACATTCATAGTAGGGGACTTTAACACCCCACTTTCACCAATGGACAGATCATCCAAAACGAAAATAAATAAGGAAACACAACCGTTAAATGATACATTAAACAAGATGGACTTAATTGACATTTATAGGACATTCCATCCAAAAACAACAGAATACACATTCTTCTCAAGTGCTCATGGAACATTCTCCAGGAGAGATCATATCTTGGGTCACAAATCAAGCCTTGGTAAATTTAAGAAAATTGAAATTGTATCAAGTATCTTTTCCGACCACAACACTATGAGACTAGATATCAATTACAGGAAAAGATCTGTAAAATATACAAACACATGGAGGCTAAACAATACAGTACTTAATAACGAAGTGATCACTGAAGAAATCAAAGAGGAAATCAACAAATACCTAGAAACAAATGACAATGGAGACACGACGACCCAAAACCTATGGGATGCAGCAAAAGCAGTTCTAAGAGGGAAGTTTATGGCAATTCAATTCTACCTAAAGAAACAGGAAACATCTCGAATAAACAACCTAAACTTGCACTTAAAGCAACTGGAGAAAAAAGAACAAAAATCCCCAAAGTTAGCAGAAGGAAAGAAATCATAAAGATCAGATCAGAAATAAATGAAAAAGAAATGAAGGAAACGATAGCAAAGATCAATAAAACTAAAAGCTGGTTCTTTGAGAAGATAAACAAAATTGATAAACCATTAGCCAGACTCATCAATAAAAAAAGGGAGAAGACTCAAATCAATAGAATTAGAAATGAAAGAGGAGAAGTAACAACTGACACTGCAGAAATACAAAAGATCATGAGAGATTACTACAAGCAACTCTATGCCCATAAAATGGACAACCTGGAAGAAATGGACAAATTCTTAGAAATAAACAACCTGCCAAGACTGAATCAGGAAGAGCTAGAAAATATGAACAGACCAATCACAAGCACTGAAATTGAAACCATGATTAAAAGTCTTCCAACAAACAAAAGCTCAGGATCAGATGGCTTCACAGGCGAATTCTATCAAACATTTAGAGTAGAGCTAACACCTATCCTTCTCAAACTCTTCCAAAATATAGCAGAGGGAGGAACACTCCCAAACTCATTCTGCGAGGCCACCATCACCCTGACACCAAAACCAGACAAGGATGTCACAAAGAAAAAAAACTACAGGCCAATATTACTGATGAACATAGATGCAAAAATCCTCAACAAAATACTAGCAAACAGAATCCAACAGCACACTAAGAGGATGATACACCATGATCGAGTGGGGTTTATTCCAGGAATGCAAGGATTCTTCAATATATGCAAAAAAATCAATGTGATACACCGTATTAACAAACTGAAGGAGAAAAACCATATGGTTATCTCAATAGATGCAGAGAAAGCTTTTGACAAAATTCACACCCATTTATGATAAAAAACTCTCCAGAGTGTAGGCATAGAGGGAACTTTCCTCAACATAATAAAGGCCATATATGACAAGCCCACAACCAACATCGTCCTCAATGGTAAGAAACCGAAAGCATTTCCACTAAGATCAGGAACAAGACAAGGTTGCCCACTCTCACCACTCTTATACAACATAGTTTTGGAAGTTTTAGCCACAGCAATCAGAGAAGAAAATGAAATAAAAGGAATCCAAATTGGAAAAGAAGAAGTAGAGCTGTCACTGTTTGCAAATGACATGATACTATACATAGAGAATCCTAAAGATGCTACCAGAAAACTACTAGAGCTAATCAACGAATTTGGTAAAGTAGCAGGATACAAAATTAATGCACAAAAATCTGTGGCATTCCTATACACTAATGATGAAGAATCTGAAAGTGAAATCAAGAAAACACTCCCATTTACCAATGTAAAAAAAAGAATAAAATATCTAGGAATAAACCTACCTAAGGAGACAAAAGACCTGTATGCAGAAAATTATAAGACACTGATGAAAGAAATTAAAGATGATACAAATAAATGGAGAGATATACCATGTTGTTGGATTGGAAGAATCAACATTGTGAAAATGACTCTACTACCCAAAGCAATCTACAGATTCAATGCAATCGCTATTGAACTACCACTGGCATTTTTCACAGAACTAGAACAAAAAATTTCACAATTTGTACGGAAACACAAAAGCCCACGAGTAGCCAAAGCAATCTTGAGAACAAAAAACGGAGCCTGACGAATCAGGCTCCTGGACTTCAGACTATACTGCAAAGCTACAGTGATCAACACAGTATGGTACTGACACAAAAACAGAAATATAGCTCAATGGAACATGATAGAAAGCCCTGAGATAAACCCACGCACATATGGTCACCTTGTCTTTGATAAAGGAGGCAAGAATGTACAGTGGAGAAAGGACAGCCTCTTCAGTAAGTCACGCTGGGAAAACTGGACAGGTACATGTAAAAGTATGAGATTAGATCACTCCCTAACACCATACACAAAAATAGGCTCAAAATGGATCAAAGACCTAAATGTAAGGCCAGATACTATCAAACTCTTAGAGGAAAACATAGGCAGAACACTCTATGACATAAATCACAGCAAGATCCTTTTTGACCCACCTCCTAGAGAAATGGAAATAAAAACAAAAATAAACAAATGGGACCTAATGAAACTTACAAGCTTTTGCACAGCAAGGGAAACCATAAGCAAGACGAAAAGACAACCCTCAGAATGGGAGAAAATATTTGCAAATGAAGCAACTGACAAAGGATTAATCTCCAAAATATACAAGCAGCTCATGCAGCTCAATATCAAAAAAACAAACCACCCGATCCAAAAATGGGCAGAAGACGTAAACAGACACTTCTCCAAAGAAGATATACAGACTGCCAACAAAACATGAAAGAATGCTCAACGTCACTAATCATTAGAGAAATGCAAATCAAAACTACAATGAGGTATCACCTCATACCAGTCAGAATGGCCATCATCAAATAATCTACAAACAACAAATGCTGGAGAGGGTGTGGAGAAAAGGGAACCCTCTTGCACTGTTGGTGGGAACGTAAATTGATACATCCAGTATGGAGAACAGTAAGGAGGTTCTTTAAAAAACTAAAAATAGAACGACCATATGACCCAGCAATCCCACTACTGGGCATATACCCTGAGAAAACCATAATTCAAAAAGAGTCATGTACCACAATGTTCATTGCAGCTCTATTTACAATAGCCAGGAGATGGAAGCAACCTCAGTGTCCATCAGCAGATGAATGGATAAAGAAGATGTGGTACATATATACAATGGAATATTACTCAGCCATAAAAAGAAACGAAACTGAGTTATCTGTAGTGAGGTGGATGGACCTAGAGTCTGTCCTACAGAGTGAAGTAAGTCCGAAAGAGAAAGACAAATACCATATGCTAACACACATATATGGAACCTAAGAAAAAGAAAAATGTCATGAAGAACTTAGGGGTAAGATGGGAATAAAGACACAGACCTACTAGAGAATGGACTTGAGGATATGGGGAGGGGCAAGGGTAAGCTGTGCCAAAGTGAGAGAGAGGCATGGACATACATACACTACCAAACGTAAAACAGATAGCTAGTGGGAAGCAGCCGCATAGCACAGGGAGATCAACTCGGTGCTTTGTGACCACCTAGAGGGGTGGGATGGGGAGGGTGGGAGGGAGGGAGACGCAAGAGGGAAGAGATATGGGGACATATGTATAACTGATTCACTTTGTTATAAAGCAGAAACTAACACACCACTGTAAAGCAATTATACTCCAATAAAGATGTGGAAAAAAAAAGAAATGCATAGATGCTACGCACAATAGAAAATAATTACCTTTACCTGGAGATAAAAATTCCATACACTAAATCCATTTTTTCTTAGGTAACTGAGCTCAAGGCATTTACAATGAGTACCAATAGTAATCTTATTTCTTATTCATCTCCATCTCCTTCCTTATAGGACTTGAGGTGACTTTTAAAAAAATGAAAGTTGGGACTTCCCTGGTTGTCCAGTGGTTAAGACTCCATGCTTCCACTGCAGGAGTGCGGATGTGATCCCTGGTCGGGGAACTAAGATTCTGCATGCCGTGCAGCTTGGCCAAGAAATTTTTTTTAAAAAAAGAAAGAAAGAAATATAAGGTAATTTAACAATAAAAGCCATCATAAAAAATAAAATAAAATAATGGAAGTTTAAAATAATAGTTGCAACATGTGAGTGAGGATGGAAACAGGGGTTTTGAAAAAAGGCCCAGGGTGAAATGAGCACACAGGAATGTCTATCATGGTCCTCTACATTTCAGGGGGCAGGGCACAAAAATGTCTTTAAGCTCCCAGCAGTCAAAGCAAAGAGGAAGACAAAGTTGATATTCTCTTTAGGCAAAACCCAAAAGAGATACTGAGGAGAAGCACAGCATTTCCTGATGCCAAGTTTTTACTGAAATTCCTCCCATGATGCCTTTATAAGGGGCATGTTGGGTGATGCCATAGCGACACCAACATATTCAATGACATCCTCCTGATAAAGACAATCCTGTTTTTTATGTTTGTCTCTGTAGCACCCTCCCTGTAAGGCAGAGCCCCAGAATCAAAAAGCAGTTCAAAAAAGCATTTCTACAAGGGGTCAAACACACAGCCTGAGAATGCAATTCTCTCACTCATGGATGGATCCAAGGGCAAGATTTAAAATATGAAGACCAGGGTTTTCTAACGTGGGATGCGCAAAACAATCGATGAGAGAGCAACACTTGTGTCTAAATTTATTTTTTCATGTTAAAAAACAAGAGGGCTTCCCTGGTGGCGCAGTGGTTGAGAGTCTGCCTGCCGATGCAGGGGACACTGGTTCGTGCCCCGGTCCGGGAAGATCCCACGTGCTGCGGAGCGGCTGGGCCCGTGAGCCATAGCTGCTGAGCCTGCGCGTCCGGAGCCTCTGCTCCGCAGCAAAAAAAAAAAAAAAAAAAAAAGAAAGAAAAAAAACAAGGAAGGAAGGATTACTAACAACCAGCTATAATTTCCAAAATTACCCTGGTGCCCCATCTCTGTCAACATAAAGTCTACAAGGTGTTTCAAAGGAAGAATGCAAGTCGTTACAATAGAGAAGGGTGGCCTGGGTCCCCTGATATTTTCATTTACTTTCGGCTTACTGCAGTAAAATACAGTTCACCTGGGCCCATATGAGTGCCTTTGTGGATTATATTACCTAGTTTTAACTAAAGCAATGCTCACAAGACCAGCAGGTGGCTTAAAACATTTCCTGCAATGAAATAGGAAAGTGAAGATACCATAAGCACAAACCAACACCAGAAAAGTGGCCAAGCGGACCTTTCTACTCTTTGTATACGTTCTGCAGCAGCCACATTATCAGGTGTGAACAATAATGGCCTCATTAGATTTGACAAAAAGACAGCTGAATTGAAAATGATCGCTAAGACGACTTTGAAATATATGCTATTAGCATTAAACTTCACCTGGAGCATATATTGTACCTTGAGATATTAGCTAATGATGGTATGAAGCTATTGTAATTACCACGATACTTAAAAATGAAGCATTCAGAACATGCAGACAAATCTCTTTGATGTTTTTCAGCAACATTTCAAGATGTGATACTCAATCCTGTACTTCACAAAATAACGTTCCATAAATGATAAATGTTTAGAAGCCTTTTCCGAGTTGCTACAATTCAATAGAGAAAAACCAAAAGTCTCATTGCAGAAACACCTGCTCTTCAAGTCACAGTAAAATTGGCTGCTCTAATGTGTAGAAAAAACTTGATGTCAAACAAAAATGCATTCCTTAAAAAAAATGCATTCCTTTGTCAGCAAATATATTTGGAAGACATATAGAAAACATTGCTGAAGACTGGAAAAAACAAGCATTAGAACAAATTATGCAGTGTGGGAGGTTTGCTATACAGTTGGGTGGAAGTACAGATATTTCTACCATGTCTCAGCTTGAGGTATTTGCTAGATTCTATTTCAATAATAAAACCCTTTTTTTCTGAGCCACTAAAGATGTTCCAATGAAGAAAGATTTTCCAAAGAAAGATGTTCCAAAGAAGACTGGTTCTGCAAACTGGATGACTTCTTTAATAAAAAAAAAAAAATACATATATGGAAAACCTGTGTAAGTGTACCTGCCAACGAGGTGCTTTGCTCTTGGACCCTGATCTCCCACCTTTTTGAGAAATACCTCTCTGTCTTCTTTCCATGGCCCTTCCTCTATTGACTCTCTAAATGTTGTTTTTCGAGGTAACATCCTGGAAGACTGTAGGGGAAAGTAGATTAATTTAACCAGATTGCATATGGAGATAGGCAGATACAGGGAGGATTCTAATTGCTTTAACCACAGCTCTTGATTTTGCTTCCCTTTAAAAACCTGATAGGACGGCTCAGGGTCAGCTTTTCTGCAATTTGCAGGATTATCCTGAGGCACCCTTACTAGTTAAACAATTCCAACCACTTCCTTCTGAGCCTACAAATCATAAAGCCAGGCCATTGTTAGACAACACATATAGATTGGGCACCATGGATTTTAATTCACAGATTACCTGACTAGGGCTGGACTGGTCCTAAATATAAGGCAAGTTTAGTTCAAGGGCTTACCTACATTCTCTTTGGGGTTGGGTATACTGACTCCTGGAAGGACTGAGCACATTGAAGCTCTGTGAGCAGCCATGAGCTGTAACTGTAGGTAGGATCTGATACTCTTCCCTAGAGTGTTACCTATTAGATCACCAGAATTGTTTGCAAATGGGAAATCTGTGGTGGAGCATACTTTCTCCCTATTACAGTGATAAGAATATCTTTAAACTTAATCTTAAATAATAACACACATACAGATTCACAGAAAGATAGACAAAATGAAAAGGCACAGGGCTTATGTACCAGAGAAAGGAACAAGATAAAACCCCAGAAAAACAACTACATGAAGTGGAGATAGGCAACATTCCAGAAAAAGAATTCAGAATAATGATAGTGAAGATGATCCAGGAATGGAGGCAAAGATCAGGAAGATGCAAGGAATATTTAAGAAAGACCTTGAAGACTTAAAGAACAAACAAACAGACATGAACAGTACAATAACTGAAATGAAAACTACACTCGAAGGAATCAATAGCAGAATAACTGAGGCAGAAGAACGGATAAGTGACCTGGAAGACAGAATGGTGGAATTCACTGCCACAGAACAGAAGAAAGAAAAAAGAATGAAAAGAAATGAAGACAGCCTAAGAGACCTCTGGGACAACATTAAACGCAACAACATTCGCATTACAGGGATCCCAGAAGGAGAAGAGAGAGAGAGAAAGGACCCGAGATAATATTTGAAGAGATTATAGTCAAAAATTTCCCTAACATGGGAAAGGAAAGAGCCACCCAAGTCCAGGAAGTGCATAGAGTCCCATAACGGATAAACCCCAGGAAAAACATGCCGAGACACACGGTAATCAAATTGACAAAAATTAAAGACAAAGAAAAATTATTGAAAGCAACAATGGAAAAAATGACAAATAACATATAATGGAACTCCGATAAGGAGAACAGCTGATTTCTCAGCAGAAACTCTACAAGCCAGAAGGGAGTAGCACTATATATATATATATATATATATATTTTTTTTTTTTAACATCTTTATTTGAGTATAATTGCTTTACAATGGTGTTAGTTTCTGCTTTATAACAAAGTGAATCAGTTATACGTATACATATGTTCCCATATCTCTTTCCTCTTGCATCTCCTTCCCTCCCACCCTCCCTATCCCACCCCTCTAGGTGGTCACAAAGCACTGAGGTGATCTCCCTATGCTATGCGGCTGCTTCCCACTAGGTATCTATTTTACATTTGGTAGTGTATATATCTCCATGCCACTCTGTCACTTTGTCCCAGCTTACCCTTCCCCCTCCCCATATCCTCAAGTCCATTCTCTAGTAGGTCTGTGTCTTTATTCCCGTCTTACCCCTAGGTTCTTCATGACATTTTTTTCTTAGGTTCCATATATATGTGTTAGCATATGATATTTGTCTTTCTCTTTCTGACTTACTTCACAATGTATGACAGACTCTAGGTCCATCCACCTCACTACAGATAACTCAGTTTCATTTCCTTCTATGGCTGAGTAATATTCCATTGTATATATGTGCCACATCTTCTTTATCCATTCATCTGTTGATGGACACTTAGGTTGCTTCCATGTCCTGGCTATTGTAAATAGAGCTGCAATGAACATTTTGGTACATGACTCTTTTTGAATTACGGTTTTCTCAGGGTATATGCCCAGTAGTGGGATTGCTGGGTCATATGGTAGTTCTATTTGTAGTTTTTTAAGGAACCTCCATACTGTTCTACATAGGGGATTAAGAGCGCTGCTTAAAGGAGCTTCAGAGACTGGTGTGAGCCGCGGCTATCAGCGCAGACTCCAGAGACAGGAATGAGACACTAACGCTGCTGCTGCCGCCACCAAGAAGATTGTGCGCAAGCACAGGTCACTATCCACACCTGCCCTTCCCAGAGCCTGTGCAGCCCGCCACTGTCAGGGTCCCGGATACAGGGACAACTTCCCCAGGAGACGCACGGCGCGCCTCAGGCTGCTGCAACGTCACACCAGCTTCTGCCGCCGCAGGCTCACTCCGCACTCCGTACCCCTCCCTCCCCCCGGCCTCAGTGAGCCAGAGCCCCCAAATCAGCTGCTGCTCCTTTAACCCCATCCTGTATGAGCGAAGAACAGACGCCCTCAAGTGACCTAAAGGCAGAGGCGGGTCCAAATCCAAAGCTGAGCCCCGGGAGCTATGCGAACAAAGAGAAAGGGAAATTTCTCCCAGCAGCTTCAGGAGCAGCGGATTAAATCTCCACAATCAACTTGATATACCCTGCATCTGTGGAATACCTGAACAGACAACAAATCATCCCAAATTGAGGAGATAGACTTTGAGAGCAAGATTTATTACTTTTTCCCCTTTTCCTCTTTTTGTGAATGTGTATGTGTATGCTTCTATGTGAGATTTTGCCTGTATAGCTTTGCTTTCACCATTTCTCCTAGGGTTCTGTCCGTGCATTTTGGTTTTTTTCTTTTACTTTTTAACAAATTTTTTTCTTAATAATTATTTTTTATTTTAATAACTTTATTTTATCTACTTTATTTTATTTTCTTTTATCCACTTTCTTTCTTTCTTTCTTTCTTTCTACTTTTTCTCCCTTTCATTCTGAGCCATGTGGATGAAAGGCTCTTGGTGCTGCAGCCAGGAGTCAGGGCTGTGCCTCTGAGGTGGGAGAGCCAACTTCAGGACACTGGTCCACGAGAGACCTCCCAGCTCCACGTAATATCAGACGGCAAAAATCTCCCAGAGATCTCCATCTCAACACCAAGACCCAGCTTCACTCAACGACCAGCAAGCTACAGTGCTGGACACCCTATGCCAAACAACTAGCAACACAGGAACACAACCCCACCCATTAGCACAGAGGCTGCTAAAATCATAATAAGGCCACAGACACCCCAAAACACACCACCAGACGTGGACCTGCCCACCAGAAAGACAAGATCCAGCCTCATCCACCAGAACACAGGCACTAGTCCCCTCCATCAGGAAGCCTACATAACCCACTGAACCAACTGTAGCCACTGGGGACAGACACCAAAAACAACGGGAATGACGAATCTGGAGCCTGCAAAAAGGAGACCCCAAACACAGTAAATTATGCAAAATGAGAAAACAGAGAAACGTACAGCAGATGAAGGAGCAAGATAAAAACCCACCAGACCTAAAAAATGAAGAGGAAATAGGTGGTCTACCTAAAAAAGAATTCAGAATAATGATAATAATGATGATCCAAAACCTTGAAAATAGAATAGACAAAATGCAAGAAACATTTGATAAGGACCTAGAAGAACTAAAGAGGAAACAGGCAACGATGAACAACACAATAAATGAAATTAAAAATACTCTAGAAGGGATCAATAGCAAAATAACTGAGGCAGAAAAACGGATAAGTGACCTGGTAGATAAAATAGCAGAAATAACTACTGCAGAGAAGAATTAAAAAAAACAGAATGAAAAGAACTGAGGACAGTCTCAGAGACCTCCGGAACAACATTAAACGCACCAACATTCGAATTATAGGGGTACCAGAAGAAGAAGAGAAAAAGAAACGGACTGTGAAAATATTTGAAGAGATTATAGTTGAAAACTTCCCTAATATGGGAAAGGAAATAGTTAATCAAGTCCAGGAAGCACAGAGAGTCCCATACAGGATAAATCCAAGGAGAAATATGCCAAGACACATATTAATCAAACTGTCAAAAATTAAATACAAAGAAAACATATTAAAAGCAGCAAGGGAAAAATAACACACAAGGGAATCCCCATAAGGTTAACAGCTGATCTTTCAGCAGAAACTCTGCAAGCCAGAAGGGACTGGCAGGACATATTTAAAGTGATGAAGGAGCAAAACCTGCAACCAAGATTACTCTACCCAGCAAGGATCTCATTCAGATTTGATGGAGAAATTAAAACCTTTACAGACAAGCAAAAGCTGAGAGAGTTCAGCACCATCAAACCAGCTTTACAACAAATGCTAAAGGAACTTCTCTAGGCAAGAAACACAAGAGAAGGAAAAGACCTACAAAAACGAACCCAAAACAATTAAGAAAATGGGAATAGGAACATACATATCGATAATTACCTTAAATGTAAATGGACTAAATGCTCCCACCAAAAGACACAGATTGGCTGAATGCATACAAAGACAAGACCCTTGGCTTCCCAGGTGGCGCAGTGGTTGAGAGTCCACCTGTCGATGCAGGGGACACGGGTTCATGCCCCAGTCCGGGAAGATCCCACATGTCGCGGAGCAGCTAGGCCCGTGAGCCATGGCCGCTGAGCCTGCGGGTCCGGAGCCTGTGATCTGCAATGGGAGAGGCCACAACAGTGAGAGGCCCGCGTACCGCCAAAAAAAAAAAAAAAAAAAAGAGACCCATATATATGCTGTCTACAAGAGACCCACTTCAGACCTAGGGACACATACAGACTGAAAGTGAGGGGATGGAAAAAGATATTCCAAGCAAATGGAAACCAAAAGAAAGCTGGAGTAGCAATTCTCATATCAGACAAAATAGACTTTAAAATAAAGACTATTACAACAGACAAAGAAGGACACTACATAATGATCAAGGGGTGGATCCAAAAAGAAGATATAACAATTGTAAATATTTATGCACCCAACACAGGAGCACCTCAATATATAAGGCAAATACTAACAGCCATAAAAGGGGAAATCGACAGTAACACATTCATAGTAGGGGACTTTAACACCCCACTTTCACCAATGGACAGATCATCCAAAATGAAAATAAATAAGGAAACACAACCTTTAAATGATACATTAAACAAGATGGACTTAATTAATATTTATAGGACATTCCATCCAAAAACAACAGAATACATATTTTTCTCAAGTGCTCATGGAACATTCTCCAGGATAGATCAAATCTTGGGTCACAATTCAAGCCTTGGTAAATTTAAGAAAATTGAAATTGTATCAAGTATCTTTTCCGACCACAACACTATGAGACTAGATATCAATTACAGGAAAAGATCTGTAAAATATACAAACAGATGGAGGCTAAACAATACAGTACTTAATAACGAAGTGATCACTGAAGAAATCAAAGAGGAAATCAACAAATACCTAGAAACAAATGACAATGGAGACACGACGACCCAAAACCTATGGGATGCAGCAAAAGCAGTTCTAAGAGGGAAGTTTATGGCAATTCAATTCTACCTAAAGAAACAGGAAACATCTCGAATAAACAACCTAAACTTGCACTTAAAGCAACTGGAGAAAAAAGAACAAAAATCCCCAAAGTTAGCAGAAGGAAAGAAATCATAAAGATCAGATCAGAAATAAATGAAAAAGAAATGAAGGAAACGATAGCAAAGATCAATAAAACTAAAAGCTGGTTCTTTGAGAAGATAAACAAAATTGATAAACCATTAGCCAGACTCATCAATAAAAAAAGGGAGAAGACTCAAATCAATAGAATTAGAAATGAAAGAGGAGAAGTAACAACTGACACTGCAGAAATACAAAAGATCATGAGAGATTACTACAAGCAACTCTATGCCCATAAAATGGACAACCTGGAAGAAATGGACAATTTCTTAGAAATGCACAACCTGCCAAAACTGAATCAGGAAGAAATAGAAAATATGAACAAACCAATCACAAGCACTGAAATTGAAACTGTGATTAAAAGTCTTCCAACAAACAAAAGCCCAGGATCAGATGGCTTCACAGGCGAATTCTGTCAAACATTTAGAGTAGAGCTAACACCTATCCTTCTCAAACTCTTCCAAAATATAGCAGAGGGAGGAACACTCCCAAACTCATTCTACGAGGCCACCATTGCACCCAGATACCAAAACCAGACAAGGATGTCACAAAGAAAGAAAGCTACAGGGCAGTATCACTGATGAACATAGATGCAAAAATCCTCAACAAAATACTAGCAAACAGAACCCAACAGCACATTAAAAGGGTCATACACCATGATCAAGTGGGGTTTATTCCAGGAATGCAAGGATTCTTCAATATATGCAAATCAATCAACGTGATACACCATATTAACAAATTGAAGGATAAAAACCATATGATCATGTCAGTAGATGCAAAAAATCTTTTGGCAAAATTCAACACCCATTTATGATAAAATCTCTCCAGAAAGTGGGCATAGAGGGAACCTACCTCAACATAATAAAGGCCATATGCGACAAATCCACAGCAAACATCATTCTCAATGGTGAAAAACTGAAAGCATTTCCTCTAAGATCAGGAACAACACAAGGATGTCCACTCTCACCACTAGTACTGAACACAGTTTTCGATGTCCTAGCCACAGCAATCAGAGAAGAAAAAGAAATGAAATGTAAATTGGAAAAGAAGAAGTAAAACTGTCACTGTTTGCAAATGACATAGAGAATATACATTCTCTATACATAGAGAATCCTAAAGATGCCACCAGAAAACTACTAGAGCTAATCAACGAATTTGATAAAGTTGCAGGATACAAAATTAATGCACAGAAATCTCTTGCATTCCTATACACTAACAACGAAAGATCAGAAAGAAAAATTAAGGAAAGAATCCCTTTCACCATTGCAACAAAAAAAATAAAATACCTAGGAATAAATCCACCTAAGGAGGGGAAAGACCTGTACTCAGAAAACTATAAGACATTGATGAAGGAATTCAAAGATGACACAAACAGATGGAGAGATATACCATGTTCTCAGATTGGAAGAATCAATATTGTGAAAATGACTATACTACCCAAAGCAATCTACAGATTCAGTGCAATCCCTATCAAATTACTAATGGCATTTTTGCAGAACTAGAACAAAAAATCTTAAAATTTGTATGGAGACACGAAAGACACTGAATAGGCAAAGCAGTTTCGAGAAAGAAAAACGGAGCTGGAGGAATCAGGCTCACAGACTTCAGACTATACTACAAAGCTACAGTAATCAAGACAGCATGGTACTGGCAGAAATAGAAATATAGATCAATGCAACAGGATAGAAAGCCCAGAGACAAACGCATGCACCTACGGTCACCTTATTTTTGATAAGGAGACAAGAGTATACAATGCAGAAAAGACAGCCTCTTCAGTAAGTGGTGCTGGGAAAATTAGACAGCTACATGTAAAAGAATGAAATCAGAACACTCCCTAACACCATACACAAAAATAAACTCAAAATGGATTAGAGACCTAAATGTAAGACTGGACACTAGAAAACTCTTAGAGGAAAACATAGGAGGAACACTCTTTGACGAAAATCACAGCAAGATCTTTTTTGATCCACCTACTAGAGTAATGGAAATGAAAACAAAAATAAACAAATGGGACCTAATGAAACTTAAAAGCTTTTGCAAAGCAAAGGAAACTACAAACAGGATGAAAAGACAACCCTCAGAATGGGTGAAAATATTTGCAAATGAATCAACAGACAAAGGATTAGTCTCCAAAATATATAAACAGCTCATGCAGCTCAGTATTAAAAAAACAAACAACCCAATCAGAAAATGGGCAGAAGACCTAAATAGACATTTCTCCAAAGAAGATATTCAGATGGCCAAGAAGCACATGAAAAGCTGCCCAACATCACTAATTATTAGAGAAATCAAATCAAAACTACAATGAGGTATCGCCTCACACCAGTTAGAATGGGCATCATCAGAAAATCTACAAACAACAAATGCTGCAGAGGGTGTGGAGAAAAGGGAACCCTCTTGCACTGTTGGTGGGCATGTGAATTGATACAGCCACTATGGAGACCAGTATGGAGGTTCCTTAAAAAACTAAAAAGAGAATTACCATATGACCTGGCAATCCCACTACTGGGCATATACCCTGAGAAAACTATAATTCAAAAAGAGTCATGTACCACAATGTTCATTGCAGCACTATTTACAATAGCCAGGTCACGGAAGCAACCTAAATGCCCCTTGACAGACAAATGGATAAAGAAGATGTGGTACATATATACAATAGAATATTACTCAGCCCTACAAAGGAACGAAATTGGGTCATTTGTAGAGACATGGTTGGACCTAGAGACTGTCATACAGAGTGAAGTAAGTCAGAGAGAGAAAACAAATATCATGTATTAACGCATATATGTGGAGCCTAGAAAAATGGTACAGATGAACCAGTTTGCAGGGCAGAAATAGAGGCACAGATGTAGAGAACAAACATATGGACACCAAGGGGGAAAGTGGCGGGGGGCATGGTGGTGGTGGGGTGAATTGGGAGATTGGGATTGACATATATACACTAATATGTATAAAATAGATAATAAGAACCTGCTGTATAAAAAATAAAATTTTAAAATTAAAAAAAAGAACATACATACAGAAACGTGCACACATCCTAAGTGTGCGACTTAGTGAACTTTCACAGGCTGAACACATATAGCATCAAGTACCCAACCACTGCCAGCATCCATCCTGTGCTCCTTCCACTATCCTGACTTCTAACATCATAGATTAGTTTGCCTACTTTTAAAATATTTAATAGAAATGGAATGGTGTCGTGTATATTCTTTCATGTCTGGCTTCTTTCATTCAATATTATGTTTGTGAAATTCAACCTTATTTTTGCAGGTGGTTGTAGGTTCTTCATTCTCATTGCTGGGTGACACTGTGTGACTATACTACAATTTATTTATTCTACTTCCGCTGGGCATTTGGGTAGTTTCCACTTTGGGGTTATTATGAATAATGCTGCTAAGAAGAACTTACTACTAGTCTTTGGTGGTCATGTGTACAACCGTCCTAGGAGTAGAAGTGCTGGGTCAAATATATTTATTTTGAATTTCTAAATTTACTACAAAGAGCTTAGACATCTGATCTGTTTCCACTCGTAGTGCCAAAGCAGAAAACGTAATATGGCAGAGCTAAATACAGCACTTCTCAAAGTGCATCCAAACACATCTTGTTTCTGAATCACCTGGGAGCTTGAGCAGGTGATTCTCGGCTCATTTATGTGGGAGAACTGTGTGTAGCGGCAACAGGAGGCTTTAGAAGTCAGACAAACTGAAATTTAAATCCCAGCTTTATGAGTTAGTGTTTGATCTTTGGGGAATTACTTAATGCTTGGTTTTCTTATTTATAAGGTGGGGAATAGTCATTCTTATTTTACAGGTCTGCAGCCTGGTTGACCAAGATAACCCAGAGAAAGCAGCCAGCACAGCGCCTAACACAGTATGCATCGTAACTAGTCGTACCATTCCCTCATTTGCCGACGGAGGAAAATAAGTGAGTGAGACCTCTAGCCCCGAAGTCACTATAGAACAATGACCTCGTAACTAAACCATCTGGAGGTATAACAGAATTTAGTATTATGTGACTGGGCCTACAATCTCAGACCCACTAGAGATGAAGCACAGAAGCCCATGAGTACCAGGAGCAAGCTTCTGACAACATTTGGTTGCCAGGGGGCCATACACACCATTCACCATGCTCCTATTAACCTATTATCATTGTTGTTGCTCTTTTTCTTAAATGCCAGTTTCAATAGCCCTCAGCATCCTTTTACACTGACATCAGGTTCAGTGTACATGACTTACTGAGTAGAAAACAAAAATCGCCAAGTCAAAAACTTTGTCAGGAAGGAGGAGATGATATGAAAATGAATCCACAGGCCAGCCCCGTACATTATTACACAGGTGCGCACTACCAGGGTTTGCTGCTTTCTTTTCTAATCACTGTATTTTCAAGTGTGTCTTCAAGACTGCTGAGTGCTAAACTGTCTCTTTATCCCCGAGCACGGTCAGCTTCCCCAGCCTCCCACACAACCTGGTTCATGCTGGGATAAAGAGGAAGGCAGGAATGTTAAAACAATAATGCTATGGTCTGAGGCCAGCACCACGTAATCAGATCCTAGCAAGGCAGAGGCTGTTACCTGGGAAATTACTGGAAGAAAATAGGCCTATTTTGCAATGACTTAGTTTTTTCTACCCTCCTTGCTTTCTCCTTTTCATCGTGCCTCCAGTGATCAGATGGAATAAACCTTTCTACATTTATTTCACTAAGGAGCACTGAGAAGCTTTGTATGGGCACCAGCAAAAGATGCAGGAGTTGCAGGACTATGGCCTGACCCACTGTTGGTCTTGAATCCCAAATATGATTCTTAGATGGGCAGCATCAGTTAAAAAAGGCCCCTGGAGTTCAACGCCATACTGCTATACCGCAAAGAGAACCCAGTATTTTGTTTTTACATCTTTATTGGAGTATAACTGCTTTACAATGTTGTGTTAGTTTCTGCTGTACAACAAAGTGAATCAGCTATACGTATACATATATCCCCATACCCCTCCCTCTTGAGCCTCCCTCCCACTCTCCCTATCCCACCCCTCTACGTGGTCACAAAGCATCAAGCTGCTCTCTCTGTGCTATGAGGCTGTTTCCCACTAGCTATCTATTTTACACTTGGTACTGTACATATGTCCGTGCCACTCTCTCACTTCGTCCCAGCTTAACCTTCCCCCTCCCCTTATCCTCAGATCTATTCTCTACGTCTGCGTCTTTATTCCTGCCCTGCCCCTAGGTTCTTCAGAACCACTTTCTTTAGATTCCATATATATGTGTTAGCATACGGTATTTTTCTCTTTCTGACTTACTTCACTCTGTATGACAGACTGTAGGTCCATTCCACCTCACTACAAATAACCCAGTTTCGTTTCTTTTTATGGCTAATATTCCATTGTACATACGTGCCACATCTTCTTTATCCATTCATCTGTCGATGGACACTTAGGTTGCTTCCACGTCCTGGCTATTGTAATTAGAGCTGCAATGAACATTGTGGTACATGTCTCCTTTGGAATTACGGTGTTCTCAGGGTATATGCCCAGTAGTGGGATTGCTGGATCATGTGGTAATTCTATTGTTAGTTTTTTTGTTGTTGTTGTTGTTTTTGCGGTACGCGGGCCTCTCACTGCTGTGGCCTCTCCCGTTGTGGAGCAAGGCTCTGGACACACAGGCTCAGCGGCCATGGCTCAGGGGCCTAGCCGCTCTTCGGCATGTGGTATCTTCCTGGACCAGGGCACGAACCCATGTTCCCTGCATCGGCAGGCGGACTCTCAACCACTACACCACCAGGGAAGCCCTACTGTTAGTTTTTAAAGGAACCTCCATACTGTTCTCCAGAGCGGCTGTATCAATTTGCATTCCCACCAACAGTGCAGGAGGGTTCCCTTTTCTCCACACCCTCTCCAGCACTGTTTCTAGATATTTTGATGATGGTCATTCTGACTGGTGTGAGGTGATACGTCACTGTAGTTTTGATTTGCATTTCTCTAATGATTAGTGATGCTGAGCACCTTTTCATGTGGAAAACCCAGTATTTTGAACTTCAGTATTATTAAGTAGATAAATTGGGAGGCTATTGTTCACATTAAAAAGAGATTCAACACAGAAGCATATGAAGAATAAAGTGGAAGACAGCAAAAGTGGTTTGTACGACATTAATATAAAGTTCCAAAGTATTTTGTGAACATTTGTTATGCATATTTTGCTAGTGTGTCTTGCCATAAGATCATTCAACCTGTTTTTACTCTAAATGGATAAAACAAAGGGAGGTGAGGAGTGGGGTAGCCCTGAGTTTTGATACGAGCCTCAGGTCAAACAGAGCACACTGTGTTGAAGAACGTTCCGCGGCTATGGAAGCTAGAATCACGGTCTTGGAACTGGAAAAGTCTTGAAGCTGGAACCATAGTGGGTCACATAATTGAGGTCCAGAGAGGAGAAGTGATTTGCTGAAGCTCACACGATAATTAATTCAATGGCAAAACTGATGTTGGAATGAGATTGTGGGTTCCAGCAAGCAGAGTCTAAGCTGCAGCCTACTTGTCTTCCCAGCATCCAGCCCTTTCACTGTAGGTCAGTCCGGTTCCCCCTGGGGCTACAGATCTGGATCTGCCTTGATTTGGGGGTTGGTATGGAGCCCCAGAGGCCATAAAGGAACAGATCCATCTCTGCTCATCAATACCACATCTCTCATGAGGAATCACTCAGCCTTTCCACCTTCCCCTACTGCCTCTACCCCAGCCTGGAGGCCAGTGGAAATACCTTGGGGTTGGACCCGACTTCCTAGGTTGTCCCGTAATTAAACTTCTGCACCTATCAGAACCAAGTCACTATGACTTTGCCTCCACCTTCACAGAGAAAACAGAGGCTATCAGATAAGGGAGGCTTTCGACTTTCTATACCCTTCCCCTTATAACCCAAAACATCCTTACCAGCTTCTTTGCCAAGACAGTGGGAGAGGTATCTCTTTACCAACGTGAAGCCAATTCTTCGTCTTGTGCACTGGATCCCAACATCTCCAGTCTAAGGGTCATTCCCTTCGTCAATTTTCCCCATCATTTTCACATTCTCCCACTGGCTCTGTCCCATTCATATTTAACTGCAAGTAGGTACCATCTTAAAAGAATGAGCCAACCAGAAGCTTTGACATCCTGGATGATGGAAGGAAAGAAGGCTAGAGGGAAGTATGGTTGTAAAAAAAGAAGAGGAGAGAAAGGCTAGCTTCTTTCAATCTTAAACCCTTATTTATCCACCTTTGGGTCCTATACACTCTAGATGCTTCTCCTCTCATTCAAGCTTCTACTTCCCCACCTCCGAAATGCTCTTCAACCTATCTGGTCTCTGCTTTCACCATTTCACTGAAACATCATGATTGACCTCTTCTTCCTAAATCCAAAGGAAACTTTCCCTTATTATCTCATGTGATCT
Organism: Phocoena phocoena; assembly: GCF_963924675.1. Taxonomy (NCBI): domain Eukaryota; kingdom Metazoa; phylum Chordata; class Mammalia; order Artiodactyla; family Phocoenidae; genus Phocoena; species Phocoena phocoena. Next base: position 20,820,938 of record NC_089240.1, read on the forward strand.
CCCTGCTGCACTGGGTTCTATTGGACATTCCCTGCACAGAACTTACCCTTCCCTTGGTACCCCTGATCTCCCAGATATTTGAGATGTCTGTCCTCTTTTCATGACCCTTCCTCTATTGGCTCTTTAAATGGTGTTCGTCAGGGTTACATCCTGGAAAGATTCTGGGATAAAGTAGATTGATTTAACCAGATTTCATGTAGAGACAGACAGATATAAGGAGCCTTCTAATAGCTTTAATTACAGCCCTTCGATTTTACTCCTTCTAAGAACCTGATAGGATGGCTCAGGGTCAGTTATTTTCTAGAACTGCCCCCATAGTAGGATTACCCTGAGGCACTCTTGCTAGTTAACCATTTCCATCCACTTCTTCCATCAGTCCAGAAACTGACCAATTTCGCTCCCATCGATTTCACTACCTCGATTCCAATTCCATCTCCTCCATGCTGATGTCTCCCAGATCAACATCTCCAGCTCAGAATTCTCTTCTGAGTTTCAAAACCAAACATTAACTAGACACCTTCAAACGGAAGTCCCCATGGTATCCCCAACATTAACTCTCACAAACTGCTATTCCCGGATGCTCCCACCTCAGGGGTGGCACCCACCCACTGCAGCCAGAAAACTGACTCTCCCTGTTACTGTCTGCCCTCAGGCTCAGTTACAAATCCTGGTGCATTTACCTCCTTTAAAGTCTCCCACATCCATCCAGTACTCTCCTTCTCCACTACCCCACCCCTAACTTCAAACTTATTAATTCTCATGTAGACTACTAAAAAAAAAGAACAGGAGAGCAGAGAAAGTGAGTGTAAAATATGAAGTAAAGGAAGGTGATTTATTTTTTTAGTTCTGAGTAAATACATACACGTGTGTGCTATCACTGTGGCTTCTCAGAGCTGGGCAGGTGTCTGAGCTCCCTCTAAAGCCACATGTGGTTAGTGAGCACTTGAAATTGGCTACTCTGAACTGAGATGTGTTGTAAGTGTAATAGACACACCAGATTTCAGACTTGGTATGAAGAATATAAAATACCTCATTAATCATGTTTATATTGATTACATGTGTAATGATAATATTTGAGATACATCAGATTAAATGTATTACTGAAAATAATTTCACCTTTTAGAAAAATGTTTTAAATTGTGGCTACTAGAAAAATTTAAATTACATTGTATTTCCACTGGACAGCGTTACTATAGCAGCTGGAGTGTGCCACTCACAGCTGAGGGCTTAAGATCCCCTCAGAAATAGACTGATCCTTTCCATATCCAAAAATGTTTGGGGATCAGCAAGCTGCATCTTTTCTTCAAATGCAGGGACTTGTCTTAACTTGGGGATCAGGATAATGCGGTACTCCCTGCTGTGATGTGCTTTTTTTTTTGGCTGTGCCAGGTCTTAGTTGTGGGATCTTTCAGTTGCAGCATGCGGACTCCTAGTTGCAGCATGCATGATCAATGTGGGATCTAGTTCCCCGACCAGGGATCAAACCCGGTCCCCCTGCATTGGGAGCACGGAGTCTTACCCAGTGGACCACCAGGGAAGTCCCCCTGCTTTGAGGTACTTCTGCTCAATGGATAAAATATAGTTTAAATGCTGTAGAAAGCCCAATATATTAAAGCCAAACTTATAAAAAAAAAAAGCTCTCTTAAGGGATTTCAGCATCCTGGCATGCTTCCACCTACCAAACCACTGCCTCCTGTTACATGAAAACGATATTCAAGGGCAGGGGCTCTGGATTATTTCTTTTATTTCTCTCCACAGCACCTGGTGCCTTGCTGTGTGTGGAAGTTTCTAAGCAGCTGGCTAACTGTGGATCGTTGGTGAGGGGCTGAGGTTTCTCTCAGTTCCCTTCTAAAGCCTTGCGTCACTGAATACTTTAAATCCCCCTCACTGCCTGAATGAGGACACACCCTTTCCATTTCTGTATGCTCAAATGCCAAAATAAAACAAAGAACAGACCTGTCTTCTTATATTTGATTTATATTAATACCCTCCATAAGGAGTTCAACATTAAGCAAATTGGAGTAGGAGGGTTGGAGCGATAGTGAAAGAATAAACTTAAAAGAATGGGAGAAACGCATTCATTGATCCCATGTTCAATATGCCCGACTATTACCAATCTGCAAGAAATGGATGTTGCATTTGGAACAAGACCAGCAGGAAGATGTCTAATAATAACCTTGGGCAGAATTCCAGTCGACCACAGTAAATGCCCAAGGAAGCTCATGGTTGTTTATTTTCACTGACGTAGCACAGTAAGTATCTCGCTTTTAAAATGCTATCTGAGTAGCTAAATAGATGGCGAGGCTAGTAAAGGAAGCCAAGGATGTCTCTGGAAATCTGGTCATCTTTTTGAGCACTAGCGGGTGAGTGCCCTACCGCCCAACGAACGTAATGCACCTTCTGCAAGACAGCAGTCTCTTGGCACTGCTCCACTTTGAAGTCAAGTCCAAAATGAACTCCTGCTAACGTAGCATATCGAACCAGCCCTTTTTCATTTCCAAGGCTCTATCATAAAACCTAGGCAATTTTCTATTTCTTTTCTAATTTCTTTATCAGTGTTATTTAATTCTATTTACTCTTTCTTATATTTTCTTCCAACAAAAAAAAAAAAGGCAGGTGGAGGGCTTCTCTGGTGGTGCAGTGGTTGAGAGTCCGCCTGCCGATGCAGGGGACACGGGTTCGTGCCCCGGTCCGGGAAGATCCCACATGCCGCGGAGCGGCTGGGCCCGTGAGCCATGGCTCTGAGCCTGCGCGTCCGGAGCGTGTGCTCCGCAACGGGAGAGGCCACCACAGTGAGAGGCCCGCGTACCGCAAAAAAAAAAAAAAAAGGCAGGTGGAAAACCTACAGGTATACCTTCCAGAAAAGTTCCCCCTTGAACATGATTCCATTGTATCCTCAATATCCTTATCAATTTGCTACTTACAAGGGTCTAAAGTATAGATTGCTTTAAAGTCCTGTGTATTTAGATATGCCAGCTTCCCACTCCCTTTCCTTAAAGGGCTATGCCAGGCTCTGTATTAGACACCGGGGATACGGTGAGGACAAGACAGGTTTCTACTCAACATCGCGCTGGCAAACGTGGACTCGCTGTCAAGGAGTTCACCACTCTCTCCTTTCGGCCCCCACTGCACCTGGTATCACAACCCTTTGCAGGCTGTGTCCTCAACCTGTATGAAAGCAATCTGTTTGTGTGCCAGTCTCTTCTAGAATCTCTGGATCACAAAGTACCACAGGGCTCAGAGCTCAGCACATAGTAGGTACTCGATCACTGTGGGCAGAGCTAACCCGGATCACAATAAACAGCCTTCACTGTAAATAATATATAGACAAATGCATGTAGACAGGGACACTTGTACACACCTTCTCAAGTGCCAGGCTAAATCAAGAGCATGGTTCATTAAAAAGGGCATTTTACACGATTGCTAAGATTTAAATAAAATTCGTATTTACAGAGGGTGACATTCAGTGACATAAAGTCACGTTCTGGGACTTGCAGTAAAGCTTTATGTCCCTTTATTTACCCAGAAATGTCCTTTTCCATATCTCTAGGTAAAGTTAGAGTGAGTTTGGGGAACCAGTGTGTGCCTCGGCTAATACAATCACAACCACTCTGGTAAATGCTACTCTTTTTTTAACATAATGTTTTGTTATTGAGTCCTGTTTCCTCTAAACTTTATGAATCCAAGTTTGGTTACACGCGGGGGAAGGAGCCTGTCCTCTGGAGGGGAATCTCTCAAGCCTTCCACGCACTTTCCAAACTTAGTTAGGCAACAGAGCAGCCACGCTCTGAGGGCCCCACGACTGACTTGGGGCAATATGTTTGGGTACTGGGAGAAACAGAATTTATGTAATTTGAAATGTGAAGATATTAGCAAAGCTAAAGATCAACAGAAACTACTAAAAAACATAAAAAGAAATCCTAATTTAATATTTTCACTTGCCACTCTCTTCATCAACAAACTGTTACCAGGTAGTTAATATGTGCCTTTGTTATTAAGTGTAAATCTAAATTTAGAATAAAACCCCACAATGACCCAATTTTGCTGATAAGAGAAAAGGTGCTTCAAAAAACTTAGTAGTGGTTTATAAAGTGGTTGCAGCCCCTATTTAAACAGAGCCAATTTTCAATAGACCACAATAATGATGGACAACATGGGAAACTTTTATAAAAGGTAGATCAAAGCAATCACTTTAACAGTTCAAATTCTGTACATCCTTCACACACTCACACACACACACACACGCGCACACATTTCAAGCCAGAACTGCCAAAAAGATGGAAAAAGAATGTATCTCACTTAAAGGTGTGTTGCAGGAGAAAGGTCTTCCACTTTGCAGGTATAGAGCTCTGTGTTCAAATCCCAGCTCTACAGCCCTTCAAAGCAATGTGGCTTTGGAGAAGTCGCTTACCCTCTCTGAACCTCAGTTTCCTCATTTCTAAACTGGCAGGGAGGTGGAGGTGTAACACTGCCAGCTTTGTATGGTTCCTGGGAGTTAACCTCCAGGATGAGCTGTCACAAGTGAAAGTAGAAAGTACTTGAAGTTTCTTCCTTCCCTTGATTTCCTCTGCCCACCCTCTCAGGCAGAAGCAACCAAGGAGCAGAATAGCTAGAAGGCAAAAAGGGAAGGAAAAGAAGTAGGCACCGGAGACTGAAATGATACACAAACAGGAACCAGATGCCACCCTCTCCCCTGCCCTTGACCTGTCAGGAAGTTGTGTGATGCAAATCTGAACACTGAGTTTAACTTTAAAAAATATATTCTGGGTGATGGACTTCCCTGGTGGCACAGTGGTTAAGAATCTACCTGCTAATGCAGGGGACACAGGTTCGAGCCCTGGTCTGGGAAGATCCCACATGCTGCAGAGCAACTAAGTCTGTGTGCCACAACTACTGAGCCTGCACTCTAGAGCCAGCGAGCCACAACTACTGAGCCTGCGTGCCACAACTAATGAATCCTGCATGCCTAGAGCCCGTGTTCTTCAACAAGAGAAGCACCCGCTTGCCGCAACTAGAGAAAGCCCGTGCGCAGAAACAAAGACCCAATGCAGCCAAAAATAAATAAATAAATTTATTTAAAAATATATATATATATTCTGGGTGATCTCATAACAAGCTTTTAATGGTCAATTTGTTGTTGCTGTTGTTGTTTTGCAGTGCTTAACCAAGAGTTGTTTAGTGGGGCTTCCCTGGTGGCGCAGTGGTTGAGAGTCCGCCTGCCGATGCAGGGGACACGGGTTCGTGCCCCGGTCCGGGAAGATCCCACGTGCCGCAGAGCGGCTGGGCCCGTGAGCCATGGCCGCTGAGCCTGCGCGTCCGGAGCCTATGCTCCGCAACAGCAGAGGCCACAACAGTGAGAGGCCCGCAAGAGTTGTTTAGTGGCTTAAAGGAACCCCTTGGTAACAAACTTATGGGGATGGTTTGTATCCCATCAGAAACAGGTACTACATTGTGTATGTTGTTCAGCAAGCGGCTTAAGCGCTGGGGAGCAGTTAATATCAAACTTCCCTAAGAAAATATATCTTTAAAAATAGAAACACAGTGAACAAAAGCCCTAGGTGCTCTAATGTAACTTTCTTGGTTTTCATGTTTTACAAAATTGTCCTAAGTCTCCCTTTGAACCCTTATTAACCCTTATGAAGAAATAACAGTTACATGATGGACTGGCCTTGAAATCTGTGAGCCCTCATTTTGGGAGTTCACAGAAAATGCTACATCACAAAATCCTTCTTTAAAAAAACCTCTTCCCAGGGTCAAACTCCACAGCCAATCAAAATATTGCACCTTTTAACTCGAGGGAAATCGCTAGAGAGAGAGTAGCTCTAAGTAGTATGTCGCTTGGATTTGAGGGTCCAAAGAGAGGTCTCCCCAAGTTCCCGAAGACTTCAGGCCACGGAAAATCCACCACCTATTTGGTGTTTTTGATTCCTTGAGGATACACATTGAGGTGTTTGAGAACCACCTTCCACATTTACTTAAGGAATCATGACCAGTGGTGGAGAAGCTGATGAAATTTGGGATACCAGTAACTGAGATGCAAGGAAGCTCTGAGTGCCCGTTTCCACACTTTCATTATGAAAGGCATGCAGCCCCTTTCCAAGTAAATGTAGCTGCTCCAGGTTCCCACTACCTGAAGAGAAACCCTCACAGCACGCTCCGGAAATGTTTACAATTCATTTAAGATGCACACTATTTCTAAACACATCCCCGAGGAACCCTTTTACTTATTTATTTTGAAATTTTCAAACGAATGGGGAAGTTTGGCTTCCATGTCGTTTTCATTTTTCAAAAACTGACATTAGGCACCAAGATTAGTTGAGGACAGAATCATTCCTTACCTAAAATTTAGAACTTAACAACGGACTCGTCTCAAGCTTTGTGAAGAGAATGCCATTTTTAAATTGTACCACAGGATCTGTATCTTTAGATGAGAATACACCTAAAAGATAAAAGCCCATCCCCTCCTCCCAAGGCACAAAAACACAGCATAGCCCAAGCAGCCCGTTTCCTACCCAGCCAATACAATAATGCTTTGTAAGCTGAGAGCAGCGCTCGGTTACAGAAGCTAAGTATAAACAGCTGAGAAGGATTAGGCGGTAGCTCTATTCTCATTTACATGAAAATCCTCTAAGCATCGCTTTCCTCGGTGGCTGCGGGCGCATAAAAGAGTTCCTCGCTGAAACTCTTTTGTGCCATAGCCACGCATACATTTGCATCCTTTGTCTTTACTTACCAGTCGAGGCTGTGGGCATGTGTGCTCGATTTCCTCCATGGTTTCTGAGGGAGGCTCATTGGAAAGGGATTTTGGGATACCTGTTTCTGACTCAGCATCAGTGGTAAGTACTGGCATGGCCAGTGAATGCTGCCTCCAGTTCTACACCCTCTGAGAGTCTCCTCCTAGGCAGAGAATGTTTTCTTTGTCACGTATTTTTCTCTTCCTCACCCATCCCCCTTCTTCGTCCCTTCTTTCTGTCTTCCCAGGGGGAAGTAAAGAGGTTATCCTCCACCCCCACCACTTTCCTTCTCCAAGAACCCAAGAGGCAAGGCCTCAGTTTATCACTATAACAACCAGACAGCACAGGAGCTGCGGGTGCGGGATACAGTACCTCATTTGCATGGAGCGCGCTGGTTGGCTACTGTCGTAATAGTACCACTCCGCCGGAGAGCGGCCGGGCCCCATTGGCTGGCGGGCCGTGCCCTGGGGGCCCGAACTTGCTGCTTTTGTTTCTCCTGTTTAATTCAGTTGCAAAGGTCCATTCTGGGCTAGGGACCCCGGCTGCACTACCCAGATAAGAAAAAACCGCGTCCTGACATGCCCAGGACGCCTCGAGACAGAACATAGCAGACCTCCACTAAAAAAGACCAAGTCCCTGACATGTTTGCTGTGCTGTAGTCAGAATTTTGCCAAATAGGAGTCACGCTGAAGACAAAACCACTTTTGAGCCCAAACTCCCTGTGCCCACAATTGCCACCTGGCCTCGGAGGGCCTCTCACGGCATTCATTGAGAGCACCTGAGTGTTCACCCCCTTGACTGCAACAAGAGCAATGGCAGATCCTCTGAGGCCTGGTGTAGCCCTGGCGCTTACCCCTGGGGCTGCCCTGAGAGGAACTTCGAAGGAGGTAGATTGTCTTCGAAAACCTGCCTCCCACCTCTGACTGCCCTCTCCAATTACTTCCTCCCTCGGCCATTCCTCCTCCTCCCCAGCTATTCTGAGTTTCCTCAGTGAGGTCTTGCTGTTGTCTGCGCTTCCATACACTGTTCCTTATGCTGGTCTATTATTCCTGTGCTCCCATTTCCTAAGCACCCTGCTCTCAGCCAAATGCTCATGGCAATCACAGAAACATCACAGATGGGGTATTAAAGATGATGTGCCTTAATGTCTAAATCGTCCAGGAATAACCACCATTTATAAGAGGGCGTTCTGGAGACACACACCCAAAGAAAAGAACTCACAAAGGTATTCGTTCTAGTGAAATATCACACTTTAAATAACATTAATAAAAATCACGGCTTGGGAATTCCCTGGCAGTCCATAGTTAGGACTCCACGCTCTCACTACTGAGGGTCCGGGTTCCATCCCTGGTTGGGGAACTAAAATCCCACAAGCCACGTGTCTTGGCCAAAAAAAAAAATCATGGTAATTGCTAGCATTTATTAAGCACAGGCACAGTGCTAGGTACTTTACCTAGATATTGTTTAATCTTCATAACAACCCAAAGAGGTCAATCTTATCATTATCCCCATTTACAGGTGAGAAAAATTGAAATTTACAGTAATTGCTCAGGGCCTCAAACTCATAAGCAGTGGAGCTGGGATTGGAAGGATGCGGGCTTGGCGGGGCAGGGGGGATGCAGCAGGTGTAGTGACAGAAAAAACATCTAGGTAGAAATCCTCTTAAGACAAGTCCCTGGGCTTCTAAGTCTTTCATTTTAATCTATAGCAGTGGTTTTCATCCAAGTATGCTCCAGGACCAGCCACACCAACATCAGCGTCACCCGAGAACTTGTTGGAAATGTAAATTATTCATCCCTCAAGACCTGGCTCAGTAGGTCTGGGATAGGGCCGGAATTTGCATTTCTTTTTTTAAAAAATAAATTTACTTATTTTATTTATTTTTGGCTGTACATGATCCGTTGGAAAGCACCTCACCCCCTAACCCTCACTGTGTTCTGGGCCACCGAGCTTGGTTCCTAATTGGTCCTCTAATTCCCTCTCTAGAATGGGATGCTCACCTGTTCCTATTTAGCAGCGTCCTGATGGCTAGTGGGGTCCTTGCAAACCCCTCTTGCCCAAGAGCCTAGACTGTGCCCTTATCCCCCACCTCCAGCCTTTGCTGTGTCAAAGTGGGCAGATGCCCCCTTCTCCCCCCACACCCCATCTCATTGAAACAAGATGCTGTCTCTGCCTGAGCATCTTCATTGTGTCACCTAAATCAGACCTTTAACCATCAGTGACATTATGTGCTAAATCCAAGTCGTACCTGACACATAATCAGCCCAAGTCCTTAAACCTCAAAATTTAGACCTCTAACTGCCTTGAGGGTCAGCTCTATTAGTAACTCCATTCCCACTAATCCTACCCCAGCCTTGTCTTGGCTTCTCATCCCCCTCTCCCCACAGCCGAGTGGTTGACCCTCACAGTCCTAATGGGGAGAAATAAGCTCTTTAAGGCACCACTCTGAGAGGGGTCCTTACCAGATTCACCCACTCTGGGGATCAGAGTCTTGGCTGCTATTGCAACCTGATTCAGGAAATTCTTAATAATACCTGAATGGGTTATTTAAACTTGGGGGCTTTGTAATGCTATTAAGATGATTAAGGGGCTTCCCTGGTGGCGCAGTGGTTGAGAGTCCGCCTGCCAATGCAGGGGACATGGGTTCGTGCCCCGGTCCGGAAAGATCCCCCATGCCGCGGAGCGGCTGGGCCCATGAGCCATGGCCGCTAAGCCTGCGCGACCAGAGCCTGTGCTCCGCAATGGGAGAGGCCACAACAGTGAGAGGCCCGCATACAGTTAAAAAAAAAAAAAAAAAAGATGATTAAGAATGACCAGTTAGTTACACAATATGGAATTAAGTATTCCATAACCCTCTAGGGGTTATATGGGGGGGTGACTATAAAGGGATAGGAGAAGAGGGGTTACTGAGGTGATGGAATTGTTCTGTATCCTGATTATGGTAATGGTTACACAAATCTAAACACAATGTTAACATTGTTATAAAAAAAAAACCTCCGTGGAGGACATTTGTCAGTACATGCTACAGCCTTTAGAGTTCATACCCTTTGACCCAGGGCTTTCCCTTGGGAATTTATTCCCAAAGAAACAACCAGAAGCTCACAAATAATTACATACAAAGATGCTAATGCAGACTTATTTACAAGAAGCAAAAAAAAAAAGATACAATTTACAGCAATAGGAGAAGTGGTTAAAATAAAAATTAAATACATCCATATAGTATTATACATGCATTAGGAGTGATGTTTTTGAAGAAAATGTAATGCTAGGGGAACATATTAACATTGTGTCAGGTGAGAAAAGCAGGCCACAGAATACGATTCTGAAAAATAATCCTGATTATGGATTATTTTGAAAATAGAAAGAGCACTGGAGGGAAATACATCAAGATGTTAAGTAACATCTTTAAACGGTGGGATTATGGGGGATTTTGATTTTTTTTATATTTTCAGGTCTGTAACAAGTATTTTAAAATAAGCATCTATTACCCCGATAGGTGGGGAGGAAATGAACATTACCCTTTCTCCCCAAAGGAATCAAGGGCTGGATACGGGGTGGGGATGAGGCAGGCAGAGGTTAGCATGTGAGAGAATAGAAAGGTGCAGGGGCTCAGTGGAGGAAAAAGAAAGCTGAAACTGGGGGAGTCCTATCTCCAGTTAGCAGAAGCAGAGGGAACGTGTTGGAGGCAGGCTGCTCAGAAAATCCCCAGGGAACTTTTGGGGACAGGGCTCTTGAGTCTTGTAACCTCTACAAGTAGGGCACGGCTTCATGAGAACTTGTTAGATCAGCGCTGCCCCTCACAAGCACCACCATCTTTCTTTCTACCGTTTATCAAGTATCTTCCGCTCTGAGTACTATGCTAGGTACTTACCGTGTGCTACCTGTAACCCCCTCAACAGCTGATCAGATGAGGAAACCGAGTCATAGGGACCTTTGCTTCAGCTTGGAAGAGACCTACAAGTGATATCATTCTTCCCCCAAGCGGTCTTCACTTCAACATCAAATTATTGGGAATACTCTTCCCAAATATCTGCAGGGAAGAACTAAAATAATAGAGCAGGAACTGAGCTTTCCCTGATCCCCTCAGGCCTTACCATTGTCATCAACACCTGCCCGCTGGCTGCCAACGGCCAGCACCTGCATCTCTGCCTGAGGGCTTTCTCAGGCCACCGAAAGCCCTGCCCCCTCTCTCCAACAGAACCGTTGAGACAGAGCTGACGGGCCAGAAAAGGTACAGCCCACACCAAGAGCTCTCAAGCAATGACTGAGAGGAGTGAATGTACAAATACCACACTGCCCTCAGTCCTCAAGTGGGATCATTGAATCTACGCTGTTCAACACTGACTCCCAGAGTTCCCCAGTGGGATTAAGTTCAATTTCCCATGATGGTAGCTGGCTTGACAGAGCGCCCCGAATTGTATTGGCTGCCTTCTTTTCTTTGTCTCGCTTGCCCACACTCCTGTGGGTGTTTCCTGGACTCACCTCCCAAATTAACTTGAATTCTTGTCTCAGGGTCTGCATCTGGAGGATCTCCAACTAATACCATTTCAGTGCCCCATCATAAAGTTCTAATATGATCTATTTCTTATGGCAAATACCTTTCATGTCCTCATCACACGTGGATAAAAATGTCATAACATCGTATATCTGTTTATTTTTTTAAAAGCAGGCATTACATTTAAGCTTTCTCTCTCTTTTTTTTTTTTTTTTTTTCACCGTACGCGGGCCTCTCACTGTTGTAGCCTCTCCCTTTGTGGAGCACAGGCTCCAGACGCGCAGACTCAGCTGCCATGACTCACGGGCCCAGCCGCTCCGCGGCATGTGAGATCTTCCCGGACGGGGGCACGAACCCGTGTCCCCTGCATCAGCAGGCGGACTCTCAACCACTGCGCCACCAGGGAAGCCCCGTACTGAAAATTTTAAGTTATTTACTTCTAGTTTGCATGTCCCTACATACTTTATACTGCTCTTAATATTTATCAAGAAGTCCGTATGTAAACCTCCTTCATTCCAAATCCTTTCCCCTTACCAGCACTCCTGAGTCCGCTATTTCTTCCATGTTTCCTTTTTCTTTTTATTCTTTTTCCTCAGCGCCTCAGGTTTACCAGATAAGGAATTTATTACAAAGAAGGAAAGGACGTGGAAAGAACAAGACAAAGATGACAAAGGTTTCCCGGAAACCACTGACCTTCTATGGAATTCTTTTAATTTTCTGGCTCTATTTTGAGCCAGTTCCCCAGTTTTCTACACGTGGCTTACGGTTTGGGCCTAAAACCTGACACAGTCCAGAAAAAAAGTTCACCATCTAAGTAATGAAACCCATGAATAATTGGCTTACGGTTTGGGCCTAAAACCTGACACAGTCCAGAAAAAAAGTTCACCATCTAAGTAATGAAACCCATGAATAATTCCTTTTCACCCACTCCAGGGAAATTATCATAATAAAAATTTTTTTCAGGGTAAAGCATTTCACCCCTCACTTAGTTCTTTTACACATTGAATTATATCATAATAGTGTTCTGGGATTGATAAGTTTTAATACTGAAAGTTTTCAAATGAACAAACAGGTTCAGAGAGGTTAAGTAACTTGAGCAAGATCACAGAGTAAGTGGCAGAAGTGTCACTTGAATCCAGGTCTCCTGAATCAAAGTTCAACTCTGTTTTCCACCAAACTACACTGCCTCACTTAGATTTTCCTTGTTAACAAGGTTGATGAGCTAACTCATGAGTATCTCATCATCCAAAATAACCACTCCACCCCTTTTCTATTGAACTCACGTAACATGAAGCACTCTTCATTTGTATTCGTTCAGTTCATTTCATGTCTCTGAAACCACGGACCTGGACTCATTGTAGGTGCTTGAGTTTACTTACGACAGAAAGTCAAACACATGCATTGCCAAATTCACCAGTGAGTCAAGAGTGAGGCTGATACAGGTTCATGACCCATAAAGGCCATTAGGGGTAAAAATAATGATTGGACATAAAAAGCAGTCAGTTTCGAAACTTTTTTTGAAAAACAAAATCAAGAAGATAGAAAGTGCTTTATTTTATTCTTGACATGGATTTTCTTCTTTTACCAGCTTCTAGAATAACCAAAAAAGAATCGACTTTTCCTCATCCATCTGACCAACATTTACTGAGTCTGTTACACACAGTTTTAAGGTGCTGGGGAGCTACTGCACAGACACAACATGACAAAACTACTGCATGAATGAAAATGCCATTCACAAAATGTCACCTTACATCTTTATATATATATATATATATTTTTTTTTTTTTTTTTTTTTTTTTTTTGCGGTACGCGGGCCTCTCACTGTTGTGGCCTCTCCCGTTGCGGAGCACAGGCTCCAGACGCGCAGGCTCAGCGGCCATGGCTCACGGGCCCAGCCGCTCCACGGCATGTGGGATCCTCCCAGACCGGCGCACGAACCCATGTCCCCTGCATCGGCAGGTGGACTCTCAACCACTGCGCCACCAGGGAAGCCCTACATCTTGTATTTTAAAGAAATGAATATTTGACATAAGTCAGAGAGATGAGCAGGAAGGAGCTTCAGTTCTTAGCACTCAAAGACACCATGCCACAATGGTTGTACCTGTGTTTGAGAAGGTCCTAAAAGAGATACGTTATTTTTATCAAAATGAGATGTATTTATCTAAACACTGATGTAAAATCACTTGTAAATATGATATATTTTGTTTTGCTATAGCAAAACAGATATGATAGCAGCTTTTTTGCATATTTAGCTAGAATAAATCATTCTTACTGACATTAGCAGCTGTGTAGTTAGTAAAGAATTACTGTTGCTATTACTTGGTGGTATTTATAAACACTTTTATTTTCTAAGTGCTTTACAATCACTTATTGTCTAATTAATATCTAATCATCTGTTTACAAGTAATAATCACACATGTAGAGCAGTTTAATCAAAACTTCGAATGCAGCCGCCATCATACTCAAGAATGTTGTGTCAATTTTTGTCCCTCCTTGATGCAATTTGGGTCCAGACATACCACCAAAACAGATAACACAACAGAAAAAAAAATGAATAAAGATTCCTCACTTGGATTTGAGCATAATTTGGAATCACAGCTTTTGCATGACAATTATCTGAATGTCAGTGGATAAGAATATAGGTAATTTTCAACACTTAAGTGCTCAATTACACAGACGTATAAAAATTTTAATTTATTTAAGTGACAAAATTGGATGATAGTTTATAGTAAGTATTCAAGGGCAGACACCAATTTAACATTGGAACTGTTATCACAATCGCCGTTTCAGTGATTTTCGTAAGAGATCAAATGTAGCAAAGGTGGTTGGAGACCTTCGAGGTTAATCTAACCAGATTCACATGTAGACCAAGCTATGGCCAGTACAAACACCTGCCACTTTTAATTATCCAATATAAGTGGATGTACTGCTGTCTCTCTCGAGTCTCCCCAAGTGTTCCATGAAAGGATTTTTTAAGCAGGTAAATATGCATACTAATCCAGCTTTTTCCCCTAGGATAAATTTTCCTACAAGTAGAATTGCTGAGTCAGAGGACTTGCATTTTTAAGGCTTTATATACATATTTTTTGGATGCTATTGTCAAATTGTCCTCCAGAATAGTTGACCAAATCACCACTTCTCCTGATAATCCCCAAGGGCTGTCTTTCTTGGTTATTGATCTGCCATTACCAGCTTTCTTCCTTCTTGCTTTCCCACCAGGCAGTTTCTCAGTACTGCAGCAAATACTGCAGGGTCTTGAGGATTGTGTCAGGGGCCTTCTGAACGTGCTACAAATGTGCTTGACTGACAAGTGAAGCATCAAGACCATCCAATGCCAGAACAGATAAATTCATTTACAAGTAAACTATTATTACAATCCTTGGACTTTATACGAATTGATTTGAATGGCCTGGACTCCAAAGCGAAATCATCATCTTGCAAAATCTGTCCTTGGTATCTTTGAAAGCTCAAAGAGAGATTTGGTTTAATCTTCTGTATTAGTTTCCTATTGCTGCTGTAACAATTTACCTCAAATGTAGTGGCTTAAAACAACACACATTTATTATCTTAAAGTTCTGGAGGTCAGAAGTCTGAAAGGGATCTCAGTGGACTAAAACCAATGTATCAGCAAGATTGCATTTCTTCTGGAGCCTCTAGAGGAGGCTTTTTCCAGCTGCTAGAGCTGCCTGCATTGCGTGGCTCACAACCCTCTTCCTTCCATCTCAAGAACAGCAATTGCACCACTCCAGCCTCTGCTTCAGGAGTTGTATCTTCTCTAACGCTCCTGCCTGCCTCTTTCTCTCGAAAAGACCCTTGTGATGACACTGGGCCCACCTGGGTAATCCAGGATACTCACTCCCATTGCAAGATCTTGAATCTAATTACATCTGTAAAATCCCTTTTGCCATGTAAAGCAACATATTTCCCAGGTTCTGGGAATTAGGATGTGGACATATTTGTGGGGGGGCATTATTCTGAATACCACACCTTCCTTAGCATGAGCTGGACCTGGTATCTCATCTCCAGATATTCGAACAATACATTCTCTGTAATTCTAATACTTCGTAATTTGTGAAAGCCTACTCTGTGTCAAGCACAGGCACTATGCCAGGTTTGCAGAAAAGAATCCGTGATTAGAGAGGTTAAGTAGTTTACCCAAAGTCATGGAGCTGGTCAATGGCAGAGCTGAGTTTCAAACTCAGGTCTGTTGGACTTCAAAGCCCCTGCTCATCATATGTTGCCTCTGCAGCTCATTTCCCATACCCTGCTTGGCTTGCTCTCTTTGGAGAGCCTTCTTGTCGAAAGCTTTTCATTTAGTTTGACATTAAATAATACAACCTAGCTAGGTAAAACCTTTTATTAAGCCCCTATAAATCTCATATTTGACTCATTCAGTAGGTACCAATGGAGGATGTCATCTTGAAACACGCATTCAAGTTGTCTTCACATCCTCTAATAAATCTTCCAAAAAGTAGCATCAGATGGGCTCTTCCTCCATCATACAAGCAGAAGTAGACTCAGCAGGTTATCTTCTCTGTGAGTGAAATGTAAATCTCTGAATAATATCAGGTAGTGCTGGTGAGAACTGATCTTTCCAAAGGCTCCCAAGTATATCAGATATCTTATTCTTGAAAAAAGAGAGCCTAACACTTTAGGGGTATAAGTTCCTGTCTTAATAAAGTTTCTCATTGTCTCTGCTTCACTCCACAAGGTTCTCAGCCTTGGTTGTACATTAGAATCACCTGGCGGCGGGCCTTTCAAACCCCCTGAGGCTACATTCCCACTCTATAGATATTCTGGCCTAATTGGCCTTGGGAAGAGTATCAGAACTTTTAAAATTACAAAACCAAAAAGAAGAGTTGAGAACCCCTATGGTGAAGGAGATATGGTGAGAGACTTTACTAAGACATGGGTCTTGACCCCAGAGCTATTAGGCTCTCTTTTTTCCAAGAATCTCTATTTTGTTTACATTGAAAGAAATAAGCCCTATTAATGTATGCGTCCCACGAAGCTGACTATGTGAAAACCATTATGTCTAAAAGCAATCATGTTAAACCTAGTCTACTTACGTGCCGGATGACAGGCTATGTTGAATGACTGATTCACTAATGGTGCTTGAGAATAACTATATACAGTCAGTGCGCTTCCACAGAAGCCCATCTTTGCTACAAGAATAAATTCTCTTGAGTAAGCAACTAAGCAAGCATGGAATAAGCACTTTCAAAGAAAAATAATCCTTTATTTCTGCAAAATAGTCTGGATAACCTCACCACACCATTCAACCATAAGAACTTAATAGGAGCAAAACCATTAGCATTAAACCATGGCAGTCCCTAGCACATATAACACCACCATTGCTCAAAACATTTTTGGAGTAATTCTTTTGAAATTTTCATCGTGGCAGCTTTATAAGGCCACTTATGAAAAGCAATTATATTGGAATTTTTGGATCCAAAGACGTATTAACCAGATTCATCATTCACCTATCAAACTATCAATCAATAACCCTCAATGATGACTGTGCCCTCTGATGATATCCCATAAGAACAGAGGGGTGGTTTACTCTGGCAAAAAATTCCTGAAGGGCTAGGGATCTTAAGTGAGGAAGGTGACCCAAAGCTAGGCTCTGAAGTCATGTTTTTTAACACCTTTATTGGAGTATAATTGCTTTACAATGTTGTGCTAGTTTCTGCTGTATAACAAAGTGAATCAGCTATACATATACATATATCCCCAAATCTCCTCCCTCTTGCGTCTCCCTCCCACCCTCCTTATCCCACGCCTCTAGGTGGTCACAAAGCACTGAGCTGATCTCCCTGTGCTATGCGGCTGCTTCCCACTAGCTATCTATTTTACATTTGGTAGTATATGTGGCATAAGTGGCATAAGTCTATGCCACTCTCTCACTTCGTCCCAGCTTGCCCTTCCCCCTCCCCATGTCCTCAAGTCCATTGTCTACATCTGCGTCTTTATTCCTGTTCTACCCTGAAGTCAATTCTTGTAGAGCATATGTCCTCAAACTTTAATGTGCGTAAGAATCACCTGGAGAACTTGTTAAACTAGTTTGTTGAGCCCCATTCCCAGAGACTCTAATTCAGTAGGCCTGGGTAGGGCGAGTCAATTTGATGTTCCATCAGCTCACAGGTATTGCCTGAGGCCCACATTTTAAGTAACACTGTTGTAGGGTGAAACTGAAGATAAAAATACTCATGTGAGGGACTTACCTGGTGGCACAGTGGTTAAGAATCCGCCTGCCAATACTAGGAGATACGGGTTCGAGCCCTGGTTCAGAAAGATCCCACATGCCGCGGAGCAACTAAGCCTGTGCGCCACAACTACTCAGCCTCTGCTCTAGAGCCCACAAGCCACAACTACTGAAGCCCACATGCCTAGAGCTCATGCTCCGAAACAAGATAAGCCACCACAGTGAGAAGCCCGTGCACCACAATGAAGACACAATGCAGCCAAAAATAAGTCAATTTTCAAAAATCATTTAAAAAATACTCACGTGAACATGTAAGTTCTATTATCCTTTTTTAAAAGGATAGAAATTATCAAAAAGACTCAGGAACCAACTTGGAGAGACTCCTGCCAACCAAAGATGAAAAGGGAAGCATCCAAAGGGTAAGAACTGCAATGGATTGAAATCCACCACGTACGTTTAAATCCATGAGTTCCTAATACTACCAAAAGAAAAAAGTCCCAAACAAACCCAAAACCTCAGTTGTCTGCATTGGAAAATTCAAGGGAACAAATGCATTATTTTGAAAACTGGGAACTGGAGGGAAAGAATTAAGCATGTATCTTACCTTTCCTCTACAAACTGTACCTCTGGGTGACCAAATAATAAGGAAGGAGACAAAAAAAAAAAAAAAATAAGGAGAAGTGTATCATTGTAGAATGAGTAATGAAGAAGGTAATGAAAAAAGCAATGAATGAGACTAGCCATATATTATAATGCCAAGTGAATGACTGGATCTAGACATTGAGCATCAACAGCTGCTAACATGACAAAAACACAATCCCAAATGTTATATGCTCCTGATAGAGGTACATGCACCACCTATGAAGCAGTTTGCCAAGTAAATAGAACCTGGCTGTGACCACACCTCTTGATCCAAGACCAATTTACGGGAAATACAGAAGGGATAAAGGAGTATGGTAACGGCACAGGGATGCAATCAACAAAATCCAAATTGTGGGGCGCTCTATAGGACAAACCCAGTTTGTACAATCAAAAAATTGAAAGAGGCAGTGCGCTGGGCACTCCCGCGGCTCCGTCTCCTGCTACAGCGGTGTGTGGACAGAACAGACCCAGGGGCGCCCCTCGCTCCCGCCTCTGACCACCTCCAACCTGTGTTCCACTCGCAACCTTTGGAACCAGCCGCTCAGCTGTCCTCGGCCACCGGGACCGCCAACACCATATTTTGAGCTTAACTCCGTATTAGCGATCCACCACGAGCTCCCAGATTCGTCAGAATGATTCCACCGAGGTGGAGGCGGCCGTCAACCTACTGGTCAACATGCATCTGCCGGCCTCCCGCACCTACCTCTCTCTGGGCTCCTATTTCCACCACCACGACGCGACTCTGGAGGGCCTGGGCCACTTTTTCCGCGAAGTGCCCGAGGGGAAGCGTGAGGACGCCCAGCGCGGCAGCCGCGCCCTCTTCTAGGACGTGCAGAAGCGTCTCAGGATGAGTGGGGTGAAACCCAGGACGCTGGGGAAGCCGTCGTGCTCGCGGAGAACCTGAACCAGGCCCTTGTAGACCTGCACGCCCTGGGCTCTGCCCGCGCAGAACCCCGCCTCTGTGACTTCCGGGAGAACCGCCTCCTATATGAGCAGGTGAAACTCATCCAGAAGGTGGGAACTCATCCCACCTGACCAACCTCCGCAGGCCGGCTGGTCCCCAGGGGGAGCTGGGCGAGGCCCTCGTCGAAAGGCTCACCCTCCAGCACGAGTAGGAGCGTCCGGAGCCCAGTGGCCTTTGAGGAGCCCCTCTGGCGTCAGGGCTTCTGCTTGAAGCCCCGCTCTGCAGCCACTAGGCAGCTTTTAATCACCCTGGAGCTCTCTCCCAAGCCTTGGACCAAATGGAAACAATAAAGCTTTTTGCAGAAAAAAAAAATTGAAAGAAACCATATCTAGAAGACATAGAAATCAATTGAAATATAGACTATATTATTAGGATCCTAATTCAAAACACTGTAAAAAAATTACAAGGTTTATGAAACAACTAGAAATTTGAACAGTTTCTGGATGCTATAAAAGAATCATTATTAATTTGTTTAGGTATGAAAATGATATTGTGTTCATGTTTTAAAAAGCTTTATTTTAGAAATATACACTAAAGTATTTGCAGATGAAATATATCATGTGGGTGTGAGGAGTGGATAGGACTCTAGATGAGTAGTTCTCAACTGGGTGCAATTTTGCCCCCCAAGGTACATTTAGGATGTCTGGAGACATTTTTGGTTGTCGCGTCATGCGGGGTGCTGCTCCAGGCATGTAGTGGGTGGAGGCCATGGTTGCTGCTAAACATCCTACAATGCACAAGAACAGCCCTCCACTGTGGGGGAATAGCTCTGCCCTGGCACCCTGATGACCTTGAACCTCTCCATGTAGTTCACACCGGTAAAGACTTGAACTGCAGCTCATCTGAGTGTTGGCAGAATGCCCTGTGATCTTCCTGGAACATGAGAGATGGGAGGCCTGTTAGGAGCCGCTCTGAGCCCATCTCCCACTCCCTCCCTACGTCCTCTGAGAGGCTGTCATGAGAGTTTCTAATGCCTCCTCGGTTCTATTGACTATGGAGCTTCCTGCCCTGCCCTCCTCACTGTAGAGCTGAAGAGTAGAAAACCAGTTAGTTGCCATTTACAATGGGCTCCTCATCAATGGGAGTTGAGGTCATCTGGCCTCTTTTGTTTCCATGTTGTCCTTTTCGATATGTGCGACAAGGACTACAGGAAGCTGGCTACATTTCTTTCACATCTACGCAAGTAATAAACTGGGGGCTTCCCTGGTGGCGCAGTGGTTAAGAATCCGCCTGCTAACGCAGGAGACATGGGTTCGAACCCTGGCCCAGGAAGATCTCACATGCCATGGAGCAACTAAGTCTGTGCACCACAACTACTGAGCCTGCGCTCTAGAGCTCTTGTGCCACAACTACTGAGCCCATGTGCTACAACTACTGAAGCCCACGTGCCTAGAGCCCATGCTCCTCAACAAGAGAAGCCACTGCAATGAGAAGCCCACGCACCGCAACCAGGCAAAGCCCGCGAGCAGCAATAAACCCAACGCAGCCAAAAATTTAAAAATTAAAAATTAAAAAAAACTGTCTGAAACCAAAAGCAACTCAACGTACTTTTACCAGTCAAATCAGTCAGACCTTGGCTAGGGTCTTGCTTTGTCTTGTGTGTGGACTGGACACATGTAACAAATAATTATCCAGCCCAAAACGTCCATGGCAATGTTGAAAAGCTCTAGATGAAACAATATTATTGGTCATGAGTTGATCATTGCTGACGCTAGGTGATGCGTACATGAACAGCACAAATGGGAAGGAACTGTTTTGTCTAATTTTGCGTGTGTTTGACTCTCTCCATACTAAAAGTATTTTTTGAAAAGATAAAAATTGGTCACTGCTTTCTTAGCTGTCTAGCACTTTAAATGCCTATACTGAGGCAATGTGTATAAATGCACAAACTTTGCCGTCAGACTTCTAGCTCCACTGCTAAATTACAAACTGTGTGTTCTTCAGCAAATTACTCGGCATCTTTCGGCCTCAGTTTCCTCACCATAAAATAAGGCTAATGATGTCCCTGAGGATTTTGTACAGAATAAATATGTGTTTAGCTGAGTGCCTTAAATAAATACCTTTATTAGACTTTCTTCCTTTGTTCTTTTTGTCTGCTACTTTTCAATACAGAAACGCAAGGAGCCCTTCTTGTCATCTGGACAAGAAATTTTGACCCAGTCAACTTCTTTTCATATTACTCCCTGGAAAATGTAGATGGCCTGGTATGTTTGGTTCCAAGGGTTTAAAACAGCAAACCCTGGAGGGATCCAGGGAATGAGGGGTGAGAAGAAACATGTGTAGTTAACTCAGTAGTTTTCAATCCAGGGTGATTTAGCCCCACAGGGGATACTTAACAATGTCTAGGGACATTTTTGGTTGTCACAACCTGGGTAGAGGGGTGCTACTGGCATCTACTGGTTAGAGACCAGGGATGCTGCTAAATATCCTACTATAGGCGCAGGATTGCTCCCCGCAATAAAGAATTATCTGGCCCCAAATACCAGTAGTACCAAGGCTGAGAAACCCTGGGCTAATGTGACTAAAACTCCTAGATGAAGCTTTTCCTAGATAATTAACTTTGCCTTTCTTTGTTCTTCTTAACCGACGCATACAGGTTATTAAAGGCATGCTCAGGAGAAATCATTCAAAATGTGATTACTCTATCTCTGTGGCCGTAATTTGTTATTCATTTCTTTATGAGAAAAAAATCTGAGTAGTGTTCTGATTTTTTTGCTGTTGAGTTTCAAACAGCAAACTTGAAGCATGCACTGATTACCTTTTTAATTAATACACTGTGAAGGCAGAGCATCACTTCGTTAACTACTGGGAAGGATGTACCATCTCCCAACAGCTTGGTAGTCTTTATTCCCAACTGTTATGCCAATGGGGGAGGATTGGGATGAAGAGGTTTCAGACACTGCTCCCCAAACAGATACATTTCTCTTGTTAAAATTGCCCAGCTGGGCTTACCTGGTGGCGCAATGGTTGAGAGTCCGCCTGCCGATGCAGGGGACACGGGTTCGTGCCCCGGTCCGGGAAGATCCCACATGCCGCGGAGCGGCTGGACCCGTGAGCCATGGCCGCTGAGCCTGCGTGTCCAGTGCCTGTGCTCCGCAACGGGAGAGGCCACAACAGTGAGAGGCCCACGTACCACACACACAAAAAAAATTGCCCAGCTAAGGGGGCTTCCCTGGTGGCGCAGTGGTTAAGAATCGCCTGCCAATGCAGGGGACACAGGTTTGATCCCTGGCCTGGGAAGATCCCACATGCCGTGGAGCAACTAAGCCCGTGTGCCACAACTACTGAGCCCACGTGCCACAACTCCTGAAGCCCGTGAAGCTAGAGCCTGTGCTCTGCAACAAGAGAAGCCACCACAATGAGAAGCCCGTGCACCGCAACGAAGAGTAGCCCCCGCTCGCCACAACCAGAGAAAAGCCCACGCGCAGCAACAAAGACCCAATGCAGCCAAAAATAAAATAAATTTTAAAAAATAAATTAATTTAAAAAAATTGCCCAGCTAGGTTTAGATGACCCCTGCCTAGCATGTCATTATTAAATAGAAAACATGGTGGGTAATTCCCCTCTCCCCTCCATCCCTTCTAAAGTCAGGATACTTGAGGTCAAGACCATAGTACCACAGGCACTGAAGGAAAGAGTCAGGTAAATGGTGGTAACTGTGTATTCAACTGGCAAACAATGGTAAGGCTGCTTCTGTGAGATGTGTTGTGTGTTGGGGTGTGGGGAGCGAAGAGTGGAGTAAAAATGTTTAAGGTAAAAAGTGGGGGGAAATCTGTACACGTGGTGGAATGGCTTAAGCATCTATGATGTGGTTCCTATTTCCTGATTTCTCCCTCACCCCACCCCATGTGTTCTATGAAAACTGCCCCACTCCACAGCCCAGGGAACTGGGTTAGGACACCCAATTAAGAGAGCCAAGCCATGGCCTACTCAGTGGTTTCTGAGATCCTCAGATTCCCTCTTTCAGGAATTAGAACTAAGAGGTGGAGATTGGGGACTTCCCTGGTGGTCCAGTGGTTAAGACTCTGCACTTCCACTGCAGGGGGCTCAGGTTCAATCCCTGGTCTAAGATCCCGCATGCCACACTGAGCAGCCAAAAAAAAAAAAGTGGACACTAAGTGGGTCAGGAGCTGAGCTGTGGGCAGAGCAGCAGAGTAAATATGTCCACAGACGACCCCTCCTGACAGCTTCTCAAGCTGCCCTAGTTCCTGTCCTTGCTAAGGCCTGCTTTTCAGCTTTCTGTGGTTTCTATTAAAGAGCCCTTTGCATTCCTCCCTACTGAAAAAGCTAGCTTAGTGGGTGATGTTCCTTACAATCCAACCATCTATGTCTGAGACAGATGTGTCCACATCAGCACCAAGAAATGAGACTAACATGAGAAATGAAGCTGACAGCTGTCTAACACTGAAAGGCCACTTAGCAGTCATTTGAGCTTCATGCCTAGGAGGGTCAAGGGACGACACTCGGCCCCAGAGACCAGCTCCCAGTAAATTCCCTGTCTCAGAAATCCTATAAGCAGTTCTAGATATACCACATTTTTGATACTTTCATATACAGTCTTATAACTCATTTTGTGTTATTATATTGAATTATTATTGATCTCATCATGTGACCTAATCCTCATCTGTAACCTTGATACCTATCTCTCATTTTGTCAATTAATTCACCAACCAGACTTGGGAAGATCAGTTCATATCCCAAGGGTCTGTCCACTTTCTCACAGCATCCTCAACCCACTCAGACTGACTTCTGCCTCCACCACTCCACTAAAACTGAGTTATGTTTCCATGTGTTTCTTAGATGCACAGAAGGATCCTTTACAGTAGTGGTTCTTGCTTAGGAGAGATTTTGTGCCCCCCCCCCCCGCCCCAAGGTGATTTTTCAGTGTCTGTTTTGATTGTCACAAGTGGGAGGGTGCTACTGGCATCTGGTGGGTAGAGACCAGGGATGGTGCTATACATCCTAAAATGCACAGGAAAACCACACACAACAAAGAATTATCCATCCCCAAATGTCAAAAATGCCAAAGTTGAGAGACCTTGTTTTAGGGCAAAGATGGGTCTTTGAGAGGTATAGTACAATTCAAAATGGGCAAAGACTTTGAGTAGACATTTCTCCAAAGAAGATATACAAATGGCTAATGAGCACATTAAAAAATGCTCAGCATCATTAGCCAATAGGGAAATGCAAATCAAAACCACAGTGAGGGCTTCCCTGGTGGCGCAGTGGTTGGGAGTCCGCCTGCTGATGCAGGGGACGTGGGTTCGTGCCCTGGTCCGGGAAGATCCCGCGTGCCGCGGAGCGGCTGGGCCCGTGAGCCATGGCGGCTGGGCCTGCGCGTCCGGAGCCTTTGCTCCGCGGCGGGAGAGGCCACAGTAGTGAGAGGCCTACGTACCGCAAAAAAAAAAAAAAAAAAAAAAAAAAAACCACAGTGAGATACCACTTCACACCCACTATAATGGCTATAATTTTCTTAACGGAAAATAACAAGTATTGGTGAGTATATGGAGAAATTGGAACCCTCACACATTGCTGGTGGGAATGTAAAATGGTGCAGCCTCTTTGGAAAACAGATTGAAAGTTCCTCAAAAAGTTAAAAGTAGAGTTACCATTTGAGCTAGCAATTCCACTCCTAGGTATATACCCAAGAGAATTGAAAACATGTCCACAAAAAAACTTGTATTCGAATGTCATAGCAGCATTATTCACAATAACCAAGAAGTGAAAACAACCCAAATGTCCATTGACTGATGAATAGAGAAACAAATGGTTGTATATCCATACAATGGAATATTATTTGGCCACAAAAACAGAATGGAGTACCGATACATGCTACAACATGACTGAACCTTGAAAACAGATGCTAATGGGACTTCCTTGGTGGTGCAGTGGTTAAGAATCCACCTGCCAATGCAGGGGACACGGGGTCGATCCCTGGTCTGGGAAGATCCCACATGCTGCGGAGCAGCTAAGCCCAGGCACCACAACAACAGAGCCTGCCCTCTAGACCCCGTGAGTCACAACTACTAAGCCCATGCGCCACAATTACTGAAGCCCACCTGCCTAGAGCCCGTGCTCTGCAACAAGAGAAGCCACCACAATGAGAAGCTGCGCAACGCAGCAAAGAATAGCCCCTGCTCGCCGCACATAGAGAAAGCCCGCGTGCAGCAACAAAGACCCAACGCAGCGAAAAATAAAATATAATAAAATAAATTTAAAAAAAGAAAACGTATGCTAAGTGAAAGAAGTCAGACACACACAAAAAACCACATATTGTATGATTTCATTTATATGAAATTTCCGGAATAGGTAAATCCATAGGACAGAAAGTAGATGAATGGCTGCCTTGTGCTGGGGATATTAGGAGGGAACAGAAAGTGACTGCTAATGCGTACGGAATTTCTTTTGGGGGATGATGAAAGTGTTCTAAAATTAAATTGTGTTGATGCTTACATAACCCTGTGAATATACTAAAAAAATTGACATATATACTTTATTTTTTAAAATTTTATTGAAGTACAGTTGATTTACAATGTTGTGTTAGTTTCAGGTGCACAGCTTGACATATACTTTATTTTTTATTTATTTATTTTATTTTTGGCTGCGTTGGGTCTTTGTTGCTGCGCGCGGGCTTTCTCTAGTTGTGGTGAGCAGGGTCTACTCTTTGTTGCGGTGCACGGGCTTCTCATTGTGGTGGCTTCTCTTGTTGTGGAGCATGGGCTCTAGGCACGTGGGCTTCAGTAGTTGTGGCTTGCGGGCTCTAGAGTGTAGGCTCAGTAATTGTGGCTCACGGGCTTAGCTGCTCCGCGGCATGTGGAATCTTCCCAGACCAGGGATCGACCCTGTGTCCCCTGCATTGGCGGGGGTATTCTTAACCACTGCACCACCAGGGAAGCCCGACTTACATATTTTAAAATGTGAATTATATCTGTAAAAGAATGTCTTTCAATCTGCTGAGTGCCTACTCCACAGTAGGTGCTCATTAAATAAGGCAGTACACCTGAGGCATGGAAGACAAAAAGATTTCTTTCCTGCTCTGATTACTAATATATTAACATTTTATGCCCAAAAAGTAACGGTAGTTATTCTCTTAAATAACCTCAAAGTTAAGCAACCTGCAGAATTAGTCAATGCTCTCCGTTTCCCCTAAGAGTCCTAAGAGCACTCTGAATGATTCAGAGTAAGTAGGTAAGCTACTCTTGGGAATGCCTGGATACTTTTGCTCCCACCAGTTGAGTCATAAGTTTTCCAAGAGTTAGCTGAACTTTTCCCCAAATCTGTTTATGCCCATTTTACTTGTGATTGTAACGATATGATTTAATTAACTGTTATGTAAATTGATAAAATTATGGGAAACAAGTTTTTTTAAAAGAAACTAAATTGTTTTAGAAAGAAAAGATACAGTCATGTGACTTTTTAAAATTGCTGTTGAATTAGGTGCAAACAACACTATAAAAGATAGGGGACAAAACACCCCCAAATCTAGGATTCTATACTCAGAGTATTTTGAAACTATCTTGAGTTTTCACTTCATTTAGAATTAATAAAATTTGGAAATCAGAGACATTGCATATATGTATGCCTAATGAAAAAGAAAACACAGAACTCTAATCAGTGGACCAATTAAAGGATTGACAAATTATAATATTTATTTTAAATTTAAATATAATGTTTAATGTATGTAGTTATCATTTTTTAAAACATGTCTCCCTTATAACCATTTTATTTTTCAATGAATTGACCTACTGGTCTGCATTGTATAGGATAAGAAGAATTCTATACTCCCTGGTGATTATAACTCTCCACTACCTTGTATAATGGAGAAAGCCCTACAAAACTCTTTTTTTTTTTTTTTCAAAACTCTTATTAGACTTCCCTGGTGGCACAGTGGTTAAGAATCCGCCTGCCAATGCAGGGGACACGGGGTCCTGGTCCGGGAAGGTCCTACATGCCGCGGAGCAACTAAGCCTGTGCTCCACAACTACTGAGCCCATGCGCCACAACTACTGAAGCCCGAGCGCCTAGACCCCGTGCTCCGCAACAAGAGAAGCCACTGCAATGAGAAGCCTCCCTGGTGGTCCAGTGGTTAAGACTCCGGGCTTCCACTGCAGGGGGCACGGATTCGATCTCTGGTCGGGGAACTAAGATCCCGCATGCCACACGCCGCCGAAAAAACAAAAAAGAAAAAGAGTGGTAGTCCCATGGAAAAGAATTTATGGGACAGATTTGTGTTCAAGTCTTACCCATCTCTCTTGGAGGCTGATCCAGCTCTGCCCATCTCTGGGGAAGCTGAGGAAGAGTTGTAGAGGGTGAGTCTGCCATCTCTCTAAGCAGGTCCCACCTGGTCCCACAAACCTATAGCAACCCTAGGAGTCTGGCAGGATTTGAGGTGGAGAGCCTTGTAAACAGTGAGCACATCTTTGTTGCTGGTGTTAATGATAATATGAATTCAGAGGCTGGAGTCAAAAAATTTTTAACATCATCTTTTTTGGAGTATAATTACTTTACAATGGTGTGTTAGTTTCTGCTTTTGGAGTCAAATTGAAGTTCGTTCACCCAACACTGATCTGTGTCTCAAAGGCTGGGATGAAACTCATTCACTCTCCTAGATGACCTTAGAGATGACCTTAGATGGATAAACTCAGGACGCTCCCTGGGCAAAGAGGATATAGAATAAATAGCGATTTAAACTCCTTTCACTCATTCAACAAACATTTACTAAGCATCTACAGTATGTCAGGAGCCAAGTATCTAAGGTGAATGTGATAGTCTTCACTCTCAAAGAATATATAGAGTAAAAAATATATATGTAGGGCAAACTCTTAAAGATTAATTTTTTGTAAATATGATGGTACTGTTAAAAATTCTAATCATACTGGTCTTTGCTTTCAAAAGAATTATCATTTACATGCTTCTGTACTTTTTATTTCTGTCTTAAGGAATAAGGAAAACAGATTTGAAACAGGTATTTTTCCTTTTTGTCCTGGGCCATACTTTCCAATACTTTCCAATTTTTAAAATTCCTTTTCTCCTTCTGCGTGTGTGTGTGTGTGTGTGTGTGTGTGTGTGTGTGAGAGAGAGAGAGAGAGAGAGAGAGAGAGAGAGAGAGAGAGGAAGAAAGAGAGGGAGAGAGAGAGGATTTGTAGTTCATGGAAAGACAAAGAGAACTTTTCAAATGTCCTAATACCTGGGGTGAGATTGAAATAAAGAGTATGTTTTCACATAATGAGGGCTCATTGTAAGAATGGGGCAAGATTAATTTTATGCCAGTTCTTGTATACTCTTTACTTCATGGTATTTGAGAGTTGGCTCCAAGTCCCTTAGAATAAAGGACAAAAATAAGAGAAACCAGTAAGATGCCTTTTCTCCCCATAGTTCCCAGCACTGGAAAGACCAAGGGAACCCCAGGTTTCACACACTCCGAAGTCCAGCCTCTTATTCCCATCTTTTTGCATGCTAATTGAGCCATTTTTGTGAGCCTGTGAGAGTTCTCAGATGCTTGATGGTCAAGGCTTGCTTTAGAGGACCACAGTGGGTGAGGCTCTACAGTTTAGGCAGAGACATTAGTGTCTTCTACAGACTTGGATTCAGTTGTATCGGGAATGGAGCATGTGCTCCACCTGTCAATTTTCAGACTAAGAACCATCCGCCGAGCAGCCTATGGTAGTGATGACACACCTGCTAATTGGTTTCAGAGGACACGTGACCTTGGATTAATCTACCATACAGTTTCCAAAGGAGACAAAGACTGTTGAGTTAGCTGAAGGCTGTGCAAATAAATTCCTGTTCCTGTAATATTAGAATTCATGTGCAGGAATTACAGAGGAATGAGAAGAAAAAGGCCTAATTGCTTTTTGGAACGAAAAGTAAAAATGTAATATCTACTTTCCCTTTAAGTGGCTTTAAAAAATGCTCAGATAGTTGTGGTGGTTTTCTTTTTGGCACATTTATTAAGTTTTCAAATGGTCCTGACTCTGCCACAGATATCATACAGGAGCTGGCAACGACTTCATGACAAAGAGATCTCTTTCTAGCCTTTCCTGAACCAGAGATTGGCTCCCACAAGTGGCAGGGAAAAAAAATGCTCAGATATCTAAACTTCAGAAATTTGGAGGGTTCTAATTGTTTAATTTCCTCCAAATAAAGACTAAATAGTCAACATACACTTATATTGTTTCTATTAATTTTTCTTTCTTCTCTTATGACCCATGCACTATACATTTCCTTTAGAGAACATAAGGAATTGACAAGTCATATTCTTTGAAACTTACTGCTAAATTGAGGAATTGAGTTTTATTTTTGCTAAAAAAGACATTGAAATTTGGTATGATCAAACAAAGCAAGTTATAAGAAACCACCTTAGCTAAAGATTTAGGAATGCAAGTGCCATTCTTCTCTAAAGAAATCGAAATTCTCTTCTCTCTCCTGTTACCCAGAACCTGTACCTGGCAAATGTGCTCAACATAATATTTAGGGACTGATGGACCCAACCCATGACTGGTGCTGTGGGAAGGCAGCTGTCCCTTCTGAAGAAGCTGGCAGATTTCATTCCCAAATCCTCAGGCTGGATAGCACTCCCCACCCCCACCCCTTATCTGGACACTGCAGATACAGAATATTCCATCATTGCAGAAAGTTCTATTGGATAACGCTGCTTTAAGCCATAATGTCTCTTTAATTTAATTTGTTTTATTTTATTTATTTATTTGGTTGCACCGGGTCTTAGTTGCAGCACGTGGGATCTTCGTTGCCACGTGCAGGATCTTTAGTTGTGGCATGCAAACTCTTAGTTGCAACATGTGGGATCTAGTTCCCTGACCAAGGATCAAACCCAGATCCCCTGCATTGGGAGCACGGAGTCTTAGCCACTGGACCACCAGGGAAATTTCCATAATATCTCTTTTAGATACATCTCTTTCAGCACTCCCCACTCCCTCCCGAGTGCCCAGAAAACATCTTCCTCACAAACAGGAAGCCCTTATCTCATCATGAAGGCTTTGCAGCAAAGACTGGTAAAGGAAAAAGAAGAAAGGAGAGCGTTTTCTTTTTAATCCATGAATTCTTTGTAGAAAATCAGAGTCTGCTCCAATGGGTGGCATCCTGAAAGAGCTGTCTTTGTCTACCAATCAACAGATTTTCATGGAACCCCTACTATGTGCCAACCTCTGTGAGGGGCCCACAGGAGCACTCCCACCAGGGAGACCTGGGATATAGTGGAAGAAGCAAGGGCTTTGGAACTAGATCTTGAGCTAGTAAAAATTTCAGCATGAGGGACTTCCCTGGTGGACCAGTGGTTAAGAATCTGCCTTCCAATGCAGGATACGTGGGTTCGATCCCTGGTCAGGGAACTAAGATCCCACATGCCGTGGAGCAACTAAGCCTGCAAGCCGCAACTACTGAGCCTGCGTGCTCTAGAGCCTGTGCGTCACAACTAGAGAGAAGCCCGTGAGCTGCAACGAAGAGCCTGCGTGCAGCAACAAAGTATCCCGCATGCTGCAACAAAGATCCCATGTGCCTCAACTAAGACCTGACGCAGACAAATAAATAAATAAATAAATAAATATTAATTTACAAAATCATAGTATAATTTTAAAAGAACTTTTCAGCGTGAGAGTATTTTATGCTACTGACTTACCAAAGGAAGAGAGGAAGGTAAATCAGTAGTGTAAAATGATTTTACATAGAATTTAGGAATAGCAGAAGCGCTGCTAGAAAGAACTAGGCTAACCACGTTATTTCCTACCAGGGCAATTTAGGGGATCCCGGTTTTAATGAATAAATAAAAATGATGTGTAATTATCATATCAATTGCTTACATCTAAATGAGTGCTTCTGGAGTTATTTGATGGTGCTTAAAAACTTTGGTCTCTGAAGTGTGTTTAATGCCTCCTTGACTCTTATCTATATTATTAATTTGCAGATCAAAGTTAACTTGGTGCTATGCAAATGAAGAAGCTTCACATGAATGAGATTTCACAGGAAAATTTTAAATCCTTATAACTTGTGACAGAACCGCAATATATTCTGAGGAAATGTGTCAACATATCTAAAAGAGACACTATGGCTTAAAGCAGCAATTATCCAATAGAACTTTCTGCAATGATGGAATATTCTGCATCTGCAGTGTCCAAATAAGGTAGCCACTAGCCACCTGTGACTACTGAGCGCTTGAAATGTGGCTAGTGCAAGTGAGGATCTAAACTTTACATTTTATTTAGTTTTAATTAATTAAAATTAAATTTAAACAGTCATATGTGGTTAGTGGCTACCTTATTTGATGGTGTAGGTTGAAAGAAAAAGTGAAACTGGATTCCAAGAATCTGAATTTCAGCCCTCTGCTTAACTATATTGGACAATTTACTTAACCTCTTTGAGCCTCAATTTTCACTTGAAAATGAGAATATAAATAATACCTACCTCATAGCATTTGGAGTAAGAGGAATTGAGATAATGTTCAGGCATTCTCCTATTATCAAAATAAGTGCCAATCAAGTACTAAAGTTAAATACATGGAAAGTGAATAACCAACTCTTTCAAATAAAGGGAGTTTCCATTCTTGGAGAGATTAAAAATACACTTGACCCTTGAACAACGGGTTTGAACTGTGCGGGTCCACTTACTATTTTCAACAGTAAATACTATAGTACTACACCATCCGTGGCTGGTTTCATCCTTGGATACGGAGGGCAGACTAAGTTATACTCAGAGTTTCAACTGCACGGAGGGTCGGCCCCCTAACCCTTGCGCTGTTCAAGGGTCAACTGTATTATTAAATTCAAAACCTCACTGTTCAGATACAATATTTATTGACAATGCTTATAACTATTAGCTGGTAAGCAGCACCATTAGCAATAGCCTTAAATGGTCATGCGTCAGCTTGAGGGTATCAATGTATGGTGCCCAAAAGGGCTGGCAGTCAGAAAATTAAATTTACAGAAATTGAGGTCAGTTTCCGTATGAAAAGTACATTGAGAACTGAAAAGCATGATTAAAATGTTAATGCAATCATCTCTTTATTATTGTTACAATTAATAATAGAATTCGTCTTGCTTGCCCAAGGAGGTTAAATAAACCCATTCCACTTAACTGGGAGAAACTGAGGCTCAAATTAGCAGAATAGGCTAGTGGTTAGGAGTTTGAACACTTTCGTTGGCTATAATCACATGAAATAAGGCGTGTAAAGTACTTGGACAGGGCATGCCACCTACTAAGAACTAAAAATGTCAGCTATTATTAGGATAATAAGTGACGCTATTAGGAGATCCATGAGATTAGAAGCCTTTGGCTTTTTTTCGATTCACAAAAGGTATAGGAGTACAGAGTGATGTTTGCAGATTGAATTCTACATAACTCTACGGAGAAAGATTAAATCAATTTTCCATATTTGGACCAGTCAAGAACGGAATCTAATTGTTTTGATACCACTTCAAATCTATTTTTGGAATGAGGCAAGAATGAGTGAGTAAATGAATGAAAGAATAAAATGCCTCCTGAGTCCCCCATTAACTCAATAAAATGAGTTGGTAAAACTCATGAGTCTTCAACATACAAATTTCTCCAAATCTGAGATAATATGGAGGCAAACAGGGAAGGGACCGATTGGGGGAAATGGCCTACCAGTCATGTAGCTCAAGTGCCTGGTGGATATGGACCCAGATACCTTTCTGAGCCATCCGACGCTTTAACCAGCCATCCCCACCCACTCCCAGGGGCATGGGAAAGTTTTGAAGGAGTGCTGGGATGGGAAGG
The DNA here is from genome assembly GCF_963924675.1 of Phocoena phocoena. Classification (NCBI taxonomy): domain Eukaryota; kingdom Metazoa; phylum Chordata; class Mammalia; order Artiodactyla; family Phocoenidae; genus Phocoena; species Phocoena phocoena. The sequence continues at coordinate 20,853,727 of NC_089240.1, forward strand.
AGCAGGGCCAAGTAAGTGTCTTAAGGCCTGAGAAACAAGTCTCCGGGGAGTGCTGTGAAACCAGCTTTTCTATGAAGCAGAGAGATTACATCAATCTCTTCTTCACATCATCTGGAATCCTTCTTACTATTTTGTCTCACCACCTAAACTTTTTCTGTCTAGAACTCTTTGGTTTAACAAGGCTCCACTAAAGTGCACATTCCCCTAGGCACCCCTCCCCCAAATAAAAGACCATAGAAGGTAGTATCACTTATATGATAGTTACAATGCAAGGAATTCAGAAATGCATGTTCTAATCAGGATTTTGTGACTTTTCTACTAGGAAAGTTTCTAATTCTACAGGATAATGAACATTTTGTTAAAATATTTCTCTGGCACCCTCAGGCTCCTACAGCATCATTCTTGGCGTTGAACTACCTGCATTTACTCATACTGATTTGACCTTATGAAAATTTTTTCTTTATTCTTTTAATTGAAGTATTGTTCATTTACAATGCTGTGCTAGTTTCAAATGTACAGCAAAGTGATTCAGTTATACACACGCATATATATATATATATTCATTTTCAGATTCTTTTCCCTCATAGGTTATTACAAGATATTGAATATAGTTCCCTGTTCTATACAGTAGGTCCTTGTTGTTTATCTATTTTATATATAGTAGTGTGTATCTGTTTGACCTTTTTTTTAGGAAGAGAATTTGTTCCTGTCTTCTAACTCTGTCCAGGGTGCATGCATCCGCAGTCAGGGGATAAAGAACCATTAGCCACAGTTTTCTATTTTTATCACCTTAAGAAGGGAAAATATTTCTCTTAAGAAGGGATAATATTTCTCTCTCTCTCTCTTTTTTTTTTCTCTTTTGGCCACGCTGCACGGCTGTGGAATCCTATTTCCCCAACCAGGGCCTGAACCCGGGCCTTCGGCAGTGAGAGCACAGAGTCCCAACCACTGGACCACCAGGGAATTCTCCACATTTCTCTTTTGAGTGTGATTCTATTAATTATCACAGGTCCAGCAAAGATACATAGGACTTAACTTTTTGAACCTACCCTGATAATCAAAGAGGCACAAATCAATAAGAAAGCGTGTACAATACCTTGCGCCAGAACTGGGGGGTGCGATGGTCCCTGGTGTCCTCTTCCATGGTGCAATCCTGGTGACCCACCATGTCTTCTCCTGACGTGCTTTCCCTCTTTTTTAGAGTCCTCTCTTCCCTTTGGAGTTCTTTTGGGGCACAAGGTGCAAATTTTCTTTCTGAGGATTTACGGGAGCACTTTACCAAAAGTTAAGCTTAAAGATAAGCTCGGAGGAGCTAGTTGCGTCCCAGTGCTTGAATAAGCGGAGATGCAAGTTGCCAGGCGCTCTTGCTTTATTTACCAGAAGCCTCCTGTTGTCCCCTCCGGCTGCTGTTCATTGACGATTGCTGTGCTCTGGCCCGGGCGCAACGATGGCCTGTTGCGTGGGGACAGGCAGGTTGTGGTGAAAAAGGCCATTGTTTAATCTACCCTGTCTCTCACTGGAGCTATGGCAACAAATTCTGTTGGTGAATTAACAATGTCATTGTGTGCTGGCTCAACTGATTATGCCGCTGGAATGACAAACATTTTCTCTCTTTTTTTCAACATAAAAAGTGGTCAAGACCTTAAAGTGTTAACATACAACTCAGCACTTTCTTTAAATATGAGAAGAAAGATAGAGAGAATGAATCTCTCAAACAGACTTTGATTCTAATAAACGTTTTATCTCTTTCAGGTAGCTATTCTAAGCACCATTGGCAGTGAATGTGTGCATTTTAACAATGTGGAATCTTCACAATTTTTGTTAAAGTCATTTCCCCTCAGATAATGCTGTATGTTAAAAGAACTCTTTAAATATGCATGTGCTTGGGGCTGTCTCTGAAAAAGATTCTTTTTCAATCTGGCTGCAGCAAAGTGCTATGGGAACTTTGCCTGCTGACTGTTAAAATGAGTGTCATAACTTAGTTCAGAAAAACTGCTATCTAAATTCACCTAAGCCACGTAAAGATTTCCTATGTCCCATCCTGGCAGGAAAACTCTTAATTGCTTGCTTACATATTCCATCTTCCGGACGGTAAAACTTGCTCTGATCAGCTGAAGGATCCTTTCAAGCTTTCCGTCTGTCCATCCATCCATCCATCCCGCGCTTTCTCTGATCCGGTGCTGTATGGTTGCAGGGAAAGCTCTGTCAGTGAATTTGCTGCTGGTTTCCTAGTGTGGTTGTATGTAGTGTGCTGACTTTTTTTTTTTTTTTTTTTTGGCCGCGTGGCTTGCAGGATCTTAGTTCCCCGACCAGGGATCAAACCGGTACCCCCCGAAGTGGAAGCGCGGAGTGTTAACCACCGAACCGCCAGGGAAGTCCTAGTGTGCTAACTTGGTGAGCTGGAATCACATTTCCAAGGATCCCATTCCCTTAGCTTTGGGTTAGAGTTGGCCAAGAGAGGAATTTGCACAAGATTTGGAAGGCAAAATATTCCAAGGAGAGTGAAGAGAGTGGTTGGATGTGGTGACAAACAGAGGGGGATGTGACAGTGGGTCCCAGCCTGTCCTCTCTCTCTTCACTCTGCGTCCAAATCTTCTTCCCAACTGCTATACTATTGACCAACAGCAGCCCCAGGCCCACCATCAGATGTGTGTGCCGTCCCATAGAGCTTCCCAAAGCTTCTCGTGGGCTTCCTCCTCCACTTTGGCAGCTAGATGTGCTGGGCTTCTGACTGCCAGGTGGGTGGCCTCTCTGATCCTCCAAACTCCCAGACCTCCACACTCCCAGCCCCTCCCACAATGGGACAGGTCTATTTCCTATAATAAATCCCTTCTTCCATGGCTCGCAGTGCTCCACTTCCCTGACAGAACTAGGACAAATACACTCATTTTTCCAGATGGTACGAGGACTGTTAGGAGAGAATCCTCAGCATGGGGGAAGTTTAGAGGGCAATATGGAGGCAACCCCATAGAACTTGTGTGTAGAAGCTACTGCAGAACCCAAGGAAATAGATGCTATATTTGGATTGGATCTCTCCCCCCAGTTCCCCATAGCCCTCACCCTGCAACACTTTCAGATCCTAGCATTTTTGCAGATACCTCTTCTTCCTTCCTAGGTTTTCCCTCATCTTAATTCTTATCCTCCATGGATCATCCCCTCAAAGAGGCTGGGATTGAACATCAGAGGTAAGCCACATTCCCAGGGTAGTAAACTAAAAGGGGAAAAAAAGAAGGAAGTCCTGGGCACATTATTTCTTCCAGAGTGATTCACTGGATCCATTGAAATGATGGCCCAACTCGACATAGTACAGATTGATTCAAAGAGGAGGTTTCTCTAAATCTAAACTGAAGCTTGGTTCAGCTGTCAGGAAAACATCATCCCATCATCCACTTTTTTTTTTTGTGGTACACGGGCCTCTCACTGTTGTGGCCTCTCCCGTTGCGGAGCACAGGCTCCGGACGTGCAGGCTCAGCGGCCATGGCTCACGGGCCCAGCCGCTCCTCGGCATGTGGGATCTTCCTGGACCGGGGCACGAACGCTTGTCCCCTGCATTGGCAGGTGGACTCCCAACCACTGCGCCATCAGGGAAGCTCCATCCACTTCTATTTACACTGGTTTGCTCTTCTCAGTAATGGAAAAATCACTCTTGTGTCATCAAGGCCCAATGGTTCACAAGAGAGGCTTGTTTTGAAATTGCCTCTTGTTGTCATCTATTAGAATAACAGTGCATTTGATTATATTTCCAAGCTTCTTGTCTCACATCCAAAATAAGAATCACTGCCAATCTATTCCCTCAGTTAATTCCTGCTTAGGGAAGGTGATTGTCATAAGCATGAGAAAGTTGAGAGGGTAGGTCTTGATTAATTCTGACTGTAAAGCAAATAGAAAGGAAAGAGGGCTAACGATACAACCGTTTTCTGTATTCTTATCACAGACCTCGTTGGGTCAGTAAATTAAGCCGATTCCCTTAATTGGATTATGAATGTGTCTATTATCTGAACACTTATTGGTGGCTTTCTGGGGTCTCTTCTACTTTTGAGAGCCTCTTGAACTGAAATGGTCTTGGGAGGGTCCTATTAACAATTCCCTGTCTACCACAGGGGGCGCTCCAGAGCTCTGAGCGTTGTGTCAGTGGGTGAAGCCTAGTTGCCCAGGTCCATAGAATTGGAAATGGGTGGGCAACATGTCTCAGCTACCCTATATGGCACCTTGTGTAAATTAGAAAAAGGAGCTCCTCTGGACAGAAGCAGCCCCATTTGGTGAGCAGAGGGATGGCTGGATTTCAGCCCCTATTCTCCCACTCTGTGAGGAGCTTTTGCAGCCCCTGACCTTCAAAGAAAAGGATATTGTTGGGGAAGCAAACTGTGTCAGTCCTATCACAGTACACACCTGAATTTGGGGGACAAGTATCCTCATGGCCCACGAGGTGTTCTACGCTGGGAGACATGGATGATCAACTAGGCCTCAGCTTCAGAGCTGGTGAAATCACCCTCCTGTTGCACGATTTCCCCAGCAGTATTCTGTTGGCTTTCTAGTACCTCACCAGTGGGCAGGGTGTGCCCTGGATCGTGGCCTTGTGTGCCATGTTTAAGAGGGCCCTACTTTGGCTCTCCTTCTCTGAGGAGTCCATGTGGTCATGGGGACAGGGTACACGCCTTGGGACCCCCAACCCCCTTCTAGAACACTCTGGAGTTCTCTGACAAAATGTTCTCAGCCTGTTTCCAGGGCATGTGCAGCCTCTTCCTCAAGGCCACCCTCCTGGAGGTAACCTCATTGCAGAGTGGTATATCCCTGGGCATGAGGGGTGGTCAACCTTTCAGCAGGAAAATGTGAACAGAATCTGGATATCTGGGCTGGCCGCACCCCGTGGTGTGGTACAAAGGAGGGGTTCTGTCTCTGGCTAACCCCCACCCCACATAACAAACAGTCTGCTAGCCTAATTTCAAACTTTTAAATATTTAGACATATGATATATGGGCTTCCATTCATATTCTTGTCCTGACTCCACAAATAGTAAAACAGGCCCAGCTAGAGGTATTCTAAATCACTGTAGAAATCAATGAATTTTTTCACATTTTCTGGTTATTTTAATTACAGTTAATTACAAGTAGTTTGTTATCAAAAGTCTGATCATCCCTGAATGTATGAGCAGTATGATTTTCTGAATCTAGTGGCTGAGGGCTAGATTCTGGACTGAGGTGAAATAATTTGCTCTGTCTAGCATAGTTCTAGGTACAGAATAGCTGCTTTGAAAATAATTGTTGGGCTTCCCTGGTGGTGGAGTGGGTAAGAATCTGGCTGCCAATGCAGGGGATACGGGTTCGAACTCTGGTCCGGGAAGATCCCACATGCTGCAGGGCAACTAAGCCTGTGCGCCACAACTACTGAGCCTGCGCTCTAGAGCCTGCGAGCCACAACTACGGAGCCCACGTGCCACAACTACCGAAGCCCATGTGCCTAGAGCCCATGCTCCGCAACAAGAGAAGGCACTGCAATGAGAAACCCGCACACCACAATGAAGAGTAGCCCCCGCTCGCCACAACTAGAGAAAGCCCGCGTGCAGCAACGAAGGCCCAACGCAGCCAAAAATAAAATAAATAAATAAATAAATTTATTAAAAATAAAGACACAGCTAAGAAAACGAAACGTCACACACAAAAAAAGAAAAGTCACATACTGGGAGAAAATATTTGCAAAACACATATTTATAAAGTGATCTCGGGTGGCCACGGCCTACAGTGGCTTGAAGCAGGATTTCAGTTCCCTGGCCAGAGAATGATGTCAGGCTGTGGCAGTGAGAGCGCTGAATCCTAGCCACTAGAGCACAAGGGACCAGTGGCCAGTGACAAGGCCCTGGCCCGTCAGCTGTGTAGAACTGAATTTCCACACAGAAAGGGAAAGTAGTGAAACAAGTAAAGTGCTTATTAGGAGGAAAAAGAGTACATGTGGATAGACACATGGGCAGGCTTAGAGAGAGAGCCACACCCTCGTGGTTGTTTGAATCACTTTTATGGGGCATTTCTTCTGGGTTTCCTTTGGCCAATCATCTTGCTTTGGCTGGTTCTGAGTCCATATTTGGTTTATCTCAGCGTCCTCCCATGTGTGCGCATGCATCTCTTACCCAAGATGAATTCTAGCAAAGAGGTGTATGGGTAGGTTGACGTCACCTACTATGGGGTGGCACCCTCCCTTTTTGACGTTCAATGAGCCTTTCTGGGCATGTGTAGTTGGGAAGGTCTCCTTGACTTTGAGAATGAGGAATATGTGGTCTTTTATCTCTTATCTGGGCAGGGCTCAGCTTCTCCTCCCTCTGGCTATTTTGGAGTATTTGTCCACAGGGGATGAACTCCAGCTGCTCAGCCTGAGGCCCATCTATCTCCTGCCTCAAAAGGACTTTTATTTAGGATGTATAAAAAGTTTTGTAACTTAATAATTGGACAAATAACTCAAAATTTTAAAAATGGGCAAAAGATTTGAACAAATAATTCACCAAAGAATGTACACAACAGATGACCAAGTGACTTCTCCTTTCTGCTCTTACGTGTAAAGTGCGTGGACACTGTTGCTACCATCCTTACATCAAGAAAAATATGGATAAACTGAAAATCAATGACTTTTCTTAGACAAGAAAATTCTCAAAAAGAATTGAGAAAACAGGGAAAATTTCCATCCCCAAATCTGGAGAGATAGGCACATACAGGGAATCACAGCTGAGACCCGCTTACCTGGAACCATAATCTGGTGGGAACACTTACATGGCAATGTTTATGAATTGCTGGAGGCTGAGTATGGACTAGCATGAAATTAAGAAATTTCTGAGGGGTACGCTGCAATCAGAGGGAGGACCACACACATTTGTGGGCTTTTTTCTCCAGGAACGTCACCAGATTCTCAACTTGAGGATCTGAGAAAAATCCCTTGGGGGCTTTGGCAGGGGAAGAGGAAGAGTAACCAACAGGAAACCCTTCCAGAATCTTCTCAATCACAAAGGCCTACTCTGCAGAGGAAAGACTGTCAAAGGGCAATACTGCAATATTATCCTGGCTTGAGGAAGGGAATTTCAGCTCTCTCCAGCTTTTCTGTTTCACCTGAGGAAAAACAAAAATAATCATAGTCAACAGGGGACAAGACTTAGAGGAAATAGATTGCAACTGTTGCAGTCAGAGGAAGGAGTATGGGAACAATATCAAAACACTAGTAGGGGAAGAAAGAGAAAATAGAGCCGAAGAAATATCTGAAGTAATAGTGGCCAAGAACTTTCCAAATAATGTATCATTAATATGACAAACACAACCAGACCCAGAAAGCTCAGAAAACATCAAGCAGGATAAATACCAAAGCAAACAAACAAATTCAAAAAACCCCACACGGAGGAACATCATATTCAAATTGCAACAAACAACCCCTGCCCCCAAAAAAACCCAACCCAAAACCAAACAAGCAAAAAAAAAAAGGGCTTCCCTGGTGGCGCAGTGGTTGAGAATCCACCTGTCAGTGCAGGGGACACAGGTTTGAGCCCTGATCTGGGAAGATCCCATATGCCGCAGAGCAACTAAGCCTGTGCACCACAACTACTTAGCCTGTGCTCTAGAGCCCGTGGGCCACAACTACTAAAGCCTGAGTGCCACAACTACTGAAGCCTATGCTCCGCAACAAGAGAAGCCACCACAATGAGACACCCGTGCACCGCAACGAAGAGTAGCCCCCGCTCGCCACAACTAAAGAAAGTCCGAGCCAAGCAATGAAGATCCAACGAAGCCAAAAATAAATAAATTTATTAAAAAAAGAAGAAAACCCAGAAACTAACCAACCAAACAACAAAAAAAACAAAACACAAAGGACAAGGTGAAAATCTTGAAGGAAGCCAGAGGTGAGGGGTGGAGGGCGGGAAACTTTACTTATAGAAGAATAAGGATGAAAATTACAGTGGCTTCTCATCAGAAACCAGATAATAAGTGTTCTGAGACCCAATTTCCAATGTGTGGGTGGGGCATTTTCCTACACTAACAAACAATTCCTGGACACCAGCAAGGTGTCACAAGGGACAGGAGGGAGGATTTGGGAATACTTACTTATAAGGTACCTAAACTACACATGGAGTAGTATGATGTTATTTGGAGGTGGACTTCGATTATTTTAAAACGTATATTGTAAACCTTAGGGCAACCACTAAAAAAGTTCTTAAAGAAAGAAGTATAAATGATATACCAACAGATGAGATAAAATGGAATCATATAAAATGCTCCATTAAACCCAGAGAAGGGGGAAAAGAGAGAAACAAAGAACAAAGAGGAAAAAAAAAACAAGTGCATCCAAGAGAAACAGTTGCAAATAGCCAAGAAGCACTCCTCATTAGTCATCAGGGAAGCACAAATTAAAAGTCACAGTGAGATACTAATACATAATCACTAGAACAAAAATTAAAATAAAAACTGATAGTTATTGCTGAGGATGTAGAACAACTAAATCTCTCATACACTGCTGGTGGGAATGTAAAATAGCACAGCCACTTTGGAAAAACTGTTTCACAGTTTATTTTAAAGTTAAACATATACTTACCACGTGACTCAGCAGTTCCACTCCTAAGTCTTTACCAAAAGAAATGAAAGTGTATACAAAGACCTGCAACAAAATTATAGAAATGGAGAACAGACTAGTGGTTACCAGTGGTTAAGGATGGGGTGGGGTTCAGGTCGTGCAGGAGGGGAGCAGATATGGCTGCATAAGGGCAACATAAAGGATCCTTAGAGCTGGAAATGTCCTGTATCTTGACTGTATCAATGCCAATATCCTGGTTGTGTTATAGTTTTGCAAGATGTTACCAGTGGGAGGCACTGGGTAAGGGATATATGGAATTTTTCTGTATTATTTCTCATAACTGCCTGTGAATTTATGACTATCTCAAAATTTAAAATTTAATTAAAAAATGTAAGGTGGGCTACAACATGTAAAAAGCAAGTGAATACTGACAGGAATTTTAAGCAACACTGTATTAAAGCGGTATAGATATAACACAGTAAGTCATCAAGTGTAGCTCACCATTGATTATGCCAATAGAGGGAAAAGAAAATAAATCCATCAAGACAATCTTTGTTTTTGATCTAAGGAGAGCATACACAGCTCTGGAAGGCATCAGATTTATATGCACATACATAACTTTTCAGCAGACTTACTTTGCTTACGTCTGATCTAGGGGACACGTCCCTCCCCGACTTTTGAACACATTTTGTGTTCCCAGGATGATTTTTTTAAATCTCTCCCCCACCCTTGCCCTTTGGTAACCATAAGTTTGTTTTCTATGTCTGTGAGTCTGTTTCTGTTTTGTAAATGAGTCCATTTGTACAATTTTTAGATTCCACATACAAGTGGTATCATAATATTTGTCTTTCTCTGTCTGACTTACTTCACTTAATATGATAATCTCTAGGTTTATCCAGGATGATCTTTTCGAGCGGTTGATTACAAAACAAATTACTGACTGTGCCTGAACTATTAATGACTGGGCACTTTTGTCTCACTGGCAGAAATTATTCAATAAGAGTTAAGGACAAAGGGCAATGAAATGAAAGTTGTCTTTACTGTGGAAGGAACACAGAGGGTGAAACCAAGCAGGACCCTGTGGGGTTCCTGGGCACAAAAGTCTTTCTGTGTCCCCCATTTCTTGATGACAGGAAACAGGCTTTATTCAGCCTCCATGACCTTCCCTGAGTTCCAATGGGCAGGTTCAAACAGTTGCTAATCAGGGAAGGGAGGTGATGCAGAGACAAGGGATGAGCAGTCAAGAAACAATAGTGCTGCCTTGGGGCAGGGTCCTGGTTCCCCCTCAAGGGATACACAGAACAATATCTTTGAGCTGTTTTGCAGATACTGAAGACCCCACCAGGTGGGAGAAGTTAACGGTATGCTGCCCACAAGCACGTAGACCCCAGACCTGTTGGAACCAGAAGGTTGATGATGCTGACTCTCACTTACGTCACCACCAACCAAGCAGAAGAATGTCCACAGGCTGATCACACCCTCTGGGACACACAGTTTTGAGGGCATTAGCCTACTGTGGCCCCCTTTCCAGGGCAAAGCAATAAAGCTATTCTTTTCTACTTTATGCAAAACTCTGTCTCCGAGAGTTAATTCGGTGTCGGTGTACAGAGGCGGGATTCTGCATCAAGGGCAATAAAATAAAGCAACAAGTGATGACCGCTTGAACTAAAATAGGTCCCTATTTCCTAAACACAAACCATGGAGACACTCAGGCTATGGTTTCTATTGGTGACCGATGGTTAACGATGGGGGTGGTTTCACACTGTTTCTAATAAAGCTAGTGCTGGCCTTGCATAAGAGTTTTAGGTAACCTAGGTATCATTCAAGTTATAGGAAGTTACAGCACCAAATGCTGTAAGATTTAAAGAGTGAAAGTCTTTAGAACAGGTGGGAAATGAGCTTTCCTTTCTTGTCTCACCGAAAGAGGTGTGTCCAGGCATGTGTGACCACATAATTGTTCAACTGGATATTTATGTCCAGGTTAGCCATCCTGCTGATGACTCTAAAAGGTTTAGCAACGCCTAGTCTAGACCACTTGTTTTCAACTTTGGCTGCACATTGGAATCCCATCCTCAGAAATTCTGCTTTAATAGGTCCAGAGGGCATTAGAACTTTGAAAAACTGCTCAGATGATTCTAATTTGCAACTAAAGTTGAGAACCACTGCTCTAAGCTTTCTAGAACACTGGCCATATGTAAATTAAGAAACCCTCATGCTGCCATCCTCTCCTAAAATTCACTCTTTTTTTGGGGAACTTTATTTTTTTATACAGCAGTTTCTTATTAGTTATCCATTTTATACATATTAGTGTATACATGTCAATCCCAATCTCCCAATTCATCCCACCACCACCACCCCCCGCCACTTTCCCCCCTTGGTGTCCATACGTTTGTTCTCTACATCTGTGTCTCTATTTCTGCCCTGCAAACTGGTTCATCTGTACCATTTTTCTAGGTTCCACATATATGCGTTAGTATACGATATTTGTTTTTCTCTTTCTGACTTACTTCACTCTGTATGACAGTCTCTAGATCCCACCAGGTCTCTACAAATGACCCAGTTTTGTTCCTTTTTATGGCTGAGTAATATTCCATTGTATATATGTACCACATCTTCTTTATCCATTCATCTGTCAATGGGCATTTAGGTTGCTTCCATGACCTGGCTATTGTAAATAGTGCTGCAGTGAACATTGGGGTGCATGTGTCTTTTTGAATTATGGTTTTCTCTGGGTATATGCCCAGTAGTGGGATTGCTGGGTCATACGGTAATTCTATTTTAAGTTTTTTAAGGAACCTCCACACTGTTCTCCATAGTGGCTGTATCAGTTTACATTCCCACCAGCAGTGCAGGAGGGTTCCCTTTTCTCCACACCCTCTCTAGCATTTATTGCTTGTAGATTTTCTGATGATGCCCATTCTAACTGGTGTGAGGTGATACCTCATTGTAGTTTTGATTTGCATTTCTCTAATAATTAGTGATGTTGAGCAGCTTTCATATGCTTCTTGACCATCTGTATGTCTTCTTGGGAGAAATGTCTATTTAGGCCTTCTGCCCACTTTTTGATTGGGTTGTTTTTTTTTTAATATTGAGCTGCATGAGCTGTTTATATATTTTGGAGATCAATCCTTTGTCCGTTGATTCATTTGCAAATATTTTTGCAAAGGAATAAAAGGAACACAAATTGGAAAAGAAGAAGTAAAACTGTCACTGTTTGCAGATGACATGATACTATACACAGAGAATCCTAAAGATGCCACCAGAAAACTACTAGAGGTAATCAATGAATTTGGTAAAGTTGCAGGATACAAAATTAATGCACAGAAATCTCTTGCATTCCTATACACTAATGATGAAAAGTCCGAAAGAGAAATTAAGGAAACACCCCCATTTACCATTGCAACAAAAAGAATAAAATACCTAGGAATAAACCTACTTGGGGAGACAAAAGACCTGTATGCAGAAAACTTTAAGACACTGATGAAAGAAATTAAAGATGATACAAACAGATGGAGAGATATACCATGTTCTTGGATTGGAAGAGTCAATATTGTGAAAGTGACTATACTACCCAAAGCAATCTACAGATTCAATGCAATCCCTCTCAAATTACCAATGGCGTTTTTTACAGAACTAGAACAAAAAGTCTTAAAATTTGTATGGAGACACAAAAGACCCTGAATAGCCAAAGCAGTCCTGAGGGAAAAAAATGGAGCTGGAGAAATCAGACTCCCTGACTTCAGACTACACTACAAAGCTACAGTAATCAAGACAGTATGGTACTGGCACAGAAACAGAAATATAGATCAATGGAACAGGATAGAAAGCCCAGAGATAAACCCATGCACCTATGGTCAACTAATCTATGACAAAGGAGGCAAGGATATATAATGGAGAAAAGACAGCCTCTTCAATAAGTGGTGCTGGGAAAACTGGACAGCTACATGTAAAAGAATGAAACTAGAACACTCCTTAACACCATACACAAAAATTAACTCAAAATGGGTTAGAGACCTAAATGTAAGACTGGACACTATAAAACTCTTAGAGGAATACATAGGAAGAACACTGACATAAATCACAGCAAGATCATTTTTGATCCACCTCCTAGAGTAATGGAAATTAAAAGAAAAATAAACAAATGGGACCTAATGAAACGTATAAGCTTTTTCAAAGCAAAGGAAACTACAAACAGGATGGAAAGACAACCCTCAGAATGGGAGAAAATATTTACAAATGAATCACCGGACAAAGGATTAATCTAAAATTCACTATTGACTCACTATACCATCAATGTTCTAACTCATAATGCTTTCTTAATTGCTCCAATACCTTTAATAATTCCCAGAATAATTCTGGTTTCATCCCCAAGTATTAGTTCATGCAGCTGGTTTAGAAGATTCTGAAGCATTGGTACAGCTATTTGTCTTTGGGGCCAGGTTTTATTCACGATGACATTGCAAGTTTATGCTATGAGCCAGGGCTCAATTATCACAAAAGATTTGTCCATTGGTCAATAATTCATGTTGAATCACTTGAGGGCATGGATCTAACTTTGTTCTGGATGGGGTAGTGGGGGAGGGGTAGGGGGTGGGGGGGACCAAGAGCCCTGTGCACTAGTGGGTTTGAGAAGTGTTCAGATGTATTGGCCTTAATGGTTAAAGTTAATTCTACACAAATTGTAGAAAGAATTAACCAGATGGTTAATTCTCATTCTAAGATCTTGCTTTAAATAGTGCTCTCTAGTTAAGATATACATGTAGACGTCTCTGGTTTTACTATTAAACAATAAATGAAAAAAAAAACAATATGTGAGGTGCATACATTGCACGCATTGTACCAAACACTAGAATCTAATGCCCTTTTTATCTTTCATAACATTGACATTTTGCAGGAGTCCAGGCCAGTTGTTTTACAGATTGTTCTACGTTTTGAATACATCTGATTGTTTCTTCATGGTTAGATTCAGGTTAAGCATTATTTGCAAGAAGACTATATAGGTGATATTGTTCCTTTTTTCCAACTGCACCACATCGGGAGGCCCCGTATTGGTGATGGTATTTTTGATCTTTTGGTTAACTTGGTGCATATATTGCAATACCATATATCACACAGCGACTGTATTCGTACTCAGAGAAGCAAAGTATCAGGCAAGACTCCGAGTGCGCAGCAGTAGGCAGTCGTTTTCCCAGGCTCCTGGGAAGCCCGTTCAACCACGCCCACCCTACTGCCTCCCGCGCCTCTTTTCTCGGAAAATCAACCCTCAGAACCAGAAAGCTCCTACTCCAAGGGGCCCAAATCTTTTCCCATCAGCATGGGTGCGCCTGCGCAGCGAGTCTCCAGGAGGCTCTTTTCCAGCGCCCGACCGCTTTCTTTTTCTGCTCTCCACGGCCTCCCCCGCCGCTCGCTCTTTTCCCTAAGGGGTCATCACGGGGCGCCAAACGCGCGCCCGCGGGAAGGCCGGGGGCGGGGCGCGGCGCGGCGCGGCGCGGCGCGGCACGTCAGTGGCCTTCCGGGCGGAAGTCGGCAGCCTCCGGAGCTGCTGATTGGCTTTCTGGGTGGCGCCTGTGTCGGCCTCCGCGCCAGTTTCGGGCTGGTTGGCGCGGAATCGGAAGACTCCGGGACCATGGCGCTGGTGTACGGCGATGACTGCGACCTCGGGGCGAGCGGTGAGAGATGACCCCGCGCGCGGGGTCCCCAGTTGGGAGTGCGGAGACTGTGGCATGATTGCGGGTGGTGGGGGCTCTGTTTTATTTTTTTCTTAGGTAGGCGCACGCCCGGGTTGACCCGCCGGTCTCTTTGGGCGCGGACCTCGGACGTCCAGGACTGGAACCTGTGAGGCCTCGGACAGGTCTTCTTTGCAGGGCTGTTGGGTCCTGGCAAGCCCGAGCAACCCCCTGCGGGGCTTTTTGTTTGGGAGGCTGCCTCACCTCTCTCACTGCGGGTCTCCGCACTTGGCTGCCTTTCTTTTTATTTCTTTTGGTGAATCTCATCCCACGTGCTGGGCACACCTTCATGAGACTGGCCCCGGTGGGGCACAGTACTGGCCGAAAGTATTTCATTGCTCCCGCCCCAGGTGTCCGCTTGAGGGCTGGGACGGAACGGATGTGCGCCCTTCCCTTGGTAGAAACTGCTGGGGAGATTGTTACACGTTGTACCTCAGCAGGAAAGAAAGCTCTAAGTGCTGTCACGTGAAGATACAAACGCGTTTTGTCTTTGTAGGTAATAGGTTTCTACTTTATGCATTAACAATTTTTTTTCAAATTCTATGGAAAGTTCTTCAGGTGCCGCACAGAAATAGTGTTCACAATCTAGTCATCTCAGGTGAAGCTTCTAAAAAAAAAAGTATCAGTTCAGCAGCATTTCGGATGCCTTGTATATTACTCCGTTTTCAGTGGTAGTATTCCATCTCCAAAAATAGAATACAAAAATGCAAATGGATTTGTCTGATTTCTGAGTTTTGAGCAGTGTGCAACTAAAGTGTGACTTCACTTCAGTGAACTTCCAACTTAAAATTAGGTGCTTCACTCTCTCAGCTCAAGCATCACATCTCCTGTCACTCAAATACATCACCATTAATGAGAACTTGCTTCCTAATTAGCTTCCTTTGCATTCACCTAGTCGTGAATCACAGATTTCAATTTGTTCTTCTAGCCTTTCGCTTTTTAAGACAATTTGTTTTGGAGAGCCCACTAGCCTGAATTACAAATGGGATGTGGGATGTATGTGAACAGTCTTTGCAGCCCTCCATCAGTGATATGTCGCTAAGACCTTTCTTCACCCTAAAAACTACGTTCTCCGTGAACATCAAGAAATCACTCTTTGGAGGACATCGTGCAGTCTCGAGATCCCTCTTAAGTCATGGTGTTGATGAGTGGCTGGGGACTTGTGACTGGAATTTTTCCTTTCCAGCCGACTTGGAAAGATTGTTACCTGAAAGACTGTTGCAGCCTTGTGTGTGTCTGCCTTGGGGGGTGGTGGGGGTACTCCAGATGGTAATTTTGAACCAAATATTTAAACTTTGGTAACTGGATTTTTTTCATGCTGCTGCTTTTTTTTTTTTTTTTTTGCTAACTTACCTACTTGAAGCATTGGAGACATATTCCATAAAGGAAAATTTAGGCCTTTTTTCTCCTTAAGTATTAGAAGATGGGGTGGCTGTGAAAAGTTGAAAGGTCTATAACTAGCTGTTACTGTATATGGAAATGGATAGGGGAGAGTTTAATGATTTAAAAAAGCAGGTACAGTGGTTCATTCGGCAAATATTCATTATGTACCTACGAGGTATAGGCATTCTGTCAGGCTCTGGTTTTACAGTGGTAGGTAAGCTGGGCATGGTTTTTGTCTTCATGGAGTTGAGATGGTAAACATGTAATTATATGCAGTGCTATATTGGGGCTTCCCTGAGAAAACGGCTTTGCTTTATTTTTGTTTTCTAGAAGCTAGACCATGTTAGTGCTAATTGTGAGGTGTTGGCATATGTGTGTGCATCTGTACACACACACACATACACATTAAGTGAGCTCCTGTATTGCTGAGTACAAAGTAAGCCAAGCATCTTCATTTAATCCTTAAGAACTTTATGAAGCAGACATGATTATCCCCATTTCACATATGAGGACCCTGAGGCTCTGCGTTAGAGTCCTTAGGTGTAGGCTACAGGAACCAACTCTAGTTGATTTAAACCGAAAAGGAATTTATCTGAAGGATATCGTGGTGTTCACAAACTCCGGAGAGCCAGTCAGGGGGCACCTTAGCTAGGAACAGTGGTTAAAATCATGCCACAAAACTGGTCCATTGAGGAGGTTGTTGCCAACCATGGCCAAGTACTTGAAACTAGAGCCTTCAAGTACCTTGGGACATTGCTGGCACTGTTGTTCCAGGTGCTCAATCCTCCTGTAGCTCTTGTTACCTCTAGAATCTTCCATCAGCCGTCCCCCTTTCCTTGTCACACTGGCTTGTGATTTAAAGTCTGAGCAGGTGTTCATAATTGGAGGGCCTATTTTATATGCCCATGCCCTAGCTGCAAGGGCATAAAGGAGGGGGGACTTCACAGATTCTGATGCTGGGCAGCTTAAAAAACAACGAGACACCTGGCCACTGTAGCTCAGAGAGGTTAACTGGTTGTCTCACGTCACGCAGTAAGTGGCAGAGCCTGGTTGTGCCGCTTCGTCCTAATCTCCTCCCACTCAGTCTATGCTCTCATGTCCAGCTTACCTTCCACATTGACTTCCTCTTGGTTTCTAAATACACCTTGCATTTTCATCCCTTTGTAATTTGGCTCATGCCTTTTCCTTTGCTTGTGCCCCTTGTTACCCTGTACTCTGATAGTGAAATTCTACTCTTTCTGTGTTGGAAACCTCCCCTGTGAAGCCTTCTCTGATTTCCCAGGCAAAATTAATGGCTCTCTTTTCTACATTTCCTCAATACTGGCTTCCTACCTCTAATATGGCACCATCTTTATGTGATGGTGGGAGCCTCAGGTCTTTTTGCTTTCCTTGACTGGGAGCCCCTTGAGGACCGGCAACTCTGTCCTATTTGTAATTGTACCCCAAACCCTTAGAGTGGCACATCGTTGCCTGTGGAATACGTCTTATTGAAAACCTATGGTTTTTGTCAGAATAATCTGACAAAGGAGTCAAGGGAGTCTTGAAGGGAATACACTGAGGCCACCTTTTCACTCTCAGTGGTCATGTTCCATAATCTCCAAAACCTTTTCATGTAGGCCTGCTCACGATTTTTTGAAATCATTTGAGTGACACCCAAGATTTTGTGGCTGTCATCATTAAGTACCTGCATTCCTTAATGCCTTTCTGAAAATGGATTTAAAAGTCAAATGTGAAAGTCAAACAATAGGCTGAGATGTTATAGAGAGATTCCATTTCCAGAAAGCTAGGGAAAAAAAATCTCTAATTATGCCTCACCTTTAAGATACAGTTTTCAACAGTTTATTGCCAGCACTTGGTACATGTTCTGTAAATTGCATCTTCTATTTCAAACACTTAGTCAAACAGCTGAATGTTGTTATGAATGTTCCAGGGGGGTTGGAGCTTTTAGGATGCCTGTTATCAATACTTCTCCTTTTCTGTGCTTACTACTTTTTATAAAATAATTAACACAAATACAATACAGTACTCAATTTCACAGACATAGGTGGCAGTCGTGCTGAGCCTCAGCTCATCGCTGGCAGGAGGCACTGTCTTGCTTGGCTTGGGTATTCATCAGCTGGCATATGAAAGTCTTCATTCTGTGGATGAAATCTTTTCAGTACGTGTGTGTGAGGTGGTCAGTTTATGATGACCCAAAGTGTGAGTAATTCAAAAGTTGAATGACTGACCACTGAGGCTCTCTGGTACTTCAGTAATTTTCTACAAAACACATTTTAATCTTTGTAATCTTTCACCTCATCCTCTAATGTCGTAACCAACTGCATGAGGCCTGGAAATCAGTGGTGGAATCAAGAATCTCCTTAGAGCCACCTTTGTTAAATTCTCCCAACCCCCAATTTATCCTTCCTTTGGAATCCCAGACACTTTATCTGTACCTCTGTTAGGGCATGTGTTACTTCTAAAAATTGTTTTAGAGTTAGTTGCTACTTACAAGCATATCTCGCTTTATTGTGCTTCACAGATACTTCTTTTTTTTTTTTACAAATTGAAGATTGTGGCATCCCTGCATCGGGCAAGTCTGTTGGTGTCATTTTCCCAACAGCCTTTGCTTATTACTTCATGTCCCTGTGTTAACATTATTTTGGTAATTCTCACATTTCACATTTTTCATTATTATATTTGTTATGGTGACGTGTAATCAGGGATCTTGGACGTTACTACAACTCACTGAAGGCTCAGATGATGGTTAGCGTTTTTACCAATAAAGTATTTTTAAAGACATAATGCTTTTGCATACTTAATAGACTACGGTATAGTGTAAACATAACCCTTATATGCCCTGGGAAACCAAAAAAAAAAAAATTCGTGTGACTAACTTCATTGCTATATTCACTTTATGGGTGTTGGTCTGGAACTGAACCCACAGTATCTCCGAGGTCTGCCAGGTATCTCCCAGGTCAGATTGTAAATTCTGTGAGTCTGTGGGCCCTGTCTTTCTTATCTTTGTGTCTCTCAGAGCTCCTGGTACTTTGCAAAGAGCAGGTGCTCCTCAAAGCCTTTCAAATGTTGATTAACAGAACACAAAATGAATTGTCCCTTTTATAACCACTTAACGGCCTGCCACTTCCCTGGGAAAGGTTGTGGGTTAACGACTGATCTCCCTTTAGTGTCTCCAGGGGATATCAGTTGAATTTGGAAGTTTTCTCTTTTTGGCGGAAAAAAATAACAGTTGCTTCAGCTGGAAATTTCTGAAGAGACACAGGAGCTGCAGATTCAGCCCTGAGCTTGTGAATTATTTCCATTATAAAAAGAATCCATTTGTATAACATTAAACTTGTATATTACTATTGGCTAAAAACTTGCTTTGTTTTTGAGGGAAGATGGCTGACAATTTTGTACATCTCATGTAAATTTGGCTTCTTTTCAGCTGTGTCAGATTCAGGGAGTTTTGTAACTTCTCGATCCCGGAGAGAGAAGAAATCAAAGAAAGGGCGACAGGAAGCTCTGGAAAGACTGAAAAGGGCTAAAGCTGGTGAGAAGTATAAATATGAAGTAAGTAACCATTTTTCTGGGCTTTTTCTCCTGTGCTTCATCTAATTCATAGCCTGTAGATAATTTTATGTCACCTTTGTCACTGATTAGAAATATGCATATATTTAAAGCTTCTTATAATAGTAATTTCTTAATATGCAACATATGGGCATGAGGTAGATTTACAGGTTATGGGAGACTACTGAACTCTTAAAGTTCCTATGAGGCACCTTACAGATGCTTTTAAAATTAGTAAGCACACGGCATCTCTGCTAAGTTCCATGGCTTCGTTGAGGGAACTTACAGATGCTTTTACTTTACTCATAAGGTATTGAGCAGTCTAGCCCAGCACTGCTGCTCCTTGGAGAGAATTGTTTCTAATCTCATATGCAAGGGGAGCGCGGTAGGGACTTGGACCTTCCCTCTGCTGTGTCCTGCGTGTAGGATTGAATGTGATGCCCTTTTGGCTCTTTTCCTCTACCCACTGTCGATGCCCTGCAGGTAGAAAAGCAGATTGGTACCATCTGCACAACATTGTCTAGCTTCACATTGAGGGCACTCCCTGAGGATCTTAACTGCCTCAGGGCTGGAAAGTGATTAATATGAGAAAATAATAATACCAACAACAACAATAGCAACTAATGCAGTTTTTCAGCTAACACTGTTCTAAGTGCTTTTACAAATATGTTCATTTATTTGATCCTTCCAATACCGTATAAAATTAGATACTGTGATTAACAGCATTTCGCATGGGAGGTATCTGAGGTCACAGTGGCAGAGCCTTGATTGGAACCCAGGCAGCCTGGCTTCAGAATGTGCCTGTTTAGCCATGGCCTGTTCTGTTTTGGGGTAGTAAGCAAGTAGAAGAGGATTTTTGTCATTTGGCACCATTCATTCAAGTTAAGGGAGTCAACCAGATCATAAAGGGTTGCTAAAAGGATTACAGTAAAGCAAGAGTAAAGCATTTTTAATGTAGGTACTTCTATAAAGGAGTTCTGTGGGGCATTTCAGATGTTGACACAATGTGACTGATTTCCCATTAATCACTGATGTTAATGGCATGGCTCTAAGAGTTCAAGCTGAGCAGTAGCAGTGTTTTTAGAGATTGAGTCAAAATGACTTTTTAACGCAAAATGATTTTTTTGTTGCGGTACGCGGGCCTCTCACTGCTGTGGCCTCTCCCGTTGTGGAGCACAGGCTCCGGACGTGCAGGCTCAGCAACCATGGCTCACGGGCCCAGCTGCTCCGCGGCATGTGGGATCTTCCCAGACCGGCGCACGAACCCGTGTCCCTGCATCGGCAGGCGGACTCTCAACCACTGCGCCACCAGGGAAGCCCTCAAAATGATATTTAAAAAATTTTTTTAAATTTTATTTTATATTTTAGAACAATATTTGTTTTATTGTTTATTTATTATTATTTTTATTTATTTATTTTTATTTTTTTAACATCTTTATTAGAGTATAATTGCTTTACAATGGTGTGTTAGTTTCTGCTTCACAACAAAATGAATCAGTTATATATATACATATGTTCCCATATCTCTTCCCGCTTGCGTCTCCCTCCCTTCTACCCTCCCTGTCCCACCCCTCTAGGTGGTCACAAAGCACGGAGCTGATCTCCCTGTGCTATGCGGCTGCTTCCCACTAGCTATCTACCTTATGTTTGGTAGTGTATATATGTCCATGCCTCTCTCTCGCTTTGTCACTATTTTTTAAAAATAGTTTTCCGGTGTCTTTTGATAGTATGTAAATGAGTTGCTTAAACGAGAGACACAGTATGCATAATAGACTTAAGCCAACAAAGCTAACCTTGCCAGTTCCCTCTCCCCTCAAAAAGAAAGTTGGTCAGTACAGTCATTTTAATTAGACTAGTTTGTGTTTGGGTTGTCAAAAACTTAATTTGGTAGGGCAGGTAATTTCTGTCATCAAATGATCAAAGGCCAGATCAGTGTTTGCCAGTGATCCCTGTTGAGTAGATTAAACCGGAGGTAAAAACTAAGCTTAATCCTGTAATTACTCTAAGCCCAGGTAGTTGTGGCAGAAATCCAGTCAACTCTACCCATCAGGCTCTCAAAGCTCTGTGTCCAGGTGTTTTTTCCTAGAATCTTAGCTCTTCAGATGGAGTTGGTCGTTTCCTCCAGTCCCCACTTGAAAAGGCAGAACTCTCGAGAGAAGGGGGAGTTTTTAACAAGGTATCTTTAAGTTCTTGCTAACCAGCCCACCAACTTCTCATCTGGGAGATGGGAGCCCGCCAAATTCTCACTGCAGTGGTGTGCATCTATGCTGTCTGTTGCTTTATCTGTGCTGAGGTGGTCTGCTCCGTTCAGGCCAGTAGTTTGTGGTGTTCTGTCCTTCTGGCGGTTGGGCAGCCCGTGTGATTTCAGGCCTTGCCATTCTCTCCGCACTTGCCCTCTGTTTTTAAGACCTGAAAATGGTGGGGAATCAGTGGTAATACAAATAGGGATCACTCAAAAACCATTTCTAGTGTACCCGTAGTGTGTGTTTTGCTGATTTTTGGAGGGGGATGGATGGGGAGATTTTCCTTTTGAATGACATTTGGTTGGTTGAACAGTTATTAAGATTATTGTCTATTTGTGGGGCACCATCAGCTAGTGGAGAGGGAGGTGGCATGTCTTACAGGCTTGCCAAGTACAGGAGAAACCAGTCTCAAAATTACAAGTGACTAATCCCCAAAGCAGCTAATGAAGAATTGGCTATAATTCAGTTTGTTTTTTATGAAGTAGATGAGTAATTGCTGGTGTGACAAGTATATTATGCTAATGGAATCATTTAATATCTTATGTTAACACCCACCTAAAAGGAATACTAAGTTAATTGATGTCTATTTAAGGAAAATCCTGCAGTGGTGTTGAATGTCAGAACTCATGATTTGGTTGCAGCTACTCCTTCAGGCTGCCATTCCACTTTGAATTTGACAATTTTTTCATCAGAATTGTTTAACACTTTCACTCCACTTGAAGCTCTCTCAAACTTGTACGATGGCAGGTAGAGGACTTCACAAGTGTTTATGAAGAAGTTGATGAGGAACAGTACTCGAAGCTGGTCCAGGCCCGCCAGGATGACGACTGGATCGTGGATGATGGTATGTGGGAAGAAACCGCCTGCCAGGCACTGTATCATTTGCTTTTCGTAGCTTCTCACTCGGTGGAGTTGCTGCTTTGCTTGGGCAGATGTAAGGCGCTAACTTAAGGTCATACCTTTGGTTTGGGTTTTCCTCAAATGCATGATTTGAGGGTGTGGAATCAGAAAAATAGGAAGTTTATTGAGGGACATTTTGGAGAAGCCAGGCACACACCTCAGGCTATAGTATAAATCCTCCAGGAAATGACTGTAGCAATTGGAAGGAACCTGTGGGCCATCCCCATGTGATGGGGCGTAGGAAAACTCTATCTCACAGAATGGCTGTGAGGATTACAGGAGACTGTACTCGTGAAGAGTAACTTTGGCAGGGGCCCCGGGCAGAGGCTGGTCCCCATGTTCTTACAGCCCTTGTGGAAGGCTCGATGGTTCCTGTTTGTGGGACTTGACTTCTTGGACGTGTGAGTGCTGACCGCGGAGCAGAGGGAGGGGGGTGTAGACTGTGCCTGCCACTATATTTTTGTTCCTACTTCTGTAATTGAACTCAGCTATATTGCCGGCTTTCCAGGCTCAGTAGTTGTGGCGCACGGGCTTAGTTGCTCTGTGGCATGTGGGATCTTCCCAGACCAGGGATTGAACTCGTGTCTCCTGCATCGGCAGGCGGATTCTTAACCACTGCACCAGCAGGGAAGCCCGACTTCTGGTGATCTTGATTCTTTTACTTTTTTTTTTTTTTTTTTTTTTTTTTTTTGTGGTATGTGGGCCTCTCACTGTTGTGGCCTCTCCCGTTGTGGAGCACAGGCTCTGGACGCGCAGGCTTAGCGACCATGGCTCACGGGCCCAGCCGCTCTGCGGCATGTGGGATCTTCCCCCAACGGGGCACGAGCCTGCGTCCCCCGCATCGGCAGGTGGACTCCCAACCACTGCCCCACCAGGGAAGCCTGATTCTTTTACTTTTTATTCTTCTGGTAGAGTAGAAGTACTGTAAAGCATCCTATTGTGGCAAACTTTGATCCTATGGGCCACGTGATTACCTTAGTTCACCTGAATAGGCATAGTATTCAGTGGATCCTTGAACAATATGGGTTTGAACTGCTTGGGTCCACTTGTATGTGGATATTTTTCAGTATTAAATACTACAGTACTACATGGCCCGTGGTTGGTTGAATCCGCAGATTTGGAAGAACTGTGGATGCTGATGGCTGACTGTAAGTTATGTGTGGATTAACCCCCAGGTTGTTCAAGGGTCAAGTGTATATCCTTTGGTTTTGACTCAGAAGACGTGTGTGGGTGCTGTGTTTCATCTGACTTCTGCTTGAACAGGATTCTGCTGCCCTGAAAAATGGCCTGGGCCAGGAGAACCTCTGAGTGGGTATAAAAGGTTTTTTTTTAATCTTTTTGTCATGGCTAAAATATTATTGGCCAATTTTAGAAATTTGATCCCGATATTACATTTTGTTCCTGCAGATGGTATTGGCTATGTGGAGGACGGCCGAGAGATTTTTGATGATGACCTTGAAGATCATGCCCTTGACTCCCATGAGAAAGGTATCTGCATTTTGAGATATATAGAGTTGTCTAAAATTTCAGACGACTTGGTACTTTGGCACAGTTTCTTTAAGGAAAAAGGACCTACCACAATTGTTTTTCAGTATAAAAAATGTTCTAATGTTGAAAGAAGCGTAGTTATGTAGAAAATTAAACGCAAAAAGCGTAAACAACCAGGAAATGAAGTATCATGTCTCTGTTATCTAAAGAGTTTAGTCTTACTTATTTTGGAACTTTTAGTCCTGTGGTCATTTTAGACTTGATAATTTTGGGGGCTGCAAGAATTGATGTCTTTTCATTCCTACTGAAGTGACATACTTAGAATTTTAGCTCTTTGATAGAAGTACAGTACAATAACAAGGTTTAGAACTTCTGTCGACTTGCTTTGTTTAATTGAAACTTAAAATGATATGAATGTATGTCATAGTTTCTTAGCTACACAATCATTGGCAAAAAAAATTTTTTGAGTAAACAAGCCTGACTTAGTTCCTGTAAAATGAGAGGGGGAAATTCCCTTCAGTATTTGTTTTTTTGGTTTAGTTCATTATTACCACCAAGTGGTAGATCACTGGTCAGCACTCCGTGGCCCACTTACGGCCAGTTTGTTTATGGCCCACTTACGGCCCATTTATTTTTGAACAGCTTTATTGAGACATAATTAACATACCGTACAATTCACCTATTTAAAGTGAACATTTCAGTGGCTTTCAGTATAGTTACAGTAGTACAGCCATCACCACAATCGATTTCATTACCCCAGAAGGAAATCATACCTGTTACTATATAGCCCTCAAGCTAAGAATGGCTTTTACATTTTTAAAGTGTGTGTAAAAAAAGAAAAGAAAAATTCAAAGAAGAATATGCAACAGCTTAAGAGACTTGTGTGGCCACAAAACCTAAAATCTGTGCTCTCTTTACCCTTTTCAGAAAGTCTGCATCTTAATTTGTAGATTATTAACATTTTATGACATTTGTTCACTTTGTCCCTCTTCCCCTTTCCCAGACACATACATGCAGACTTTGTTTTTGGTGAATTTATTGAAAGTAAGTTGTAGACATGCTTCAGTGGTGATCTCCTAAGAACAAGGGTTCTTGTTTTTTTAGTCGCAGTACCATTCTCAGGATGTTATCTAAGATTTTGTCCATATTAAGATTTCCCCAGTTAGCCCAATAGTGTCTTTTATAACTGTTTTTAAAAATGTAGTGTCCACTTGGCTTTTCATGTCTCTTTAGTCTTATTTAGTGTAGAGAGCAGCACCATCCCTCCTTCCTCCCTCTCTGGCCCAATGTCTTTCATGACATTGACATTTTTAAAGGGACCAGGGAATTCCCTGGGGGTCCAGTGGTTAGGACTCCATGCTTTCACTGCCGAGGGTGTGGATTCGATCCCTGGTCGGGGAACTAAGATCCTGGCAAGCCATGTTGTGTGGCCAAAAATAAAATTCAAAAAACAAAAAACAAAAAACGACCAGGCTGGTTGTTTTGCTGAACGTCCCACAACCTGGGATTTGCTTGATTGTCTTTTTGTGCTTAGAATCAGGTTAAATATTTTGACAAAAATAAAATTTAGATGAACTTGTGTCCTTGCCACTCATATCAGGGACACATAAGGTGAGTTTGTCCCATTACTGGTGAAAAGAAGTTTGATCTCTTGGTTTAAGATGATGTTTGTCAGATCTCTTCCTTGTGAAGCTACCTTTCCACCTTTTTTTTTTTTTTTTTTTTTTTTTTTTTTTTTTTTGCGTACATGGGCCTCTCACTGTTGTGGCCTCTCCCGTTGTGGAGCACAGGCTCCGGACGCACAGGCTCAGCGGCCATGGCTCACGGGCCCAGCCGCTCCGCGGCATGTGGGATCTTCCCGGACCAAGGTCCGAACCCGTGTCCCCTGCATCGACAGGCGGACTCCCAACCACTGCGCCACCAGGGAAGCCCCACCTTTTTTAATTAATGGAAATAGGGGTGATAATTTGAAACAGTGTGTGTATATCCCTTTTTCCCACCAACTTTTACCCAGTGCTTTCAGCCTCTACTGATGATCCTTACCCGTTTTTTTTTTTTTTTTTTGGCCACGCCGTGCAGCTTGCGGGATCTTAGTTCCCCAACCAGTGATTGAACCTGGCCCGGCAGTGAGAGTGCCGAGTGCTAACCACTGGACTGCCGGGGAATTCCCCTTACTCTCCTTTTTTAAATTAGCATTTCAAACTCATGGATTTAAATAAAAGTGCTGTTACAGTTCAGTATCCATTATCATTGTTTTTTTGTTTGATGTGCAAATTACCACAAATTTGGCAGTGGGAGACCCTTTGAGCTGGCTCTCCTGTCCTTTTGGCATGGTCTCATCAGTCTTTGAGCATTTCCTTGCTTTCTGGGCCAACAAGATGTTCCAGGTTCTCCTTGGGTGATTCCTGTCCTAGACCTGGAATCACCTATTTCTCCCAAGAATCATGGTCCCTTTTAGTAGAGAATGGTAGCAGATCTGGGGGAGGGATGTGCTCGTTGCTCCTGGGATGTAATGGTTTCTAGGCCCTTTCAGTGAACAGAGCTAGGAGATTATATATACATGTATGCTGTGAATTCATACTGATACATTCGATTCAAGTGTAAAACCACAGAGTACTTCATTTTCCCAATCTATATTTGTGTTTAGCTTCACCCTCAGTGAAAACCCTTGTCTTCTAAAATATACTCAGAATAATTTTGGGAAATTTAGAATTACTAAACCTATACCTCTAGCAACAACCCTTCTAAGTATAGTTTACAATTTCTTTGCAGTTTTTAAAATTTGTTTTTGGCCGCACTGCATGGTATGGGGAACTTCCCCCACCAGGGATTGAACCCGTGCCCCCTGCAGTGGAATCACGGAGTCTTAACCACTGGACCACCGGGGAAGTCCTCTTTGCAGTTTTATTTGTTCTTGGCATATATCCTACTGAGGGTGTATGGTGACGGTGTTGTGTTTAGAAGCTATATGAAGTAATTTTTTTCTGTGCTGTAGTATCAGTTTACTACAGAGGTTCATTTGTTTTTGCTTGTATTTGAATTTAGGCTTTTAAAAATATCCTTTTTTTTCTTTTGTTTTAATTTTAGTTTTTGAGTATTGTAAAACATTTTTATGGCTTAAAAATCAAAATGATATTCAAGAAATAGACTAGATAACTTTTACTCTCACCTCTATGCTTTCTACTTCATTTCTCCCCATCTCCATTTTTATTAGTTTCTAATTATCCTTCCTGTGTTCCCCTTTACAAAAAAATAAGGTTGTATATGTTTTTTTCATGTGGGATGTTATTCGTTCATTCATTAGTTAAATTATGTGGATTATCTTCCTGGTTTCTGCCAACCTGTGTCATGTAGGAACGCTACACACTGGTACCTACCATTAGATAGTAGTGTGGCTAATTGTGTTATTCCTACTTTTTATGAGTCCTTGAAGAAGAGGATGAAGTGAGCCCATGTGATTTTTCACCTCCCTGAAGTGAGGAGGTTTGTGTTAGTTTCTGGCGTTGTTAATTATATCATCTTGAATGAGTCCTATCACCTCTCTGGACATTAGTTTTGTCAGCTATAAATTAGGAGATTGGACTGGACAGGGAGGTTCTCGAGGAAAGGACCCACGTCCTGATCATCTCAGTGCTGATCACAATAGCAAGTGCAAAGAAAATGTGCAGCGCTTATTGAATAAATGAACCATCTCTGTTTCTGTAATCATTATGTTAGCGTTTCCCACTAATACGTCAGTGGAGAGAATGACTTGACATTCTGAAGGAGAACTAATCTTAGAAATCTATTCCATGCTTTGTCACCATTCACCCACAAGTCGCTGCTGTTTCAGTGTCTTTCCCAAGGAGCCCAGTAAGGTCCCAAGATCTTCAGAATGGAAATGGAATTCCGCAATCCACTTTAAACCCTCAGAAGAAATCGTAGAGTTTTGCCTGGGAGTAAAAGGTCAACTCTTTTTGGTGTAGATCCAGTCCCTGGCATGTTGTTTTCAAACAGAGAGAAAAACATCAACTAAATCCCAATGAAGAAAAGTCAGTGGGAAAACGAATAAAACAAATCAAATTGGGGACTTCCCTGGCGGTCCAGTTGTTAAGACTCCGCACTTCCATTGCAGGGGGCCTGGGTTCGATCCCTACTTGGGGAACTAAGATCTAAGATCCCGCATGTTGCGTGGCACGGCCAAGAAAAAAAAAACCGGAAAGAAAGAAAGAAAAAAACAAAAACAAAACAGAAGCCCTAAAATTGTGCAAGAATTTCATCTCAAATGTTGACTCCTGTTCTTTCTCTGTTTCCTGTTGTCCTATCTAATTCCTGCTAACCTACAATGGTGAGATTAAAGCCCCTTAGTGAAGCCTTCCTTGCTAGTCAAACCTCTATTGACCTTCTGTTTTGATACTCTTTTTTAGGACCTGAATTTTGTTTACTAAACATTTTGACCATTGCCTATATTCTCTTTTCAAACTGCTCCAAATGAGCTCTTTAAAAAATTAAATTCCCCTGTCTTATGTTTTTCACAAATGTGCTACAAATCTTTTCATAGTCTTAGGCACATGAAAAGTACATAACAGAAAATTTATCATCTGTGACAGTTAGTGCATTAACGGTGTTTGCAACCATGACCATTATCCAGTTGCAGAACATTCTTTCACACCAGATGGAAACTCATACCCATTAAGCAGTCATTCCCGAGTCTTCCTTCCCTCAGCCCCTGGCAACTGCTAACCGCTTTCTGTCTCTGGATTTCCTATTTTGAATATTTCATACAGTGGGAATCATGCAATTATGTGAACATTTGTGTCTGACCTGTTTCATTTAGCATAGTGTTTTCAAGGTTCGTTCATGCTGTAGCATGAATCAGTACTTCATTCCTCTTTAGGGCTGAACTATTAGATTGCAAGGATAGACCACATTTTGTTTATTCATTTATTAGTTGTAGTGCTTTTGGGTTGTTTCCATCTTTTGGTTATTGTGACCAGTGCTGCAGTGAACGTTTGTGTACCAGTTTTTGTTTGAACACTTGTTTTTAATTCTTTTGGGCATATGCTGAGGAATGGAATTATGTGTATGTATTTTTATTCCCTTTTCTTTCTTACACAAAGGATATTTTCTATAGATACTTCTGTACTTGGCATTTTTTCACTTAAGAAGATATCCTACATCAACTATACTTCAATTAAAAAAGGAAAACAAAAAAGAAATAAAGCTGTATTGATAATGCAGAAAAAATGAAAATTCTGAAATGCTAAAAATAAAAGATAGCCTGAAAATTACTGCATACCAGCACATAGAGGGCTTTCTTGCTTGCTTGCTCATTTCTATATAGCTGCATAGTATTCAGTTGTATGGATGTACCAGGGTTTATTCATGTGGTTTTCTTGTCTTTTCCTTTTTCTTTACATCTTTATTGGAGTATAATTGCTTTACAATGGTGCGTTAGTTTCTGCTTTACAACAAAATGAATCAGTTACACATATACATATGTTCCCATATCTCTTCCCTCTTGCGTCTCCCTCCCACCCTCCCTATCCCACCCCTCCAGGCGGTCACAAAGCACCGAGCTGATCTCCCTGTGCTATGCGGCTGATTCCCACTAGCTATCTACCTTACGTTTGGTAGTCCATGCCTCTCTCTCGCTTTGTCACAGCTTACCCTTCCCCCTCCCCATATCCTCAAGTCCATTCTCTAGTAGGTCTGTGTCTTTATTCCTGTTTTACCACGAGGTTCTTCATGACATTTTTTTTCTTAAATTCCATATATATGTGTTAGCATACGGTATTTGTCTCTCTCCTTCTGACTGACTTCACTCTGTATGACAGACTCTAGGTCTATCCACCTCATTACAAATAGCTCAATTTCGTTTCTTTTTATGGCTGAGTAATATTCCATTGTATATATGTGCCACATCTTCTTTATCCATTCATCCAATGATGGACATTTAGGTTGTTTCCATTTCTGGGATATTGTAAATAGAGCTGCAATGAACATTTTGGTGCGTGACTCTTTTTGAATTATGGTTTTCTCAGGGTATATGCCTAGTAGTGGGATTTCTGGGTCATATGGTGTTCTATTTGTAGTTTCTTAAGTTCTATTTGTAGTTTTTTAAGGAACCTCCATACTGTTCTCCACAGTGGCTGTATCAATTTACATTCCCACCAACAGTGCAAGAGGGTTCCCTTTTCTCCATGCCCTCTGCAGCATTTATTGTTTCTAGAGTTTTTGATGATGGCCATTATGACTGGTGTGAGATGATATCTCATTGTAGTTTTGATTTGCATTTCTCTAATGATTAGTGATGTTGAGCATTCTTTTATGTGTTTGTTGGCAGTCTGTATATCTTCTTTGGAGAAATGTCTATTTAGGTTTTCTGCCCATTTTTGGATTGGGTGGTTTGTTTTTTTCTTATTAAGCTGCATGAGCTGCTTGTAAATTTTGGAGATTAATCCTTTGTCAGTTGCTTCATTTGCGAATATTGTCTCCCATTCTGTGGGTTGTCTTTTGGTCTTGTTTATGGTTTCCTTTGCTGTGCAAAAGCTTTGAAGTTTCATTAGGTCCCATTTGTTTATTTTTGTTTTTATTTCCATTTCTCTAGGAGGTGGGTCAAAAAGGATCTTGCTGTGATTTATGTCATAGAGTGTCCTGCCTATGTTTTCCTCTAAGAGTTTGATAGTTTCTGGCCTTACATTTAGGTCTTTAATCCATTTTGAGCTAATTTTTGTGTATGGTGTTAGGGAGTGATCTAATCTCATGCTTTTACATGTACCTGTCCAGTTTTCCCAGCACCACTTATTGAAGAGGCTGTCCACTGTACATTCCTGCCTCCTTTATTAAAGATAAGGTGACCATATGTGCGTGGGTTTATCTCTGGGCTTTCTATCCTGTTCCATTGATCTATCTTTCCGTTTTTGTGCCAGTACCATACTGTCTTGATTACTGTAGCTTTGTAGTGTAGTCTGAAGTCAGGGAGCCTGATTCCTCCAGCTCCGTTTTTCGTTCTCAAGATTGCTTTGGCTATTCGGGGTCTTTTGTGTTTCCATACAGATGGTGAAATTTTTTGTTCTAGTTCTGTGAAAAATGCCAGTGGTAGTTTGATAGGGATCGCATTGATTGTGTAGATTGCTTTGGGTACTAGAGTCATTTTCACAATGTTGATTCTTCCAATCCAGGAACATGGTATATCTCTCCATCTGTTTGTGTCATCTTTAGTTTCTTTCATCAGTGTCTTATAGTTTTCTGCATAGAGGTCTTTTCTCTCCTTAGGTAGGATTATTCCTAGATATTTTATTCTTTTTGTTGCAATGGTAAATACGAGTGTTTCCTTGATTTCACTTTCAGATTTTTCATCATTAGTGTATAGGAGTGCTAGAGATTTCTGTGCATTAATTTTGTATCCTGCTACTTTCCCAAATTCATTGATTAGCTCTAGTAGTTTTATAGTAGCATCTTTAGGATTCTCTATGTATAGTATCATGTCATCTGCAAATAGTGACAGCTTTACTTCTTCTTTTCCGATTTGGATTCCTCTTATTTCCTTTTCTTCTCTGATTGCTGTGGCTAAAACTTCCAAAACTATGTTGAATAAGAGTGGTGCGAGTGGGCAACCGTGTCTTGTCTTCCTGATCTTAGTGGAAATGCTTTCAGTTTTTCACCATTGAGGACGATGTTAGCTGTGGGTTTGTCATATACGGCCTTTATTATGTTGAGGAAAGTTCCCTCTATGCCTACTTTCTGCAGGGCTTTTATCATAAATGGGTGTTGAATTTTGTCAAAAGCTTTCTCTGCATCTATTGAGATGATCATATGGTTTTTCTTCTTCAATTTGTTAATATGGTGTATCACGTTGATTGATTTGCGTATATTGAAGAATCCTTGCATTCCTGGAGTAAACCCCACTTGATCATGGTGTATGATCTGTTTAATGGGCTGTTGGATTCTGTTTGCTAGTATTTTGTTGAGGATTTTTGCATCTATGTTCATCAGTGATATTGGCCTGTAGTTTTCTTTCTTTGTGACATCCTTGTCTGGTTTTGGTATCAGGGTGATGGTGGCCTCGTAGAATGAGTTTGGGAGTGTTCCTCCCTCTGCTATATTTTGGAAGAGTTTGAGAAGGATAGGTGTTAGCTCTTCTCTAAATGTTTCATAGAATTCACCTGTGAAGCCATCTGGTCCTGGGCTTTTGTTTGTTGGAAGATTTTTAATCACAGTTTCAATTTCAGTGCTTGTGATTGGTCTGTTCATATTTTCTATTTCTTCCTGATTCAGTCTTGGCAGGTTGTGCCTTTCTAAGAATTTGTCCATTTCTTCCAGGTTGGCATAGAGTTGCATGTAGTAATCTCTCGTGATCTTTTGTATTTCTGCAGTGTCAGTTGTTACTTCTCCTGTTCCATTTCTAATTCTATTGATTTGAGTCTTCTCCCTTTTTTTGTTGATGAGTCTGGCTAATGGTTTATCAATTTTGTTTATCTTCTTAAAGAACCAGCTTTTTTTTTTTTAAACATCTTTATTGGGGTATAATTGCTTTACAATGGTGTGTTAGTTTCTGTTTTATAACAAAGTGAATCAGTTATACATATACATATGTTCCCCTATGTCTTCCCTCTTGCGTCTCCCTCCCTCCCACTCTCCGTATCCCACCCCTCCAGGCTGTCACAAAGCACCGAGCTAATATCCTGTGCCTTGCAGCTGCTTCCCCCTAGCTATCTACCTTACTATGTTTGTTAGTGTGTATATGTCCATGACTCTCAGCTTTTAATTTTATTGATCTTTGCTATCGTTTCCTTCATTTCTTTTTCATTTATTTCTGATCTGATCTTTGTGATTTCTTTCCTTCTGCTAACTTTGGGGTTTCTTTGTTCTTTTTTCTTTAATTGCTTTAGGTGCAAGGTTAGGTTGTTTATTCAAGATGTTTCCTGTTTCTGAAGGTAGGATTGTATTGCTATAAACATCCCTCTTAGAATTGCTTTTGCTGCATCCCATAGGTTTTGGGTCGTTGTGTCTCCATTGTCATTTGTTTCTAGGTATTTGTTGACTTCCTCCTTGATTTCTTCAGTGATCACTTTGTTATTAAGTAGTGTATTGTTTAACCTCCATGTGTTTTTGTATTTTTTACAGATCATTTCCTGTAATTGATATCTAGTCTCATAGCATTGTGGTCAGAAAAGATACTTGATACAATTTCAGTTTTCTTAAATTTACCAAGGCTTGATTTGTGACCCAAGATATGATCTCTCCTGGAGAATGTTCCATGAGCACTTGAGAAAAATGTGTATTCTGTTGTTTTTGGATGGAATGTCCTATAAATGTCAATTAAGTCCATCTTGTTTAATGTATCATTTGAAGGTTGTGTTTCCTTATTTATTTTCTTTTTGGATGATCTGTCCATTGGTGAAAGTGGGGTGTTAAAGTCCCCTACTATGAATGTGTTACTGTCCATTTCCCCTTTTATGGCTGTTAGTATTTGCCTTATGTATTGAGGTGCTCCTATGTTGGGTGCATAAATATTTACAATTGTTAATATCTTCTCCTTGGATCGATCCCTTGATCATTATGTAGTGTCCTTCTTTGTCTGTTGTAATAGTCTTTATTTTAAAGTCTATTTTGTCTGATGTGAGAATTGCTACTCCAGCTTTCTTTTGGTTTCCATTTGCATGAAATATCTTTTTCCATCCCCTTACTTTCGGTCTGTATGTGTCCCTAGGTCTGAAGTGGGTCTCTTGTAGACAGCAAATATATGGGTCTTGTTTTTGTATCCAGTCAGCCAATCTGTGTCTTTTGGTGGGAGCATTTAGTCCATTTGCATTTAAGGTAATTATCGATATGTATGTTCCTATTCCCATTTTCTTAATTGTCTTGGCTTCGTTATTGTAGGTCTTTTCCTTTTCTTGTGTTTCTTACCTAGAGAAGTTCCTTTAGCAGTTGTTGTAGAGCTGGTTTGGTGGTGCTGAACTCTCTCAGCTTTTGCTTGTCTGTAAAGGTTTTAATTTCTCCATCAAATCTGAATGAGATCCTTGCTGGGTAGAGTAATCTTGGTTGCAGGTTTTGCTCCTTCATCACTTTAAATATGTCCTGCCAGTCCCTCTGGCTTGCAGAGTTTCTGCTGAAAGATCAGCTGTTAACCTTATGGGGATTCCCTTGTGTGTTATTTTTCCCTTGCTGCTTTTAATATGTTTTCTTTGTATTTAATTTTTGACAGTTTGATTAATATGTGTCTTGGCGTATTTCTCCTTGGATTTTTCCTGTATGGGACTCTGTGCTTCCTGGACTTGATTAACTATTTCCTTTCCCATATTAGGGAAGTTTTCAACTATAATCTCTTCAACAATTTTCTCAGTCCCTTTCTTTTGCTCTTCTTCTGGAACCCCTATAATTCAAATGTTGTTGCGTTTAATGTTGTCCCAGAGGTCTCTGAGACTGTCCTCAGTTCTTTTCATTCTTTTTTCTTTATTCTGCTCTGCAGTAGTTATTTCCACTCTTTTATCTTCCAGGTCACTTATCCGTTCTTCTGCCTCAATTATTCTGCTATTGATCCCATCTAGAGTATTTTTCATTTCATTTATTGTGTTGTTCATCGTTGTTTGTTTCATCTTTAATTCTTCTAGGTCCTTGTTAAATGTTTCTTGCATTTTGTCTATTCTATTTCCAAGATTCTGGATCATCTTTACTATCATTATTCTGAATTCTTTTTCAGGTAGACTGCCTATTTCCTCTTCATTTGTTAGGTCTGGTGGGTTTTTATCTTGCTCTTTCATCTGCTGTGTGTTTTTCTGTCTTCTCATTTTGCTTAATTTACTGTGTTTGGGGTCTCCTTTTTGCAGGCTGCAGGTTTGTACTTCCCGTTGTTTTTGGTGTCTGTCCCCAGTGGCTAAGGTTGGTTCAGTGGGTTGTGTAGGCTTCCTGGTGGAGGGGACTAGTGCCTGAGTTCTGGTGGGTGAGGCTGGATCTTGTCTTTCTGTTGGGCAGGTCCACGTCTGGTGGTGTGTTTTGGGGTGTCTGTGGACTTATTATGGTTTTGGGCAGCCTCTCTGCTAATGGGTGGGGTTGTGTTCCTGTCTTGCTAGTTGTTTGGCATAGCGTGTTCAGCACTGTAGCTTGCTGGTCGTTGAGTGAAGCTGGGTGCTGCTGTTGAGATGGAGATATCTGGGAGATTTTCGCCGTTTGATACTATGTGGAGCTGCGAGGTCTTTTGTGGACCAGTGTCCTGAAGTTGGCTCTCCCACCTCAAAGGCACAGCGCTAACTCCTGGCTGCAGCACCAAGAGCCGTTCATCCACATGGCTCATAAGAAAAGGGAGAAAAAGTAGAAAGAAATAATTAGTAGAAGTAGAAAGAACGAAAGATAGAAAGCAAGCAAGCAAGAAAGAAGGGAGGGAGGAAGGAAGGAGGGAAGGAAGGAAAAAGAGAAAGAAAGAAGATAAAGTAAAATAAAATAAGATAAAATATAATAAAGTTATTAAAATAAAAAAATAATTGTTAAGAGAAAAAAAACAGACGGATAGAACCGTAGGACAAATGGTGGAAGCAAAGCTATACAGATAAAGTCTCATACAGAAGCATACACATACTCACAAAAAGAGGAAATGGGGAAAAAATCATAAATCTTGCTCTCGAAGTCCACCTCCTCAATTTGGATGAATCGTTGTCTAAAGGAGGGAAGGATGGAAAGAAAGAACGAAGATAAAGTAAAATGAAATAAAGTTATTAAAATAAAAAGTAATTATTAAGAAAGAAAATTAAAACAAAAAAATGGACGTCTAGAACCCTCGGACAAATGGTGCAAGCAAAGCTATACAGACAAAATCTCACACAGAAGCATACACATACACACTCACAAAAAGAGGAAAAGGGGAGAAAATCATAAATCTTGCTTTCAAAGTCCACCTCCTTAATTTGGGATGATTCGTTGTCTGTTCATGTATTCCACAGAAGCAGGGTACATCAAGTTGATTGTGGAGCTTTAATCCGTTGCTTGTGAGGGTGCTGGGAGAGATTTCCCTTTTTCTTCTTTGTTCTCAAGCTCCCAGGGGCTCAGCTTTGCATTTGGCCCCGCCTCTGCGTGTAGGTTGCTGGAGGGCGTCTGTTCTTCGCTCACACAGGACGGGGTGAAAGGCGCCGCTGATTCGGGGGCTCTGCCTCACTCAGGCCGGGGGTAATGAGGGGCACGGAGGGCGGGGCGAGCCTGTGGCGGCAGATGCTGGCGTGACGTTGCACCAGCCTGAGGCGCGTCGTGCGTTCTCCCGGGGGAGTTGTCCCTGGATCACGGGACCCTGGCAGTGGCGGGCTGCACAGGCTCCCCGGAAGGGGGGTGTGGTAGTGACCTGTGCTCGCACACAGGCTTCTTGGTGGCAGCAGCAGCCTTAGCGTCTCATGCCCGTCTCTGGGGTCCATGCTTTTAGCCGTGGCTCGCGCCCGTCTCTGGAGCTCCCTTAAGCAGCTTTCTTAATCCCCTCTCCTTGTGCACCAGGAAACGGAAGAAAAAGTCTCTTGCCTCTTCGGCAGGTCCAGAGTTTTCCCCAGACTCCCTCCCGGCCAGCCGTGGCGCACTAGCTCCCTGCAGGCTGTGTTCACGCCGCCAACCCCAGTCCTCTCCCTGTGCTCCGACCGAAGCCCGAGCCTCAGCTCCCAGCCCCGCCCGCCCTGGCGGGTGAGCAGACGAGCCTCTCGGGCTAGTGAGTGCTGGTCAGCACCGATCCTCTGTGCGGGAATCTCCGCTTTGCCCTCCGCACCCCGGTTGCTGTGCTTTCCTCCGCGGCTCTGAAGCTTTCCCCCTCCGCCACCTGCAGTCTCCGCCCGCGAAGGGGCTTCCTAGTGTGTGGAAACCTTTCCTCCTTCACAGCTCCCTCCCACTGGTGCAGGTCCCGTCCCTATCCTTTTGTCTGTGTTTATTCTTTTTTCTTTTGCGCTACCCAGGTACGTGGGGGGTTTCTTGCCTTTTGGGAGGTCTGAAGTCTTCTGCCAGCGTTCAGTAGGTGTTCTGTAGGAGTTGTTCCACGTGTAGATGCATTTCTGGTGTATCTGTGGGGAGGAAGGTGATCTCCGCATCTTACTCTTCCGCCATCTTCCCGGAAGTCTCCCATGTGGTGTTCTTGAATGAACATTTAGATTTTCTGTAATTAGCTCTTGCACATAATACCACATTGAATAACTATGCATATGGTATTTTCCTCAGGGAAAATTCCTAGAGGTGGGATTGCTGGCTCAGAGAGTACATGCACGTGAAGTTTCATGAGATATTGCCAAATTCTTCTCCATTGGAGTTGTTCCATTTTACACTCCCATGAACAACATATGAGTGTCCATTTGGACACCATGGCCTCACCAACAGAATGTGGTGAGAATGTGTTGTCAAGCTTTCACATTTTTGGCACCCTAACATGCAAGAAATGACATCTTGGTGTGGTTCTCATCTGCATTTCTTTTACGTATGAAGTTGGGTATCTTTTCATAAAACTTAATAGCTGTTTATATATTTTATTTTACTTTTTTGGCTGCGTTGGGTCTTCGTTGCTGCACGTGGGCTTACTCTAGTTGCAGCGAGCAGGGGCTACTCTTCATTGCAGTGCATGGGCTTCTCATTGCGGTGGCTTCTCTTTTCGTGTAGCACGGGCCCTAGGCGCGCAGGCTTTCAGTAGTTGTGGCACATGGGCTCTAGAGCATAGGCTCAGTAGTTGTGGTGCACGGGCTTAGTTGCTCCGTGGCATGTGGAATCTTCCTGGACCAGGGCTCAAAC
Source organism: Phocoena phocoena (assembly GCF_963924675.1). Taxonomy (NCBI): domain Eukaryota; kingdom Metazoa; phylum Chordata; class Mammalia; order Artiodactyla; family Phocoenidae; genus Phocoena; species Phocoena phocoena. The sequence continues at coordinate 20,891,276 of NC_089240.1, forward strand.
CCGAGTCCCCTGCATTGTCAGGCAGATTCTTAACCACTGCACCACCAGAGAAGCCCTATATATTTTTTTAATGTGAACCATATGTTAGTATTTATTGCCCACATTCCCTTTGGGTTTTTGGCCTTTTTTTTCCTGGCCATATAATGCGGTTTGTGGGATCTTAAGTTCCCTGACCAGGGGATCGAACCTGGGTCCCTGCAGTGGAAGTGTGGAGTCCTAACCAGTGGACTGCCAGGGAATTCCACTGGCTTATTTTTTTAATATCAGTGAAATTGGTTTTTTCTCTCTAAAACATATTGCAAAAATTTTCTTCTGTTTTGTCTTTAAACCTGTTTCTGATATAATTGCATCTGTCGATCCTTTTTTTTTCTTGCAGGTGGATTTTGAATCATAGATAGAAAGACTTTCCCCACATCCAGGTTACAAGGAATTTGCCTTTTTTATTAAAGTACTTGTATAATTTCATTTTTAAAATTTTGACCTGTGATCTGCTTGGTGTTTATACTGATTTACTTCTTTACAAATGGGTAGCCAACACTAATTATTAAAAAGTCCATCTTTTCCCCAGTACTATGAGATGTTACCTTTGTTTTATGCTAAATTTCCATAAGTAATTTGGTCTTTATCTAGACTCTATATTCTGTTTCATCTGATCTGTGTATTCATATGCCACTACCACACTATGTTAACTATTCATTCTAGGTCTTTTGTAGGTGGAGGCTGCTCTGGGATGAGTCAGAAAGCGAGAGTAAAATTGACAGTAGTAGAGGAGTTTGCAGGTGGTTTCCACATGCCCGGAAGAGAAAACATATGGCACAAGTTGTTCTTTATGGAACAAATGTCTCCGTGCTGTTTAGTGTTGCTAGGACATGCGTTCCTCATAAAATGGAAGCTAAGATGCTACAGTATCATAACTGGTGATCTTGGTTTTTCGTAGTTCAGTTTTCCTGTCAGAGTCAGTATCACACTAAAATGATCTCATGAAGACCGCAAGCCTAATCCCCTGGGACCAGATGAGCTTGATCTTTTTATTTCTATGGGGGAAAAAAAACCCACCCACCTTTTAAAAAGCTTTTTATTTACATTAACAGCAGCAATTAAACAGTCCCACTTAACTCATCCTGATATTTGACTGGCATTTCATCAGTTTCTGTAGTAACATTTAGTCACGTTGCCCTGAATTCAGTTCATTTTAAAGATTCTTTCCTCTGTACCTTGCATAAAGTCTCATAGTTTTGTATTTTGAGTTTTTAACATTTTTCTTGTCACAGTCTCATATACAGAGGGCAGGTGACTGGGCTTTTGGTTTTCCATTTTGATTTTTGCTGGTGTGTGTTTCTAAACAAATTTTCTTCCAACAGGACAAAATAATAAAGCATGCAGCAAAGACAAGAGGAATGTCAAGAAGGCCATGGTGACAAAACCGAACAATATCAAGTCAATGTTCATTGCCAGTGCTGGAAGGAAAACCGCAGACGTGCGTCTCGTGGTTTTCTTATATTTGCCTCTTCCTTTGTGAAGTGAAGAGTCCTGTTTCTTCATAGTTCACCTTTCCTGTCAGATTCCCCATAGCTCTAAGCAGATGATCTTATGAAGGCTTCTAGGCTAATCCCCTGGTTCTAGATGAGCTTGGTCTTTGATTATATTTAATGTTTGATTGTACAGTTAATAGGTGGTCAATATGTTTTTTTAATGTTGCTTTTATTTTTATTTTATTGTATTTTTTAATTTTTTTGGCCGTGCCGCGTGGCTTGTGGGATCTTTGTTCCCTGACCAGGGATTAAACCCGGACCCACGGCAGTGAAAGTGCTGAGTCCTAACCACTGGACTGCCAGGGAAGTCCCAATATGTTTGAACTCAAATATTTGAGTAATGTTTTCCCAATCTCAGTCACTAAGTTGGATGTAGATTTCTAGGTGAATTGAGGCACCTCAGTGGTTGTGGCTTGGAGATAGAAGAGAAAACTAAACCAGAAAGCTGCACTGACAGTGAGTGTGTTTATTTTGGTGGTTAGCAGGAGGATTATGGAATGAAGCTGAAAATTGAGGGCGGGGGCTCAGGGTGTAGGAGTTATGTTTAGGCTCCTGGTGGTTAAGATCTGTGAATAGTAGAGGAGCCCTCAGAGTTAGGGATGAAGAGGCAAGGACTGACTGGCTGGGTTCTTCCTTCCACTGACATGGGGTCTGGGTAAAAATATGAAGGGCAGGGCTTTCTCATTCTTCCTGCCTTTATAATCTCCAGAAAGCTGTTGACTTGTCCAAGGATGATCTGCTAGGTGATATTCTACAGGATTTGAACACTGAGGTAAGTGAATCTCTAGGAGTTGTCAAATATTCAGGAGACATGGGCTGAAGAAACAATTCAGTAATTTTACAAAACAGACTATTGCTAGAATGCAAAACAGAAAATTCAGTGGCAACACCACCACCAAAAAACAAAACAAAAGAAAACAAACCCCAAAACCAAAACAAAGCCCTTCAAATTGGTTTCTTTTCACCATTTTAGGTGAGTAGTTTCTAGCTCCTCGAGGCTCTGTGATTGTGTAGATTAGGCCGTGTGGGGCTGTGTTTGAAGTAGTAAGAATCCACATGAGTCAGTTCTGGGAAGGCACACTGCTTGCGCTCAGTTGCTGCCGTGTATGTTCCCGAAATGGATTGAAGCCTGTCAGTCTGCACAATCAGGCGTGAGATCCTCGTCTTGAATTCTGAGTGGGGTTGAGGGAAGAGTCAGTGAGCTGTCCCTGATAGAACTCAGACAGGTTCATCTGTAATGAAATTTGCAACTGGGCTGTTTCACAGCAAGACTAAGCTCTCATTTAGAGATGTGCTTCTTTCTAAGTGACCCTTGATTAAAATGACTTACACCTACACTGTGTAGTTCGAGCTTGACAGTTTTTAAATGTAATATTCTGGAAGGGTAAGGGAGAAGTATGTTAAGTTTTAAAGAGAAAAAATTGATGAGGGGTGGATTCAATATCTATTCTGGTTTTCTAGTGAGTCTGTGGTATTGTTGCTATAGTAACCTCACTGCATGAACATAGATCTGTGGGGGGAGCAGGGAAGGAAAAAAGTGCTTTGCTCATTGGGGTTCACTGGGGGAAGAAACGTACTTTTTGTGTCTTGTGGTACACCAAGCATGGCAGTGAATGTCTGTCTTTCCCCTCCTTTTAGACACCTCAAATAACTCCACCACCTGTAATAATACCGAAGAAGAAAGGATCCAGTGGAGCTTCACTGAATCCTTTCTCTATGCACACCCCCAAGGTATAGTGTGTGGAAATACCTTCAATCTTGATTTATATTATTGCTTAAAACTTATTTTGTTGCTTTTCTGTGTGAGCGAAATGCCTTTGAATTTGTTCTTGCTTTTGTTTTAAATTAGGACTCCCGTTTCATATTATAGAGTTTCATATATTTCAAAAATAGCATGTCCCTGTTTTTTTCATAGTAAATTTTGTAGTAACTAGTACGTGTTTATTATAGGTGTTACAGCTGTGCTAGATGCAATAATTTTCCTTCTGGAAACAAGTGTTTTTTGGTAAACCTAGGTAACAGTAAAATAATTGAAGATGTTACATTAATAAAACAGAAAATCGTTTTATAGATAGGAACTGTCATTATCTCTGGTCAGGGTAGGACAGATGCGTATTTTTAGTATGCAGGTCTAACTGACTAAACATTTAAAAACATTGACAGGCAGCTCCTTCAGGAAAAACCACTTCCCCGGTCTCAAGGAAGGAGCCTTCGTTAACCCCTGCCCCTCTTAAATGTGCTGGATTTGCTGGTAAGTCTGCTGTCAAAAGATGGAGGCCCCGTGAAGGAGGAAGTGGGGGGAATTTGAAGGGCTTGCAATAGCCAGTTTCAGCGTGAAAGGTTTGAATTCATAGCAGCAAAAGTTAAAAACATCCAATTTGGAGATTGAAGACAAATGCAGATAGCATGTGGGCAAGGGGTAGGCTGCCGTTGCAGCGTAGGGGAAGCTTTTGTGCTCCCTGGCAGCAGCACATGATGGGATTGTGTGGTGCCACCCCCAGGAGAGCCGGTGCTGGCATTGCGTACAGTTGACCAGGAGGAGTCAGGGGCAATGGATTTTGAAGATGGCGACTTTGATGAGCCCATGGAAACGGAGGAGGTGGATGTGGAGCCTGTGGGTGCCAAGACCTCCGACCAAGAGAGGGAGCCAGCAGAGGGGACAAAACATGAGGCAGATCCTGGGAAAGGGACCGTATCTTACTCGTAAGAGCATTTTATGACTTTTCTGACAAGTAGTGCTACAATTATCCCATCAGATTTTGAAAGGATTTTGAAAATGTGATTTTTGCAGAGCAAGTTTTCTCCCAGATGTCTCTTGTTGGGACATTGAGCAGGAAGATGACAGCAGTTTCTCAGCCCTGGAAGTTCAAGTGGATTCCAGTCACCTCCCACTGGTAAAAGGGGCAGATGAGGAACAAGTATTTCAGTTTTATTGGCTGGATGCTTATGAAGATCCGTACAGCCAACCAGGTAATCATACAGTTACATACGGTAACTGGATGTCTTTAATATGGAATAGCGCCTTTCCCTGAAGTGTTTTAGTGATTGTAATTGGAACAGGCTCTGCCCTCATGTACGTACATAGTAAGAGCAACACTCATGAACTGTAAAGTGGGTGAGCCACCCGGATGGAAAGGAGTTGTGGTGTGAATAGTCCTTACAGGCGCTTATCCCCAAAACCAGTTATATGTGGTTTTGCAGTGTGTGCTTGTATTATAGTTCACTGTTGATGTATCTGAACGTATTGGAATGCACTTTACTTAAAGTGGAATCAGTCTTTAATTTGTTCCTTCAGCAATTTGAACACCTGCCCTGTGCCAGGCACTAAGATGGGGTGAACAAGCTGGGCAAATTCCCTGTCCTGGTGGAGCTAACGTTCTAGTAGGGTGGGAGAGGTAGGCAGTAAATAAGGTAAGTTAATGAATGGTGTAAAGGCAGTTAGTTGGGGGATGGCCAGGGAGGGCCTGTCTGAGGAAATGGCCATTGGGCTGAGATTTGAGGCACATTCAGAGCCGAGGAGAGAGTATTTCAGCCTGAGGAACCCGTAAGTGCAGAGGCCTGGAGAGAAAGGAGGAGGCCTACGTGGTTGTAGCAGAGTAGTCAAGCGACAGGACTGGCTGAAAGTCAGGTCGGAGAGAAGGCAAAGGCCAGATAATAAAGGACCTTAAAAGCCGTATTAAGGAGTTGAGGTCTTACTCTAAGAGCAGTGGAGGATTTTCAGTGCAGGGTGCAGGGGTGAGGGGGTTGAGTGGACCCATGGTTGGGTTTACATTTTAACAGGAACCCGTTTATGCGGAGAAAAGGCTGTGTGTGTGTGTGTGTGTGCGCGCGCGCGCGTGCCTGGGGCTGGAGTCAGGGAGTATGGAAGCTCTGGAGATCAGTCTGTCTACAGCAGGTGTGCTAGTTACTTGCACTAGTGGTGGCTGTGGAGGAGAGGAGCGAATGCTTGTAACATGTACTTCGACATGAACTCGTTGGCGGATGGATGGATGGATGTGGGGGGTTGATGGAAAGGAGAGATCCAGGCTAATTCCCAGGTCCTCCTCCAAATGAGCTGATACTACGAATTCTGACTCACAAAGAGCCAGGAGGCTCTCTAGTTTCCTTCTGTGCTCCTTTGAGCACTTCTTCACTATGGGGCTGGGCAGGATAGAGCATGTCAGATTCATAAAAAATACAGTACACACCCTTAAACAGTTGCCTTTATTCAGATCCGTTTCTGGATGTAAGGGTAGATACAAACTGAATTTTTTCAAAGTGATTTCCTGGAGTCCGAGTATTAACCATCAGAGCGGGGGCAGCAGCATTAGTATGCTCCGCTTATCAAAGAGTTGAAACTCCTGCGGAGCTGCTTGAGTAGCAAACTGCCATGTGTTCATTGCTGAGGTAAAGATGTAAGCAGTCTTAGAAATGGTATCTCATCTACCTGAGCTAGGGCAAGATGATCTGGTTAGACCCTCTCGCCTCTTTGCCTGCTTTGTAACTCGCTGGTGCAACGTGGGCCGGCAAGTGTGATTTCATGAGGCTTTGCAAATTAAACCCAGGGCAGCCCCATCATACAGCTTCAGGGGACACCATTTTCACGTGTGTGTCATGTGACCTCCCAGCACAGCAGCATGGCTGGTGCTCACTGGACTTGGGTGACGTGGTGGGCCTGCCCATCCTGGTGCCACTCCCTGTGCTTTGCTGTATCTGCTCCAGGCTGGCTTTTATTCCCTGACTTGATTAATGGTCCCATGAGAACCAGAAACCTGGGAGCCAGCCTTGAGTCCCCCCTTTCCTCACTTCCCTCACCAAGTCTTATTAGTTTTCTCCTTCTAAACTAGACAAGCTGTCTTCTCTCTCTCCTCGCAACTCCCACCCTTGAGCCCTTCCTGCTACTGAACCCAGCCTCCTAACTGATCCCTCAGCTGTCATCCTCCACACTGCAGCCTGAGTGATTGCTCAGGACGTCATCTCCTCGTTAGAGAAAATCCGCAGTGGCTGCTGCCTGTGACTTACAGTCCAAGTTACTTAGTAAGGCTTCTATTGCCTGCTGTGTAGGACTTTTGTGTCCTAGAAATAGTTCGCTGTATGTACCTACTGCTCTTTATACCATATCCTTTTATTCACTGTATTTGTCTGCCTAGAATGACCTCACCTGGCTCAGCCCCAGTGTGGTCTCCCCAAATTTCCTAATCCTCCAAACTGGCCTAAGAGCCCTTTCTGTGACCCCCATTGAACCCTTACCCATTGCAGCATTTGTCATATTATTTTGAAAAGATCTGCTTCTGTGTTGTCTTTTCCCTCAAAGCTTTTAAACTCCTGGAGGGCTGGGACCTTTTATTTCCGGCATCTGGGATGATGCCAGGTACATAGTAGATGTTCAGTAAATGTTCATTGAAATAAACTGCACAGCGACAGTCCTGTAGATGCACATGAAAGGTTTCAGAGAATCAGCATTGCGTTCGCTGCTATTACCAAGTCTGCCTCTTGAAGCCTTGTAGCATTGTGGATTAAGAATGGCTAACACAAAAGTGGATGGTCTTCCATAAATCCACATATAAAGCATCAGATTGCTGGTGTCAGTTGCCAAAACTTAGAACCTTAGGAAACAACAACCCTCTCTCTTTCCTGTGTGAAAATGAGTTTATTACTTCTGTCTGTTGCTTACTGGTTGATACTCTTAGTAAAAAACAGCATCATTTCGCAGGGCAGGGGTCTAGAGCTGCGCTCTCTACTATGTTAGCCACTGGCCACATGCAACTCTTTAAGTTTAATTAAAATGAGATAAAATTTAAAGTTCAGCTTCTCAGCCACTAGTCACATTTCAAGTGCTCAGTAGCCACATGTGTCTATTAGCTACCCTATCCATGGATAGCACAGGTAGGGAAGAATTCTGTCATCACAGAAATTTCTGTCGACTAGTGTTGATCTATAGTAATGGATGTTGTAGGTTAAGATTGAAGCACGTTGAAGCACAGCTATATTTGCAAAGCAACCGACTTATGGTATATATTGTTGTTGAATTCTGGTACTGACCATAGTCATGGGTAGCCTTTTCAACCACTATTGGGAAATATTTTGCAGTTGAAAGAGGTACCAGTCTGTTACTGGCCTGTCTTCTAAATGCTAGGGTAAAAGGGAGTTTCTATTGCTGGAAAAGGCCTCAGAGACCATCATCTCTAGTTACTCACTTAAAGCAGAGGAAGCTGGGGCTCCAAAAGATAAAGTGGTCAGCTCCTCAGTGGCAGAGTTCAGGGCTTCTCACTCGTAATCCACTCTGCTGTTCTGTGGTACTTCTGAAGTTGTGTCCTCTGCGATTGATGTAGATGGCTTAAAAAAAAAAAAGTCCTGGGCTTCCCTGGTGGCGCAGTGGTTGAGAGTCTGCCTGCCGATGCAGGGGACATGGGTTCGTGCCCCGGTCCGGGAAGATCCCACATGCCGCGGAGCGGCTGGGCCCGTGAGCCATGGCCGCTGAGCTTGCGCGTCCGGAGCCTGTGCTCCGCAACGGGAGAGGCCACAACAGTGAGAGGCCCGCGTAGCGCAAAAAAAAAAAAAAAGTCCTGTAATCTCAGAGGGTTGAGCAGTTTCATCATGATAGCAGGTAATGATCACTGAGCTTTGGTGAAATCAATGTTGCTAATAAAAACGAAGTACTCCTAAAGACCCTGTTATTGTTTCTCACTTTCTTACAGATTCTAAGTAAGTCAGTTGTTGCTGAATGCTCCATAATTATGAAAAGAATCTTACTCTTTGCATATGGGAAGATATCCTGTCTTCATTATGACTTTTTCAAGGTTGAATAATCCTGACTGCACCTGGTTTCAGCTAGTAACTTTAAGGGGAATGTAATCTTTGTTTACCATGATCTTTTTGTGGCAAATGAGGCATAAACAGTGTCAAATGTGTTGCATGAAATGTGATATTAGTTTGACTGTAAAATGAGCTATTTGAATCTTTGAATCCAGTATTAGGGTCTTTATTTTTCTTTGCATGGAATTTTGGTTTTTCGTCTCTAACTGTTGTGAGGATGACTTTTAATTTTCTGAGCTACTGTGACTTTTTTCTTTTTTAATCATCCCCACAGTCCTCCCTTCTCTCTCCCCTATCTCCCCCCACACCTCTTTTACCCCAGCTGAAAATTACACAACTCTTGTAAGAATTTTAATCGTCTGCAGAAATGAAAATTCTTAGATAGTCTTATTTCTACTAGAACGAGTGACAGAAGGAAGCACTGATGAGCTATCTTGTGAAACTGGAGTAATTGGCCTTGTGAACGGTAGCCTTTGCATGTGCCAGAATTTTCTAAGTGCCTCAGGCAAGTGGCCCTATAGAGCGGCTATGTTCATTACTGCTGTCTAATTATTCATGGAGCCTGGGATTTTGCACAGTGACCATCTCTTAGGTTGACTATCAAATCTCTGGAGTCTTTTTTTTTGGCCACGTGGGATTTTAGTTCCCAGATCAGAAATTGAACCCGGGCGCTCAGCAGTGAGAGCATGAAGTCCTAACCACTGGACTGCCAGGGAATTCCCTCTGGAGTCCTTTCTTTTTTAAATAATTAAATTATTTATTTATTTATTTATTTTTGGCTCAGTTGGGTCTTTGTTGCTGCGCGCAGGCTTTCTCTAGTTGCAGTGAATGGCGGCTACTCTTCGTTGTGGTGCGCGAGCTTCTCATCACGGTGGCTTCTTTTGTTGCAGAGCACAGGCTCTAGGCACGCAGGCTTTAGTAGTTGTGGCACACGGGCTTCAGTAGTTGTGGCTCGAGGGCTCTAGAGCGCAGGCTCAGTAGTTGTGGTGCACGGGCTTACTTGCTCCGTGGCATGTGGGATCTTCCCGGACCAGGGCTCGAACCTGTGTTGCCTGCGTTGGCAGGTGGATTCTTAACCACTGCACCACCAGGGAAGCCCTGGAGTCCTTTCTTGATGGCCATGTTTCATGAACAAAGGCTTGATGTCCAGAAAGGCTTGGTTTACCACTTTGTGGTCTACATTACTTAGGGATCTCAAAAGGATTTGGTTACTAGACCCCATTTGTTAAACTGAAATAGGAGAGGGAGGAACATTACAAATGCTACCCAGCCAGATGTCTTCAGTAGTCTGTGAGATGGAAAGGGTGAAATAGAAGATAATAGTTTAGCCCTATTAGGAGACACATACTATTATATGGAATAAGATGTGAGATGAATTATGTTTTTCCAAAACACAATTTTACATACAGGAGAATACTGATATACCATACATAGTTATCCTTACACATGAATGTTAATTTTTATTGGTAAGTACAAGCTAGAAAGGAGTTTAGTGTTACATTTTCAGAGTTCTCATAAAAGGTTTAAATACGAGTTTTGTTGGAGAATAAGTTGCTTTTTTTGTTTCTCTTAATGTGGATAATCCTGGTTCTAGGGAAAATGTCCTTTTTTTCCTCCTACACTGATCTAGGATGTCTCCCTAGTTTTTGAGGTCTGTCTACATTGAGCCGGGATGTCTCTCTAATTCCCCAGCAGTTTCTACACTGACCTAGGGTGTCTCAGTAGTTATCCGGGTGTTTCTACTCAGGCCTGCGATGTCTCCCTGATAACTGAGGTTTGTCCCTATTTACCTGGGATGTCTCCCTAATTCTAGGGAAAAATGCTTCCACCAAGTTAGAGAATCATTCTGTTCCCTGTCCTCCCAGTGGTCACAGGTTTTACTGGTGCGATATTGTCATGGCATAGGTACTGAGTAAAGGAACTAGTTTTTGGGATTGGACAGCAGATACATTTGCTGTAAGAAATGACTTACCAAAGCATAAACGTGTGGACACATTCAGTGAGCTTTTACATCGTCCCTTTAATGTGATATAATTGAAATGTTTATTTTCTCATGGTTTTTCCTTATTCTTGTAGGTGTGGTGTTTCTATTTGGCAAAGTTTGGATCGAATTCGCCCAAACCCATGTGAGCTGTTGTGTCATGGTGAAAAACATTGAGCGAACGCTCTACTTCCTTCCCCGTGAAACGGTAAACCTTAGTAGACAGCTTCTAATTCCAAGTGTATTCTGTCTTCTGCCACCAGCCCTGTCCTTTGACAGGGCTGTGGATTATCTACAACCTTTCTTATTGCCTGCCTCGTGACCACTGATTGTCAGCAGCTCCATTAGACATTGGGAGAAGTGGAGTGAAACACTATCTGTTTTTCAACTTGTTAGAGCGTAAAAGTGCCTGAGTTTCAGTACATAATGCTGTCTCCCCCCCGCCCCCATTTCCATAATTATTTGGGTTGGGAGTTTGTGACTCTAAAATATGACATGGTGTTTGGCCCAGTTTTCGTGGTTTTGTTATTTCCTCCACAGCCATTTAACAAGGTCAGTTCCATTTGCTCCTTCTTTTTATTAGGACTTAACATCCACACTCTCCTCTCAACCCCAGCTGTTTCCCATCTCAGTTGAACTGTGAAGCGTCTTGGTCAAGATTTACAACACTATTCTCCCATTTTGTAGGATTGATCATCTTTATCTCTGGCTTTTATGATGCCATTGGGAGGACTTGGGTGTTGGATTTAGTACATTTTTGGGTCCGTTTGTATCTTTGAACTCACCTTATTCTATTAAATGTTTAAGTATGTGAAGATGAAAGTTGATTTAGGCTTGGGTTTCTGGTGGTTGAAAAGATCTTATGTACAGATATTTTTTCTCCTCCCCTCCCCTCTCCATGGGAAAGCAGAAAATTGATCTAAATACAGGGAAAGAAAGTGGAACTCCAGTTACAATGAAGGATGTTTATGATGAATTTGATGAGAAAATAGCAGCAAAATATAAGATTATGAAATTCAAGTCCAAGGTTTGTATTTGGTGATAATTTTTTCAGGTCTATATATTGGTTGTTTGTTAATTTCCTGATTTAGCAAATGCTTGCTAAATTTCCTGATTTAGCAAATAGTTATTGCATATCTTCTTTTTGCAAAATGCCTTCTGTGTGGCTATAATTCATTGAATGGAAATTTCATAGATAGCAATGTAAAACCAATATGTTAGATTTATAAAAATATTTATTCTTTCTCTTTAAACTGTGTATAACGTTCATTAATTTGAATAAAAAGATAACATTAGCAAAGTAATTGCTTCCAGTACTTGAAGCATAGCTTGTGTTCTTATTCTTAGATGGAGAAGAAACTGTTCTGATCTTGTTTACGTTGGTTATTGCCAAGTTGTCTTGGTCAGAAGGTTACATCTTTAAAAGTCAGGGTCTATGATGCAATTTCTGATAGAACAAAGTTCTTCTATTCATGTGATACATATTGATCAGTTGTCTTCATTTTAGTGAGATATTGATGCCTTTGGCCATAGTTGTGGGGCTGTAAGTTCCTCAGCACACTGGCTATATTAACAGTGATTGCAATAAAGGGAGGATTGAGTTGCTGAAGATGAGGCTAACCATCTGAACTATTTGAGCTTTTTGACTTGTGGCTGATGGATCAGGTCTCTAAAATTCTAGAAGCAATGTGGTGCAATGGTGAAGAGCATAGGTGCTCTGGCTAGACTGCTTGTGCTTTAAGTCCTAGCCCTACCACTTCCTGGTCTGTGACCTTGAACAAGTGCTGAGTGACTTCTCTGGGCCTGTTTCTTCACCTGAGAAGTGGGGCCTTATTTCAAGAGCTGTTGGAAGGGTTAAGTCAATTAATTAGGATTAGTGATTACAACAATCCTTGGTGCATAGCAGGCACTCAGTACATGTGAGCTATGATTATAATGTTTATCATTAATTTTTCTAGCAAGATGGAGTTGCTTAGTATCAAAGAGTAGCAAATAATTTAGTGCATTGACATTGTAAACATTTTTAATGTTTTATTACCTCTCTTGAATGCAAATACTTGTAAGTTCTCTAGTGTCCAAAAGAAGTCTTTTTAACATTTTGTCACTGGCTGTTTTAGTCCCAGTTGAGAGGGGGAAAAGGTGCTTTTTTGGCTTTATTTACCTTTGTGTTCCATAATGATTAAATACAGAGACATGCGTTGTGTATGTAATGCTTGTCAATTTAATTTGTGAAAAGTTTTTTTATCTTAATGATTTTTAAATGCCAACTTACCCAGGCAGTGGAAAAGAACTATGCTTTTGAGATACCTGATGTTCCAGAGAAATCGGAGTACTTGGAGGTTAGATACTCGGTAAGTCAAACAAAGAAAATGAATGGATTTTGCTTGAAAATGGCATTTTCCTATTTTTGAAATTTCAACTGGCTTTCAATTAGGAGTATTGGCAGGGCTCTTCAAGCTTACAGTTCATTGAAGTGAACTTATAGTCATGAATAATTAAAATGAATAAAATGAATTTAAATATGTAGACTATAGGTTATACCGCCTTTCTCTGCTTTCAAGTATGCATCTTTACATAAATAAGTTGAAATTGCACAACTGTTTGTCAAGTGGAATGAATGCCGCAAGATGGAGTTGGACATCATTAGTCTGTCGAAGTGTCCCTCTGAGCAGTGGAAAGGTGAGAGAAGAGCGTCAGTAGCGTCACTGTAGTGCTGCTCCTGCTCCCTTGACAGACAAGGTCACTGCTGCAGGATGTTAATTAACTGGACCTTAACCTCTCTTTACCTCTCCGTTCTAGTGTTTTGATCTCATGATGTTGGAAAAGGGAAACTTAAGAAATATCTCTGACAGTGGTGATGAAAAGTACCATGGAAGCATTTTTTTTTTTGTAATTGTCAAAACTTTTATTTAGAAATGAATTTGAAATAACATTTCTTGCATGCCATGTGTAAATTATTAATAAAGTTGTGATGAAATACATTGCTTATGACTTGATAATTTTAGCTGTGGATTTCTAATCTGAGGAATGTATGTAGCATTCAACTGATGCACTAGTAATTATTCCTGGTCTTAAATTGCTCTATAAGCAGCAACTGTTTCAAGCATCAACAGGAAGATGATAACCAGTATCATTATTTTTTGCTCAGATAACGTAAGAAAATTACTGAATTTATTATCGGTTTGTTTAGGCTGTATTCATCAGAGCACACATGGCAATATATATAGAACTTGAGAACATGAATATTTCTTATGAAAAGAAAAACAAAACACTGTCTCCCATAAAAAATTTTCTCCATGGAAGCATTTTGAATGAGTCCTACTCCCTTGCTTTTATTTATTTATTTATTTTGATCTGTGACTTTGTTTTTAATTTTCAAGCCTTATGATCAGATAATTTACAAATTTGTGCTAATGATAAAGCTCCTCTACCTTAACCCTTCTGAGTTGGCAAAAGCACCATTGCCCATCACACATCTACAGTAGTTCTACCGTTGTTTCTGAATGCCTGTTTAAAAGACAATCCTGAATTATAACTTAGTCTGACTTTGTAGAGAATTCACAAGCAAGTTTCCTAACATGTCTTGTCACAGTGAATTTTAAAAGCATCTGATCTTAAAGATCATCTATAAAATGTGAAAAGTACTAAATATGCTTTATTTGATGCTATACATAAACCACACTAAAATTCCTTTCATTAAGTAAAACGCAATATTTTAGATGGAGAATTTTAATTAAATTGGCATAGTTAAGACCAAAAAGATAAAGTGGATGTGTCAGTATATCTTCAGCCCTTGCCTTAACAGGCAAACGGACACAACTTGAAACACAGGTGAATCTTGCTGGTCTATGAGACAGTTAAGGGAGCTTCTCAGTATTTAAATATATTAATATAACCAGTTATAGAAATCTAAATATAAAACCAATCTCCTATAGGGTTTGAGAAGGCATTCACCATATCGCTGAAAAGTTTAACATTCCTTATTCAAGTTTAATCTTCTCTTTAGAAGGGGAAGACAGTGATAGTACTTTTTGAACCAGAATTACTATCAAAATTCAAAAAGCTGACTATATTCATTTAGCCACAAGCCAATCTTATTTAAATCAGGACAGAAATATTACCTCAGCCATTCATGATCTGAATTCTAGTATATGAGATCAATTTAAATATGGTACACATAAAAAGTCATGAGACATTTGTTTCATAATAAATAAGGCAGTGGCCAACGATTATGCATTAGTAGCTTTTTTGAGATAAGCTATCAAGTCTGCCCTTTCTCCCTTCTTCTTAATGCCAGCGAAGAACATTTTTGTTCCAGGGATGCACTTCTTGGGATTCTCCAAATACTCCCATCAGCATCTCCTCTCCCCAGGTGATGCCTTTGTTCTTGTTGGCATCTGTGTAAGAGAATCTGAAAGTCTGAGTTGTCTTTCACTCAAACAGATCATGGAGATTTGGCCCAGTCTTGTGCTTGCCTCCCTCTTCCACAGTATGGCACTGGGCACACTTCCTGAACAAAAATCTTCTTGCCCTTCTCAACATCACCCATTTTTAAACCGTTCTTTCTCCGTGCACGACTAAGAGGTTCCCGCTCGCAAGCCGAACGTCCCGCTCTCTTGCTTTCATTCTTCTAATGGAGTTGTACTTATTTGGCTATTCTTTATCAGTAAGGCATGTACAGCTCTGGACAGAAATCCTCTTTTGCGGGAGCTTCTTGGCCCATTTTTCTTCTAATGGGTGTCATCAAGATGCATTATTTTGTCATTGTGAATTGTTTTTGTTTCCTACTGTGAATTGTTATGGATTTCATTTGTGGCAAATTACATTTCATATATATCAAAGGGGTTTCTCCTGGTGGTTCATAGAGAGACTTGTTTATTTCAAGTATAGACTTTGGAAAATGTGAAGTAATAGTTTTAAACAAAAAAAGATTTTTTTTTTCGTCTTTGCCTTTTTCAGGCTGAAATGCCACAGCTTCCTCAGGATTTGAAAGGAGAAACTTTTTCTCATGTATTTGGGACCAACACATCCAGCTTGGAACTGTTCTTGATGAACAGAAAGATCAAAGGACCTTGTTGGCTCGAAGTAAAAAATCCACGTAAGGGAAAATTTACTTTCAGAATGCTAAGTAAATTGCTGTTAGATGCAGTTTCTAGAAGTTAAAGAATTGGACTCAATTTCAGTGCGACCACTTCCTTTTTAATGTTAGTTTCTTTAAGGTTTTCCTTGAGTGAGTATAGGAAGTACGTTTGAAATCACTCTTTCACCGTGGCGCTTAGCATTTTAGTGGGAGGGAGGCTTTAGCTAGCCTCCTCGGGCATTTGGGTGCATCCTTCATTGTGTTGCTGTCAGCGTGGACTTCCAACCTGGCTGATGTGGCTCAGCTGTTCTACATAGTGAACTGCTGACTTCTGAAGGAGTAAAACATCACTGCCCGGTGTGGATAGTGCATGTATGGTCTCTTACCTGATGTTTTTCAGTACTTGCATTTGTGATACTTTGTTTTGTCTTCATGAATCTCTTAAAACCGTTTTTTTTTTTTTTTAAATTATTTATTTATTTATTTACTGTCGGTTCATTGGTTTATTTATTTATTTTTGGCTGTGTTGGGTCTTCGTTTCTGTGTGAGGCCTTTCTCTAGTTGCGGCAAGCGGGGGCCTCTCACACGGAGCACAGGCTCCAGACGCGCAGGCTCAGTAGTTGTGGCTCACGGGCCTAGTTGCTCCACGGCATGTGGGATCTTCCCAGACCAGGGCTCGAACCCGTGTTCCCTGCATCGGCAGGCAGATTCTCAACCACTGCGCCACCAGGGAAGTCCCAAAACTGTTTTTTTTTAATTCCTCTAATGCAGTGCTGTGGCTTTTACAAACCTATTTTGGGTCTTGGATTTTTTGGAAAGTCAGATGAAAGCTGTGGACTTTTTTCCCAGGAAAATGAACATATGTATACACACACGAAGATTTGCATACAATCCAATAACGTGGTTTAGTTTTAGTTAGATGTTATAATAAGACATTCTTAGTAGAAGGTAGGATTGAAGACAATTTCGGTTAATCACAGATGTCTTAATTATAGTAACTTCTTTTTCAGCAAATAGCTATTGATCTGTTGTTCCTATTCTTTTTCAGAGCTCTTGAATCAGCCAATCAGTTGGTGTAAAGTTGAGGCAATGGCCTTGAAACCGGACCTGGTGAACGTAATTAAGGATGTTGGTCCTCCTCCACTTGTTGTCATGTCTTTGAGCATGAAGACAATGCAGAATGCAAAGACACATGAAAACGAGGTAAAGAAATAGGGCAGATTTTGTACCTATGCCAGAGGTGCGATACTTCTTGCACTTGTATAGCTTTTCTGTAAGGGGAGGTTGTTCTTTTTGGAAGGGAAAGAATACTAATTCACTACCAAACTCCATTTTGAAGAATGAATTGAATTTGTCTGATTTGGAGGGTTTTTTTATTTAAAGACTTAAATTGCTGGACTTTGTGTTTTTAAATTTTTTTATTTTGGAGAACTTCAGATGGACATAGAATAATAGAATGAACTCCTATATACCCATCACTCATATTCACCATTTAGCAAGATTTTGTCACACTTGTTTATCGCCCTCCTTCTTCTTTTTTCCTCCTGAAGTATTTCGAAGCTAATCTCAGACATTGTGTCATTTTACCCCTGTATACTTTGGTTTGCATCTCTCAAAACATGCATACTTTCTTATAGAATACTATTATCACCCCTATTAACATTAACAGTGATTCCTTGATACCAGCTAAAATACCTAGTCCACAGTCACATGACTCTATTTCTCAGAAATGTCTTTTTTTTTTTTTTTTTTGCGGTACGCGGGCCTCTCACTGTTGTGGCCTCTCCCGTTGCGGAGCACAGGCTCCGGACACGCAGGCTCAGCGGCCATGGCTCTCGGGCCCAGCCGCTCCGCGGCATGTGGGATCCTCCCGGACCGGGGCACGGACCCGCGTCCCCTGCATCGGCAGGCGGACTCTCAACTACTGCGCCACCAGGGAAGCCCTCAGAAATGTCTTTTAACAGTTGATTTATTTGAGTCAGGATTTATACAAGATCCACAGACGGTGTTTAAGTTTTGTTTCTTGAATCTCTTTTAAATGTGAGCAGCTCCCTCCCACCCCCTCCAGCTTTTTCAGTGACGTTGACTTATTGAGGAATCACTGTTAGTGGTCTCAATGAATGACCCATTTTCTGTATTTGTTTGCTTCCTCGTGTCTTTGGATTTCTTCCTGTATACCAGGGGTTGGCAAACTGTGGACTGCGGGCAAATCTAGCCCATCACCTGTTTCTGTAAATAAAGTTCACTGGAAGACAGCATGTCTGTTCGTTCACATATTATCTACAGCTGCTTTTGTACCACGGCAGCAAAGTTAGTAGTCATGACAGAGACTCTGTGACCTGAAAGGCAAAAATATTTACTTTTTGGCCCTTTACGGAAAAAAGTATCCACCCCTGCTCATTAGCACTGCCGAATTGATTAGGTTCAGGTTTAACTTTTATTTGCCAAAATACTATGTAGGTGGTACAGTGTATTTCACGTTGGGTCGTATCAGTAGGCACGTAATGTCTGGTTAAACCACTGTTAGTGGGGCTATCATTGATTAGTAGGTTCAAGTTTTTTAACCTCGGCAATACTGATGTTTGGGCCGAATGAACTTGTTGTGGGAGCTGTCCTGTGCATTGTGGGATGTTTAACAGTATCCCTGGCCTCCACCCAATGCCAAATATCATCGCTACTGCCTAGTTCTGACAACCAGAAATGCCTTCAGACATCTCTAAATGTCCCTTGGGGACTGCGGGCAAAATTGTTCCTGGTTGAGAACCACTGATCTAATTTTTGCCTAAATTAGATATTTCATTAGGAGTTGTAAAATGGTCTTCTAATTCCGTCATCCTTTCCATGTTTATTAGTTAAGCATGTGAAATATTAGAATGATTATTAGTTAAATTTTTCTATAAAATTAACTTTTCCTCATTAGCCAGTACTATTTGGTTATGCTGCAATACTTTATATAGGAAAGAAGAGATAAATGTACTTCTTTCTCTTTCGCTACCAGTTTTCTGAGAGGGACGTTGGGGACCTACATTATGTGCACTGTTGACACATGATTTGTTTATTTTTCTTGTTACTTATTTTTGCTTCCTCTTTTATGGACTATCATTATAAACTCATGGGCTTTATATATACTTAGTATATTTCAATCTGTTGCATTCATTAATTATTCTTGTTAATTTTGCTGCTTAAATTGTCTCTCTTTGTTCGATGGGAGCTTCTTTGTGTTTGCTTCTAAATCCTTTGACATTGATGGGGATCTTTTTTAACAGCCTTTTGGCAATTTTTTTTTGTATGTGATTTGATCTTTTAATAATAGTTGATATAGTAGATATTTAATAGTTAAGTGTTTGGGGAAAATTTAATTAGTTAAAAAAAATCCTTCCAGCACCCAGAGTGAGGTTTCTAAATACCATTTCCCCAGAAAGGAGATAGGGTTTTGTGAAGAAATAGCTGATTTGGGGCAGGAAATGTCCAGGATAAGCCTGGAACTTCTTGTTATACTAGAAAGCAAGGACGATATTCAAATCTACTGAAGATATGTCAGAAGGACTCAAGAGTAAACTTGAAGAGTTTCCTACACCAAAGATGGGACAATTTGAGCATGTATAAGTATAACTGCAACAGATTGAAACATACGACTTCATAATGATACTGTAAACACAGCACCGCATTGCTCACCTGTGAAGAAAGCTAGGGAACTAACTCATTATTTTGAAAACTGGTAAATAAATAGATTGAATCAAGCATTTATCTTGACTTTTTTGAACATATATTGTATCTCAGGTAACCAAATAATCGATATGGGGAAGTTTGTCTTCATAGAAGCTTTCCAGCTAATAAATAAAGGAAAAATTGAATGTGACCACTTTGCAATCTCTAATGAGATAATGGATCTAGGCAGTGATTTTCAGAGGCTGCTAGTATCACTAGAGTAGAGATAACCAGACCCGATGATAACCAGTGATCAGTAGCACCTCCAAAGAATTCTTGCCAAAAAATCTGATTTTTATCAAGCCTTCAGATCCACATATGAATATACAGGCAGTACAGAAACAGAAGAACATGTTAAATGACATTATTGGGATACGAGCAGCAGGGTCTTTACCGGGGGGGCACTCTACGGGGCAAAACCACCCAGTTTCTTCAACAAATAAATTGCAAGAAATAATAGATGGGGAGGAGTTGTACTTAGACAGTTTAACATATCAGCCGGTTGCAAAGTATGGACTTATTTGGTAAATAAAATTGAGATAGTTGGGAAAACATGAGAGTTTGAATCTTGCCTGGATATTTAATGATTTTAAGGAAACACTGTTAGTTGAATTAGCTGAGATGATTGTACTGCATTTAAAAAACTTCTCATCTTTTAAAGTAATGGCTCTCAATTTGGTGAGATTTTAACCCTCAAGGGGTTTTGGGCCATGTCTGGAGACATTTTTGGTGTCACAACTTGGAGACTGGGAGTGGGGAGCGGTGCTGTTGGCAGCCAGGGATGCTGCTAAACGTCCCACAATGCACAGGGCAGCCCCACAGCAAAGAATTATTCGGCCTAAAATGTCCATAGCGCCGAGGTTGAGAAACCTTGGTTAGGGATACCTGCTGACTTATTTCTGGATAAAGTGATAGGTATGCGTTTTGCTTCAGAATAATGTGGGGTAGGGCTGTTGATGAGTTGATGATTGAAGCTGGGTGATCGGCGTATGAGAGTTGATTTTATTATTCTATTTTTTAGTTTAAATACTTCCGTAATAAAAAGTTAAAGTATTCTTACGGATTAAAATCTGTATCTTTTTCTATTCTCGGTGGTTGTGCTGAGAATGCAGACTGCGTAGTAGGTATCTGGTAAGTGATTTTCTCCTCCTTTCTTGGCAGATTATTGCTGTGGCAGCATTGGTGCATCACAGCTTTGCACTAGATAAAGCACCCCCACGGCCTCCCTTTCACTCACACTTCTGTGGTATGTATTTTTTTAGCTGGTTTATTAATGGCTTGATTTTTATCTTTCTTGTTTTTTCTCCAGCTGTTGGATCAGTAACTTAAAAAAAATGCTTTTAAGATACTTAGTGCATGTTGTTAAAGAAGTTTTTTTTTAATTGAAGTATAGTTGATTTACAGTACTCTGTTAGTTTCAGGTGTACAGCAAAGTATTCGGTTATATATAATATATATCTATCCTTTTCCACTATATGTCATTACAGGATATTGGCTCTAGTTCCCTGTGCTCTACAGTAGGTCCTTGTTGCTAATCTGTTTCATGTATAGTAGTTTGTATCTGTTAATCCCATCCTCCTAATTTATCATACCCCCCACCACCGCCCATCCCCTTTGGTAACCATAAATTTGTTTTCTATATCTGTGAGTCTGTGTGTTTCTGTTTTGTATATAGGCTCATTTGTGTTATTTTGTAGATTCCACATATAAGTGGTAGCATATAATATTTGTCTTTCTCTGACTTATTTCACGTAGTATGATATTCTCTAGGTCCATTCATGTTGCTGCAAATGGCAATATTTCATTCCTTTTTATGGCTGAGTAACACTCCATTTGTGTGTGTGTGTGTGTGTGTGTACACACACACACCACATCTTCTTAAACCAGTTGTCTATCAATGGGCCCTTGGGTTGTTTCTGTGCCTTGGCTGTCGTAAACGGTGCTTCTGTGAACATTGGGATATGTTTATCTTTTCGAATTAGAGTTTTCGTCTTTTCTGGATATATTCCCAGGAGTGGGATTGCTGGGTCATATGGTAGTTCTATTTTTAGATTTTTAAGGAACCTCCATACTATTCTCCATAGTGGCTGCACCAATTTACATTCCCACCAACAGTGCAGGAGGGTTCCCTTTTCTCCACACCCTCTCCAGCATTTATTGTTTGTAGAATTTTTGATGTCGGCCATTCTGACCGGTGTGAGGTGATACCTCATTGTAGTTTTGATTTGCATTTCTTTAATGGTTAGTGATGTTGAACATTATTTCACGTGTTTGTTGGCAATCTGTATATCTCCTTTGGAGAAATGTCTATTTAGGTCTTCTGCCCATTTTTGGATTGGGTTATTTGTTGTTTTGATATTGAGCTGCATGAGCTGCTTGTAAATTTTGGAGATTAATCCTTTGTCAGTTGCTGCATTTGCAAATACTTCCTCCCATTCTGAGGGTTGTCTTTTCATCTTGTTTATGGTTTCCTTTGCTGTGCAAAAGCTTTTAGGTTTGAGTAGGTCCCATTTGTTTATTTTTGTTTTTGTTTGCTAAAGAAGTTTGTTTTTGGTCAGTTGAGGACCCTAAGTTTTTTGTTTTTTTTTTTTTTTTTTTTGCGGTACGCAGGCCTCTCACTGTTGTGGCCTCTCCCGTTGCGGAGCACAGGCTCCAGACGCGCAGGCTCAGCGGCCATGGCTCACTGGCCCAGCCACTCCGCGGCATGTGGGATCCTCCCAGACCAGGGCACGAACCCGTGTGCCCTGCATCAGCAGGCGGACTCCCAACCACTGCGCCACCAGGGAAGCCTGAGGACCCTAAGTTTTATTGGACTGGTTGCTCCTATTCAGCTGTTTAATTTTTTTCTAGGAGTGGAAGTCGGGAGGCAGTTTGATATCTTTTTCTCTGTTCCAGTGGTTACTCTATTGTGGTAGAGTAGTTTTTTTCTTCTGGGTCAAAATTATGCTGTAACTATTTTCTTTTCATGATGTCACCCTAAAAGCCTGTCATAGAAGCCTGGCCAGAGTTTTCTGTGTGATGAGGCAAGATGCCAAGGAATAAATAAATGTTTACCTATTTGGGCAGAGTTATGGTAATATCGTGCTGGAGTTGGGTTGTGCTATGCATACAATTCCGTGGATGAAACTATTCCACAGAATTCTGCATGCCATGAGGCAGTCTCCACCGTGGATTATGACGTATTGCATGTTGAGAACTTGGCCAGTTAAATAGTCATTTTTTTGTAAAAAATAAAATAAGGGCGCGACACTATTGATGTGTTATGCTTCCCAGGTTATTTTCCAGCCCAGAACCAGAGATTAACTGGGGCAGCATCTCCTGTCAGGTTTCTTGGATACTAGGAAAGTGGGACAAGGGAAGCAAGCAGAGAAGGGAGGGTGATGTGTTATTTTTGTGAAGTTTTACCCTTTAAGTTGGGTTGAATACACAAAATAAAGTGATGTTGAGAATAGTTTGGAAAATATGTGGAAGAGAGAGTCATTAGCTCATTTCAACATTTACCTCCTCTGACTATGTCACTGTATGAACAGCTGTTGTGAATGACAGAGAGTTGAGAGTGTAGTGGGGGAAGCTTTGGTCATCTTTACTATCCTAGCTTTGAGAAGTTTGGACTGAGTTCCTCCATTGTATGCTGGTTGAGGTTTTGGTGGTGGTGGGCATTTCCTTTGGGAAAGACTTAAATATCTTCCATTCTGACTTAGATGGATAGCAAATGTTTCATCAAAGCAGTTTTAACAGTTGTAGGGACTTAGGGCTCTGTACTTGGGTATTCTTTTTTTTTCAGATTTAATCTTCTAAACTTTTTAAAAATTGAGGTATAATTGACATGTAACATTGTATGACTTTCAGGTATACAACATAATGATGCCATATTTGTATATGTAGCAAAATGATCACCACAATAAGTCTAGTTAACATCCATCACCATAGTTACAAACTTTTCTTGTGACGAGAAGTTTTAAGATTTTCTCTCTTAGCAACTTTCAAATATGCAATACGGGGTTATTAACTGTAGTCACCATGCTGTACATTACATACACAAGGCTTATTTATTTTATAACTAGAAGTTTGTACCTTTTTACCCCCTTCACCCATTTCGTGCACTGCCCCCACAATCACCGTCTGTTCGCTGTATCTGAGCTCATTTTTTTCATTTTCTTTTCTGTTTTTGTTATTCCACATGTAAGTGAGATCATACTGTATTTGTCTTTCTCTGCCTTATTTCTCTTAGCATAATGCCCTCTGGATCCGTCTGTGTTATCGCAAGTGGCGAGTTACTGTTTTCATTTTCTTCAGATAAATACCCAGAAGTGGAATTGCTGGATTATATGGTTCTATTTTCAAGTTTTTGAGGAAATTCCATGACTGTACCAGTTTACATTCTCACCAACTGTGCTCAAGGTTTCCCTTTTCTCTCCATCCTCTCCAACCAACACTTTCTATCTCTTCTCTTTTTGATAATAACCATTCTAGCAGGTGTGGGTAATATCTCATTGTGGTTTTGCATTTCTCTGATGATTTGTGATGTTCAGTACCCTTTCCTGTACCTGGTGGCCTTCTGTATGTCTTTAGAAAAATGTCTATTCAGCTCCCCTGCCCATTTTTTAATCAGGTTGTTTGTTTTCATTGTATGAATTTAAAAATATATGTTGGATATTAATGCTTTATCAGATATATGATCTACAAATATTTTCTCCCATTCGGTAGGTTGCCTTTTCATTTTGTTGATGGTTTCCTTTGCTGTGCAGAACTTTATACTTTGGTGTAGTCCCACTTGTTTATTTTTGCTTTTGATGCCTTTGGTTTTGGCGTCAAATCCAAAAAGTCATTGCCACGACTGCTGTCAAGGAGCTTACTGTCTATGTCTTCTTTTAGGAGTTGTTTTTCTTTTTTGAGGGGTGCGGGGGGCGTGCCATATGGCATGCGGGATCTTAGTTCCTGACCAGGGATTGGACCCGTGCCCCCTGCATTGAGAGCATGGAGTCTTAACCACTGGACCACTGGGAAGGCCCTCTTCCAGGAGTTTTATGGTTTCTGATCTTATGTTCAGGTTTGTTTTTTTTAAAATAAATTTATTTTTATTTATTTATTGTTGGCTGTGTTGGGTCTTCGTTGCTGCGTGCGGGCTTTCTCTAGTTGCGGTGAGCGGGGGCTACTCTTCGTTGCAGTGCACGGACTTCTCATTGCGGTGGCTTCCCTTGTTGCGGAGCATGGGCTCTAGGCGTGTGGGCTTCAGTAGTTGTGGCACGTCGGCTCAGTAGTTGTGGCTCACGGACTCTAGAGCACAGGCTCAGTAGTTGTGGAACATGGGCTTAGTTGCTCTGCGGCATGTGGGATCTTCCTGGACCAGGGCTTGAACCCGTGTCCCCTGCATTGGCAGGCATATTCTTAACCACTGCGCCACCAGTATGTTCAAGTTTTTAATCCATTTTGAGTTACTTTTTTGTGTATGGTGTAAGATAGTGGTCCAGTTTTATTCTTTTGCATGTGGTTGTCCCGTTTTCCCAACATCATTTTTTGGAGAGACTCTCCTTTCTCCATTGTATATTCTTGGTTCCTTTGTCATAAATTAATTGACCATGTTATGTATGGGTTTATTTCTGGGCTCTCTGTATGTCTGTTTTTATGCCAACATCATACTGTTTTGATTACTGTAGCTTTGTAATGTAGTTTGAAATCAGGGAGTATGATGCCTCCTGCTTTGTTCTTCTTTTTCAAGATTGCCCTGGCTATTCAGGGTCTTTTGTGGTTCCATATGAATTTTAGGATATGTAGTTTGTTTTGGCAACTATTTAGAGATCAAGGGGAATTTATTTATATTTAAGATGATTTCCATTCAGAAACTTGCAGTGTATGTGTACTTGAAATTGGACTAAGATGGGTGTTGGAATCTTTATTTTTTTCCTTTTTACAGTTGTGTCTAAACCAAAGGATTGTATTTTTCCATATGATTTTAAAGAAGGCATTAAGGAAAAGGTAAAGAACTCACTGTTTATTCCTTTTAAATATGAAATATGTATTTGTTTAAAAAGAGAAAAGGAGAATGCTATGGATTAGTAGAAATACGCTATTTTATATGTTAATTTATTAGATCTGTTGTTAGATTGGACTATGGCATTAACCCATTAAAAATGTATTAGAAGTTTAAAACTAGAAGCGTTATTTAACAATGTTTAAATGTTTCACTTCCTGGAAATAATGGGATTTGACATTTTATTAATAGATGGGTGGTCTCAGACCCTCCTTCAGATAACTTAATTGGAAGCTTTTCCAAAATTGCATGATCACATGATTAGTGTTTTGGGAAAGTGTTGGGTAAAGCCCACCCCAACCCCCACCCCGCTAACTTGAAGGAAGTCAAGAGAAGTTGAGAACGCTGTGGATATTAAAGGTGACATATATTGGGAGGGTTGGTGTGGGCTGGCTTTAATTGATCAGTGATCTCTAAACTCCCAGTATACTCCATGAAGAAGTTTTCACGAGTCCTTAATAAAAATGGGGGGGGGGGTAGTATAATGTGAGTTTTTCATAAAAGTAAACGTATTCAATATGAAGAATTTTATTTTTGGAGAGTATGTTTTTTCTTTTATGAAATGCCTGGGTTGGTAAATGTGTAGGTTTTAAAATTTTTTTTTAAAGTCTTCACTTGCCAAAATTAAAAGTTAGCAACCTTATCAGGTTCCACTTACTTTAAATTGGTTTGAGAAGTCCAGTAGTCTGGGGGTACTATTAGATCAGGCTATTATTTGTGAAGTGCCCTGAATTAGTAAGTAAAATGACCTTGGAAAATTCCATTAGAGTCAAACTGATATTTTTTAAACCTGAGCTAGTTGTAGAAAGCATAGCTATCAACTTCATTTTAAGAGTCTTAATAAGAGTGGATCTTTTGAATATCTGATTTATATTGAGTAATCCAAGTGGAAGCCTTTTGTGTGTAGATAGGTTTTATTTAAGACACTTAACTTAATTCTTACATGTATGTTTGTTTTTAGTCTAGTTTCTTATTTATGGGTTTTTACACTACTATTTGGGATTAGTTTATACAGTCCTTGGGATCTCTTTATGTGGTAAATACGTAAACAACAAAGTCTACCAGGGATTATATAGGAAAGTAAGTAATGTTTTTGATAGGTACTCTGATTCAGATGGTATAAAATGTGTCCAGATACACAAGCGTGTCCCTATGGAGGGACGTTTCTGCACTCGATAGTGCTCAGCACTTAAAATTTTGCTTCATTCACATGTTTATTACTTGAATGAGCTCCTCAGAGATTTTGTGCAACTATTACTGTGAAATCTAGAATCAGGAATTTCATTGCTGCATTTAATTTTGAAATGGATCGTTTCTTTTAACCCTAAGAAATCTTATCCTGCTTGAACAAGGAGCCAAGGTATAGTAGTTGAGAGTAAAGATAAGTGACTGGAATGTTTTTGTCTAACAGAATGTGAAGGTTGAGGTTGCTGCAACAGAAAGAACACTGCTAGGTTTTTTCCTTGCAAAAATTCACAAAATTGATCCTGATATCATTGTGGTGAGTAGATGTTTGACCATGTTGTGGGGAAGCTCTTCATTCCATAAGTTCTTTTCAGTGTGACTTGATTGGTACTTTTTGAGCAGTGGAGAATCTTTTCAGAGTGAAATAACCCTGTGGACTGGTGGGAATTGCTATACTTTCTCCTAACAGAAAGGAGAAAAAACCCCAACCTACTACAAGATACTTTTTCTTCCCCTCTAATAGAAAAGCAACTCACAAATTACTGTTGAAGTTTAGGATACTCCTGTTATTTATAGTTAGAGAGCAGCCCAGAAATAAGTCAACTCATGTCAACTGTTAATAGCTCCAAAATTTTGGCTTAGTGGCCCAGCAGTATAATGTCACAGGAGTGAATTCCCTTGGTTTGGTGCGTATCCCCAAAGTGTAAGTATTTTAATTTTATGAGCTCAGTGGATCTCTGGCATATTCCTTTGAGAGCTCGTGGCCAGGAGTCTTTTTTTCTCTTGATGACTGAGTATGCTCCTACTAAATAGTAAGAGGTAATAATTCATTGAGTTGTCTCTGCCACAGTTCCGAAGAGTCCTAAAACAACATTTTGCTTTGTGTTTCTTCCAGCCTTCCTTAGTTTGTAGACTCCTATCAAGGAGTTTTTCCTTTTGTCTTTTTTCTGGGTTAATGGACCAATCAAATTATTTTGTGCTTTTGGGTTTTTTGGAGGGAAGTAGCATATAAATGCCTGTATTTTAAGTGTAATATCAGTAATTTGGTTACATTGAAGCCTTGTGAAAAATGTTTGCCGTATATTTCTGTGTTCGTTTTTGCTCTTGGACACCTCTCTGGAAGATGGTGTAGCCAAAGTACTGAGAGCCTGTAGGTTGTTACCAGTGTCTCTGCACCCGCTTCCCTTATGGTATTTCAGGAGCCATCTTGAAAGTGCTGGGAAGATTCTGTCCACAGTGCCCTCCTGTGGTGCTCTGGCTCAGCACCAGGCCCTCACCCAATCTCCACTAGTAGTCTCTCTCTTGGACCCCAAGGAGATATCTTGGAGTCTAGGGTAGCTGGCCTGCTCTAGGGTGTAAGAGCCAAGACTTTGTGAGAAATCCAAACTGAAATAAGAGAGAATCCTGACATGGGTTTGAGTCCCTAATCCCAGACATGATAATTTGGAAATGAGACTTCCTCATGTCCTTTGGGTCTCTTAGTTTAATAGACAAACTTGCCATAAATATATAGTGGTATATATTTTTAATTAAAATTAGTGACAAATATGTTTATTAATTTATTTTAAACTTCATCTAGTTTAACTTACTAGAATAAACAAAATTCACATGATGGGAATTATCATTACAGACATGGAAAATTTGGTAATATTTTTGAGATTTTTTTACTCGGGATAGTTTTGTTTCCATGTTTTTAGCAAAGTTCTTATTTGAAGTATGGAGTGATAGTATATGTTTATTTAGTTGCACATTGATTAAGAGTCTAAATCAGTAGTGTTTGAACTCAGTTCTTTAGGAAGAAACTAGATGCACTTCCTCCGTTTTCTAGAGATGTCTATGTAAACTGTCACGCAACATAGCTGGGTTCTTGGTTTTTAAGGAAGTAAGAAGAAATTGTTTGAATACAGCTTTTACTGATCACCTAAAAAGTATGGGACATTAAAATTTGCATGAGACTGTGAAGCATGAGTTGCAAATTAAAAGACATCATATGAACCTTGCATCAATTAGGATAAAATAAAGTTTATTCCAGCAATCTGCTTAGCAACCTTGTTAATGTCAAGGCTAATGAATGCTGCTGATGAATAAACTCCTGGAGAAGAAAGGACCCCAATCGGAGGTAAGCTCATGAGGCCTTCAATTAGAGACCAGAAAAAGAAAGGGCAAAGAAATTCTATGCATATGAAGATAAATCCTCTAATTTGCGTTTCTTATAATGTTATTGGCTGCCTTCTTTTTCTCACTAGGGTCATAATATTTATGGGTTTGAACTGGAAGTGCTACTTCAGAGAATTAATGTGTGCAAAGTTCCTTACTGGTCCAAGATAGGTCGGCTGAAGCGATCCAACATGCCAAAGCTTGGGGTAATAATAATTTTCAAAATCTTAACTTCTCTATTTGGTTTCTTTATATGAAGTAGCTACCAGGGAGTACCCTGTGCTTCTTTGACTAGGAATCTGTTGCCTTATGATAGGGCATTTTAACTTTGGCACTAAGCACCTTTTCCTTTGAATTCAGCATTTTATTGGTAAAAACCACTGGTAGTTTTTTTTTTAACATCTTTATTGGAGTATAATTGCTTTACAATGGTGTGTTCATTTCTGCTTTATGACAAAGTGAATCAGTTATACATATACATATGTTTCCAAAACTCTTCCCTCTTAGGTCCCCCTCCCTCCCACCCTCTGTATCCCACCCCTCTAGGTGGTCACAAAGCACCGAGTTGATCTCCCTGTGCTATGCGGCTGCTTCTCACTAGGTATCTGTTTTACATTTGGTAGTGTATGTATGTCCATGCCACTCTCTCACTTCGTCACAGCTTACCCTTCCCCCTCCCCATATCCTCAAGTCCATTCTCTAGTAGGTCTGTGTCTTTATTCCCGTCTTACCCCTAGGTTCTTCATGACCTTTTTTTTTTCTTAAGTTCCATATATATATGTTAGCATATGGTATTTGTTTTTCTCTTTCTGAGTTACTTCATTCTGTATGACAGACTCTAGGTCCATCCACCTCACTACAAATAACTCAATTTCATTTCTTTTTATGGCTGAGTAATATTCCATTGTATATATGTGCCAAATCTTCTTTATCCATTCATCTAATGATGGACATTTAGGTTACTTCCGTGTCCTGGCTATTGTAAATAGAGCTGCAATGAACATTTTGGTACATGACTCTTTTTGAATTATGGTTTTCTCAGGGTATATGCCCAGTAGTGGGATTGCTGGGTCGTATGGTAGTTCTATTTGTAGTTTTTTAAGGAACCTGATACAAATAGATGGAGAGATATACCATGTTCTTGGATTGGAAGAATCAACATTGTGAAAATGACTCTACTACCCAAAGCAATCTACAGATTCAGTACAATCCCTATCAAACCACCACTGGCATTTTTCACAGAACTAGAACAAAAATTTTCACAATTTGTATGGAAACACAAAAGACCCCGAATAGCCAAAGCAATCTTGAGAACGAAAAATGGAGCTGGAGGGGGCTTCCCTGGTGGCGCAGTGGTTGAGAGTCCGCCTGCCGATAAAGGGGACATGGGTTTTTGCCCTGGTCCGGGAAGATCCCACATGCCACAGAGCGGCTGGGCCCGTGAGCCGTGGCCGCTGAGCCTGCGCTCTGCAACGGGAGAGGCCACAACAGTGAGAGGCCCGTGTACCGCCCCCCCAAAAAAAAAAAAAAAAAAAAAAAAACGAGCTGGAGGAATCAGGCTCCCTGACTTCAGACTATACTACAAACGTACAGTAATCAAGTCAGTATGGTACTGGCACAAAAACAGAAATATAGATCAATGGAATAGGATAGAAAGCCCAGAGACAAACCCACGCACATATGGTCACCTTTGATAAAGGAGGCAAGAATATACAGTGGAGAAAAGACGGCCTCTTCAATAAGTGGTGCTGGGAAAACTGGACAGCTACATGTAAAAGTATGAGATTAGATCACTCCCTAACACCATACACAAAAATTAGCTCAAAATGGATTAAAGACCTAAACGTAAGGCCAGAAACTATCAAACTCTTAGAGGAAACATAGGCAGAACACTCTATGACATAAATCATAGTAAGATCCTTTTTGACCCACCTCCTAGAGAAATGGAAATAAAAACAAAAATAAACAAATGGGAGCTAATGAAACTTCAAAGCTGTTGCACAGCAAAGGAAACCATAAACAAGACCAAAAGACAACCCTCAGAATGGGAGACAATATTTGCAAATGAAGCAACTGACAAAGGATTAATCTCCAAAAGTTACAAGCAGCTCATGCAGCTCAATAACAAAAACAAACAACCCAATCCAGAAATGGGCAGAAGACCTAAATAGACATTTCTCCAAAGAAGATATATAGATTGCCAACAAACACATGAAAGAATGCTCAACATGATCAATCATTAGAGAAATGCAAATCAAAACTACAATGAGATGTCATCTCACACCAGTCAGAATGGCCATCATCAGAAAATCTAGAAACAATAAATGCTGGAGAGGGTGTGGAGAAAAGGGAACCCTCTTGCACTGCTGGTGAGAATGTGAATCGGTACAGCCACTATGGAGAACAGTATGGAGGTTCCTTAAAAAACCACTGGTAGTTTTAAAAATCAGCTCTTAGAATCTAGAGACAGCACATGTTTGTTAGCTCCACTTGGGCATCCCTAAGAGCAGAGTTGCGGGTTCTCGTTAAGGAAGGAGATTGGAAGGAGGAACGGGGGTTGGGGGATGGGAGCAGACACTGAGTCTGTGAGAAGACAACGGGCAGCATGCCTTCTGTGTTCGTTCTCTCTCACAGTAGCTCCAGGTTTATTGCACATTCTCACAGGGGTGGCAGAACTTGTTCAAGATCTTAGAGCTAGTAAAGGGAAGAACTAAAATTTTGAATCCAGGCCCCGTGTGACTCTTGTAAAGCTTGTCACTTCTCATTCTACCTGCTTGCTTCACTGAAGGGAGGTTGGGTGGTTTTGGATGAAGCACCTTCATTTCCTAAACCTGACAGTGCTCAGCACTTGGAATCTTATTTTAGTTAAAGGCTATCAGTAGAACGGCATGCTGCCTCATCAGAGAGCTTAGGACTCTGTACCGTTATAATGCTCTCCAGAGGATTCTGCTGCCACAGTTTGGAGTTGGGAGCCAGTGCTCTTGCTTCTTTTCCTATTCATATCTTTATGGCGATAGAGTTGTTAAAAACACTTCCTGCCAACACTTGCTTTGCTAACCCCTTACCCGCTTCAGGGTTCTTTATATGGCATCTTCTCAGTGAGGTCTACACGATCACCCTATTTAAGATGTAGTCCCCCCAAATTCCTTTTTCCCCTCACCCTGTTCTATTTTCTCTTTTTCGTGTACTTAATGACCTCCTAAAACTATATAATTTCTTTTTTTTATTGTATATTTCAATTGAGACCAGGCTTTTCTATTTTGCTCACCGCTGTATCCCTATATTCCGAGTGCCTGGAACAGTGTCAGATACGTAGTCAGTGTTCAAAAACATTTGATTGATGGCTGAATGAATGCATGAATGGAACAATGAGAGTTTCATCATCGTAATTTTGGGACTAGCCTCAAAGCAAGTTAGAATGAAATGTTCTCAGTATCTGTTCTTCCATGGGATTTGCTTTTTTTCCTCCCCTTGTAGGGCAGGAGTGGATTTGGTGAAAGAAATGCTACCTGTGGCCGAATGATCTGTGATGTGGAAATTTCAGCAAAGGAATTGATTCGTTGTAAAAGCTACCATTTGTCTGAACTTGTTCAGCAGATTCTAAAAACTGAAAGGGTTGTAATCCCAATGGAAAATATACGAAATATGTACAGGTATGATCATGGATGCTTCAGAATTTGTCTGTCTTGAAATTAACAACAGCAAGACACCAGAATCATCCTTAGGCTGGAGAGACAGGAGCCTGTGGTGTTATGAAGGGGGAGGTTGTCTGTCTTCATGTCAGAATCACCATCTCCATTACTTGAGTAATTTGAATTATTTTGCTTTTTGAATTATTCTAATTTTATCGTAATATCTCCCTCATTTAACACCATCTTGATGCTTCCTGAGAGCAGTTTGGAAATTGATGTGATATTTAGGTTTCTGCCATTAATTCAGAAATTAATGCAAATATTTTAGAAATATAAAATCTGAGAAGTCATTCAAATATTTGGAGATATTGCTGATTATTTCTTTTTTCCAGCCTTGTTGAGGTCAAATTGACAAATAAAAAGTGTATTTTATTTAAGGTACAACTTGATGTTTTTGATATACATTGTGAAATAATCCTCACAATCAAGCTAATTAACCTATTCATCACCTCACACAATCACTATTTTTTCTTTTCTTTTCATTTTTTTTTTTTGTGGTGAGGACACTTTAGATTTACCCCTCTTAGGAGATTTCAAGTATATGATACATTATTGTTAACTGTAGCCACGTTGCTGTACATTAGATTTCCAGAACTTACTCATTTTGCGTAACAAACTTTGTGCTTGATGATTTCTTAAAATTTCTCCTACCCCTCTGGCCACTCCTCGTTCTTTTCTGCCTGTTCCTCCCAAGTCCTCAGACTGCTTCTCTTTCTGACTGCACTCCCTCCCTGGTTGATCTCGTTGAGTCGCAGGAATTTCAATACCACATGGGTGCTGATGCCTCCCGCCAGCATATCTTCAGTTTAGACCTCTCTTCCCTGAATTCCAGACTCATATCTCCACCTGCCTGTTCTACTTAATGTCTGACATTAACCTCCAACTCAGCTTGTTCCAAAACTGAGCTCCTGACCTCCTCTAGGTTCCTCTTATTTTTCCAGTATCGCTGGAAACCTCCAAAGTCATCCTCAGCCCAGAACCTCTGAGGCATCTGATTCCTCTCTCTGACATCTTATGTTCCATGCATCGGGAAATCCTGTCAGCTCCATCTTCAAAATATGTCTTTATCTGACCACTTCTTTTCCCCTCTGTTGGACCCACCCTGGTCCAAGCCACCAAACTCTTTCTCCTGGGTCACTGGGTCTTTCTTTTTTTTTTTGTGGTACGTGGGCCTCTCACTGTTGTGGCCTCTCCCGTTGCAGAGCACAGGCTCTGGACGCTCAGGCTCAGCGGCCATGGCTCACGGGCCCAGCCGCTCCGCGGCATGTGGGATCCTCCCGGACCGGGGCACAAACCCGTGTCCCCTGCATTGGCAGGCAGACTCCCAACCCCTGCGCCACCAGGGAAGCCCTGGGTCTTTCTTATATTAGCCTCCTCACTCGTCTCCTTGCTTTTGCCCTTGACTCCTTGCTGTCTGTTCTCAACCCAGGAACCAGAGTCACCGTGCTAAAGTTAGATATGGCACTCTGCTTACCGTCTCCTAGTGACCTTCTGTTTCATGCAGAGTAGAAACCAAAGTACTTATTTCGATTTACAAGGTCCTATACAATGGGTCTCTCTGCCGTTAGCTCTGTCCTTCTACTCTTCTCCATCATTCTCTCTGTTGCAGCCATTGGTCTCTTTCTTGGTACTTGAACTGCCAGATTTATGCTCAGCTCAGGGCCTTTGAATGTGCTGTTCTGTCTGCCTGGAATGTTCTCTCAGAGATAACCCATCCACAAGGATTGCTCTCTCACCTCCTGCAGGTTTTTGTTCTCAGTGAACTCTTTCTCAGTTCCCTAACTAAAATTTGTCTCTGCTCCTGACACTTAATATTCCCTTTGCTTCTTAGTTTTTCTTCTTAATGCTTAGTGTTATATAACATATCACATATTAAATTTTTAATTTATATTCTGTCTACCCCTTGAGGACGGGAATTTTTGTCTGTTTTGGTCACAGCCAGCATCTAGAACAATGCCTGGCACGGAGTGGGTATGTAATACGTATTTAATGGATGGATGAATGGAAGAATTTAGGGAGTTTTCAGATTGTATCTTTGTGGGATTTTTTGTGTGTTTTAGAGAAGGGCATTGATTGGGACCAATGGTATGAATGAATTCCTAATTTCATACTGACCTTATTTTAAATTGTTTCCAAAGCTGCGGTGCCATTGCTCAGAAGTTAACTTATACCAAAAATTTTTTGTGATAGTTTATGAAGTTATGATTATAATCATTGTTTCTTTTAATTACTTGATTCTGTTTCATTCTTTCTTTTCTGTACAGTGACTCTTCTTATCTGTTGTACCTGTTGGAACACACCTGGAAAGATGCCAGGTTCATTTTGCAGATCATGTGTGAGCTAAATGTTCTTCCATTAGCATTGCAGATCACTAACATCGCTGGGAACATTATGGTAAATTTAACATAGAAAGGGGGAAAAAGCATTTCCTGTTGGATCCAGTGTTTTCTGGGGGTAGTCGTTATATGATAATGAGTCTAAATGCATGCTTATAAAATAAGTAACTTGTATTCTGAAAGCTGGGCTTCTTTTGTAAAATGAAGAACTGCTTGGGAGAAGGGGAGGAAAGCCAGGTGCAGTATGTTGAAATTTGGACGAACATAAGGACCATCTCTGACATCTGGATGTGTCTGATTTGTGGAATGGTCCATTTGGAAGTAAAGAAATAGCGCAAGTTGTCAGTATTTTAAGCTCTTTGTCTCATTTTAACCATAGTGCTTAAAGAAACTGCTAGAAATAATTTAGCACCTTTTTTTTTAAAGCAGCCTTTGTTATGATGAGTGATTTTTGAAGGAGGTGCTATGATTAAATCTGCCAACTTGAAGTTGCTTTTGTTTATTCTGGTTTTGAGCTCAAGTTTTTTTAAAAAAACTTCTATTTAATAGTCTAGGACGCTGATGGGTGGACGATCCGAGCGTAACGAGTTCTTGTTGCTTCATGCATTTTATGAAAACAACTACATTGTGCCTGACAAGCAGCTTTTCAGAAAGCCTCAGCAAAAACCGGTGGGTCCAAAATTGTATAGTGTTTTGCTTTTTCTTATCCCCCCCCTCTTATTATCTAGATAGCTGTTTTTTGGGGTTTTCTTTGCTGTGATAGTATCTGCTCCCCAAATAATTAATTCCCTGTATACTCTAGAAACTGTGTCACATTTGTTTTGTTGTTTTGTGTGGTCACTTCCTTCTTTATGTTTCTCTATACAGATAAAAATTATTTGTGAAATATGAAATTCTTTGAGGGAGGCATTAGGCCTCTCTGATAGGTGACCATACCTGGAAAGCGTTTTGCCTCGTTAGCCCTACCCAAACTTAGATGCAACTTGAACCATTTATTTCCTTGAACCCATAAGCCTTTATTTTTGTGTTGCATTGTTTCATTTTTATATTCTAGTAGGATTAAGGTCACTACAATCAGGTTTCTGAAGTGGCCTCCATCACATTGGAAGTAAAACTTAGCTACTGTTTTATCAGCACTGCTAGTAATTGATTCAGAATGGGAGTCTAATGTTAAAATGACCCAGGTTCTTATATTTGCTTGTTTTATGCACATTATCAAAATTAGTAAAGGAAGTATTCACTTATAGGAGTTTGACATCTGCTGAGGTATTGAATGTTGGCTATTAGTAAACTACTTGGGAAAGAATTTTCACTATATGGATGTACTTATTTTAAGGTGTCCATATTAATAATGAGAATAATGATAATATCTATATAAAATATTTTGTGCTTTTACATCATGAATGTTAGAGTAATGAATTTAAGAGGACTCAGAATCTCAAATTTTACATAATATGAATAGTTGAATTTTTAGTGTCCATTGATTTTATTTTATTTATTTATTTTTAAAAATTAATTTATTTGTTTATTATTGGCTGCGTTGGGTCTTTGTTGCTACGCGCGGGCTTTCTCTAGTTGCGGTGAGCAGGAGCTACTCTTCATTGTGGTACATGGGCTTCTCATTGCGGTGGCTTATATTATTGCAGAGCACGGGCTCTAGGTGTGCAAGCTTCAGTAGTTGTGGTGCGTGGGCTTCTGTACTTGTGGCTCACGGGCTCTAGAGTGCAGGCCTGGAAGTTGTGGTGCATGGGCTTCATCGCGCCATGGCATGTGGGACCTTCCTGGACCAGGGCTCGAACCCGTGTCCCCTGCATTGGCAGGCGGATTCTATTCTTAACCACTGCACCACCAGGGAAGCCCTGTCCATTGATTTTAAAATGTGAAGTTCTGTGAATTCAAAAATATTTTAAAGTAGAATTTGCATACTTATCAACTCAGATATAGTGTTTGTTTCGGTAACTACCATGCTTGGCATTCATTAGGATTTATGAAAATATTACAATAACTGTCTTTCCTCAGAGGTAGGACCACTAACTAAAAGTAATGTTAGGTAGAATGTTAAATAGAACTGTGTACTGCAGTTGCAAAGGTGGGGGGGGATCATAAACCTTCTAAATTGGTCCATTAGTTGCTGGCTGGTGAAGTTATCTTTCCATTTGATTTTAGGGAGATGAAGATGAAGACATTGATGGAGATACCAATAAATACAAAAAAGGACGTAAGAAGGCAGCTTATTCTGGAGGCTTGGTATTGGACCCGAAAGTTGGTAAGGCAACGCAGTGGCTCGGTTTGCCCCTGATGCTAAGGAACTTAATGCAGAGCCAGGCTTGAGAAACGAGAAGGCCTGAGTTGTGTTTTGTAGGTTAGTGAATAGGTTTCATAATGACCTTATTTTCTCATGTTCATGCGAAAATCTTGTTTGCCAGTCTAACGTCGAATGAGTGTGAATCTTTTGTGGGTTTTTTTTTTGCTGTATTCCAAGAAAGCTTTATTTATGGACATAGAAATGTAAATTTTGTATAATTTTCACATATCATTGAAATAGTCTTTAAAAATTTTTTTCAACCATTTAAAGATATAAACACTATTCTTAGGTCACGAGTGGTACAAAAAGGGGGTAGGTTGGAGGATATGCTCTGTGCAGTTTGCCAACCTATTTGTCCTGTGGTAGGAGCGCCTCTGTCTCCTCCCATCTACTCTTGGGCTCCGCCTCTGCCCAGCGTGCGAGGGCCAGTGCAATTGGACAGCGAAGTTAAAGTACAGGCAGTAACTACCAAATTGAACTTTAACAAGAGAATAATTGTTTCCTGTAATCATGAATGGCAAATAAGATGTTTTGTGGTAAACAGTTAGAAAAGATTAAAAAAATTTTTTTAAATCATCTTAACCATTTTTAAGTGTAGTTGAGTAGTGCTGTTAACTGTATTCACATTGTTGTGCAGGAATGAATGTCAATTTTATCAAGTAACTTGAACTCTTGAGTAGGAGACATTTTTGACAAAAGTGATTTTATTGTGAGTTGTAATGAGACAGATCACTCATCCTTTGGTGTTAGATAGATCTGGCCTTGAATTCTGGCTATGTGCTTGGGCTGCCTGTTGTAGCCTGCGTATGCCTCAGTTTCCTCTTCTTTAAAATGATGGCAAGAAAAATACCACGCAGAGATTTAAGGAATAATAGTACCAGACACAGAGTAAGCTATCAATATATGCTTGCTGTTGTTATTATTGTCTTAATTGTGGACATTTATTTTTATTCAGTTTCTTCTCACGGTGAAGATAACTCTTTGTAAATGTCCTAGAGAAATATA
Source organism: Phocoena phocoena (assembly GCF_963924675.1). Lineage (NCBI taxonomy): Eukaryota > Metazoa > Chordata > Mammalia > Artiodactyla > Phocoenidae > Phocoena > Phocoena phocoena. The sequence continues at coordinate 20,929,083 of NC_089240.1, forward strand.
GTAGCTTTCTGTTCACCCTTTGCAAGTGAAAAGGGTGGATCGTTCCACTGCTGACATTTCTGTGTACATCTCTTGTCTCAGCAGTTTGTGTACAGGTAAATGGGCTGCCTGTTTTTATTCCCTGCAGGTGTGATTGTAAAAAAATGTATAACCACTCACTGGTGTAGCTCATGAAACATTTGGGGAGTGGGGGTGTGGAGGGTAGGTGGGAAGGAATGCTTTCTTGAAGGAGAATTTAACAGCGTTTTTTGGAAATGGACATGGTACTTGTCTAAAGTAATTGATATGGGAAGGTGTTTGCCTATAATAATGGCATACTTTGGCGACTGCTGGGATTTCAAGGCGAGACAGTATCTCTTCTTTCCTTTTCTTTTGTGACCTGACTCTTCACTCTAATACAAGTCATTTTTACAGAGTGGTAGTTGACTCCTTTTTTCCTTTTGTGTACCTCACAGCTCTGGATAGTATATCATTTCATAATATGTTACTTCTAATATGGCGTTTTGCCAAATCTACTTTTTTAAAAGACTTTTTGTAACGGGGCTTTTCTCTTGCAGGTTTTTATGATAAGTTCATTTTGCTTCTGGACTTCAACAGTTTGTATCCTTCCATCATTCAGGAATTCAACATTTGTTTTACAACAGTGCAAAGAGTTGCTTCAGAGGCACAGAAAGTTACAGAGGTTTGTATTCAACTGGGAACTCTGGATATTGAGATTAAAAGTAGTGCTTAAAGAAGGAAGATAACCAAAGGGCTCAGTGTTCTAGTTTTTCCTCATAAAAGATAACACTATATCCTTTTTTAGTGGTCAAAAAAGGGGGGAGGGTTGGGTAGAAGGAGACTCAGACTGGTTCTGTGTCTTTTATCTAACAGCTTTACTGAGCTGTAACTCATGCACCGTGCAATTCACCCATCTAAAGTGTGCCATTGAATGGCTGGTAGTTTATTTGCAGAGTTTGCAAACTTCACTACAATCAATTTTAGGACATTTTCATTATCCCCCAAAGACACCCTATCCCTTTTAGCTGTAACCTCCCTCAATCCCTTCATCCCTTCCAGATCTAGGCAACCACTAATCCTTCTGCCTCTAGATTTGTGTATTTTTGTACATTTCATATAAATGGAGTCATATGTGACCTTTTGTGTCTGGCTTATTTCATTTAGCATGTTGTTTTCAAGGTTCATTCGTGTTGTAGTATGTATTAGTACTTCATTCCTTTTTATTGCTGAATATTCCATTGTAGGGATATATCTCACATTTTGTTTATTTTAAAATCAGATTGTCAATTTATGCAAAAATGCCTGCTGGGATTTTGATGGGACTGTATCAGATCTGTGGATCAGTTTGGGGAATATTGCCATCTTAACAGTGTTAAGTCTTCCAGTCCATGAAAATCGAGTCTTTCCATTTATTTAGGTCTTTAACGTGTTTCAAGTATGTTTTCTAGTTTTCAATGTACAAGTCTTGCATTTCTTTTATTAAATTAATTCCTAAATATTTCATTATTTTTGGTGCTATTGCAAATGGAATTGTTTTCTTAATTTCATTTTTGGATTGTTCATTGCAAGTGTATAGAAATATGACTGATTTTTTGTATATTGATCTTGTATCCTGCAACTTTGCTGAACTCATTTACTAGTTGTAATAGTTTGTGATTTCTTAGGATTATCTATATACAGGATCATGTTGTCTGTGAACAGAGATAGTTTTATTTCTTTCTTTTCAATCTGGATGCCTTATATTTCTTTTTCTTGCTTAACTGCCCTGGCTAGAACCTCCAGTACAGTTGAATAGAAGTGGCAAGAGTAGACACCCTTGTCTCGTTCCTGACATTAGGGGAAAGCATCTAGTCTTTCACCAGTAAATATGATGTTAACTGTGGGTTTTCCATAGCTGGCCTTTTTCAGTATGAGGCCATATCAATATATCATCAGTATCAGTATTTTGTTGAGTGTTTTTTTTTTTATCATGAAAGAGTTTTGGATTCTGTCAGCTACTGTTTCTGTGTCTATTGACTGTACGGTTTCTGTTCTTTATTCTTTTAATAGGATGTGTTATATTGATTGTAGAGCCATCCTGTGTCCCTGACATAAATCCCACTTGGCTTTGGTATATAATGCTTTTTATATATCACTGGATTTGATGCGCTAGTATTTTGTTGAAGACTTTCTTTCTGTATTCATAAAGGCTATTGGTGTGTAAGCTGTCTTTTCTTTCTCTTAAATTAATTTATTTTTAATTTTGGCTGCATTGCGTCTTCATTGCTGTGTGCGGGCTTTCTCTAGTTGCAGCGAGCGGGGGCTACTCTTTGTTGTGGTGCACGGGCTTCTCATTGCAGTGGCTTCTCTTGTGGCAGAGCATGGGCTATAGACGCGTGAGCTTCAGTAGTTGTGGCTTGCAGGCTCTAGAGCGGGGAGGCTCAGTAGTTGTGGCACACGGGCTTAGTTGCTGTGCGGCATGTGGGATGTTCCCAGACCAGGGCTCGAACCAGTGTCTCCTGCATTGGCAGGCGGATTCTTAACCACTGCGCCACCAGGGAAGTCCTGTAGTTGTCTTTTCTTGTTATGTTTTTGTCTGGTTTTGGTCTTAGGATAATACTGGCCTCATAGAATGAGTTGGGAAGTATTCCCTCCTTTTCTGTTTCTTTGGGAGCGTTCGTGAGGGATTCGCTTTAATTCTTCTTTAACTTTTGCTGGTGAAATTATCTGGTCTTAGACTTTACTTTTTTTGATTGCTAATTCAGTCTCTTGTTACAGGTTTATTCAGATTTTCTATTTCTCCTTTGGTCACTTTTGGTAGAGTCTATATGTTTCTAGGAATTTGTCCATTTTGTGTAGGTTATCTAATTTGTTGGCATAAAATTGTAAATAGTATTCCTTTTTAGTCACTGTTATTTCCTTAAGGTCAGTAGTGATGGTCCCCTCTTTTATTCCTGATTTTAGTAATTTGAGTCATCTTTTTTCTTTGGCAGTATAGCTAAAAGTTTATCAATTTTGTTGATTTTTTTTTTTTTTTGGCTGCGCCAGCATGTGGAATCTTAGTTCCCTGACCAGGGATCAAACCTGCGTCCCCTGCAGTGGAAGCGTGGGGTCTTAACCACTGGACCGCCAGGGAATTCCCATAAATTGTGTGGTTTTTTTTTTTAAAGGTCAATTCCCTGGGTTCTAACCAAATTTTATTGTTCTCATTTGTCACGGCATGTGGGATCTTAGTTCCCCGACCAGGAATCGAACCCACGCCCCCGCACTGGAAGCGTAGATTCTTAACACCTGGATTGCCAGAGAAGTCCACTGTTGATCTTTTCAAAGAAGCAACTTTGGTTTCCTTGGTTTTTCTCTATTGCTTTCCTGTTCTCTATTTCATTTATTTCTGTGCTAATTTTTATTACTTCCCTTTTGGTTTCTTTGGTTTGGTTTGCCCTTCTTTTTCTAGTTTCTTATGGTGGAAGGTTAGGTTATTGATTTGAGGTCTTCTCTTTTAATTTAGATATTTACAACTGTAAATTTCCCTTATAAGCAGTGCTTTAGCTTCATCCTGTAAGTTGTGATATGTCACACTTGGCCTTTTTATAGTCAATCCCCTCTTCCATCAGTCAGTCATTGATCTGACTTCTATTACCATAGCTTAATTTTGCCTGTTTGAGAACTTCATATTAATGGAGTAATACAGTATGTACTCTTTTTTTAATTAATTTATTTTATTTTATTTATTTTTTACTGCGTTGGGTCTTTGTTGCTGCGAGCGAGTTTTTCTCTAGTTGTGGAAAGCTGGGGCTACTCTTCGTTGTGGTGCGTGGGCTTCTCATTGCGGTGGCTTCTCTTGTTGCGGAGCATGGGCTCTAGGCGCACAGGCTTCAGTAGTTGTGGCTCGTGGGCTCTAGAGCACAGGCTCAGTAGTTGTGGCACACGGGCTTAGTTGCTCCGCGGCATGTGGGATCTTCCTGGACCAGGGCTTGAACCCATGTCCCCTGCATTGGCAGGTGGATTCTTAACCACTGCGCCACCAGGGAAGCCCTGTACTGTTTTGTATCTAGCTTTTTTTGTTCAGTGTAATGTTTTTGAGATTAATCCATGTTATTGCAGTATTAGTAGTTCTTTCATTTTTACTGTTAAGAAGTATTTCACCCTTACCAGTTCCCCTGAGATGAGCATATGGATTGTTTTCAGTTTTGGGCTGTTATTAATAAAACTGCTGTGAACATTCTTATGCAGATCTTTTTGTGGATGTGTGCTTTCATTTTGGGGGGGGTAAATACCTAGGGAGGGAATTTGCTGGGTTGCATGGGCAGTATATGTTTAACTTGATAAGAAACTGTCAAATTGTTTTCCTAAGTGGTTATACCGTTTTGCACTCTTACCAGCCATGTATGTGAATTGTTCCCCTTCTACTCCAAACACTTGCTATTTTCAGGCTTTTAAATTTTGGCTATGAAAGCATTTCTTAATGATTCTACTCATTAAACATCCTCTTCAAAAGGATCTTTTTGAATTATCTCACATGGATTTTAACTAGTGATGATTCAGTCAACAGTTTTATGTAGGGCTTAATAACTTAATGTGTGGTTCTTCGTATATAAAGCTTATACAATTGATTGTCAGTAGGGAATTTGATTAGATTTGGTTCTTCAGCAGTAAAAGATGTAAATTAACCTATTATCTCTGTATATTTTTCTCTGCTTCTTTGTACATGGGGCAGAAGACGTCTGTTTGCCCTCTAGCTCCTGAATTTACATGTCTTTTGGTTCCAGCCACATGCTTGGGGGCTGTTTTTCAGTCCCAATTCCATATTCCCAGAAGAGAGAATCTTAGAGGCTTGCCTAAGTTGTTGAACACACTCATCCATCAGCCATGACCACAGGAGTGTGTTCACCCAGTACAAATGCGTCTGCTGAGGATGGGCCCTTCTGTGGGACTAGAGGATAATTTTACAGAGTAGGTATTGAGTAGACATCCCCACAAGGTAGTGAATACATTCGGTTAATGATATTCTTTGGGCTTTGTCCTGCTGCTGTGTCAGTATTAGGATGATTATCGTTATCCAGCGCCAACCCCCCCCCCACCAACCCTGCCCCCCGCCACCAGTTTGTTTATTTGAGCTTTCCAGTTTGGATTTTGGATATGAGAACATTTCAGAGTTGGAAGGGACCTTAGAGGTCATCTAAAAAATACTATACATGTAAGCAGTTTATGGGTTCCATATCATTTTCCTGTGCAGTGCCTCAAGTCTTGAGAACAGCTAGTGCTGGTGGAGCCAGGCCTGGACTGTAAATTTCCTGACTCCAGATCCTTTCCGTTTACTTTTTATTGCACCTCCATAGTTGCTGTAAATAAATTGGAATGTGTACCAAGATCTCTTTAATAGGTTTGCTGTCATCATCTGCTCTATTGGAAAACAATAATAGTCCCTGTTACTATTGTGAGATTGTTCATTTGAAGTTATTGATCTTTATAAAATCAGACACTTTGTAAAGACTGGGTTATCAAACGGCATTGACTTGACATACTTTAAGCCAAGAGGTTTATTTTTAATTTTGAACCTTTGAAAGGGCAAATGTGCCTGGCTTTTCTTGGCAGCCTGTTAATAGAATTAATGGAGCCTTGAGAAAAATGGTCTAATGCTTTCCCTGCATTTTCCTGCTGTAAATTTTAATATAAGAAGACTGCTGGTTGCTTTCTTAAAATGTTGCTGTTTTACTGATTGCAAAGCAATTTGTAGACAAAAGGTACTACATAAATACTAAGAAATATACATGTATTAATTTTTAGAAATGTCATGGCCTATTAAAATATGGGCTCCAAATTCCTAGAAGAAACCTGCTGATTTAGGTTTTATTTTATTTTTTTTAAATACTCTGACTTCACTCATCAATTACATTTTTTTTTATTAATTAATTAATTTATTTTTGGCTGAGTTGGGTCTTTGTTTCTGTGCGAGGGCTTTCTCTAGTTGCGGCAAGCGGGGGCCACTATTCATCGCAGTGCGCCGGCCTCTCACTATCGCGGCCTCTCGTTGCGGAGCACAGGCTCCAGACGCGCAGTCTCAGCAGTTGTGGCTCACGGGCCCAGCCGCTCCGCGGCACGTGGGATCCTCCCAGACCAGGGCACGAACCCGTGTCCCCTGCATCGGCAGGCAGACTCCCAACCACTGCGCCACCAGGGAGGCCCCTAGTATTTATATTTTTATCTTTCAGTCTAAAACATTTACAATAATTGCTATGATTCCCCATAGTTTAAAAAAATTTTATAGCATTTTGTTTGCTAGTACACAGGACTTAACAGTAGTTTAGCTGCTTTTTTATCTTTTTTTAAATTTTAGAGATCTCTCTTAGTGTTTTTATTTATTTATTCATAAATTTATTTATTTTATTTTTGGCTGCGTTGGGGCTTCGTTGCTGCGCACGGGCTTTTCTCTGGTTGCAGCAAGTGGGGGCTTCTCTTGTTGTGGAACACAGGCTCTAGGCACGCAGGCTTCAATAGTTGTGGCGCACGGGCTTAGTTGCTTTGCCCGTGCACACGTGGGATCTTCCCGGACCAGGGCTCGAACCCGTGTCCCCTGCATTGGCAGGTGGATTCTTAATCACTGTGCCACCAGGGAAGCCCAGTGTTTTTATTTTAAGAACAATTTCCCCAAACATATTGCTCCCCAATCTTGTTGAAGGGAGGAAAGGAGCATGTGTAAAAATTCATCTCTTTAAATGATACCTACATTTGTCAATAACTAGACGGGGGAGGTACTGGGAATGATGGGCTGAGAGAATTGGAGGAGAAGAGGGCAATGTTGAGTTGTTCTGCAGCCCTCTCAGCTTTTTCTTCTACCACCCACACTTTGTTGACCTTTACTTAGACAAGAAAGTAGCTTTTCAAGATGTGATCACGGGGTAAGCTCCCACAGTGTATGATTTTGGGAATTCATTTCATGAAATTTTGATTTGTCTGAAATGTTCATCGTGTGTTCATCAGGATGGAGAACAAGAACAGATCCCTGAGCTGCCAGATCCAAGCCTGGAAATGGGCATTTTGCCCAGAGAGATCCGGAAACTGGTAGAGCGGAGAAGACAAGTCAAACAACTAATGAAACAGCAAGATTTAAATCCAGACCTTGTTCTTCAGGTATCTCTTTCCACTCAGCAACCTCTGAGTGACAGTCTCACCTCTGAAAATTTGATTATCTAGGAGTGATTTAAACTTGATGCTGTGGGCAAATGCATGTGCTTATTTTAAGTTGGTGGGTAGGAAACCATTCAGAAACACAGTATGCCTCAAAATACCAGGCACGTCTATGTGCAGAACTGTATCTGAGCAACATCCTTCTGACTTCTGGGAACTTTGGAGTGTGTGTTTACTTGATTCTAGGAGGTCAGGGAATCATGGATCTGGGAGGATGGGTTGATTATGTTAAGAGTTCTTTTTTCCAGGGTTATTGCGGGTTTCCTCTTCTTATTGGTGAGCTAGAAAGCATCTAATGTAATGCTGAAGCACCTACAAATACTTTTGTTTGTCTTTTGTCCTTATGTGGCCTGCAGTATGATATTCGACAGAAGGCTTTGAAGCTCACGGCAAACAGTATGTATGGCTGCCTGGGATTTTCCTACAGCAGATTTTATGCCAAACCACTGGCTGCTTTGGTGACATACAAAGGAAGGGAGGTAAATGGCGTAACCGTCCCATATCTAAAAATGAGAGTATTTTAAACTAAACATGTTATGGGGTAGGAGAGCCAAAAAGTTCATTGCCTAGTTATACAGCTTCAAGTATCCCTTTCTTAGGACAAATTTGAGACAGATATGCTTTTTAAGTAAGGATTCATTCATTCGTACATTTTGTGTGCGTGTGTGTATTTATTTATTGAGCATCCGCTGTGTGCCATGGATTATTCTAGGTACCGCGGATAGTGTTGAGCAAGACGTAAAAAGTCCCTGCATCGTGAGGCTCACATTCTGCCTAGGGCAGGGGGTGTAGAGGGGCTTGGCGTGGGGAGAGCGTCATTCGGGAAAACAGAGTCTAAATAAGTGAATAAACAAATACAAAGCATAGGAGAATATGATAGAAGTAATGCTGTGCAGGTAAGTAAACAGGGTGGAGGGCTAAACAATGTTAAGATGGCTGGCTAGTTTAGCTTGGTCAGGGAAGGCTTCTTTAGGAGCTAACATGAATGAGAACTAAGCGACATAAGGGAGCTAGTTTTTTTTTTTTTGCAGATATATTAGGTTGGAGTGTGAGGGAAAAGAAGAAATCAAGGAGGATGCCTCCATTTTTGTCTTCTAGCTGGTTAGCTAGTAGAAATATTTGTTAAGAAGGAGAAATCTGAGGGAGAAAGATTAAGTTTTATCTTGGATGTGTTACCTTTGAGGCTTGTAATAGATCTGTAGGCATGTTAATTAAGTAAGGCATGATCTGTAGGCATGTTAAGTAGGCAGCTGGATGTATCAGTTCAAGTCCCCAGTGTCATATATATATGATATATAATATATCGGGACTGGAGTTATAGATTGAGGGTAATTGGTTTTAGAAACGTGGGCCAGATACCAAACAGATTTGAGGTACTATCTCTTTGTAAACACTAAAAGCTTCATTTGCTTTAGCACCACGTGCATGGCTTTTCCTTAGTTTCTAAAAGAACGGTTATGTTAAATATTATATTCCATTTAACTCCAGTAAAATACTGATTTCTGTCAGTGGATTTAAGACTACTCGGTCTTACGGAGGTAGTGGTTATGGGCAGAACGCTCATGCTGGGAGCGTGGACTCAGAGTACTCAGAGTAGAGTTCGGCACGCTGCAGCCCATGGGCCCGATCCGGCCCGCCACCTATTTTTATAAGTAAACTTTTATTGGCACACAGTCATACTCATTCGTTGAAGTATCATCTATAGCTGCTTTTGCAAGTACAGCGGCAAAGTTAAGTAGTCAAGGTGGAGACTTGCATGACCTGCAAAGCCTGAAATATTTACTATCTGGCCCTTTTCAGAAAAAAAAAATGCTAACCCCTGCTTAGAGTCTAGATCAGGACTGTCTAATAGCACTCTGAGATGATGAAAACGTTCTCCATCTGCAATACCCAGTGCAATAGCCGCAAGCCCCAAGTGGCTAGTGAGCACCTGATAGCTGGCTGACGAAGTGGATTTTGAGTTTTATTTAATGATAATTAAAATACATTTAACCTCACATAGCCACATGTGGCTAGTGGCTGCTGTATTGGACAGTGCAGATCTAGCTGGCGTGAAACGAACAGGATATTGAGAGGTGCTCTTCTGTTGGGAGCCCGCTTTCACTCCGCTGAGGGCACAGTGAGGAAGGACACTTGTATTGGACACCAGCATTATGCGAGAAGCTTTCAGATGCATTATTTCCTTAAGACCCCGTTAAGAATCAATCGATAGAGGCAAGAGTGTTCCAGTTTTGCAGATGACGAAGCTAATAAACTGAAAGAGGTGAAGTGTAACAAGTGACTTTTTTGGATGGGAATCCAGCTCTTCCTGACTGTAAGGCTTTTGCTACACGGGGGTTGTCTGCTCCATCTCAGGATGGCTCTCCTTTTGCTTTATATTCTGCCTCTTATTCCTAGAAGAACGTTTTTTTTGATACTCATCTCAAGACATAGGCCTTTTTTTTTTTTTGCGGTACGTGGGCCCCTCACCGCTGTGGCCTCTCCTGTCGCGGAGCACAGGCTCCGGACGCGCAGGCCCAGCGGCCATGGCCCACGGGTCCAGCTGCTCCGTGGCACGTGGGATCCTCCCGGACCGGGGCACGAACCTGCGTCGCCTGCATCGGCAGGCAGACCCCCAACCACTGCGCCACCAGGGAAGCCCGACATAGGCCTTTTTTACTTGAGAAGATACAGGTGTTTTAGGGGCTCGCTGAAGTGAGGAAAGGATGTTTTCAGTTTCTTTGGCCAAGTTTACTTTAAAATTATTTAAATTTTATTTCTCTGTATGTATCCAGTGGCTTCTGATAGAATACCATCTTATTTTTGTATTAGGAAGTGCACTCACTATGCCCCAACTGGGTGATAATACATGGGTTGACTATTGAGATTGGATCAAGGTTACTCTTAAGTTTCTCATGAGAGGCAGTAGTTGACAATTTACTCCCTTGGAGAGTGCCTCTTGCTGTTGGGAAATCCCTGTTGTTAAATTTTCTGCATTGGCTCAGAAATCCACAAGCTTAAAAGGGCACTGTTGATAATGATAAGCCCCAAATTTGTCCAATGATCTCCCCCACTCCCCTAATCCATTGTACTTCAACGGCAATATTTTTGTTTAGCTCGATTTTTAATGGGGAATTTAAACTCAATTTTTATTTTTCTCTTATTTAAAATATAACAACAAATCTTTCTAAACTATTTTTAAAAAACCCTACTCTTCCCACTAAAAAACAAAGAACTTCAGACAAATCTAGAAATAATCATATGTGATTTAAGTTCTTGGCTTCTGCTTCCCTTTGTCTCTTTCCCCTTTGCTCCTTCCCACAAATACAAAATACAACGGTGGGAAATGGGCCTTTAAAGTAATGTGAGGTTAATGAGAAATAATAATTACACAGTTGCTTCCTGGAAATCTTATTCTAGAAGAGGATTCAAAGCCACGTACAGAAATTATTTCCTATAATAAAAATGATTGTAACGTATTGATGATAATTATTAGCACTGGCGGATGGAAGTATTTTATGTGATAATCTGTCTTTGGGTTTACTGTTTTTTTCCGTACGTACTATTAGGTCTTTGTGAGTTCAAGCATCTCTTGATTATCAGAGGTAGGAGGAGCGAAGTGTAAAATGAGAGTCAGTTTGCCGAGCTTTTGGAATATCTTTGTAACTTATCGAACTTATCTTTTTTGTACTAAGAGTAGACGAAGTAATATAGTAACCTGAAAATCCTAGAAGTTGATTGCTTTTAAAGTCCTTGTGGGATAAATTAGATTAAGGTTCAATTGGAAATTAATGAGAAGGAAACCTGGTAGCATGTTGTCTGAAAAAGGTTATAAAATTTTGCACTTGAATATAGATTAATACACAGTCTGGGGAGGCCTTAACCCCCCCCCCCGCCCTTTTTATTTTTAAGTCTGTTTTGTGTGTGCTCAGTTTGTTGGAATCATGCAGGTTTGGCTCTGGTGACCTAATAATTTCTGTAATCAAATGTATTATGGCTGCTAGAGTACTCAGAGTAATTACTAATTGTACTTTTAAAAACAGGTTTATAATAAAAATGCTAATAGTTGTGTCAAATGGACATCAATATTGTCTTTTCCCAGGTGTGATCTTTCACACTTAAACTCTTCTATGATTTTTAATTGCTCGGTGGTAGAGGAATTAGTTAATGGTTAAGGAATTGTATGAGGGACCTCATGGTGTGCAAGTTATTTAAAAATAATGAACTCAGTGTTTCCAGAGAAGTAATATGGAAACCTAGTTGACAGATAACTCGAAAGTGAGTCTATATAAATACCATCTGTATTTGTGTTTATTCTCAATGTATGTGTAGGGAGACATAAAAAAGATACTGAGCAAGTTGGTAGCAGTAAGTGGACATATATTTTAAATCACAGAGAAAACAGACTAGGTAGTCAAGTGACTGGTGTGGTAATTGAACTGATTTTTCACTAGATGGCGATAGACACCCTGAGATCATTAATCAATTAAGGGTTTTATTCTGTGAACAATAGTGAAAGCCATTTAGTGACACAGATCTGTCCAAATTTTTGACTTTTATTAATTTTGAAATTATTAAAGGACCAAAAGATTGTAATAGTCTAGTGTATTTAGTGTTTAAATAGTGACAGTCTTTGAATAAAAAGTTTTATTGATAAGAACAATCATTTTATGTATCATAGCAAGCTAATTCTTCTATCAGAGAGCTCAATTCACACTTCCGGCCATGGGGCTACAATCCATGACTCCCTTGGTCACAGTATCAGGCTAATCTAAAGAGAACTGAAATGATTTTGATGTGTAATTTTGCCTCTTTGAATTTGTTGGGGTTTTTTTGAGGGATTTAAAACTTACTCTATACTTATAAGCATACTCATTGCATAATCCTTAGTGTAATGGTAATATTTGTCTTTATGGAATAATTACTACTTACTGACACTGGTATTGTCTTATTTCTGCACTCTGTTATTTCTGTGCCCTTGAGAAAATGATTTTTGGTCTGGATTTCTGATTGCATTTTAAAGTGAATGCATGCTCTCGTGTTTGGGTGTAGAGCCCATGCTTTTTCATTTTCTCACCCAGTAGGCTAAAGTGAGTCTTTGCCAGCCTGCTTGCCAATCAGTTGTAGACTGCCTAGCTTTCAATTGTGTTTGGAGCTGAAATTTGTGCATTTAGAAAATGTGTCCAAATCATTGCATGAAAACATTGCTGTCAAGCCCAGGGCAAGCCTTCCTGGGAGTCTCTTGGCCATGTGCTAGCACCTGTCAGAAGCCCTTCAGAATGGCCTTGGGATGGAGGGCTGTAGCCTTTGTTGATGTCAGCGGCAAAAGAGAATGAGTGAATATACAGAATCTTATAATTGAGTGCTAAAGGAGACTTTCAACTTTATCTAGAAATAAGCAAAAATTTTCACTTTTCCAATCTTTTTTCTTAAAAAAGCCTAGTTTTAAAAAATTAAATGCAATAAAATATTGTAGAGACAGCTAAAGACCCTTTCCTCCCCGCCGTCACTCATTTTTTTCTTTTCTTCTTCCAAGGTAACTGCTCCCTCCGGGTTGGTTTTGTCCTTTTTGCCCAGGGATTTTTGCTTTTACAACAAATACGTGTACCTATACACGTGGTGCCTTACAAGTTTTTACCATTTATGTGTCATGCTATCATATTTTTTGCAGTTTGCTAAAAGAAAAGTATGGGAAAATCCCTACTCTGTATACCAATTTTTAAGTATGTCCATGTTGATACATTTTTAGACTTGATTTATTCATGTTACCTGTTGTGTAATATTTCAGTGAATAAATACAGCACAGGATATTTTTTATTCTCCCATTGGCCATCTTTTTAGCTTTCCTCATTTTCACTTCTTTTACTTTTTTGCTGTTGCGAATGGTGCTATAGTAGACAGTGCCACATGTGCGAGAGTTTCTCTAGCGTATTACTAAGAGTGGAGTTTGCACATCTGCAAGCGGTATGACACGTTATTGGTAGGAGCAGTCATTTAATTTATCATAGCGAGTTAATTCTTTCAAATAGCTAAATTCATATCTATGGCCATGGGACTACAATACATGACTCCCTCAGTCACAGAATCAGAGGTTAATTTAAAAACAGTTGGGAATAATTTTGATATACAATTTTACCTTTTTGAATTTGTTGTTTATTTTTCTACTGAGGGATTTTTAGACTTCTTAGATACTTGTAAACATGCTTGTTGCATCATCCTTAGTGTTCCACACCTTTGCCAGCATTTGTTATTATCAGAATTAAAAATTTTTGCCGGTCTCATGAGTGTGAAGTGGTATCTCATTGTGCTTTTAATTTGCATTTCCCCGAGTATTAGTTAAGGTGAGCATCCTTTCATGTGTTTTAACTCTTCAGGTTTCTTTTTTTCAGTGTGATTTGCCTGTGCGCATATAGGTCCTATTTCGCTGGGTTGTATGTGTCTTAGTATTTCTTCTTAGTTATTCAAAGGCTAGTTCTTTTTTGGTCATTTTTGTTGCAGATATCTTTCAGTCTGTGACTTATCTTTTTAACTTTATTTGTGGTCTTTTCTTGTGCAGAAGTTTTAAATTTTATTGTCAAATATTTGTTTTTTCCCCCTTGTACACTGTGTTGTTTTTTTTCTTAAGAAACCTTTCCCTCCTTCAGTGACATAGACATTCTCTCTTATTTCCTTCTAAAAGTTGCAAGCTTTGGCTTTTCTTATTCAGGTCTTAAACCCTTCTGGGAATTATTTTTAGGGATCGTTTAAGTTAGGGATCTAACTATTTGTCTTTTTGCTTCCTGTGGAGTTGTTGAACCTCTTCTTTTATTCCAGGGGTCGAGAACCTAGAACTCCAGGGCTAACTCCTGTCCACTGCTTGTTTTGTGTAAATAAAATTTTGTTGGGACACAGCCACACCCACTTGTTTATGGCTGCACTTGTGTTCTGTTACAATGGCAGAATTGATTAGTGCCCAGAGAGCCTGAATGACCTGCAAAGCCTAAAATATGTACCTTCTGGCCCTTTACAGGAAAAAATTGGTGGACCTCTGGTCTAAAAGAGAGTCACGTATAATTGGAAAGTCACTCTCATTTCTAACAGCATCAGTCATAGTGGGTGAAAGTAGAGGAAAGTACACTCAAAGTAGTAAGAAGGAAGGAAAGCAATCTTTCGGACATCTACAAAAACATAGATTTTCAAGTTTTATCTGTTTATATTGTCATATGGGAACTTCTCATAGAAGCAGAGCGAATGTCTGTGACTCCTCAAGTTGTATGTGACATTTTATGTGTCTGTGCATGTGTGTGCTTTTTTGGGGAAAAGGGTGCATAGCATTTAAGAGATTCTCAAAGGGCACCATGATGCAAAAATGCTAAAGAACTGGTGGTTCTCATATTTCTTCATTTCTGCCCTCGTAGGTTGAGGGGACACTTTAGTCTTAAAAACGTATGATTTGGGCTTCCCTGGTGGCGCAGTGGTTGAGAATCTGCCTGCCAATGCAGGGGACACGGGTTCAAGCCCTGGTCTGGGAAGATCCCACATGCCGCGGAGCAGCTGGGCCCGTGAGCCACAACTACTGAGCCTGTGCGTCTGGAGCCTGTGCTCCGCAACGAGAGGCCACAACAGTGAGAGGCCCCCGCACTGCGATGAAGAGTGGCTCCTGCTTGCCACAAGTAGAGAAAGCCCTCTCACAGAAACGAAGACCCAACACAGCCAAAAATAAATAAAAAAAAAAAAAAAAACAAAAAACGTATGATTTTGTTACCTAAAACATGGCAGTATAAAGAATTTTCTTGCCAGACCAGACTCATGGAAACTGTGTGGGTGGTAGGAGGGGAAGAGTTCTGTCTCCAGGATTTAATAGCCACCATTAAGACTACTTTTAACTTCAGCTGACCTACTAACATTTTGATTTTTTTTAATATAAGAAGATAATTTCTCTTAAGGCTGAAAGTGAAGGTTTAATATATTTTACGTTAAAAAAAGCAATATCCTTTTTCAGTGGTTACAAATTACTTACCACTTCGAAGTTGTTTACATTATAATATTCTAAGCCAGAGAAACTTTAAATTCCGTTTTTATTGTTGTATTTCAGGGATGTTTGGGTTCTAAATTCTTGGCAGTTCTTCATACTATTCAACTTTATTAATTCATATCTACTAATTCAGAATTGGTAATTCAGATGTAATGAGTTGAAATTCTTCATAGTACAAATTAATAGCAAATTTAGAGCCGAGGTTCTTTTTATATACCTTTAACTTCTATAGAAACACCTGTTTTCTGTCAAGTAAGTGGCATCTTAACTGCAGATTATTTATATGGGTGAACTTTTACTAATTAACATCTATATTTGCTTGTCCCTTTGTCTGTATCCTTTCTGAAATTGGTGAAAGTAACGTTGGTAAATATAAAGCTAAGAAGAGGAAACACCTTGGAGATACCTGTGGAAACCCAGTTCAAATTATGATAAATTAGACCTTCAATAATTTGAGAGAAATGCAATGACAAAAAAATTTCAAGTATATAGAATAATCTATGCCGTATGAACACAGTATTGCACTCTATAAATAAGTGGGTTACATTTAGGCCTGGTTTGAATTTATGTACTACATGAACACACATAATATTTCTTTCAAAATGACTAAAACTTTAGACTTTCAAAAAGAAATTCAGAAGAACGTTATCCCTCTCAATGTTTGGAAACTATCCCCTCCAAGATGCCTGGACATCTGCCTTCGTGTGCTCTTTGGGTTTTGAACGTTGCAATGTATAGGTTTAGGAGCAAACAGGCGGTTGATGTTAGAGGTAGCTGGGAAGAGGGAGACAGGGTCAAGTCCTGCCTGTGAACCGGGCTGGGTCTGTGAGCAAGTCTTTTGTCAGAAAGAAGTGCCTCGCACCCGTCCTCACATGTACCTCCTGGGTGTCAGCGGCGGTGACAGGTGGTCCTGGGGCTGTGGGGGCTGGCCTCCCTTGTCTTCAGAATGCCATGGTTTATTTCATTAAAGAAGGTGGAATTTACTTATTCTCAGTCTAAATTAGGGTCTTTTAAAAACCCACATGTTGGTAGTTTTACACCTAGATTTCGTAATGGGTCTGTAAAAACTAGTATGAATACTTAAATTTTTTCTCTTAATTGACCAAAAAAGGAAAGAAAAGAAAAGCCTGCAGCCTCAAATTGTTTCTATATTCTCCAGTCTCTACTTGCGTTTGGTTTGTCGGGGATCACTATGTCTGTATTTTGATGTCCCCCACCCCCACCCCAGCACCTAGCCCCCGTGCCCCACAGAGTGTGTGCTAGTTTGCTGTGACTCTGGGATCATGCTGGTCTAGTAGTTTCTGCAGTTATAGATGGTGGGTGTGGAGGAGATGCATTTTGTGATATAGGGTCTTGATATTTAAGCCTTATTTGAGTTTATAAGAATGGCCTGGATACTCAGAGTAAGAAAAAGGCTACTTTATACGTTTTTACTGGGCCACTCTCATTTGAGAAGGCAGGGATGGTATTTTTGCCCCGACATTTTGCCCATTTAATTACTGAACCCACTGGGAGTGTGACTGAGGATGAGGAGATAAATACTGTAGGACTAACTTTGTGTCGGTGCCACTGATCTCTGCTCAGATTGAGTTTCATTACTCTGACTCGAATCACAGAAACTGAGGCCTGGAAACCTCTTCCTTTCTTCCCCACCCCTCGCCACAGTGAGTGATTTTCTGTTAACCCAAACTCATTCCTCTTTCTACATATGTGAACATTTTCTATAAACCTGTTTTGGTGTATGTTTCTTTTTCACGAGCCGCGTGTTATTTGCCAGGTGTTCTACAGCTCATTGCTTTGGCAGTGAACCAAGATGACAGAGCAGTAATGATTTCGAAAGTGCCATTCCCTCTTTGTTAAGACACAAAAAGAAAAGTGTGAAGTTATTAACCACTATTCACCAGTGGCACAGAAACTGGCGTAAGGTTTAATTGTCTGGATCCACAGTCAGTCTGCCTAGGTAATTTCCTGGACAATGCTACTCTTAAGGAAAGGGGAAAATATCCTATAACTTTATTTTTTTTCCTCCCATGTCCACCCCCCTTCACAGATTGTGGATACAGATGGTTTGTAGAGAAAGGATCACTGCAAGCCAAAAATACTGATCTTTTCTCCAGATTTTCCTTTCCTCATCCACCCAGGTAGTAGGTTTATGGGTGATGTGGTTGCACTCGGCAACCTTGCAGATTTCCCCATCCCCCAAATGGATCAGCCGCCCCAGCGTTTGAATCTGATGATGTACAAGATGTCACCGTCTCCTGGCTTCAGCCATGCCAGGGACACTCCGTGTTAATTGGAAGAACCTGCTTTCGGCAGCCCGTGCCGGCTGGTGGCTTGTGTGTGCTCTTCCCAGCAGTACAGTCAGGCCCTTCAGAGACAAATCCATCTCAAATTTAAAAACAAAACAAGCTGATTGGGTTTATTATGGCTCAGGACTGGTTAACTGAGAGCAGACTAATAGAATTAGTGCCTTCTGTTTGCGTTTCATCATTTCGGTAGGCAGCGTGAGCCTGTGTCAATTTGCCATATCATAAATACGGTGTGAAATTACAGTGAGCCGAGTTTGGTAAGTTGTGGGAGTTTGGAAGGCGGCGAGAAGGATGGCTTTATGTATGTGTGTATGTGCTAAGAAGCTGTTTGATTTTAAGCCAGAGATTCCTGAGCCCTGTAGTCATTGCTTTAGAGATTTTGTACATACTTTGAAATTTAGTGCCAGTGTCGGGTTGTACAGCTGTCCTTTTCTCCTTTTTATTATTAATTTTGGTGGGTGAATGGGCTGGTGTCACTTGTACACTTGAATGTATTAGAGTCTCAGAATTTAAATTTTTTCTTTGAGGGTTCCCTCCCTCGTTTAAAAAGCGAAATGACATAGAATGTAACTGAAGCCAATCTACTTGCATTTTTAAAAGAACAACAGAGCGTGAGGGGTTTCCAGAAATGACTTGTGTGTGGTGTTTGGGATTACTAATTGTTCTTTTCAGGTTTGGGTTTTGTTTTCTATTACCTATTTTTATTGCCTTTGTTGTTTTACATTTAAGAAAAGATTTGTTCTTTTGAGGCTAGTGATGAGAGTTTTTGCCTTAGGGCTAAGAGTTGAGTGGGGATGGGAGTGGAGCAAAGATATTAGGTTTCTGTCATAATTTGGAGTGTCAGACATTTGGCTATATTTGTTTCAGGGGCTTTTCACCCCTGCTGACTTAGCCACAGACTATATTTTCAGCCCTGTGCAGGAGGGTGGTGTGCCTTCCGCAGGCAGGGAGGAGGAGGGTTGAGGAGGGAGCACTTGGGGAAAAGAATAAGCTCATGGGCTATTAATAATGTGCATTGTTCATAAGGCCACGTGTAATACTTCCGTGCACTGGCCAACAGGGTAGGGTGTGTGTTCTATTCAGGTTGGACTGCATGGCCTGATGCGATGGACAGCTGATGATTGCATCACACGAAAGATCCAGATATTTCTTCTTTAATCATGTCCTGACAGGGCAGAAAAAAATATATTTAATTCAATTACTGATTCTTGCCTCATAGCCAGAAATTCTTCCAGTAATATTTGCTGAGTCTGTCCCATGGAGGGAAATGGAGACAGATGACATTGCTTGTGACCTGTAGGCTTGAGATGAAAGCCTTAGGTAATGATTCCAGTAAAACTAGAGCTAGAGCTCAGGAGGCCAAACTCATGATTCCTTAGGAGTAAGCAAGACAAAGGATCTGCGGTAGGTGCAAACACCACGCGGAAGAGCCTGAATATGTGCTGGAGGAAGCCTGGACTGGAAACACGGGCGCCATGCTCACTGCGTGTTTGCTTTGTTTGGCTTTGAGCAAGTCGGTCCCTGTGAGCCTCTGTGTTTTCATGTGCCAGAGCGTGCTAGTTGACGATGGCTACTGCCCTGTCCCCCAGTTACAAAGCACCTTAACCTAGGAAAGCCTGGGCACCATGGTTTCTTGTCACAATGCCGAGGAAGGCGCCAAACCCCTACCAGGTGTTGGGCCTGGTGCTGGTGTGTTGGGGGTACAGTGATAAATTTAAATGTTCAACGATCTTGTCCTCATGGGGTTTTCATTCTGGTTGGGGAGAGCCATTAAGCAAATTGTCCAGTGAATAATCATGCCGGCCCAGGAGAAAATAAGAGCTAAGAAAAGGAATGGGAGTTTCTGAGTGCTGCTAACAAAGGCCCCCTGAAGAACCAAAGCTCCCAGACTGAAGAATCAGAGGTTTCCTGAGCATGTGACACTAGAGCTGAGATCAGAAAAGTGTGTGCTGGATGCTGGAGTTAACAAGCTAAAGGGTTACGGGGATCAGCATTCCAGGGTGACGGATGCCTTGTGCAGAGGTCCTGTGGTGGGTGGAAGCATTGTGTGGTCAAGGAACTGAGGGAAGGCTGCTGTAGCCTGGACGTAGAGAGGAAGCGGGGAGTGATGGGAGGCGAGTCTGGAGAGGACAGGGTCACACCATGTGGGCCTTGCCGGCCATGTTGAGCAGGGGGTGGGACATTAGCAGGTCCTTCATGCAGTGGAGGGATTGGCTCCCGTTTGCATTTTGAGACCGTCGCTCTGGCTGAGTGGATTGGAAGGGCCAGCGTGGATGAGGGAAACTAGTTAGTAGGCTCTTATTAAGGTATTCCAGGCAAGCAATGGTGGTAGCTTGGCTGGCGTGATGGCAGCTGGGAGAGGGAGAAGGTGCAGGTATGAGAGAGATGTGAGAGAAGAAAAACCAGTAGAACCTGGTGGCAGCTTGGATATTGGGCTTAGGATGGGGAAAGTATCCAGGACAACTTCAGGATAACTCCTGGCCTTCTGAGTTCTGCAGGCTGATGGATGGCAAGCCTTTCACTGAGGTGAGGAGTGTTGGAAGATGCCTGGGTTTGGGGCCAGGGGAGGGAAGGATGAGCAGTCTGATGGACATGTTAATTTTGAGGTGGCACGATACGATATAAATTTGGGCGTCATTGGCAAACTGACGTAAATTAAAACACGGACATGGATGGGATTACTTTGGGAGAGGAGAGAGTAGAAAGAGAAGTGGGTGTAGGAAGGACGCTGTCTTACGGATCCCCAGTGTGGAATGGCTTGGAGGAGGCCACCACAGAAGGAGAAAAGCAGGAGCACAAGGTGTCGTGGGAGCCAGGGAAGAGTGTCTCAGGGAGGTGGTGGGTGACTGTCAGCAAGAGACACAGGTGATAGCTTTGAAAATTTGGGGGACACTGAGGTGATCATTGACTTCAGCTGGTGCTGTATGCATGCAGCGGTGGCGGCGACCAGAATTGCTGTGGTTAGATATTTTAATTCTCCCCAGTTCATAGATGAGGGATGTGAGACCCAGAGAAGTAGCTTGTGAAATGCCTCAACTAAGTGGCAGCCCTGGAATCCAGGCCTACGCCTGGGGGTCCCACGCTCCCCGCTCTCCCCACCCTGCCTGCTGCCTCCAGCCCCCCCCCCCCCGCCCCCCAGTTTCCCAGGTACGCACAGCCTGGCTGGTTATATATCCTCTCTGAGCCTCAGCTTCCTCATTTTCAGTCATGGTAATTCCCCAGCGAGGTTGTTGGGAGAATGAACGGAGATGGTGTGTGTTAATGCTTCAATTCAGCGTTTGATACATAATAAGCGCTCAGTAAACGTGACCTGAAAATCTAACACCTTAGCAGCGGTGGCTGCCCTCCAGACCCACTCTTACCCTGTCTGCATTTTTCTCTCACTTGAATGCCTAAACGTCTACTCTTATAAGACCAGTTTGTTGGCTGTTTGCCAAATTATTTTCTATTTTGTGTTTTTACTTGTTGTTTCTTCTGCTTTTTGTGCCTTTGTCCACCCACATCACTAGTTTCTGCTCTTTCAGTCTTTCTGAAAACTCACTTCCCCTGAGTGATTTAACCTGACCTTCCTCACGCTTTAACTTAATGACCTCAGCTGATCCTTACATTTACTCTTAAGAGTTTGATGTTCACGAGTTCAAGTTTTTTCGTTTATTTTTACTAAGTAGATTCAGGAGCCTGGAGTGTTTTATCATGTCCTTCAGTAACATCTAGTAGTGGACCCTAAGTGGCAAACACCAGCCATTTTTATAATATTTAAGAAATAGTTGTCTTTCCTATCACTTCTTAGCCCAGTCCTAAGATGCAGTTAGTTTTAAGTCCTGCCAACCTTACCTTCAGTATACCCAGATTCATCCGTTTCTCCCCATCGGCACTTCCACCCTCTCTCCTAGTTCAGACCGCACCGCCTCTGGCCAGGATCACCGCAGCAGCCTCCCGTTGGTGTTTCCCTTCCACTCTTGCCTTTGATCAGTTCTCCACACAGCAGGTGATCTGTATTTTTTACGTGTGATTGCATCACGTCCTTTCCAGTGGCTTCCATCTCAGTTCACCATGGCCTCCCAGGTCCTCCATGGGTCGCTTCACCTCTCCGGTCACCTTCCCTGCTAATGACCCCCTGCACTCCCCAGCCCAGCTTTGCTGCAGCCCCCCGGGGCTACGTTTTCTTTGAGTTGCGCACACATGTTCACTTCTGTCCCTCTGCAGAGCCCTCATGCTCTGGGCGCCACTGCCTGGAATGCTTCTCCCCAGCTTGGTGCAAGTTTGTGTTTTCCTCTCTCCTCTGGTCTTGTCTTACACGGCACCTTCTTGGTCCTCTGCCTAAATCGGTCCATTCACCTCACTTCCTTCTCTCATTTTTAAATTAAAAAAATGTTTTTCTTTTTTCCCATTAATTTTTATAGAGTAAAGTAACATATTCGTGTAGCCATCTCCCAGAACTAATACATGTTAAGATTTTCTTATAATTGCTTCAGCTTTTCTTTAAATGAAAGCCTTACAGATAGTCAGGATCCTCTGCGTGCCTCCCCTTCCCTCGTCTCCTCTTTACCTCTCCACAGGCAGCTGCTTTTGTGAAGCTGATATGTAGCTTTCCATTTGGTATGCTTTTCTTACCTTTGAAATGTACCCACTTAACTTATGTAAATGACGTGTCATATTTGAGTTTGCAACTTGCTTTTTTCTCTCAACGTTTATATTTCTGAAGTATATCCATGTTGATACATATAGATCTAATCATTCATTTGGACTGTTCTGTAGTATTCCATCATACAAATATTCTGCTATTTATTTTTCCATTTCCCTAGCGATGGTCATTTAGGTTGTTGTCGGTATTTCACTATTACGGAGAGTAGACATTCGTGTACTTGTCTCTTTGTACATGTGTGCGAGTTTCTCTGTTGTGTTCTTTTCTTGCTCAGCACCCTATTTTGCTCCCATTTTTGCTACTCATCATTTTGTACTAACTGGACAAACATCTGTTTGCATGCTCACATTCATCTTCCTTATTAGACTATGAGCCCCATTTAAGGTAGGGGGTTTGTTTTACTCACCTCTATACACACAGCACCTCATATGGACCTTGGCATGCAGTAAATACTTGGTTGGTATTTGCTGTATTCATTCAGCTACTTGCTTTCCATTTGGCTTTTTCTTTTTTTATATATAATTTTATTTATTTTGGTTGTGCCAGGTCTTAGCTGTGGCAGGCGGGCTCCTTAGTTGTGGCTTGCCAGCTCCTTTAGTTGCAGCCGGTAGACTCCTTAGTTGCGGCTCGTGGGCTCCTCAGTTGCAGCACGCATGTGGGATCTAGTTCCCTGACCAGGGATCGAACCCGTGTCCCCTGCATTGGGGGGGTAGATTATTAACCACTGCGCCACCAGGAAAGTCCCTCCATCTGTCTTGTATGCTTCATCTCTAGTTTTTGATCATCGGTTTTAGACTTTTGAAGAAAGGTGAAGACTGATGAAATGAACTGCCAAATCCCATGGGTAATGAGTGCAGGTGATGAGGTAAATCCGGTGTGCAAGGGAGCTGAGGAGAAACAAAGCTTTAAATCACTTGCTTTGAACTAAACCTATTTTCATCTCAAAATGTGGAGGTGAACAGTGATTTGGAGCCACATGGGCTCATTTTGGTTATTAAAGGAGCTGGGTTGATCAGCTGAGGTCTCCTTCCATATCTGTAGCATTATTTATTATAGAATTTTGCAGAGGTAAGGGGATTTTGTATTTATATTCTAAAATCACTTTATTTGAAAATTAGAAAATAAAGAACTATCCACCTGTTGATATTTATTTTTGGAATAGGACTTTTGGTATGCATAGGAGACAGAGGCCACAGATAAAGAGACGCAAGAGGAAATCGGACTGTTGACCTTCAGTTTTTTTTTTTAAGTCTCATTTTTATTAGGCTCCACAAATCAGTGCATGTGTTCTCTGCTTTGTTTTTCGAAACTGTTAAGTGTTCCCTTACCATCACAGACTTTACATTTAACTATTTGATACTCACATAACGAATTCACACATAGAGAAGGAAGACCAGTTCATGGGATCAAACAGATTTATCTGTACCCCTCTGCTATTATTTTTTTTTCACCTTTATTAGAATATAATTGCTTTACAATGGTGTGTTAGTTTCTACTTTATAACAAAGTGAATCAGCTGTACGTATACATATATCTCTTCCCTCTTGTGTCTCCCTCCCACCTTCCCTATCCCACCCCTCTAGGTGGTCACAGAGCACCGAGCTGCTCGCCCTGTGCTGTGCGGCTGCTTCCCACTAGCTCTCTGTTTTACATTTGGTAGTGTATATATGTCCATGCCACTCTCTCACTTCGTCCCAGCTTACCCTTCCCCCTCCCCGTGTCCTCAAGTCCATTCTCTACATCTGTGTCTTTATTCCTGTCCTGCCCCAAGGTTCTTCAGAACCATTTTTTTAAGGTTCCATATATATGTGTTAGCATACAGTATTTGTTTTTCTCTTTCTGACTTACTTCATTCTGTATGACAGACTCTAGGTTCATCCACCTCATTACAAATAACTCAATTTCATTTCCTTTTATGGCTGAGTAATATTCCATTGTATATATGTACCACACTTCCTTTATCCATTCATCTGCTGATGGACACTTAGGTTGCTTCCATGCCCTGGCTATTGTAAATAGAGCTGCGATGAACGTTGGGGTGCATGTGTCTTTTTGAATTATGGCTT
Source organism: Phocoena phocoena (assembly GCF_963924675.1). NCBI lineage: Eukaryota > Metazoa > Chordata > Mammalia > Artiodactyla > Phocoenidae > Phocoena > Phocoena phocoena. The sequence continues at coordinate 20,953,263 of NC_089240.1, forward strand.
TCTCAGGGTATATGCCCAGTAGTGGGATTGCTGGGTCATATGGTCGTTCTATTTTTAGTTTTCTAAGGAACCTCCATACTGTTCTCCATAGTGGCTGTATCAATTTACATTCCCACTAACAGTGCAAGAGGGTTCCCTTTTCTCCACAGCCTCTCCAGCATTTATTGTTTGTAGATTTTTTGATGATGGCCATTCTGACTGGTGTGAAGTGATACCTCACTGTAGTTTTGATTTGCGTTTCTCTAATGATTAGTGACATTGAGTATCCTTTCATGTGTTTGTTGGCAATCTGTATTTCTTCTTCAGAGAAATGTCTATTTAGGTCGTCTGCCCATTTTTGGATTGGGTTGGGTTTTTTATATTGAGCTGCATGAGCTGCTTGTAACATTTGGAGATTAATCCTTTGTCAGTTGTTTTATTTGCAAATATTTTCGCCCATTCTGAGGGTTGTCTTTTTTATGGTTTCCTTTGCTGTGCAAAGGCTTTTAAGTTTCACTAGGTCCCATTTGTTTATTTTTGTTTTTATTTCTATTTCTCTAAGAGGTGGGTCAAAAAGGATCTTGCTGTGATGTATGTCATAGAGTGTTCTGCCTATGTTTTCCCCTAAGAGTTTGATAGTGTCTGGCCTTACGTTTAGGTCTTTAATCCATTTTGAGTTTATTTTTGTGTATGGTGTTAGGGAGTGTTCTAATTTCATTCTTTTACATGTAGCTGTCCAGTTTTCCCAGCACCACTTACTGAAGAGGCTGTCTTTTCTCCATTATATATTCTTGCCTCCTTTCTCAAAAATACAGTGACCATATGTGCGTGGGTATATCTCTGGGCTTTCTATCCTGTTCCATTGATCTATATTTCTGTTTTTGTGCCAGTACCACACTGTCTTGATTACTGTAGCTTTGTAGTATAGTCTGAAGTCTGGGAGCCCGATTCCTCCAGCTCCGTTTTTCTTTCTCAAGATTGCTTTGGCTATTCGGGGTCTGTTGCGTTTCCATACAAATTGTGGAATTTTTTGTTCTAGTTCTGTGAAAAATGCCATTGGTAGTTTGATAGGGATTACATTGAATCTGTAGATTGCTTTGGGTAGTATAGTCATTTTCACAATGTTGATTCTTCCAATCTAAGAACATGGTATATCTCTCCATGTGTTTGGGTCATCTTTAATTTTTTTCATCAGCGTCTTATAGTTTTCTGAATACAGGTCTTTTGTCTCCTTAGGTAGGTTTTTTCCTATGTATTTTATTCTTTTTGTTGCAGTGGTAAATGGTAGCGTTTCCTTAATTTCTCTTTCAGATTTTTCATCATTAGTGTATAGGAATGCAGATTTCTGTGCATTAACTTTATATCCTGCTACTTTACCAAATTCATTGATTAGCTCTAGTAGTTTTCTGGTAGCATCTTTAGGATGCTCAATGTATAGTATAATGTCATTTGCAAACGGTGACAGCTTTACTTCTTTTCCAATTTGGATTCCTTTTATTTCTTTTTCTTCTCTGATTGCTGTGGTTAAAACTTCTAAAACTGTTGAATAATAGTGGTGGGAGTGGACAGCCTTGTCTTGTTCCTGATCCTGTAGGAAATGGTTTCGGTTTTTCACCATTAGAATGATGTTGGCTGTGGGTTTGTCATATATGGCCTTTATTATGTTGAAGTAAGTTCCCTCTATGCCTACTTTCTGGAGGGTTTTTATCATAAATGGTTTTGAATTTTGTCAGAAGCTTTTTCTGCATCTATTGAGATGCTCATATAGTTTTTCTCCTTCAGTTTGTTAGTATGTTTTGTCACATGGGTTGATTTACGTATATTGAAGAATCCTTGCGTTCCTGGGATAAACCCCACTTGATCATGGTGTATGATCCTTTTAATGTGCTGTTGGATTCTGTTTGCTAGTATTGTGTTGAGGATTTTTGCATCTGTGTTCATCAGTGATACTGGCCTGTAGTCTTCTTTGTGACATCTTTGTCTGGTTTTGGTATCAGGGTGATGGTGGCCTCATAGAATGAGTAGGAGAGTGTTCCTCTCTCTCCTATATTTTGGAAGAGTTTGAGAAGGATCGGTGTTAGCTCTTCTCTAAATGTTTGATAGAATTCACCTGTGAAGCCATCTGGTCCTGGGCTTTTGTTTGTTGGAAGATTTTTAATCACAGTCTCAATTTCAGTGCTTGTGATTGGTCTGTTTATATTTTCTATTTCTTCCTGGTTCAGTCTTGGAAGGTTGTGCTTTTGTAAGAATTTGTCCATTTCTTCCAGGTTGTCCATTTTATTGGCATAGAGTTGCTTGTAGTAATTTCTCATGATCTTTTGTATTTTCTGCAGTGTCAGTTGTTACTTCTCCTTTTTCATTTCTAATTCTATTGAGTCTTCTTCCTTTTTTTCCTTGATGAGTCTGGCTAATGGTTTATCAATTTTGTTTATCTTCTCAAAGAACCAGCTTTTAGTTTTATTGATCTTTGCTATTGTCTCCTTTATTTCTTTTTCATTTATTTCTGACCTTATCTTTATGATTTCTTTCCTTCTAACTTTGGGGTTTTTTTGTTCTTCCTCTAATTGCTTTAAGCGTAAGGTTAGGTTGTTTATTTGAGATGTTTCTTGTTTCTTGAGGTAGGGTTGTATTGCTATAAACTTCCCTCTTAGAACTGCTTTTGCTGCATCCCATAGGTTTTAGGCCGTCGTGTTTTCATTGTCATTTGTTTCTAGGTATTTTTTGATTTCCTCTTTTATTTCTTCAGTGATCTCTTGGTTATTAAGTAGTGTATTGTTTAGCCTCCATGTGTTTGTATTTTTTTACATATTTTTCCCCTGTAATTGATATCTACTCTCGTAGCATTGTGGTGGGAAAAGACATTTGGTACAATTTCAATTTTCTTAAATTTACCAAAGCTTGATTTTTGACCCAATGTATGATCTATCCTGGAGAATGTTCCATGAGCATTTGAGAAGAAAATGTATTCTCTTCTTTTGGATAGAATATCCTATAACGATCAATTAAGTCCATCTTGTTTAATGTATCATTTAAAGCTTGTGTTTCCTTATTTATTTTCATTTTGGGTGATCTGTCCATTGGTGAAAGTGGGGTGTTAAAGTCCCCTACTGTGAATGTGTTACTGTTGATTTCCCCTTTTATGGTTGTTAGCATTTGCTTTATGTATTTAGGTGTTCCTATGTTGGGTGCATAAATATTTACGATTGTTCTATCTTCTTCTTGGATCGATCCCTTGATCATTATGTAGTGTCCTTCCTTGTCTCTTGTAATAGTCTTTGTTTTAAAGTCTATTTTGTCTGATATGAGAATTGCTACTCCAGCTTTCTTTTGATTTCCATTTGCATGGAATATCTTTTTCCATCCCCTCACTTTCAGTCTCTATGTGTCCCTAGGTCTGAAGTGGGTCTCTTGTAGACAGCATATATACGGGTCTTTTTTTTTGTATTCATTAAGCCAGTCTGTGTCTTTTGGTGGGAGCATTTAATCCATTTACATTTCAAGTAATTATGGATATGTATGTTCCTATTACCATTTTCTTAATTGTTTTGAGTTTGTTACTGTAGGTCTTTTCCTTCTCTTGTGTTTCTTGCCTAGAGAAGTTCCTTTAGCATTTGTTGTAAAGCTGGTTTGGTGGTGCTGAATTCTCTTAGCTTTTGCTTGTGTGCAAAGGTTAATTTCTCCATTGACTGTGAATGAGATCCTCACTGTGTAGAGTAGTCTTGGTTGTAGGTTTTTCCCTTTCATCACTTTAAATATGTCCTGCCACTCCCTTCTGGCTTGCGGAGTTTCTCCTGAAAGATCAGCTGTTAACCTTATGGGGATTCTCTTGTATGTTATTTGTTTCTTTTCCCTTGTTGCTTTTAGTATGTTTTCTTTGTATTTAATTTTTGATAGTTTGATTAATACGTGTCTTGGCGTGTTTCTCCTTGGATTTATCTTGTATGGCACTCTCTGTGCTTCCTGGACTTGATTGACTTATTTCCTTTCCCATATTAGGGAAGTTTTCAACTATAATCTCTTCAAATAATTTCTCAGTCCATTTCTTTTTTTTTTTTTATTGTTTTTTGGGTTTTTTTTTTTTTTTTTTTTGCAGTGCGCGGACCTCTCACTGCTGTGGCCTCTCCCGTTGCGGAGCACAGGCTCCTGATGTGCAGGCTCAGCGGCTGCGACTCACAGGCCCAGCCACTCTGCGGCATGTGGGATTCTCCCAGACCGGGGAATGAACCCGCGTCCCGTGCATTGGCAGGCGGACTCTCAACCGCTGAGCCACCAGGGAAGCCCCTCAGTCCCTTTCTTTTTCTCTTCTTCTTCTGGGACCCTTATAATTCGAATGTTAGTGTCTTTAATGTTGTCCCAGAGGTCTCTGAAACTGTCCTCAATTGTTTTCATTTTTTTTCCCTTTATTTTGCTCTGCGGTAGTTATTTTGACTGTTTTATCTTCCAGGTCACTTATCCGTTCTTCTGCCTCAGTTATTCTGCTATGGATTCCTTCTAGAGAATTTTTAATTTCATTTATTGTGTTGTTCATCATTGTTTGTTTGCTCTTTAGTTCTTCTAGGTCCTTGTTAAACGTTTCTTGTATTTTCTCCATTCTGTTTCCAAGATTTTGGATCATCTTTACTATCATTATTCTGAATTCTTTTTCAGGTAGACTGCCTATTTCCTCTTCATTTGTTAGGTCTGGTGGGTTTTTGCCTTGCTCCTTCATCTGCTGTGTGTTTCTCTGTCTTCTCATCTTGCTTATCTTACTGTGTTTGGGGTCTCCTTTTTGCAGGCTGCAGGTTAGTAGTTCCTGTTGTTTTTGGTGTCTGTCCCCAGTGGCTAAGGTTGGTTCAGTGGGTTGTGTAGGCTTCCTGGTGGAGGGGACTAGTGCCTGTGTTCTAGTGGATGAGGCTGGATCTTGCCTTTCTGGTGGGCAGGTCCATGTCTGGTGGTGTGTTTTGGGCTGTCTGTGGACTTATGATTTTAGGGTGCCTCTCTGCTAATGGGTGGTGTTGTGTTCCTGTCTTGCTAGTTGTTTGGCATAGGATGTCCCGCACTGTGGCTTGCTGGTCGTTGAGTGGAGCTCAGTGTTGGTGTTGAGATGGAGATCTCTGGGAGGTTATCGCCGTTTGATATCACGTGGAGCTGGGAGGTCTCTGGTGGACCAGTGTCGTGAACTCGGCTTGCCTACCTCGGAGGCACAGGGCTGACTCCCGGCAAGAGCACCAAGACCCTGCTGGTCCCCCGGCCGTGGCCCTGCGATGGGCGGCTGCGGCTTGGTGCGCAGTTGGCTCGGCGTGGGGCTCTGGGCACTGGCACAGGCTCAGTGGCACTGGGGGTGCGATCCCCACATCCCATGGGTGCCGCCCCCGCCATCTTGGCTCCGCACCCATCTGCTATTCTTAAAATGGAGATTGATGCTGTAATCACATCTTGGGCCTCATTTTCAGTACAGGGCATCTTGTTTTGTCCTCTAGGAGCCTGTGCAAACCATTCGCTGATAAATTGAATCACCGAAGATTATGCTTGGAGACATTTCTTAGAGGGAGAAATAATAGAGCTGTAGTTCAGTGCTATGCTAATGCCTTCTGACTTTTTCACGTTAGAGTATGTTGGTCGTCCCCTCCCCCACTCAGTTCGTTGTGGCACACATGACTGGCCCTTGACTTAGTTTGGGTAACAGTTACTATGAACTTCCAAAGAGATTGGGATCTGGTCTGACTTTTCCCTCTGTATTTAACCAGTAAAAATTAGACACACCATTCAATTAGGGATAATAATAATAGCTAAGCTATACTAAGCATTTAATGCTTGCTAGACACTGTTCTGAGCAGTTTATGCTAACAGCAAAGCCCTACTGCAACATATAAGCTGAATTTTAAAAAATGTTTTTTCCGGTTATGTGAAGTGTAGGAGTCATGTTATGAGTTTTATGAAAAATAGTGTTTTTCAATTTGTTTTCTAGTTACTGTGTGTGTGTGGTGGCATGGAGGAGAAAATGTTTTCACTTATTAGGTGTTTAGAAATGTACTGAACTGGGAAAATCGAAATGTTCCTGAGCTGGTTCTTTCCTAACCTCCCTTGCTGCTCGTGCAGCCTCTGGTTTCAGGCTTTAGTCCGGTCCTGTAAATGACAGCTGCGTGGACGAGGCAGGTTAGCAAGGGGGTTTAGGCCATGATCTCTATTTTATAAGCCGGGAGAACTGAAGCATGGAGATTGTCAGTAACTTGCCTAAGACCACAGGGCTGGTGAATCACAGAGCCATGATTTAAGTCCGGGCTATCCAGTCGTTCTAACTGCCTCCAGCATACATTGCCTGTGTTTTTTGAGAGCATGTCTATGCAACAGGTATCACGAGGTGGGAGAAAATAGGGTTCTGTCTTCACCATGCTGGGAGCCATTTTTGTTTGAGGGGATGTGTGCCAGTTTGCATGTATCATGCTGGTTTGGTTAATATTTGCTGCCACTTTATAGATTTTCCGAGAGCGTTGATTCCCTTTTTACCTCCTCAGTCTTTTCACACCAGCGATAAAGGAATTTGATTGGTCATAATTAATGAGGCCCTAAGAATGGAATTGTTAAGGAAGCGGATTGGGTGATGAAGCAAGGGTAGACTCGGGTGGGGAGGAGTACTCCCTTCTGCCCTGTGTGTTTTGTGGCATACATGGTGCTGCAGTCCCCCACAGCTGAAACCGGGGTGGCTCTGGAGTATGTCTGCATAGCTTGTCTGTGGCACTCACTGCCTGTTACAGTGGTGAAGGTCGAAGTGTGTTTGCCATAAGCAGAATAAACAAACAGATCCAGAAAATGTATTCAGTAATCTTTGCTTGGTGAGCAGAAGCTAGTGGTTGTTTAAAACAAATGAAGGGGATAAAAACTCCCCTAACTTTTATTTACCAGTCAGATTGCAAAGGGAAAAAATAGCCTATTTTTAGACTGAGGCTCCAATTATGCTAAGCCTTGAAGATAATGAAACAGTCTGACACAAAAGAGTGTGGTGACGCAAGTTTGTGTGGTGAAATTCCAAGGCATTCACTGACTTTTTAGGATTCTGCACAGTGAATATTAAGCTCCTAAAGTGTTTGTTGCCCGGAAACAGTGCTTTATTCTTTTACATGCAATGTAATGAAGTGAACCTGTGTTGTAAATTGTTTCTTGCAAGGAAGGGGAGAATTAGCACAGACCATCTATCTCTGCATCCTATCCGTGGCCTCTTGTGTGTCCCTTTTGTTTGCTCAAGCCACCACATCACGCTGTTACTAATACAGAACACTTCCTCCTGCTTTAGTCACTCTCAATTTTTCTTCATGTTCTACACCATGAGGGTTTCCAGTATTCAGTTAATTTTATATTGTAGATTTGGCAGAATGCAGAGCGCCGCCGCCCCCCCCCCCCCCCACCGCCGCTCTTTCTTCGTTCTGCATAAGAATTACCCTTAGGTTTTTCTGGTCCTCTTCTCTCAATCATATCAGGTGACATCTTTCCTTGGAGCTAATTACTTTGGGGGATTTAAGTGAAGTGTGCGCTGGCCCAGGGCTTCAGTGGCTGGGTAATGGAAGTTGGCTGTTGGTGCTCTCCAGTCTCATGTTGCCTTTCCATTTACAGGTTTGGTAATATGCTTCTGGGTTTTCATTCTGCTGCCTGTAGTTGTCTTCCTGAAAATGAAGCTGGGGTGCTCAATGCTCATGTGATGGAAAGTATAAAGCTTCCTTCCAAGGCAACATATTTCCTTACTCCCTGAGCCCTGCTATAGCTTAGATCCTAAGGCATCTACTTCCTGGAGTCAGGAGCTCGGCCATCTTCCATTTAGCCTCAGTTTTCTTTTTCAAAGCGGTCGTTTTAAGAGCTAAGTGTGGGAAGGCAGAAGGAGAGACCTATCAAACCTAAGAAGTCAAAGCGGCCAGCTCCTGGCATTGGTGGTTTATGGAAGGTTTTGATGAAGTGGGGAGGGAATGGGCTGTGAAGGGGATAAAGAGCTCCTCATTAGATTCAGACTGACGTGCATTGGTGTGACTGACCTGCGGAATAGCTGGTAACATAAAATAGCAATCAGGTGATTGATAAGGACAGCCTGGTTGGAAGAAGTGGAAGCTAGGAAATATCTCTGGCTGGATGCCTGCTATCCACATACGGTACTTTTACTATATTTCATTTAATCTCCCGCAGTCCTGTGGGTAGGGGATCTTATCCCTTTTCACAAATGAAGAAGAAATCTCGAAGGGATTAAGGAAATTGTCAAGGTCTCTTTACTTGTAAGTGGCTAAAATGAATATGGCTTCTTACATCCATGCCACTCTTCTGAAATACAGGAAAGACAGACACCAACAGTATTTATCTTCTTATGTGTGGTAAGTAAAATACTGGGTGGTCCAATTGCTGAAAAGGCTATAATAGGTTTTTTGTTACTATACTTCAATAGAGAGCTCTTTCTTAAAATTGTAAATGGGTCAAATTCAGTTCAGTTATCTGGCCTTCTATGTGCCAGGCACAGTACTGAGTTCTGGGGATACAGGGGTACAGGGGTCCCTGATTGTAGTCTGAGTTGAGAGGGTAGAGGGAAAGGAAAGACATTGACCTGTAATTGAATTTTATACCATATGAATAAGGTACATTTAAGGAAAGGAGGAAAGATGCTTATTGCCTGGGGTTAGAGGGTGATACCCATGTCCGTAGAATAATTCCTGCTCTCAGTTCCGTTGATTCTTTGGTGATTGCCAAGATTTGCCCAGAGAGGTATGGCATGCTGTTTTTGTAAGAGTGAAGCCCAAGAGCAACCATATGATGTTGTCACGTCCTTGGGGACCTTCTTTTCTAGCTAGAGGTCTAGATTCATGAGGTTAATGAAGGTTTTGTTTTTGGTGAGTGAAGGGTCTTCCATTTCTACAGCCGTTAAACTTTGTTTTCTTAATTTTTGAATTCTCCTCAGCTACACCTCTCCTCATCCCCTTCTCTGACCAGAAAGGGCAGAGGGCTTTCTAATTCCAGCTCAGCACATAACTGGCACTCAACAAAGATTTTTTTTGCCACAGGGCAGCAGAACTTGAAATCTTCCTGTGATTCATTCATATTAACCTTTTGGAATGGAGCTAGAAGGGGATTAGTTTTGTTGAATAAAAAGCTGCCTCCTCACCTTCAACAAGAATAACAAAGATAATGGATAAATCATTAGTATAAATTAAAGCCCAAGATAAGCAAAAAAATATTTCAAAATTTAAGTGTTCGTTTATAAATTCCATCTCCCAGCCAGATGCGGTACATCTCAGCTCAGAATGCCGAAGGTACTTGTAATTCCTAGCGCCGTGCCTCACCCTTGATACACACTTGATGAAGAATAATTCGATATGAAATGGCTATTGGTAATCTCTGAGGAATCCTGGATAATAGGTGTTCTGGCATCTGCCCAGCTTGGAGACCGCCTCCCCTTCCTGGAACAAACTGATCTTTCAGGTTGTTTTGGTACAATAAGATGGGGATTGTAGGGAGGAAGTCAAGAATCAAAGCTCAGTCAGAATGTTTCGCATGTTCCCCATGCTGTAGTAAACGTGGTATAAGCAGTACTTGGACATTGCCCTGGGCCTGAAGGTGGAATTCTTTAGCACCTCATACAGTATAAGGTGGAGAACCTTTCAGTGCTTCTTTCAGGGTAGAAATAGCAGGGTCTTCGAGTCATAAGTCTTGTAATTTGGGATGCAAATTACATATAACTTTGTCAGGATTTTCTTGAGGTTTTCATTCTAGGAGACCAAAGACAGCAAGTGTTGATTCTGTTTCCTGAAGGGTGAACTCTAGAAAATTTTAGCTTTTTAAGAGCACAATTCTAGAAAAAAATGCTAAGCAGCTGTTCTTCGGTATATTACAGCAGTCACCAAGGATCAGTATTGGTTCACCAAGATCCAGTAGTGTTGTTAATTTTGTTTTTCCTTTTAGGCTTAATATTGATATTAGGTTGAACCACTTGAAAGTGCTAATTTTGAAAGTCGAAGCAGTTGAATATCAACAGTTGTTTTGTTTTTTTGTTTTGTTTTGTTTTTTTCCCCGGCTGCTCTGTGAGGCCTGCGGGATCTTAGTTTCCCCGACCAGGGGTTGAACCTGTGCCCCTCTGCAGTGGAAGCTCTGGGTCTTAACCACTGGACCGCCAGGGAAGTTCCAACAGTTTTGTATTCTAATAGTTTTTATTGTGTTTTTTCTGATTATAAAATTAATACATGTGCATTATAGCATACTTAGAAAATATAGAAGAATAGAGGAAAATAATTTATTTTTATAAAAAAATTTATTCATAAGCTAACAATCTATTTTTATGCATATCTTTCCATCTTTCCCTATATGATCACAAGAATGCCACTTTTTTTTTTTTTTTGCGGTACGCGGGCCTTTCACTGTTGTGGCCTCTCTGGTCGCAGAGCACAGGCTCCGGACGCACAGGCTCAGCGCCCATGGCTCACGGGCCTAGCTGCTCCACGGCATGTGGGATCTTCCCGGACCGGGGCACGAACCCGTGTCCCCTGCATCGGCAGGCGGACTCTCAACCACTGCGCCACCTGGGAAGCCCAAGAATGCTATTTTTAAAATACATAATTTAGACTATAGTTCATTTTTGTAGAGTATCTGGCTATTTATATTGAACCTATCATAAGCATTTCCTTGTAATCAGATATTTATAGAAACTGAATTTTTACTTTTACAATTTCAGCAAGTAGATGTCACATAATTTATTTATCCGTGTTCCTATTTTAGCACATTTGTGTTGTTTCTGGGGTTTTACAGTGGTAAATAGTGCTGTAATAAACATGTATATGAATCATGGTCTCATTGTACTCTGATTGTTTCTTTAGGATAAATTGTGCAAAGTGGGATTTCTAAGTTAAAGGATGTGAACTCTTAATACCTATTTCCAAATTGCTTATTACCATTAGAGGGTGTGTTCTTTTATGCTCCCCCCTGGAGTGTATGAAAGAACTCCCCTTACAGCATCACCACAATTAGCTATTATTTATAAACACAGCAAAGAAATAGGATAGGCCAATGTTGTTTTTCCACCTTTAATACGTTTTTAGTAAACAAGATCACATAATCTGCTTTTTCTTGAAGGCTCTGACAAAATTTCTTGTAATATCATCGTGGTCCAATCAGACTGATGTGAACTGAATGCACATAGAATCGGGGGCATCTCTAGCTTGCTGAACAACTATACCCTAGAAGGGTTTTATTAGTGAGTTACTGTCAGCTGGTAGGGATCCCTCTGTTTTGTGGTGAGGATCAGTGACCCTGTCCAGACCAACATTATTTGTTGAGATTTTGATGAAAACAGACCATGTGCTTAGCAGATTTACATGTACATCATAAAGCTGAGAGGGATGGCTATTAGTTCTTTACTACCAAACTGTGGGTTTTTTAAGCATAGGAGCCAGTGTACAGAGAGCAGTCCTTCTAGAATCAGCTTTGTGGCCTTGGGCAAAGTTACTTCATCTCTCTTTGCCTCAGTTCCCTCATCTATGAAATGGAAGTCAACAGAATACTTAGCTCCTATGTTTGGAAGATTAAATGAATTAAGTGTAAAGCACTGAGAATAGTTCCTGGCCCTTAGTAAGTGATCATTAAAGGTTAGCTGCTATTGTTGTCGTTATTAACCTTTCTGTCTCTTGAATGGTAGGTAACACATACTTCTTAAATGAATGACTAATGGAATCAACGTCATTAGGTAGAACGGGCCCATACTACAAATGTAGTGGACGAGTCTTGCTTTTATGTTTTATAATATTAGACTGTCACATAAAGAAAGGTTAAGTTTGATACTGTGTGGGCTTCCCTGGTGGCGCAGTGCTTAAGAATCCGCTTGCCAATTCAGGGGACACAGGTTCGATCCCTGGCCCGGGAAGATCCCACATGCCGTGGAGAAACTAAGCCTGTGCACCACAACTACTGAGCCTGCGCTCTAGAGCTTGCGTGCCGCAACTACTGAAGCCCACGTGCCTAGAGCCTATGCTCCGCAACAAGAGAAGCCACCGCAGTGAGAAGCCCGCGCACTGCAACGAAGAGTAGCCCCCTCTCGCCGCAACCAGAGAAAGCCCACGCACAGCAACAAAGACCCAACGCAGCCAAAAATAAAATAAATAAAATAAAAATAAATTTATTTAAAAGAAAAAGAAAGATTGATACTGTGTGCCTCCAGAAAGTAGAGATGTGTTAATTGACAGAAATTAGCAATAAGGGACTTTCTATCACTTAGCTCTACTAAGCAGTGGAGTTGCGCTTTCAGTTAGTGGAAGAATTCAAACAGAAGCTTCCACACTATTACAAGTACATAATAGAAAAGAGAAGCCTTCTTTGGATCAGAGGTTGGACTAGATGACCTCTAAAGTCCCTTCCAACTCTGGGCCAGTTCTGTGTTTCTGAGCGAAATAAGTAGGATTATCACAGAAGATGCAGTAAGGCCCCATGCCTGCATCTTTGGAAGGGTTGATGCTGCTAATCCCTGCCCACCCTGCCCTCCCTGCTTCAGTTTCTTTCACCTGTTGCACGTCATCCTGGCAGCGGCCTGTTCCTCAGCTTGATGCGGCGGTCTTACAGCCTAGCTTGGTGTTCCAGGCTGCCCCCTCCTCAGCAGCGGTGCCTAGGGGACGAGTATTTGAAACGAGGGCACTTTTTAAATACACATACAAGAAACTCGAAAGGAAAATTGCTGCCTGCGAAGTGTGTTTCAGAATTGTTTTAGAAACCAAGCAGATGGGTTTGTTCATGGTGGGTGCGCTCTTGTGTGTAGCTTTATAAGGGGTGGAGGGGGGGATTCACCTGTTGCTCAGGAGTTCTGGGTCCTGGGTTTCTGTGCTTGCCTGGTGTCTCCGCTAAGTGTAGCATTAATGTTCTAATCCCCGGGGAGGGGTCACTGAACCCACACTGTTGTCCATTCTGTTTGGGCTTACATACCTTGGGCTGGCATGATTTTTCTGTCATGTGAACTCTGATCCCTTGCCCTTAGGTTATTTAAAGGTAACTTCCAAATAAAGTTAGAAAGCTGTCTTGGGAGACCAAGCAATTGCTTGCTTTCTTAGGGTTCTTCGCTGGATGCTTTCTGACAAGTCTTGTCACTGTTTTGTGCTACTCTCCCCATTTATAATATTTGGAGCATTGGGTTTTTGCCACACTTGTCAAGGATTTATGGGAGTTAGTGACATGTAGTATATAAAGTGCTTTGAGATTCTTTCATGCAACTTGGTATTATCTTGAAAGCAAGAGGTTTAACTGTTCATTTGTTAGATAACTAGTGGGATTTTAAACAGATGTAATCACACCATGTCTGTTATTTAATGTATTAGGTGATATACACAACTTTAGCTGCTCAAATTTTCAGTGAAGTGCCATTTTTTTTCTTTTCTTTTTTCTGTTTGTAAAACCTGTTATTAGGGAACGCCCTGGGAAAAATTGGGAGTTAAGGTCTTGAAAAAAATTGTCCAGTCCATGGTTTTTAATATTTTGGCTTGTCCTTCTTTTTGCTGTCTTGCATTCAATAACTTAATATGAAGAACTCACAGCATTGTTGTATTTTGCTGATGTTACCGATGTATGTCTGTATCTGGTGTTACAGGGTCCAAACTGAGTTCTGTGCCGTGCGATGCATGGCCCAAACGGTTGCTGTTCTGTGTGCCAGGTGGGTTAATATGTCTTAGGAAAAGCAGCTGAGGAATTTTACAGTGCATACTCTTATGCAGCCATATAAATTTTACCCCTTTTGAGTAGTATCACTTTACCAGCCAGAATCTAGAGCACACAAATGCATTATTAGAGTGATTTGAAACAGTGATGTACACACAGGGAGTGAACTTTATGGGGATGGTTCTGATGCTTTCAAGGCCTTGGGTCTCGTTGCATGTATTTTGAGCTGGAGTGTTAAGCCTGGTGCTTTAAGAAGGCTTTGCTTCTCCTTTTAATCTTTAGAATTTATAAAACCAACAGCTTTGTAGCCTTCGCTAGGAGGATTGTATGTAGTATCCAAAGATCCTTGGAACGTAGAAGCCATAGAGAGGAATAGATCTGTTTACACTTGTTCTTGTGTTATGTGCACAGTGTAGAACTCTGCAAGATAAAAATTAGAATAATAGATGTGGAAGATTTTTTTCAAAGATTACTAAACATTAGGTTACTGGACTCATCTTATTTAGACCGAAAGGAACCTTAATCCATCCCCCTCGTTTTACAAATGAGAAAATGGAAGTCCGTAGGGTCCCACTGAGCCAGGATCAGGACTGATGTAAAACCCAGGGGTCTTCCCTTCCTAAGCCAGAGCTGATTGGATCTCTGGATTGGAGCTGGATTCTGACAGCTGCTGTAGAACACCCCTGTAGCATTTAGAAAATTCTGAATATATAAGAAAATGACTCGCAGTGAAACAGTGCAGTTGTTGAATCCATAGTCCAGGGAGGTCTTATCATTTGTATTAAGTAACTTCAGATGTTCCATAGTCTTCAGAAAGTCTGAGTTGACTGTATTTATTTTGTCTACCTTTTACCCAGTTAACAGAATGCTTACTCTCTTATTGCCACTTAAAAGTCATCTGGAAGACTCATGCTGACAGTGTAATGCACGGTGAAGGAAGGGGGTAAAGTAGGAAAACATAATTATTGCATGTAGTCTTTTTAAAGGCACTTTTCTCTTCCCTCCTCTATCTTTTCCCCAGCCTAGTTGGGTGGATCTGATTTGTATAGCCTTTTTTTCCCCTTTTCTTTTCCTAAATTGAGTAAGAGCTGTAAAACTATTCAGGAGAAGCTGTAAACTATAGCAAAGCATGTGAAAAGACAGTAGTTTGTGCCTTTCTCAACCTTGTTATAGATCTGTGGATAGTCGGGAGCTTACAAAACTGTACTTAAATATTTTCTATAATATAGGTTGAGGACAGATTTCTATTTGCTGTTGATGACTGTCAAAACAACTTCCCCAGAGCGATTGTCACAGAGTGCGGGGCCTCATTTTCTGATGGAGAAACTGCTTTGGTTTATCCTCACTGTGTTTTTAGATGATTATTTCTTACTTTCTCAAGTGCTTATGACATTTAATAAATTTGCAGTTGAGGATTGTGGCAGCCAGTAATGTGAGAAAGGGAAATTGGGTGCCTGGAAACTATTTAAATTCAAACAAATGACAGCAGAGCTTAACCAGGAAAATATAATTTTGAAATTGTGAATAAAAGTGATCTAGGCCCAAGACAAGCCAAAAACTGTATTTCCTCATTCATTCCTTTATTAACCAAGGTTGCTTGTCCTTCAAACACAAGCAAGTCTTTGGGAATTGATACTTCACAGCTCCTTATTTCAGTCACTGATGGACAGTATTCTTAGGATTCAGTGCTCAAGATGTATCTTTTTTTTTTTTCCTGCGGTACGCGGGCCTCTCACTGTTGTGGCGTCTCCCGTTGCGGAGCACAGGCTCCGGACGCGCAGGCTCAGCGGCCATGGCTCACGGGCCCAGCCGCTCCGCAGCATGTGGGATCCTCCCGGACCGGGGCACGAACCCGTGTCCCCTGCATCGGCAGGCGGACTCTCAACCACTGAGCCACCAGGGAAGCCCAAGATGTATCTTTTTTTAACTGTTTTACTGAATCCCAAGCTTTCTCAAGATATATTTTAAAACCAGCACAGTACAGTTTACAGTAAACTGTACAGTACAGTTTACATCTGCTTTCTTTTCTTTTCTTTCTTTCTTTTTTATTTAACTTTTAGCTTTGGCTAAGTTGGGCTTCTAGTTTGGAGTATGAAATAGAATACAAAAAGGTTTGGCCAAAATAACTTTCTAAGCCTCCTCGCTGTATATATTTTTAGGAAATACTCTGCTCACAGGGGAAATGTCTTGTTAAGTTTTGGTTCCACCAAAAAGCATTTTGAGCAGCTAACTTTGATATGCGGGGCTAAAATTAACGTGCATGCTGAGATTGTATTGTTTTGGAAAGAGCCTTAATACTCAGCATGCCATTTGTGTCATGTGTTCTTATTAAAGGAATGGAAAAGAAATATTAGGTAAATATATTTTTAAAGGAATAAACTTTTTAATCTTTAATTTTTTTATTTTTCAAAGCTGATTTGTGTTATCTTTTTAAAAATTATGGTAACAAAGCATACACCATAAAATTTACCATCCTATAACCATTTTAAGTCTCCAGTTCAGTAGTGTTAAGCATATTCACATTGTCGTGAGACAGCTCTCCAGATCTTTTTCATCTTGCAGGTCTGAAACTCTATACTCAGCAAACAACAACAACCCCCCTTATCCCCCTCCCCGAAGCCCGTTAATCACCCTTCTACTTTCTGTCTCTATGAATTTGACTCCTTTGTATACCTCATATAAGTAGAATCTTGCAGTATTTGTGTTTTTGTGACTGGCTTATTTCACTTGTGGCATAATGTCCTCAAGGTTCATTCGTGTTAGAGCATGTGACAGGATTTCCTTCTTTTTTAAGGCCAAATAATATTCCATTGTATGTATATATCACATTTTCTTCATGCATTCATCTGTTGGTAGACATTTGGGTTTCTTCCACCTCTTGGCTCTTGTGATTAATCTTTAATTTTATATGTTTCTTGAATAATGCATTTTTGCTAAATTAAAATCAAACACAAATTCTGGTAGACATATATGTGTAACTGAATGTAACAATGGACAGAGGGCTGTGAAATATTTGTGGATTTGAAGACTGGAGTATATATATCTCTCTTTTTATTTATTCATTCATTCATTCATTTATTATTTTTGGCTGTGTTGGGTCTTAGTTGCAGTATGCGGGATCTTCATTGAGGCATGCTGTATGTTTCGTTGTGGTGCATGGGCTTCTCTCTCGTTGTGGCGTGCAGGCTCCAGGGTGCTTGGGCTCTGTCGTTTGCTGCATGCGGGCTGTCTCTTTGAGGTGTGCGAGCTCAGTAGTTGTGGCGCTCGGGCTTAGCTGCCCCGCTGCATGTGGGATCTTAGTTCCCTGACCAGGGATGGAACACACGTCCCCTGCATTGGAAGGCAGATTCTTTACCACTGAACGACGAGGGAAGTCCCTGAAATGTATATATCTCTTAAAATTCTGTAGTATTGATACTGATTTAAATTTATTTAAGTATTTTATGACTATACCATTTTGGGTTTTGGTGTAGGCTTAAAATCTTTTTCAGTGTCAACCAGTTGACCCTGGAAACTGCAGATATAGTCTTTGAGGTTGTTCATTATTAATAGAAGAGTTTATCCCAGGCATGTACAGCCTTAAATTTTCTTGAAAGTGAAATTGCCTCTCAGTTGTTCTTCATTAAAATGCTCATTTACAGTTTTACTGCGTGAGACCTACTGTCGGTTGTAAAAGCATCTCTTTGAAGTTTTGTGAAATAGCGTGTAAGCAACCTGATGATACAGGCGCAGTGTGGAGTTCACTGCCAGTTGCAGTAGCATAAGAAGTGGATATTTATTTGCCTTTTGGAATCTTGGGAAGAGGACTGTTTCCCTTGACTAATCCTCATGGAATCTTTAAATGTGGAGAGAATATTGAGCTCCCTTCTCTACAAGACATTTACTTAAGCTTCTTGTTACCATTAATTGCCTCTGTGGGCCAAAGGAAACGAAAGTGTAGTCAGGCAGTCAATTGGCTACTGATGTTCAAAGGAAGTGAAACATAGGACTGGCTTAATAGTTCAGGTTGAAAGTATACACAATTAACAGTAATTTTATATGGTCTTGTAAATAGTTGTCCATATACCTGATGTGAATGAAAGTTAGTAATACCAGGCAGTGAGGAAAGCATTATTTTAATGGTTGTGTATGTTTTGGAAATGGAAGCTAGGGTGATTTAAAGAACAAAAAACTAAACATGTTCTAGGGCTGGTAAGTAAGTTTATTTGATGTGATTTGTTATTAGGATTTACCCTGAATTACAGTGGTCAGATTTTTCTTTAATTAATTAATTGGGCTGCGTTGGTTCTTCGTTGCTGTGCGCGGGCTTTCTCTAGTTGCGGCCAGAGGGGGCTACTCTTCATTGCAGCACGTAGGCTTCTCATTGCAGAGCACGGGCTCTAGGCGCAGGGGCTTCAGTAGTTGTGCCACACGGACTCAGTAGTTGTGGCTTGCGGGCTCTGGAGCACAGGCTCAGTAATTGTGGCGTTGGGGCTTAATTGCTCTGTGGCATGTGGGATCTTCCCGGATCAGGGCTCGAACCCGTGTCCCCTGCATTGGCAGGTAGGTTCTTAACCACTGAGCCTCCAGGGAAGCCCTCCTTCTATGTACTTTTAAAAAGATTTGATTTGCTAAAATGTTTAACATTTTTACATTTATGTTCACAAAGGTTGTTGTTCTGAAGGTTTCTTGAGATATCAGTCTCAATCAGACCAGGGTAATACTAGCCTCATAGAATATGTTGGGAAGTATTTCTTCCTCTTCAGCTTTCTGGGAGATTTTATGTAGAATTGGTATTATTTCTTCCTTAAATGTTTGGAGTAATTCACCACTGTGAAGCCATCTGGGCCTGGACTTTTGTTTGTGTAAACATTTTTAACTAAAAATTCAGTCTCTTTAATACATAGAGGGCTGTTGGGGTTACTGACTTCTTGAGTAAGCCTGGTAGTTTGTGCCTTTCAAGGAATATGTCCAGTTTATTGGCATGAAGTTGTTTATAATATTCTCTCTTAGTCCCTTTAATAGATGTAGAATTGGTAGTGGTGTCATTTGTCTCATTAATGATATTGGTAATTTGTGCCTTTTCTTTTTTCCAGCTACATTGGTCAACTTTAACCCTGTCTTCTGGCTCTTCAAGCCAGTAGAATTAAGACTGCTGCTCCGCACAGCACCTATTAGTGCCTGCCCTCAGGCAAAACATTGAAAAAATGGGTAACTTGGCTGGGAGTCTTTTCCTTTCTCCAGTTGTAGGCTTCCCTACATTTTGGACCTGTTTTTGGTTGCTCTCCAGTACCTTCAGGTGGTTGTTTTTTATGTTGTTCAGAGGCTATAGTTGTTTCCTGTGAGAGGGTTTGCCCAATGCTAAAAGTCTGGGATTTCGGTTTTGTGACATTATAGCAAATTGAAACATGCTTCAAGAGCTGTAATCAAAGTATGGAAGTGGGTAACTTAGCATTACTTTCTAGTCATTGTTGCCTTTATTGGATTTGATATGGAATAGCTCAACTGGATGTTTAGAATAAATTATGGAGTTAGGGAAAGGTGAAAGGAGAAATGTTGGGTTAACTCTTAACTTTTCAAAATGGTATCAGTAGGAAAGACCATATTACTTTACAAAGTGAGCATTCTTGAGTACTGAGTATGTCAAGCTTCTGAATGTTTTTGAGTGCTTTTGCTTGTCATGGGGAAGTTTTTCAAGATGGAAGAAAACACTATATTTCAGGCATGAAAACAAAGCATTTCTAGTTGCTTAATGTTTACTATATCAAATAAATTAGTTTTAGGTCATATTAATGCTATGACACTTAAATATTTTATCTGTAATGGACTTTATTTTCTGGTCATTTTATATTGACCATCTGTGCCCTTTTAGTGTATATTACAATTGGAATTGAAAGACACTGTGAGGAGTCATCTTGGATCTCTGGACTTCAGCCTGATGTTGGTTGAGCAGCTATGATGAGCCACACACTGTTCTAGGCACGGGAGGTTCAGTGGTGAACAAGGAACTTATATTCTTAGAAGCTTAGAAATCTGACCCTTTTGGCACACTGTGGATGGTCAGACTCACATGTACCTGCCCTAATGCCAGTTTGTTCATTTGAAATGAGAACTACTGCTGTTAATTAGACTGGGGAGGTCGAACTGAGAGATTACTGCATTTTCTCTTTATAGACAAGGCGCATGGGAAGCCACACTGCAATCACAAGGTTGCTTGGTGAGAATGGAATCAAAACAAAGGGACTTGGTTAGATAATCCATGATTAGGATACACCTGCCACAGGGACTATTTGGGTTTCCCCTGAATAATGCTGAGCAGTAAAACTTGCCAATGTCTGGTTCTTTGGGCTTATTTCTATGGTGACCATTTTCCTTTGTTCATGTGACTTTTTTCAAACCAAACTGTAATACATTTTACTAAATGACAAGCCACAATCTAGGCCTGCTTCCCAAGATTACACTCAGATCACCTTTAGAAACATGTACAGGCATTCAAATTCTGGGGCTAGGCATGCACGTAGACAGTCTCTTGGTTGATTTCAACAGAGGACCACCATATCCATTGTGCAAGTAGGTTTTACCCTTAGAGGGTAGCCTTTTTTTGCCTTATATGTAGTCGTGGTCTGGAAAGAGTGTGAATCCCTTATAGTTGTCCCCATGTACTGCCAGTAATATAGTCTTACTCTGTTTAAGTGGTTATAGAAGATTTCACTTCTGTTTTTCCTATGACTTACTGATGCCAGCTCCTTGTTCGTAAGATCAGTTCCCTACTTACAACATTGTTTCAATGGGAAAGCTTAGTCTGTCCTAGTGGAGGTAAAATTTATTTATTTGAAAATGTCAGAAATATCTCAATTTAAATCTAGAAGGTCCTGGAAGCCAAGCATACATGTAAAAAAGTGAAGGAATTTACTATAATTCTCTATAAAGGTCCGGGAAACATGAAAAGTAGTTGCCTTCAAGCAGGAATGGCATGACTAGGTATAATCGAGGCTCAAACCTTGGAATTGTGAGCCAGTCTCACTAGATTCTTACATTGTCCTCTCCAGCTGTACACCAGCTGTCCACAATCAGGGTTAAAAGACCACCCAGTTTACTGTTAAGAAAAATAATGTTAAGACCCAGTGATGGCCATATTTGTCCACATCAGTTCTCATGTTTTCACCGACACAAATGAAGTGATATCACTGTCCATACATCCACCAGAATCTATGGGCAGCCAGCAAGGAAGGCCTTGACAGGTACGATTTGTAAGTTCCTTGAAGGCAAGAACCATTAGCATGAATAACAGCAACCGTAGTGGTAGCAGCAATAATAATATATGTGTGTAGTGCTTTGTAGTTTTTTGCAGAGCCCTTTCACCTAAATGTTTTAATTTGAATTTCACAAGTGGAATATATAGTGTATAGGTATGTTGATAACCATTTCTGCTTTCTAGTCAACCATAACCTACACTGTTTCTTACTATAAAGTTTTGGCCTGAAAGATGGGGAAAAATGTATTTGTCCCCTTTGAATTACCATGGTGTCTTCTTTTACAGACAAATTTAGTTTTGTGAAATTTTAGACTATACCTCTAAGGAATTTTAACACCAAGTTGATCGTTTGAGGTGAAAAGCAAAACTAAGAATCAGTGTCTGACTCTCTTAGACGGTGACTGCCCTCTAAATCCTCTTACTGATTTTTTAGTTGAATAAAAATACAAGGCTACTTTCTTTTTTCAGTCTCCGTACCATTCATTCTTTGCGTGTGTGTGTGTTTAAATTTTTTTTTGTTGAAGTATACTTGGTATACAATATTATATAAGTTACAATGGTACAATATAATGATTCACAATTTTAAAATTTTTTTTTTATTTTTGTTTTTTTGCGGTACGCGGGCCTCTCACTGTTGTGGCCTCTCCCGTTGCAGAGCACAGGCTCCAGACGCGCAGGCTCAGTGGCCATGGCTCACGGGCCCAGCCGCTCCACGGCATGTGCGATCTTCCCGGACCGGGGCACGAACCCGTGTCCTCTGCATCAGCAGGCGGACTCTCAACCACTGCGCCATCAGGGAAACCCTGATTCACAATTTTTAAAGGTTATCTTCTTTTTACAGTTATTATAAAATATTTGCTGTGTTCTCTGTGTTGTACAGTATATCCCTGTAGCTTATTTTATACCTAATAGTGTCACACCATTCATTCTTAAAATACATTCCAATTAATAACAGCTTTCTTTGCATACATTACTTCTGTAGATGTCAAGTGTTGTAGATCTGTACTGCTAGTATGGTAGCCATTAGCCACAGATCGCTATTTAAATCTAAATTTTAACTAATTATAATGAAATAAAATGAACATTTCAGTTCCTTAGTCACACCAGCTACATTTCAAATGCTCAGTAGTCGCATGTGGCTAGTGACTATCATATCAGACACTATAGATAGAGGACATTTCCATCAGTGCAGGAAGTACTGTTGGACATTGCTGTTCTAGGTGACGACCAAATAATTCTGCCATTGTTTATAATTTTATCTGGAAGATTTATGTTTCTAAATACATTTAATAAGCCTGTCTATGTGATGTAAAATATGTACTTTGAGTATGCTTTTTAAAGATATACATGAGGGCTTCCCTGGTGGTCAGTGGTTGAGAGTCTGCCTGCCGATGCTGGGGACACAGGTTTGTGCCCCGGTCCGGGAGGATCCCACATGCCGCGGAGCGGCTGGGCCTGTGATCCATGGCCGCTGAGCCTGCGCATCTGGAGCCTGTGCTCCGCAACGGGAGAGGCCACAGCAGTGAGAGACCTGCGTACCGCAAAAAAAATATATATATATATACACACACACGTGAAC
Source organism: Phocoena phocoena (assembly GCF_963924675.1). NCBI lineage: Eukaryota > Metazoa > Chordata > Mammalia > Artiodactyla > Phocoenidae > Phocoena > Phocoena phocoena. The sequence continues at coordinate 20,975,690 of NC_089240.1, forward strand.
TTTTTATTTTCTTAGCACTCCTTAAGTAACAGGTCTTACAGGTAAGCAGGAATGGGAATCCAAGTAGAAACTCTGTGTAATGATAAAAATGTCCAGTTTCTCTTCCCTTCTGTGGATATTTGGTGAAGTCAACAGAAAAATTGATGCGGAAACATGCTGCTGCAGTACTTAGAAAGTGCACGGCCATCTAATAAGGAAAAGTAACTGACTAACAATAATCTTAAGATGATTCACATGGTTGAGATTCCATGATGCAGAAATTTAGGTCAATTGTACTCTCATCAGATTAAATATTAATCAGAGAGTTTAGCTTGAAAAGGTATTTGACAATTGGAGAATCTCTCAAGTGTAAAGCTGATATTAATAATTTGATATCACATGTTAGGACCTTAAGTGTTACAAGTTAATTCAGTAAGATGTTGAGCATATCCCATTTACCTTTTCTTCTTTCTACTTATATATTCAGGTTGTGCGGAACTAAAGGAAAAATTCAGACTTAACACCCAAAGGCTATATTTTTGCCATCAATGATTCAGGCAACTGCAGGCTAAAGATGCAGTATCCTATCATGTATTCAGATTAACTAGGACAAAACACTCACAAACATCGATCCTCGTTTGTGTAACAGTGGTCTCCCAAGTGGCTGAATGTAAGGAGAAGCCTCTAGGTAAATAGGCCATGCCTCCGCCATGGCACCAGCACTGTGCCATGGTGGAGGACGAGATTGGATAGGTCTTATTCAAGGGCTTTGCAGAAGAGACATTTGGACACACTGAGTTCCAGATAGATTGAGAAAGTTGTATGCATATGAAAGAAGTGGTCACCTTTTAAAAACGAGCAAAGCCCCACGAAACACTGGTAGTTGTTATGTTAGTGTGATTATGTGCAATCAGATGTATGTTTAATGCCGTTTTCACTTTTAAAGGCCATCGGTTTCTTGCAAAATCAGACTGTTAAGAGACTCAAAGGACAGCTGTGTTTTTTGAAAAAGGCCTTTCCACTAGTTGGGGTGATAAGTGTAACATTTACATAGAAAGCAAATACTCCCCCTTTTATTTCTGTATTCATTTTAGATATTCTTTGCCTAAAGTAGCAGCTTGTTATGAGCATGAGTATAGAAGAGAAATTTTTATTCATAATTAAAGAACATCAGTAATAAAAACATTTCCCTAGTGTGACAAAGAAGAGCCTTTGTTTAAGGGTTAGGTATGTCTAAGGAAGTGACTCTTGTTAAGAACTAAGGAATAAAATATAATTTGTCTTATCTTGTGTAAGGAAAATTGTCCTAACTTGCATGCTGCTGAGTGCCTAATTTACATTTAAAGCTGAAGTAATGAAGCCTTTATTTTTTGCCAGAAACTCCCATTTCTCTCCCAAATATATTCTCTATCAGACCAAAATAAAAAAAAAAGGCTCATTATTTTGCATGGTAATGTGTCTTTGCTGATGCAGAAAAGCAACATAATTTAGGATGAAGGATTAATTTAAACTTTCTTACGTGCTCTTTTGCAGATAATTAAAATTATTTCTAGGGATCAAAAGGTGGGTTTGCAGAGCACACCGAAAAGAATAGCTTCATCCTCTGAGTTGCAACTGGAAGGGTATAGTCCTTTTCTCGCCAGGAGGAAGAGGTTCCTGAAAACTCATGGATTTAGAATTTAAGTTAGAGAACTTTAGACCTCATGGAAACTGTAGTCACAGGGGGTCTGAAGTTGAGAGCTCTTAGGAATAAACGGTGTTTATATTCAGTTAAATAAATCTTCGAAATGTAGTACAAATGACCTTTAATTTATATTCTTATTTAGTAATAAGGGGTACTGTGTATTCATTTTCATTCATGATCCCTTGTTTAATAGAAAATTTGCTGTGTTGGAGATAATAAGCATGCTTCGAGGCATTTCCCCTCCTTCCCCGTGGCTGGTCTTCAGCCTAGCTGTTCATTGCCTTTCTGATTTTCAAACTCCGAAGTGGTCGCTTCCCAGGGCTCCCCACCCGCACTCACTGCTGTCTCTTAGATGCCTTCAGTGTGTAGTTTGGAGTCCCAAGTGTGTTTTGCACTCACCTTCTTTATTTTTCCTATGGTTTCATTCTTAAAATCTTTATTCTTGTTCTGCCATCGGCTCTTACCTTTCTTTCCTCTTCCCAGGCCCAGCTCCATCTTTCTCTAATTATCCCCAACAAGATTGAATCTTAGTGCAATTTGCATGTACTGCTGTGACTAAATGAAATTTTGGAAGTTACCCCCAAAATACACAGAAGTAAAGTTGAGAATATGCAAGCTCAGTTTAATAAGATCAGATACGGGTAATTAGTGTAGTATCCTGCAAGTGTGTATGATTATCTCTGCTCTCAAACACGCTGTGTGTATATGTACGCTACAACCACGTATATATAAATAACATTTAACCTAAGAAGAACTTGCAAGTGTTCAGCTACTTAAGAACTTTCAAAGCTTTCAACACAGTTGCATGTTTCAACAAAAGCGGTCAGTGTGTTTGCTGTCAGTCAGTGGCATAATCATTATCTCTGCTCTCAAACACGCTGTGTGTATATGTACGCTACAACCACGTATATATAAATAACATTTAACCTAAGAAGAACTTGCAAGTGTTCAGCTACTTAAGAACTTTCAAAGCTTTCAACACAGTTGCATGTTTCAACAAAAGCGGTCAGTGTGTTTGCTGTCAGTTAGTGGCATAATCAATCATTTATTGACTACAACTTTGGATTTGTGACGAAATGGAGGTATTTACAGCCTTTTGGAACCTAATTGGTTCCAAAGTCTAAAAGCTTCTCGGCCATTCCAGCACGAGAGTTTCAGATCCTAGATGGTAGTAACCTGGTGACTCCTGACACCAGACTGTGCCACCTATCTTCATTCCTTGGGCCCCGGGGGTGTCCCAGATGGGGTGGGAATGCCATTGACCCTCCCTCCCAGCCCTTCTCAGCTGGCAGTCATCAGACATTGGAAGAAGCAAAAACCGCTCCTTACTGGGAAGAGGTTGAAACTTTTGTTCTGTGAGTAAGTGCATTCCTGATAAAGCCTTGGTTGTTATATTGTTTTTAAATGGATTCCTGGGCTTTAGCCTGTGTTTTTATTTTTTAGGAAAGATTCTATGCACTGATAGTATGCTGTATTCTTTAAATTTTTAAAGAAGTAAACTGGAGTGTTCTGATTTTCATAGAGTTCTTATCCCAGGGAAGAACATCCAGAAAGATAGTCTAGCAAGTCTGTGATTATTTTACCCTGATTTGGTATTCCCTGTGGTGGGAACTTAATGAGTTTTTCTTGTAATCATCGTTATCATAGTTAAGATTTATTGACTGCTTACTCATTAAGGGGTAGTTGGATGTTTGTACTGGTTTTGTGAGTACTTGGATGAGATATGTAAAATAGATTAAACTCTTGAGGCGCTCTTGTAACAGTAAATACTAGAGCCACTGCCATTGTTCATCAGAAATCAGGAGATATATGTATAACTGATTCACGTTGTTATAAAGCAGAAACTAACACACCATTGTAAAGCAATTATACTCCAGTAAAGCTGTAAAAAAAAAAAGAAATCAGGAGAAAAACTTCATCATTGGCCTGAATGAGCTGAAGTTCATAGTAAGACTGTGGTCATTATTCATTACCTCTTTTCTTTCAAATAGTGAAACTGTTGGGTTTCTGTGGACAAGGCTGCTTTTTAATGGCATGTTCTCCAAACAGCTGTTAGGCACCCCCCTCCCCAATACCACAGATCACATCTGTTCCCACTGTTGATTAGCTCGAGGGTGGAGAAAGAAGAGAGGCTGTAGCATGTGTAATTACCAGTAATTAATTCTTGTTGAGCCTCTTCATTTCCTTCTATTCTAACTCCACCTACCCTTCTTCCTGTCTCTGTTGTAAATTCTATTTCATGTTGGCTACTTGTGGAAAATAATCTTGATGGGTATACAGCTGTTTTCCTAAAATTTTACATTCACCTTACAGTGAAGCTTTTATTTTTCTTCTGGTGGCAAGATCTCTTGATAAGGCAAATAAGAAAATACTAAAGTAGTGAGTACACCTCTTGGGGCTAGTTTTCCTGCCTCCTTCTGTTCTGTTTCTGTTGATGCTGTTTCCAACTGTCAACAAATATTTATCGAATATATTCTTTCTTAAAGGAACTAATGCAAGGCATGAATGAAGAAGTGTGAGGAAAACAAATGTAAGATAGGGTCCTGGTCCTTAACATTAATGTACAGAGTAATTAGAGACGTAAAACATGTACATGGAAAGATAACAATGTAAGTTAACATAATAATTGACCGAATTGTCAAGACCATAAGGTGGAGGTAATGTTCTACTATTTTTCTTTCTCTTTGGGGTAAGGTAGGGCTAAAGGAAATATAAATTTGAGCATTTTAATTAATATGTTACAGTAGAAGAGATATATCACAGGCTTGCTCTTTAATAAAGAAAGTTCACAGTAATCTTCTTTACACGTCTTAAAAGCCTAGAGATTTTCAAGACGTGATGCTTTTTTTGAGCCTCTTTTCGGGAGAATGGAGCTTCGAGTGGAACATTTTAAAACTGCTTGCTTTTAACATTTCAGATAAATTTAAAAATGTATTTGGTGTATCAGTCAGCAGGGCCCCAGTGACACTGGGATTAATAGGAGGATTTGATAAAGGGATTATTTACCAAAATGCGGGCGGCATATATAGTAAAATCACAAGGCAGCTGTGTGAACTTCAGGGCTAGTAATAGCAGGGATGTCACACTCTGAGGTGAAAAGGAGTGAGAGGAGGAACAGATGCCTAACCCCCAAAGAGAGAGTTGGGTGAGGAGGGTCTTCTGATCGCAAGTGGATGGATTCCGCCAGCCCTGACATTGTCACCTCCGGGAGAAAGCCAGAGGCATAGCCTGTGTTCATTTCCCTCCTGATCCAAGCAGTGTTCGCCATTAGCCAAACTCCACTGGAATTGGGATGAGGGAGCTCTTTGATGTAGTCTGTTAGGTCAGCCTTCCCTCCCACAGAGCAGGGTGGAGCGTGGAACTGGATGAACAAAGGCAAGATACCTGGTATATTTGGAGACTTTGTTAAGTTTGCCTAAATATGAGTAATCCCTCTTGGATAACGTAATCCTGTGCGCTAAATAATCTCTGACAATAGGCGTATGTCAGGAATCAGTACGCTTCATGACACATCAGTCGCTTCTCAAGCATGTGCACAGGGAGCCATTGACCTAGGTTAGTGATTCTCACCTGGGGGCGATTTTGGCCACTATGAGACATTTGACAATGTCTGGAGGCGTGTTCGTGTGTGGGCTTTGTCATTAGGATCTGGTGGAGGGTAGTCATGATGAACTGAACACAGTGAAGTGCTTTTTCATTCCATCAGGGTAGCTGCCCAGATGATTGTTGAAGATTCTAACCGAAGCAATGATCATGACTTTTGGTGAGAAGAGATTACTGAGCTTTGAAAGAACAATTCGAGTTGCATTCTGAGAATGAAGCTACAAGTCAGCATAGGTTGTACACATTGAACATGAGGTTGGGGGGTGGGGTGGGGAGTCCAGCCCTAAAAGATAAAGAAGAAATGAGACCACTGTGAATAACTGGGGTGTAGATGGTAAGCTCCTCAAGGGCATGGACTGCATTTTAGGTACCTGTCTGTCAATACCTATTTGTCAAGTGAATGAGTAACCCTTAATTGAGGAGAAATGGTTAGAAAGAAAGGCACGAGTAGGAAGGGACAGATGAAAGATGCTGGAAGGGGAGGAGGTGAGATTCTTGATGTGAAAGGAAAGATACTCTGGACTGCAAAGAAATGAGAAAGCTAGGCCGTAGAGGCCATATTGGGTGTGCCACTCAAGCTCATTGGATCTCAGGTTTCCAGACTTTATGTCTCTCCCTGACCTGGACCCTTGTATCTCATGGTTTCCTTTTCTTTAAGATGCAGTAGGTAGGGACAAGGATATTTAAACGATGTTGTCAGAAACCATTTGTCCCATTCCTCTTTTATCAGCACTGCCTTCCCTCCCTTTTAATGTCATGCCCTGCATGGACCCTGAGCTCCTTCTCTCCTTCTCAGTTGGACCCAGCTGAAGATTTAGGTAGGCCCCCAAAGAGAAGATTTTAATAGACCAGTCCATTGGTGTGGGACTTGGTGCGATTGCCTCAGTCATCCTGTTTTTATATTCCTGCATGACAACTCTTGAGATCTGTTCCTTTCATTGTCAGAAAAGGGAAAGCTGCTTACTTGGAGGTGACCACATTTGTCTTTTAAGTTCCTTAAGAGCAGTGAAACTCCTTTTATACTTCCCTCCGTGCTCAGCCCATTGTAAATGCTTGTTGAATTAGTGGATTTATGGAGGGTTACTCCTAAGATGGCAAAGAGAAGTGGTGGAGTGAGATAGGCAAGGATATATTTAGGAAACCTTGACCACGAAGTGTTCAGTCTTCTGAGTGACACATGACATTAGAAGGCCTCTTGTGTTCAAGAGGGTTGACTGTAGAATTAAGAAATAGAGGAGGAATTCAAAATACTGGAATGGGAGCTGGAGGTAACGAGAGCAGGAGTACTGTCTCTTTGCTGGAGGAAGAGTCATGCTGCTGTGGCCTGATAGTAGGCAGGGCCAGGTAGATCTGAAATGTCCACCAGCCAGCCTTGTCAGCATCGTTAAAAGAATGTCTGCCATCCAACTTAATAGCGAATCTTGCAGAGTTTTAAAAAATCAGCTTTCGGCTTCCCTGGTGGTTAAGAATCCGCCTGCCAGTGCGGGGGATACGGGTTTGAGCTCTGGTCCGGGAAGATCCCACATGCTGCGGAGCACCTAAGCCCATGTGCCACAACTACTGAGCCTGCGCTCTAGAGCCCGCAAGCCACAACTACGGAAGCCCACACGCCTAGAGCCCGTGTTCTGCAACAAGAAAGCCACCGCAGTGAGAAGCCCGTGCACCGCAATAAAGAGTAGGTCCCGCTCACCGCAACTAGAGAAAGCCCGCGCGCAGCAACAAAGACATAACACAGCCAAAAATAATAAATTAATTAAAAAAAAAGAAGTTAATGATGGGTAAGATTCCTTACAGACAGCCAGTGAACTAACCAACCTTTGGAATTTCCTAATCAAAACCATACACTATCTCTGTAATTATAATCATAGTGGTCATGGATTTGTTAAGACTCATTTGTTTTTTCTCCCTTCACCTATGACTGATGGTTGACACTAATTTTTAGGATGCTTAGTAAAGGGTTTACAAGTGGCATTGGAGCCAGCAAAATGAGTCACTCCTCTCTGGCAGTCTCTTGGGTAAATCGAGCACAGCCATGGGTATGAAATATACCAGGCAACTCTTTACTATAGTTTTAAGACTGATTCAACATAGGCATAAAATCTGTCCAAGTTTGGAAGGGAGGCTTATCTTTTTGGGGCTGTGACCCATTTGAGAATTGGGTGACAGCTGTGGATTCTTTATCCAGAAAAATGTTCACATATACACCAGTACAGAATTTTATAGACCATGAAGGAGGTTCAGAGACTGAGCCATAGCTCATAGAGGAAGTTTGTGCAGTTGAAAATGCATCTTCAAAATTACATTGTTAGGGACTTCCCTGGTGGTTCAGTGGTTAAGAACCCACCTGCCAATGCAGGGGACACAGGTTCGAGCCCTGGTCCAGGAAGATCCCACATGCCGTGGAGCATCTAAGCCCATGCGCCACAACTACTGAGCCTTCCCTCTAGAGCCTGCAAGCCACAACTGCTGAGCCTGCACTCTCGAGTCCATGAGCCACAACTACTGAGCCCACGTGCTACAAACTACTGAAGCCCACATGCCTAGAGCCCTTGCTCCGCCACAAGAGAAGCCACTGCACTGAGAAGCCCACGCACCACAACGAAGAGTAGCCCCTGCTCGCCGCAACTAGAGAAAGCCCACGCACAGCAACGAAGACCCAACGCAGCCAAAAATAATAAATAAATAAAAAATTTAAAATTATGTTGTTATATTTGGGATGGGTTCAAACATCTGTTTTTGAAATATAAATTATAGAAAGTAATGTGGCAAAATATTGGCAGATGGGGATATTGCAGAAAAGAGATTTTTTTCCCCCTGTGGTTATTTATTGAGATCATAGCAGAATCTTAAGGGGTAGGGAATTGTGGGGGGTTTGTTTGTTTATCAAACAAAAAAACCCTGAGGATCATTGGCTGTTTTAGCCCCGTCTTTTTGTTGAGGCAGAGGAATGTGGAAGGTAAGTACCTCACCCCTTGCACACCTTGTGCCTCTTAACATGGAGACGGCCTGTAGACCCACAGAGAAGGGAGCTGGCGATGGACAAGGAAGGGAGGATGGAAGCAGGTGGGCGTGGCGCACAGGATGAAAGGAGAGAAATTTCTTATGCATTTGCCCAGGTTGAACGCAATGCCCTTTTTCTTCTTCCTGTTTTAGTTTGTCTTGACATCTCCATCGAACAGACACATCAAGAAAGGAGATTTTCCTCTTTGCCAGAAGTTCTTAGAAAGACTTCACTAGTCTTTAATTTCATCTCCTTTGGGGTTAAGGAGAGCTGTTCTTTCCGAACTTCTTGTCGAGGGTTCTTGTATTCCTAATGCTTTATCTCCAGCTAGCTTGTTTTCGATGAATCCCTAAAGCAGAAGGTATTTTGTTCAGCTATCTAAGCACGAAAAGCAAGTATGTAATGCTGTAGTACCAGCGTTGTGGTTTTTTTCTCCTGCACGATATATTAACTAAGCAGAAAATTTAAAAGAACAAAGACAATAAAAGTAATGTTTGTTAGTGGTAGTTTGAGATATTTCAGGAGAGATGAGATGTGAAGAAAAGCAATGCCATATTTAGAAAGCTCCCTCCAACCCAACAGTATCTATTGAAGTAAACTTGATGACAGACTTTTTTCCTCTTCATGAATCATTGTATTCCTATAAAAGCGAAAATTCCTCTTCATCTAAACAAATGGCTTCCACATCTGTTTTCTTAGTTTCTCAAAAGGGTGTCTTTGGCTTGCATTTTTTTTAAAAGTGTTTATCTGTTTAAAACGGAATATCGTCAAAAGCAGTTTATACATCAAAATCCAAGTTGGTCTTCAGCTTCTAAGAATTAGTTAAGAATGATCTGGTGGTGATGGTGGTTGTATAGGGAAAAAAGAAAACACATTTTGTATTCTGCATAGGTAAGTTCTCCCTAACCATCCTCTTTAAGTTTTATTGATTTATATTTAATTTTACATGCTCTTTTGGTTTTGGGGGCTGATTGAGTAGGTAACTTTGTTATTGGTTGGCACATCCCAATATTTTAATGCTCTGGATTCAGAGTTCTGAACATAAGTATTTTCCAAATGAGTAGCAGGAGAGTTAATCTGTTAGTCCCATTGAGTAAGAACTGATCTGTAGTTAGATTTTTTTATTGTTGTTGTCCTGTAGTCAGCTTTCTCCCACCAGGTCACTAAGAGAAACACTCAGAACTGGTTTGTAAAAGGCTGCTGTATGCCCTTTTTTAAAGTGCTTGTTCAGTTCTCAATCTTGGGTGAGTCTGCGCACCCTCAAGGGTTTTGGTTTTGTCTTTTAAAATCTGTATTCTCTTCTTGTGTGACAGGCCACCATGCCCTTGAGACCATCCTGCCATTTAAAAATAAAGAATGTGAAGCAGCTGAAGTGCTGGCTCGTTTGCAGCTGACAGCAATCTGATCTACTGCTTGGATTCTTTTATCTGGGGACCGACATGCCAGTGGTTTGTGGCTCATCCTAGCCATGCCATCTGCAGTCACAAGGTTTAAGAGGGTGGGAGGAGAGGAGGTTGTCTCCAGGGGAAAGAAAGGTTTTTGTTTTTGTTTTTTTGTATGTAAATGTCAGGGAGAAAGGCTGTAGCTCGGCACAGGGGGTCCTACAGCAGGTCGCAGGCTCCTGGCTTCTTCCCACACAGTGGAATTTCTGGGCCCTGATGAGGTGCTCTTCTTTCAGGAGGTTCTGCAGGCTCCTCCCACCCCCGAGCTACAGCTGTCTGTTCTGTCAAAACAGTGGCTAGCTTTGAGGTCAGAGGTCCATGAGAACTCTGAGATATTTGATGTTATCAAATCAGTGACAAAGGCAATTGAATTAATCACTTATGACTTAGTTTCTCTCAAAGGGTGTGGAGAATATTATTTGGAAACAGGGGAGCCCTTCCCCCATCACTCCTTTTCTTTTCTTGGCTGACTGTGAACCGGAACTGCTAACAAATGGCGTCTATCTTGACATAAGGGAGGAGCCCTCCCCGCTCCCAAATGCAGAAGAGAGGCAGGAAAAGGATGGTTATGTTGGAGCAATGGGAGGCTCTTCCCTTGTGAAGTGAATTGATTGCTGTTCCGTCTTCCTGTTGAGCCCATCGCCGCCTCAAGGAGGGGAGCCTCCGCAGAGGTTTTGCTTGCTGTTTCTTGAGCCGCGGCTGGTAGCTGCTTTGGTTGCTCATGAAAAGGCAAGGTGCTCCCCCTTTTTGACCTTGTTCGGAGGCTTAATACAATTATTTGTGTTAGGCGCTAGCCACCTGTTGGGATCGTTCTCGTTAAAGGTCAGCGTGTGGTGCCTCGCTGTCTGACTGTGGCAGCCTGCGTCAGATTTGCCAGTGGCCACTGGTTTGTGTGACACCTGCCAATTGTGACAGAAAGAACGGAGATTTGATAGATGGGAGGGAAAGGAAGGTGCTGGAGGAGGAATGAGGGATCAGGAGACCCACGGAGCACCATTACTGTGGTTGGGGTGCCAGCTTGCCTCGTCTCGGTTTTCTCCTGCTTCCCCATCATGAACTGTGCCATCTGTTTTGATGGGCTCTGTTATTGTCTGCCCGCTGCCATTGCTTTGATTTATTCATATATTGCATCTCTGTTGAGCATTGGATTTCTTGCATCTGAAACTTGCCACATCCCCTCTATTGAGCATCCTTGCTTCCACCTGCCTCCCTGTGGTCTCCACTGAGTTGTCCACAGGCATAGCATATTCATGAGCTACAAAACGCTCTGCCTCTGCTCCCCTTCCCGGATTCCCTATCTCAATGAGTAGCTGCCTCCCCAGTTGTTAAACCAGGAATGTGGGTATCATCCTTGACTCCTGTCTCTTCCTCGTGCCCCAAATCCAGCCAGTTGCCCGGTTTTGTAGATTCTACTTCCTAAACACCCATGACTCTCTCTCTCTCTCTCTCCAGTGCAATGACTATTATGCTATTCAAGCCTCGTTACTTCTTCCTGGATGCTACCCCTGCCCCCACTCCTCCACATGTATTCTCCACAAGTTTTATAGCCAGAGAGACCTCTTTAAACTATCAATCTGATTCTGTCCCTCCTTAAAAGTCCTTACTGTGGCTTATGAGGCCCTTCACAGTTGGGCCTCTTTCCTGCCCTCTCCCAACTTTCCCAAGCATTCTAGCCTCAGCCATACTTTTTATTTTCTTCTTGTGGCAAAAAACAAACAAACAAAAACTTAAAAAAATTTTTTGAAAGCTTAATTTTCTTCAATCACCATTGAGTTTCCCCTCTGTCCTTTGGATCTTCACACTCTTCCCCTGTCCCCCTTATCCTGTTATTCCGTATAGCTCACCTTCCCCTTATTGACAATCTGCTTTCAGGAATTTTCTCTAACTCCCACCCCAGAGGCCCCTATTATGTATGCATATTTTTTTTTCAGTTGCCTATTTGGTTCTCTCCACTAGATATTACATGCTCTAGAGGGAAGGAATCATGTCTGAATCACTCACCTTTGTGTTCCTTTTACCTAGCACATAAGAACAGCTCAGGAAATACTTGTTGATGAGTGAATGATAACTTCTTTTTTGAGGTTCTAAACAAAAAAAATAACAGGGCTTCCTAGAATTCATCAGATTCTTGAGCCTTGGCCAGATTAGAGAGTAGAAATGCAAATGAAGTTCAGAAGTAAAGGGGATTTTTTTTTCCATAACAGTGATCAGCCACATCTTTTATAGCTTATATGTTGATATTTTGTCCTCTCCATATTCTGCATCTCCATCCTAAATAACTTTTCTCAACTTGGTATTTATCTTTCTTTCAAAAATTTCTGAGTTCTTCCCAAAGAAAGCATAGAGGATGATGGGACAGGAGAAAAAGTGTTTGATAAATGGGAACACATTATTTGATTGATCCTTAAATGTAGAGGGACATTCTGGAGGCATGCCTGAGTATGTGTGCAATGCATGTATCTCTGGACAGGTGGACACAATCACATTTCCCCAGAACAAGACCATCTTTCTGAAAGATTTTTCTTTGTAGTGGGAGCCCTCCATATTTTAATCATAGCTAGCTCCTAGAATCTGTTTTCTGAACTTCTAATAAAAAGAGGGTGAGCATGGGACACCTTTTTTTTTTTTTTTTTGCCATACGCGGGCCTCTCACTGCTGTGGCCTCTCCCACTGTGGAGCACAGGCTCCGGACGCGCAGGCTCAGCGGCCATGGCTCACGGGCCCAGCTGCTCTGCGGCATGTGGGATCTTCCCGGACCGGGGCACAAACCCGTTTCCCCTGCATTGGCAGGCGGACTCTCAACCACTGCGCCACCAGGGAAGCCTGGGACACCATTTTATAAGAAATAGAGTTGCTGTGGGAGGGCATGTAGAAAGTATGGTCATTATAGAACAGAATTTTGTGTTTAGCCTTGGGACTGAGGGAGGGAGTCGTCCCTTCCCTCCCCGCCCCGTCCCCCCGTCCCCCCGTCCCCCCGTCCCCCCGTCCCCTCGTCCCCTCCAGGTACTGAGCTTAAAAAGCTCTCCCTCCTCTGACCTCCCTGGAGGCAGAGAATAATGAAGGACAGCCCCATGAGTATCTTGTCACACACTAATCTTGAGCTTTCTGGAAATCAACAATGCTTCCATCAAAATGGTGACAGCAGCGCCTTGGTCACTGCAGCTTGAGGTTGTCCTCCGGACCACCAGCTAGGTCCTCTTCCACGGCTGAGCTTCAGGCCAGGTGCTTAGTGATGATGAGTGGCATCCTGTGAAATCTGATATTTGTGGGGGCCAGGAGCTCAGAGTGAGGCTAACGTCACATTTTCTCATGACCTCAGTTATAAAGAAAATGTTGCAGATTCTGGAAAATGCTAATGTCCGTTTTAGCCATAAGTATTATCTTGATTGCAGTGCTTCAGAATTGCCCAACTTCATTATCTGAGCATAGCCAGCCTGACGCCTTCTTCTCAAATAGACAATTATGATCAATTAAGCACTTTCAGGCCTTATAGAATACTTAATTTTATTAGTCAATTATTTGTGCTTTGAAAGAGTTAATGGTAGCTACCCAAGCCATTATTAGAAATTAGAATGTCCCAAAATAGAAAGGCTATTTCGTTTGTGTATGGCACTGCAGTGGAAAATGCCAAGCATAGTTTTTACTGAGTTAAAGGGTGAGGGAGGGCGGAGTGGGGGAGAAAGTTACATGTAAATCATTTAGCCATTAACCTAATGGGTGGATTTATAAATCCTATTACTATAAGCCCTTTTCATTTCCACTGAGGCTTGGTGCATGCTTGATCCCACTAATGTAAAATTCATTCCGTCTAAGTGATTACTGAAGTAAGACACTTGGAGTCAGTTTTCATCGGGTTGTGCGAAACTTGCCTGAGTGCCGATGTTCACTACAGGGCGGACATAGTTTGGCCGTGTCTTCATTAGCTCCCCAGATGAGTTATGTGAGGAGTCAATCAGGGAACCAAATCTTGGTGCCTTTTGACATGTCTGTGTTCTTCTGTGAGGGAAATACATTGAAGGGGCTGAAAATACCCAGCTCCAAAGCAAGAGGCAAGACCTTTGGGTGGGGCTTTTCTAGTCTCATGGACATTATGTGAATTCCAGGAAATCAGAAAGCTCTATTTTTATGGCTAATTGGAACATCTTCAGTGATACTTATACTTAAATGAATCAAAATTTCAAAATTGATGAAACACATGGACCCTTTTCCTAGAAAAATGCATATAGGCACACATTCAAATTTCTCCTTACAGTTTCGGGGATTTTCGGATTTCTTGACCTTAGGTCAATATCTCCTGCTCTAGTTTCAATCTTGTTGTCTGAGGGATTTTTTTTCTCCCCCTGAGGATTTAATATTTAAGAATGTAGGCTCGTACTTGATCTCTTGTGTCTGTGAGTAGATTTGGCTCAAGTTTGCTTTAAAACCAGCTCTACAAGCTCTCCAGTCTCCTGTGTCAGGTATAATCCCACGTATGGCAATAGTGCACATATATGCGAGTGAAACATATAAGACGTGAGTTTCTAGACTGGAAGTTGGAGTGGAGGAGGAATAGAGCATAAGAATGTTGTGAAGGGAAGGTTTCTTTGAAGGTGAAAACAGTCTTTTAAAAGTCAAAATGTAAAGTGGATTTTTAAAAATCCACAAGATGAGTAAATATTTTAGGGCAAGAAATTAGAAGACAAGGGAGAAGTTCAGTTTTCATTTCACATATTCAGCGCCGTAGTTTGTGGTTTTTTAATTTTTTAGATCAAAATTAGGGCCCTGTCAGATTTTACGGCAGTAATTGAAAGATACTCATAAATATCATTAAATGTGTCTGTTGGGGAGGGGAAACCTTTCAGAAAGCTTTGTTTAGTCAACGTGTTTTATATTCCTTACACATGAGCTACCAGAAGGTTATGTTGTAAATTAAGGATTTAAAACAAAATCAGTTTATCTGGAAACGAGTTGTATGGGAGAGGTACACTGTTTCAGTTAAGTTTATAATTAACGGGCCTTTATCACTGGGGTAGAAATTAATTTCTCTTCAGTGAATATTTGTTTATTTAACATGCATTGTATTTGAAGGTGGAATTAAAACTGATTTACTGTTCATTTCTTGCATGGAAAGAGCTAGCATTTAAATGCGTGCTGTGTGTGGGTTTAATAGCTGCTTCCTGTAACCAGCTTTAGGGTCCTGTCGTTGTGGAGGTGCATTTATCAATCCATGGCTTTGCTTCTTTTCTTCTTCTCACGCTGGACCACTTGGGGTTGCCTCCTTTTACTAGAGCCTGAGAAATAAATATGCATTGAATTACTGCTACGTGCCAGGCATTGTGTTAGGTTTAATGGCAAAGACATGATCTCTGCTTATAATTTACTTATAGTTTCTTTTTTTTTTTTTTTTAATAAAATTATTTATTTATTTTTGGCTGTGTTGGGTCTTCGTTTCTGTGCGAGGGCTTTCTCTAGTTGCAGCAAGCGGGGGCCACTCTTCATCACGGTGCGCGGGCCGCCCACTGTCGCGGCCTCTCGTTGCGGAGCACAGGCTCCAGACACGCAGGCTCAGTAGTTGTGGCTCACGGGCCCAGTTGCTCCACGGCATGTGGGATCTTCCCAGACCAGGGCTCGAACCCGTGTCCCCTGCATTGGCATGCAGATTCTCAACCACTGTGCCACCAGGGAAGCCCCTGCTTATAGTTTCTTAATCTTACCTTTTCTAATAGAGTTGTATGCTGTGATTTACACAGAATAATTTGGGGCCTACATTGAACTAACATTCTCATTAGTATCATTGGATTGGGGAGGCCAGAGAGGCTTTTCTGGTGGTGTGAAGTTCCTTGTAAAATAAAGGAACTTCATGTTTTAGTTGGAGGGGCCATTTATTATGTTTGGAGCTGGTGAAGGTTTGGAGGAGATGGTTGGGATTTAGAATAAATGCTTGTGGGACAGACAATTGAATATGGGCCTGGAGAGAGAAAATGTTGAGTTATCAGTATAATATCACTGATTCTCAGCCAGGGGCAGTTATGCTCCTCAGGAATCATTTGGCAATATCTGGAGAAAATTTTGGTCACAACTGAAGAGTATATGTGTGTGTCTGTGCACACATATGCATGTGCATGCATGCTACTGGCATCTAGTGGGTAGAGGCCAGGGCCAGCCTTCCATGACAGAGAATTATCCAGCCTAAATGTCAGTAGTTCTGAGGACGAGAAACACTGGTGTGTGTGTGTGTGTGTGTGTGTGTGTGTGTGTAGGTGTGTGTGTAGGTGTGTGTGTAGGTGTGCATGTATTCTCCCGGAGCAGGGGAGCAGGGTTATCTCAAGACAAAGTGTCAGATGTTTTATATACTGTAAATGTGCCCACCCACTTAAATGAAGTGCATAAAGTTATATGCAGACAACTCGTGAGAGCTTATGTATTTCTAGTTATTTTACGACCAAGTGGCCTTCAGAAGCAATCTAGAATATGGCAATATAGTCTTACAATGATAGTTGTCTTTGTTGGATATATTAGTGCCTCCTTTTCATAACACTAAAGAAATGAGTGTGGTACAAAGTCAAAGCAGCCATATATAAGGAAGAGATATTGCTACTTGTCAAACTTGAATTCTAGATTTTTAGATCTGGGAGGAATCCCAACCTCTTAATTTTATAAATGAGGATGCTAAGACCTAGAGGGGGAAACCAACTTGTTCGCAAATCACTTAGCTAGTAATTGGCAGTTTTAAACCAGTATTCAGATTTCAGACCCCTGACTTTTTAGTTTTTTTAACTCGTATTTGTATAACGTTTTATCTTTGTAAAGCATGTTTTCAGTGTACGGTTCTTCTTATTACCACCTAGCTCTGGGAACTGGGTGGTAGTATTATCGCAGTTTTAAAGAATGTAAAGCTAAGGTTTAAAGGCAGTAGAGAGCCCAGTGTCATGGGAATGGAGGAGACAGAAAGTAGGGTGCTTATTAAATCCATAGCCCTTGCTCCCTGAACATCTTAGAGAGAAGACACATATCTAAGAATAACAGAGAATAGGAAAATAGGAAAAAGGCGATCTAATATAATGAAGATGAAATAAAAGATGTTTGCCAAGCAGGAGAACTGAGTAACACCGAGTCCTGCTTGGAAACTGCTGAAACTGGGAATAGGGAAAGCTTAATGATTGGATTACCAAATATCATAATATTTATATTTCTTCTACTTTTCTCTTCCCCATCCTTCAAAACCATTCATGTTGCTACCCCTATTATGCTAATGTATTACAAAAAGTTTCCAGTTTATTTCTAATTTTATGTCATCAGTAACAGAAGAATCCTAAAGCCATTTGAGATTTCACTTGTCATTCTGTTCGTGCGTTATTTGTTTCGAATTTGACCTTAACCCAGCATTTTCTTATCTTAGAAGATTCCCATTTTGTTTAGTTTCTGCATCAGATATCAAAGTGGGTTTCTTGTTAGTAGATATTACTATGATAGATGTATGCTTTTGGAGTAAGAGCTTGAAATTTTATTTTTTTTAACTGTGGGAAGTTGGTGTTTTCTCTCTCATTTAGTATTGATAAGTACTGTTTGGGACTTCCCTGGTGGCGCAGTGGCTAAGAATTTGCCTGCCAATGCAGGGGACACAGGTTCCATCCCTGGTCTGGGAAGATCCCACATGCCACGGAGCACCTAAGCCCGTGAGCCACAACTACTGAGCCTGTGCTCTAGAGCCCGCGAGCCACAACTACTGAGCCCACGTGCCACAGCTACTGAAGCCTGTGCGCCTAGAGCACGTGCTCTGCAACAAGGGAAGGCACCACAATGAGAAGCCTGCGCACCGCAACAAAGAGTAGCCCCCGCTCGCTGCAACTAGAGAAAGCCCACGCACAGCAACGAAGACCCAACAGAGCCCCCCCCCAAAAAAAAGGCACTGTTTTAGTCTGTAATACCATTAAAATCATTTTATAACCTTTGAATGCATGCATGGCAAAACACTAGTATTCTGTTCTAACAAAAAATAAAGACCCTGGCCTCGTTAGGAGAACCTGTAACCACACACCTCAGTCGTGGTTGGTCTTAGGTGGCTGCTGTTGTTTATCCTGGTGCGACAAACATGCTTTGTGCTTAGTAAACCGCATCATGGGTGTGGTCCTGAACACATTATTTTCTTTAGGAAGCAATTTTTGAAATACACTTCACGTTTCCTTTTTAGTCCTCACCATCCTTCCCCAGTCTTCAGAGGCTCAGATTGGGGCTAAAACACCTTTTCGTGTTATTTTAATGACTGCTCTCCCCACCCCCAGCCCCACTCCTTTCCTGTTTCCCCCTCCTCTTTTCCCCCAATGGCACTGCTCTGCAAAGCCTGCAATGATTGATATGATGGCAGTGCTGTCATTCTTTTTAACCAAAAAAAAAGTCATTTTTGTTCTAGTTATTTTAATAGAGTCCCATTAAAGATGTATTGCTGACTGAAATACCGGCATGAAGGGCTCTCGCTGAGCTGAGCCCAGGAATTAAGAAGTCAGGAAATCGGCTGCTGCATTGCAAGAGCCTTGTGTGACACCGAATCTCCTGATTGGGGAGATCATTACTGCTATTATGACTCGACTTGCGTAGGAATTTTAAATTCCATCTGAATGTCAGTAATAACCCTCTTAGCAAATTATCCTGAATAAAATCACGAAGGCATTTTATATAATAGGTGTTGAATTACTGGATAGATTTGCTAATTAAATACTCTTTGTTCTGCTGCAGTTGACATTACAGGGTAAGATCTTGAACAATTATTCTCAACAGCTGTACTTTGTTAAGGGAAAAATTAACCACAAAGTTTATTTTTTTACACTTGAAGTTGGCAGATTTTTGAAATGTGCTTGAAAAAATTCCATCATCCAATTGGTAATGAGTAGATAAATATGCAGGTGTTGCTGTGAAATCAGATAACTGCAGACTGCCTTATTAATGAATTTAGCAAGCCTTTGTAGCCCTGTGTTCTAGCTGCTGGCACTTAGAAAGTGATTTTCTGTCAGAATGGGTAGCTTTAATATTAGGCTTGTCACTGTGAAGTGAACTTATGAACGGTTATCTTGTAATCACTGTACCTTGTGTCCAGTAGACCTTTCAGGATACCTGTGGCTTTTTATTTAAATGCATTTCCTTAATGGGGAAAATATCTGTAATATATAAGTTTTTGATTGTTGGCTTCCAGAACATTCATGTGGTATGGGCCTTTTAACAAGGCAGTGAAACACAATGAAAAGAAAATGAGACATAAGGTCCAGCTTCCAGATCAAGCTGTTGATTAGCTCTGTTACTTTGGGCAAAATCGTAGAGCCTAGTTTTCCTCATCTGTAAAATGGGGTTTATAATAGCGCCTACTCCTCAGGATTATTCATTCAGCATTCTACAGATATTCATTAATAGCTACCATGTACCAGGGCCTCTGCTAGATAATAAAGAGTTTGGTAACCCACAGGAAAGATGGTGGTTAAAAGTATTGTCAGAAATTGGTACAACCTCTTTGGAGACCTGTTTGGCTATATTTATCAAAAATGTAAAAACACAACCTTTGATCCAATAAGCCCTCTTGTAGGAGTTTATCTCATTACTGGCAGATTGGCAAATTACATGTATATAAGGATTATTTATTAAAGTGTGTTTATGAAGGTAAGGATTAGGAACCACCTACGTTCATTAACAGCACTAGTTAAATCATGCTTGAGTCGTACAGTGGAATACTGTGTAGTCGTTAAAAAAAGAATAAGGCAGCTCTTTATGTGTGGGTATGGAATAATCTCTAAAATAAAGTATTAGGTGAAAAAAGCAGTTGCGGTATGTATAGTCTTTATAGTTTGCTTAGTTTCCTATCATTTTTTGCAAAGCATCCGCTGAGAGGTTTCTGCCACCAAAGGGGAACTCATTTTAGTAGCAGCCCTCAAATTGTGTGTGGAAATGGTTGTGAGTTGGTGGAAGGACAGCATGAGGGTGGGTGGTGGATCTGAAAGGTGAACGTCGACACTTCATGTTGGAGGTGCTCTTAGGGATGATATAGTAGGTTTGGTTCACAGTGCAAAAGGAGAGCAGAAGAAATCTGTTAGTGCATATGTGGAATTGGAGTCAAAGGTTGACAGATTGCTTCTGAGGTGGTGTACTTAGCAGGGAATGCTTACCTGGTGGGGTTGTCCGTTGTGATGAGGAAAGCCAAGCCTAGCAAGGTGGAAGGGGCAGAGGCTGAAGAGAACTCATGATAAGTAGTTTTGTCCTCACTATGATTAACTTGACTTGGGTTGATCTCATTATTGCCCTTTTCCCAAAGGAATTGTCAGGTATTCTCCCACAGTGCATTTCCCTGTAATTTATATGTTAATAAATGAAGATGAAGTGGAAGAGAGTGAATGTTTTTTATGAGTTAACTGGATTTTAGTGTCTAGTAGAAGAGTGATTGGGATTACTATGAGACCTGTCAGTCAACTAGCCAACAGTTTTTCGAGTGCCTGTTAGATGTGAAGCGCAAACATGTGCTCTGACCTCCAGGAGCTTGTGGTCTAGTTGGGTAGGGGACAAACTGTCAGCTAAAAACTGTTTCCAGGGACTTCCCTGGCAGTCCAGTGGTTGGGACTCCGCCTTCCAGTGCAAGGGTGCAGGTTCAATCCCTGGTTGGGGAGCTAAGATCCCACATGCCTTGCGGCCAAAAGGCCAGAACATAAAACAGAAGCAATATTATAACAAATTCAATAAAGACTTAAAAAAATGGTCCACATCAAAAAAAAAAACTTAAAAAAAAGATTGGGATTACCATGATTATCTTAGTCCAGTGGTCCTTAACCCTGCCTGCAAGGTAAGAATAATCTTGAGAGCTGTTTAAAAAAAATTGCTGGGGCCAGCTCTTGGCATTTTTTAAAAAGATCCCCGGGTGATTCCACTGTACAGCCACTATGGAAACCATTGGTTAGCCTGATCAGTATTCACCACCCCCAGGGTAGGGGAAGGTCTTCCTTTCCCAAGAACATATGACACTGAACTCATGCACAACATTGGGAGACAGTACTACAGAGGAGGCGGGCAATGGAAATGGAACGTACGGGGTAGATATAAAAGACACTCAAAGGCCAGGATTTACAGGGATCTGTAATATAAAGGACAAGAAGGACAGAAACACCATGACGTTTGAGCTTAGTTGACAAGAAAGACTCTTGGAGGTAGGGAAAAGAAATATAAATGAAGTAAATCTTCTATCTGGGTCATTGGAAGGGTGACTTCTGGTTTAGATTGATGCTTTGAAAGATGGATGCTTGTCTAGAAACAATAGCGTGCAGTGACTCAGGCCCCACGCTCTGGAGTCAGAGCGCCTGTGTTTGTATCTTTGCTCTATCACTTACTAGGAGAAATTAATTCTCTTCTCTTTGTTTTTTGCATCTAACAAATAACGGTATTAATAGTGGATGTCTTGGGGCCCTTAGAGAATGAAATGAAGAAATGCACGAGATGCTCATAGCAGAGCGTCTTGCCCATATATTTTACACATACACACATATACTGAGTGCTGAGGATGTTGTATTACTCCTTTGAAGAGGCCTTCACTTGTAAAATATGTTTTACTTCTGATCTAGTCCAAGATAATTTATGTCTGTTTTTATTTACAACTACATTATAACCTGTATGTTTCTAGTCTTATAGCTGCGTAGGCCTGGGGACAGACCTATCTACAGATACTATCTACTATATCTGTTTGTCTTTATTTACTGCATGTTTATTGAGCCCCACCTTTGCACGGGACACTGTACTAGCTCCAGGGATATATAGTAAAGATCTACATATTTTTTTTTAACTTTTAAAATTAAGATCCTGAATACCGTAAGAATTGCTGGATTTGAAATGCTTGGTCAAGCTTTTTGTTAGCCGTGTAGTTCTATTTAAATATTAATAGCAAGAATAGTTTGCCTTTATGCCATATTATAACAGGGTATTTTATTCATATTTATTAAAGATAGATCTTTATGTAGATCTGCTTACATAGATCTTACATAGATCTTTACAGCAAATCTGCTTACGTATCTCTGCCTAAGAGTCAGTGTAGAGGCAAACTGATTTTTAGATTACGTTGATGATGTTGTTTTGAGGGTTGTAGTTAGAAAACCATCAAGAGCTTTAAAAATATATGGGAATGACAAATCATTGGGTTACCTATCTCTGTCAGCATATATTTAGGTTTTTGTAATTATATAATGCATTAATCTTGACTTTTTATTTCATTTAGATTTTGATGCATACGAAAGAGATGGTACAGAAGGTAATGCTGAGCATTTTCATCCTACAGTGATTCTTAGTTATCATACCTGGTGACGTTTTTGTATTCAAGGAAAATTGTAACCCAGACTGGAAATGACTTCTTAGGATGCCTGGTTTATATTTATAATCCCTCCTAATGGATTATAGCCTTTTTCTTTTACTAACACTGATATGATCTAGCCGCTGCTTGAAGCCTATATGTGAGTGTTTCTAGCAAATTAGTAACAGTGCTAATTAGAGCTTACTTCCAGGCCTTTATACTGTATGTGCTCTAGTGTTGTTTGTTATGATTGATTTTTTTGACACTTCATATTATACTAAATACTGTTTGAAACTGTTAAGAATTTAATACGGATTTGTGCCCCTGAATTGAAAAAACCCATTTTGTTTCTGCTTCATAAATTGCCATGACCACGAAGCATGTGGGACAGTGGTAGACCCCCCTTTCCTAGTCTCTTATCTTTTTGAAACTAGATACTTCCCCTGCCACTCCACTCTCTGTTATAAGAAAATTAGGGAGATTTTCTTAATATGGCAGTGCTTGCCTTTCTGGTTTATTGGGGCTTAGTCTTTGATTGTGCAGTGACAATATGGGTAAGAAGAAACGTAAACTCTTGAAAAATCATCCGGAACCTGTAGTTTCTATAGCATGGAAAATCTTGAGTTTCACTGGGTGCGTGATGGTCACAGTGTTTTTGTTGTTAACTTTTATGATATTTGCTTTTCATTAGATGAATCTTGAAGTTATTTATGGAGATACAGATTCAATTATGATCAACACCAATAGCACCAATCTGGAAGAAGTGTTTAAATTGGGAAACAAGGTGAGATAATTTTATAAAATTATCTGTTTTAACCTGCTTTTGTGAATTCTATTTCTAACATGGTTTCTGTACATCTGTGTCCTTCTGAAAATAATAATAAACTTAGTGCCTTCGATTCTTCATCCTCTGTTATATTTCTTAACCTCTACTCCAGTTGTTTGTTTTGAGGGCAAAATTCAAAGGAAATTGGTTTTTCCTTAAGTGTTGAAAACAGTCTAAGTTTAATAAGTTTAAGGTGTGACCACATTAGTACCTAGCACATTGTCATTCTTAAGGAGAATTATGTCTCTAGTAGTATTGAGATGCATTTTATACAGTGATAGATATGGATAAGTACCTACCAACATATATACATATATCTATAATTTTTACAGGAGTACTTAAAATATATTGGAAAAGTCAAAGGGACATTTAAAAGTAATCATTTGTAGCCTCCTAATTGCAGTTCACAATTAGCAAGTGCTTTTTGAGCACTTGCTATGTTAAGATATTGTCCCAATAAACTAAAACTAAGGTACCATCTTACAAGCTAACAGCTTCCTGCCTTTCCCCCCTAAAATGCTTGAAATTTGAACTGTAGTCTTTACTTAAGAGCAAGCTTGGCATATTGTACTCATTGGACCTTGAAGAGTTGTGCATTTTCCCTGGAGGTGATGGTCTGTGCCATGACCCTATCAATAAAGAGCAGGTGGCTGTTTCATTTATTTGTTCAGCAGGTAGTTATTTGCTTAAAGCCAAGGTGCTATGGGAGGTACAGGGAGGTCTTAGACATTATTTTAATAGTCAGAGTTTTACTGGCCATGTATCTAGTTGTTGGGCTATCTAATCTCTAAGTCAGTAGTTTGAAGGTAAGTACTTACGCATTTAGTTTTTAGATTCGAAACAGAGTATTTCATAATCTTCATAAATTTCCTGGGGCTGACACTGCCAATTTTGTCCTTTGGTTGAGTGGGGTGATATAGTTATATTATTGTCTCTTTGTTTATCTTTTTATCTGTTTTTGTTCCTGCGCTTCTTCAAAGTTCTTGCATCATACCAAGCATAATACCGTGTTCTGTATAACCTGAATGAATGCCTTCTAGTCTTATGTGACTTCTAGTTTTGTTTAGATGAACTCTTGGGAATTTGCAGCATGTTTATCTTCTCCCTATTAGATGTTTGAGAAGCTAGCATTAATGGTTGAAATTTTCACAGGTGAAAAGTGAAGTGAATAAGTTGTATAAACTACTTGAAATAGACATTGATGGCATTTTCAAGTCCCTGCTACTGCTGAAGAAAAAGAAGTACGCTGCTCTGGTTGTTGAGCCAACAGTGGATGGGAATTACGTCACCAAACAGGAGGTGAAAGGATTAGATATAGTTAGAAGAGATTGGTGTGATCTTGCTAAAGACACTGGAAAGTGAGTTCAGTTTTCGTTTTTGCTTTTGTTGTTTGTTTTTAAAAAGATTGAAGCGTTAACAGTATGGAGAACACTTTGATTCTGCCAAGCACAAGGACACGACTTCTTTTTTATTATTGTTATCATTGCATATTAACAGTTCTTACTGATTTGGAGTGGAATTTTACAGGTGGGTTAAAACTTAGAAAAAGCCAAACTCGCTCAGTAAGAAATGCTTGCTATAAGATACATCTTACGAGTTTTAACTCATGGTGAGGGTAAGCCTTCACATTTTAGATGCTTACAGAGTTGGGTTCATCGATGTTGGCTTCTTTTTGGTTTGTTTTGCTTTACTGTTTCTTTTAGAATGTGCAGTGTGTTGTGCTCCTGAATGTTCCTAGCACCTCCTTAGGGTCACAACTGTTAAGGTGTCCCCGTGTTGTGGCTTAAAATGTTCTGGGATTCAAAGTGGGCCGTGTAGTGAGACTTTGTTCCCGCCCATATCATTTGTGTGTAAAGATTCTTAGTAATCTCGGTGAATTTAAGTGCTAGTTCTCAAATACTGTATGTACCTCAGAAATAATAAATGTCATGACCGACCCCTTAGTTTTACATCTGGGACTGAAGGTTGTGATAATAAGACCTATTTGTTTGTTTTTAGGGTCACATTAAGTTATAAAGCACCCATTTTAAAAAAGATGAATCCTTAGGTAGTTTATGTACCATCTTTCCAGATAATTCCTGTTTTGTGAACCTGAACAGTTGTGAAAATAGAAGGACGTTTTTCTTTAAAGTGAAATTTAAAATTAATTTTAGTATTGCTGAATGTCAGCATTTTTTACTTGTTTTCCAGTCTTCTTCTTGCTTTCAAGTTGGGAGATTGAGCATTTGTTGCTTCTGCAAAACTACTCTTGATTAGGCAAAGTTGATCATCTGAGTATGGGTCACTGTTAGCCTTTTATGAAATATAGTTTGAAATGCTTCATTGCCCCCAAATGTACTCAAAGATGAAACTACTTTGTATAGACTCGATTAGAGTGTTCTCTTGAGCTTTGTGTTTTCTAAGAAAAGATGCATCATAATAGAAGTAAATTTCTCTGAGTTAGAAATGTATTAGTAATTAAAGCTATACAAATGTTTTTGTCAGGGTTCTTTTTCTGACAAATTATAATGCAGCTGTCAAACCCTCGCTCTGCATTTTCTCAGAAATGGATAAAATATTGGCTTCCCTACTCCTTTTCTTTTTCTTTTTTTCTCTTTTTTTTGGGTCTGATAGAATAACATGAAGTTTTTGAGGCATAGCAATATGGTTAGAGAACACTGAAAAATATAATAAAGCTGAAGAAAGAAAACTTTGGAATCTTTGAGTTTTAAAAGATTTGCATAAAGAACTTCATATTCCTACTTTCCTAAGCTTGTAGTCATTTCGGGCAGAGATAATATCTTGATGCTTTATGAGGAGAGTGAAATATCTGTGTTCTCAAATTTCTCCTAAGAGTAGAGCACAAGTGCTTGTGAATTTTTGTAATTGCATAAAAATATGATGGAACTCATACCGCTCTCTGTACACACGCAATGGGAAGCCTTAGCCGCTACGTTAAAAAAAGGGGGAGGGGGCTGGTCTGTGTGTTTAAGGGCAAACCTGATGTTCCAAGGTTGATAAACCTTTGACAGAGTTAATGTTAGAAAACAAATAGTGATGGGCTTTTGGACATTAACTGTCATGTTAGCTTTTAGTATGGCTCTTGTCCACATGTTAGTCTAATGGCACTTATCTTCCTTTCTCTCCTTTATTAATAAAGTATGATACTAAAAAAATCAATCCGTCTCTTTTTTTGCAGCTTTGTCATTGGCCAGATACTTTCGGATCAAAGCCGGGACACTATAGTGGAAAACATTCAGAAGAGGTTAATAGAAATTGGAGAAAATGTGCTAAATGGCAGTGTCCCAGTGAGCCAGTTTGAAATTAACAAGGTAAATGTAGCATTTATTGCTGAATCCAGCTGCTGCCATGTGTTTTTCTCCTCCTTCAGATAGTTGAAAAACCACCTCATTCTTGCAGTTGAAATAAATTCTAGCTAGTGATGAAAGCTGCTTAACGACCATCTCACAGACTGCGCATTAGCTTACCACTCTTCCTCGCCCAGCCACAGACACTACCCTGTCTGCAGTTGGGGCCTTCTCTCTCCGTTCCTCACGGAAGCCTCGTGTCCAGAGGTTCTATGGAGTGATGTAGTTGATGTTTCAGGGACTTGGGAGTATTGCCTTAGTCATCGTCGTCCTAAGTTACAGTTGTTTGGGGGACAGGCCTGTAAGCTTAGACAGAGAGCGTGTGTTTGTGTAACTTTACAGAAGGTGATCCTTAGGGGTACTTATAATCAGAAGGCGTTTTTAGACGTTGTTATTTAGAATTAAGGTGGTGCCAGCGCTTTCTGTATATTCAAAGCACTTGTGCTTTTTTTTTCTTAAACTATATAAATAGTTTCTCTTTATGGATAGTCTTAGTTGTTGAAAACAGGGAATATTTTTTCTTACCTAATTTGAAAAAGAAAATCTTGGTTTCCCAAAGTGCTGTGTAGTACAAGATGTTAGGTTATAGATTTCTTTTTTTCCATTTAAACAGAGTATCCTTACATATTCCAAAGGTAATTTTGCAAATACCATTTTACCCGTTTTGTGATACATAAATTTTGTTGTCAAAACTCATACTAAAAAGAATTTTAATGAAACAGAATCTAATGATGGCATTAAATGGAAGTTTTAGAATTAAAACTCGTTCTAAATACCCCTATGCTAAAGTAATGCCAGTCATTTTTGCACATTACCTTACTCTATAAAACAGTTTTACATGGTAGCAATTACAGTGTATATTATTTTGAGATTTGTTTTCACTTAACGTATACAGATTTTCCCACATTTCTGTATTAACCTTAAAAATCATTATGTTAATCTTATATTTCACTGCTACATCTTTAATTAAAATTTTTGATTATTACATTATTTATTTTTGCTATTGTTAATAACTGTATTGAACATCTTGTTCCTGTCTTTTTTAAAAATTACTATATGATCTTTTTAAAGTACATTTATTTATTTATTTACTTTTGGCTGTGTTGGGTCTTCATTGCTGTGCACAGGCTTTCTCTAGTTGTGGCGAGCAGGGGCTACTCTTCATTGCGGTGCACGGACTTCTCATTGCGGTAGCTTCTCTTGTTGCTGAGCGTGGGCTCTAGGTGTGTGGGCTTCAGTAGTTGTGGCTCGCAGGCTGAGTAATTGTGGCTCGTGGGCTCTAGAACGCAGGCTCAGTAGTTGTGGTGCACGGGCTTAGTTGCTCCGCGGCACTTGGGATCCTCCCGGAGCAGGGCTCGAACCCGTGTCCCCTGCATTGGTAGGCAGATTCTTAACCATTGTGCCACCAGGGAAGTCCCCGTTTGTCTTTTTGCTTTTGGATGAATTACTTCCTTTGTTTAGATTCCTTGAAGTAAAATATTTGAGTCAAAAGATTTGAGTATCTGTGTCTCTTGTCAAATTGCTTTATACAAGTGATACTAATTGATAATAACAAAATGTGTGTGCTAGTTTCACCACAGATTTCCTTGTACTATAGAAGTGACATTTCATTGGTGATAATATCATTGGTGATATTTAAATAAAACATTGCTACCATAAATGGATACAAAACAGTATTTTACCGCTGGATTTAATTTGCATTTCTTTGATTCCTAGAGAGAATGAATATTTTCTATGCGTATCCTTACGATTTGTATTTATTCTTAGTTAAGTCATTTGTTTCCTACTCCTTAACAGTGATGTTTTTAATGTCACAAAAGAAGGCATTCATTTATACATGAAAAGTACAAAAAATTAGAAATAAGTAATATAAGAGGACATGTGCCTTGACGCTAGCTCTTCCCTTTATGTGATGCAGCGCATGCCTGTTGGCATGGAATCACTTAGGACGTTTGAAAGTGGTTTCCTTTCAGATTTTGTTTTGTCTCTTTCTCAAAAATTTGCATAAGTAAGAATTACTATTTCAGTCTTGCTTTGATCAATTTTTGTATCAGTTCTGCAGATTGAGTACCTGACACTGTCTACCTTCTTAGAAATGTGAGTCCTCTGTTGCACGGGGTTCCAGGCATGAATTTGGAAGGCTGAGTCCAAACATGACCACATTATTGGCAAAAGAACACTGAGCACGTGTCCCCTAGGGTAGTGGGCCCAGGCCGCCATCTCCTCCTGTGGGTGATGGCACAGTGTTACTAGTGTGCAGAGAAACCTAGCTGCGTGGACACACCGGCCATCCCTGCGTTCTCAGGAACATTGTGCAGTCTTGCTATTTTGAAGTTTTTATCATCGAAAATTTAAAACTTATACAAGGGATTTCCCTGGTGGCACAGTGGTGAAGGATCTGCCTGCCGATGCATGAGACACAGGTTTGATCCCTGGTCTGGGAAGATGCTGCATGGCTGAGGAGCAACTAAGCCCATGAGCCACAACTACTGAGCCCACGTGCCACAACTACTGAGGCTCATGCACCTAGAGCCCGTGCTCCACAACAAGAGAAGCCACCACAACGAGAAGCCTGCGCACCATGACGAAGAGTAGCCCCCGCTTGCTGCAACTAGAGAAAGCCCGCGCACAGCAGTGAAGACCCAGCACAGCCAAAAATAAAAAAATAAATAAAATAAATAAATTTTTAAAAAAACCTTAAAAGTAAAGAGAAGAACATCATGAACCCCCATGTAGCCATCACTCAGCTTCGATAGTTATCAACTTAAAGTGACATTTATTATTACTAACAATACTAGTTAATAATTAGTGTGATTCGGGATGTGCATATATTTTCGTGTGGCAGAACTGAAACCGACTGTCTTTGATTCTCCATTTCACTTGGCATAGTAGCTGGCAAATAATAGTTGTTCAGTGAGCATTAAAAGAATTCCTTTGCCTGTTTAATCATCCATTCATCAAACATGGAGTACGTCTTATGTGCACAGTGCTAGGTTCTGGGATATAAAGTAGAATAAGCAAAACCTGGTTGGTATTTTCAAGATGTTAATGGTCTAGCAAACATATTTACTGTCACATGCTCTTATACTTCTTTAAGTAAAGAAGAAGAATTTCTTCAGTGTCGATGAAGGTAGAGTCAGTTCTGATGAAAGGGCTCTCTATATCATAGTTATTCCTGTGTCAGTTTACATTAAGCTTTTTATATATCAAGAGTGACTGTCTTAACATTTGTCTGAATACCTGTACTGTTTAAAACTTGTGAGTAAATCAGTATTTACATTTTGTTGCTTGCAAAGGAGAGTGGAATCCAAGAGTCCATGTATGTGACTGGTTGTGGATGGTCTTATGATAAGATATAGATTAGGTTAGATTAGATTAGATTGATTTTGTGGGCATTGGTGGGCTTGAAAATGGGAGGTTAGCATAGGGTGGAGGGGTGAAGTGGTGAAGTGGTGAGATTTACCTTTGTGGAGATTTAAGCCCTTGTTGCCAAATGCAACTGAAAAACACTGTGTGTGATTTTTCTGAACTGCCACAATTTTAGCTTAAATATGTTTCATAAAGTAACACAAAATACTTCACAGCTGATTTGTATAGCCCTGGCTAACTTGAGCCTAAACCACCAGGAAGCATTTTTTGAAAAATCAACCCTTCTGAAACTAGGCTGTGAAGTCCCCAAATAGTCCCAATCTAATAATTGGAAAGTATGTCAGATGAAATTCAGAATTTCTTAACATTGCACTGAAGTATAGTCAATTGAAGAAGATAACGGTTTTCTTAAGTAGAGTTATATTGATTAAAATTTCTATGCAGTATTACCCGTCCAAGTCAATCAAGACTTCGCATAATGCAGGTTTGAGAAGATTTAAATACTTAGAGAGGCTTCTAGGTACTCTCCTACACTGAGTGTATGATTTAGAAAGTGTATAGAACAGGGGGATGTGCAGCCACGTTTGAGGACCTGCTTTGTTCTACTACAGTAGTTCTCAGATTTCCTGATCTCAGGACATTTTCACACTCTTAAAATAGTTGGGGACTGCAAGAGCTTTTGTTTATGTAGCTTATGTTGATATTTACTGTTAGAAATTAAAACTGAAAAGTTTTAAAAGCATTTATTAGTTTATTTAAAAATATCAGTAAACCCATTATATGTTTACAAAAATAAAAATTTTTTAAATTAATTATTTTTGGCTGTGTTGGGTCTTCGTTGTTGCGCGTGAGCTTCCTCTAGTTGCGGCGAGTGGGGGCTACTCTTCGTTGCGGTGCTTGGGCCTCTCATTGTGGTGGCTTCTCGTTGCAGAGCACGGGCTCTAGGCGCACGGGCTTCAGTAGTTGTGGTTCGTGGGTTCAGTAGTTGTGGCTCGCGGGCTCTAGGTGCACAGGCTTCAGTAGTTGTGGCACACAGGCTCAGTAGTTGTGGCGCATGGGCTTAGTTGCTCCGCGGCATATGGGATCTTCCCGGACCAGGGCTCAAACCCGTGTCCCCTGCATTGGCAGGCGGATTCTTAACCACTGTGCCGCCAGAGAAGTCCCACAAAAATAAAATATTTTCATGAAAAATAACTGTATATTTCAAAACAAAGAAAAATTAGCCAGAGGAATGGTGTTATTTTGCAAATCTTGTTAGCGTCTAGTTTAGTAGAAGACATCCGCGTTCTTATATCTGCTTGTGCATCCAATCTGTTGTGATGTGTGGTGTTAGTTGAAGCATAGGAAGAAAGTCAAGTTTCACACAAATATGTAGTTGGAAAAAGAAGTATTTCAGTAATTTTTAAAGATAGTTGTGTGTATTCTTCTTTGATTCTACACCAGTACTCTAGAAGTGGTATTGTCTTCAAGGTTATTTGTATTGTGGAAATAGGAAACCATATCAATGAACTTTTCATATTCTTACATTAAAATCTTTTCATCTGTGCGGTACTTTGAATGGATCTTTTACCCATGTGTGATGTTATGCACTTGTAATTTATTAAATGTTGGTTCCCTGAGTTTTACAGATCTTCCAAAATATTGATACATCTCATTGTATATTAACAAAAACCACATTTTAAAATATTCCTACTCATCAGAAGAGTCTTTAGGTATTGGAAAGCTGTCAAGCTCACCGGAGTGGAAACAGAATTTCCAAAATTCTGATTTGTGCTTGATAGCTTCAATATTATCATAGGCAATATATACTGTCAGGTGTTTTCCTTGAAGTGGCAGGCTCGCTTGGTTCTTTTTGAGTGATTGTCTGCCAGGTACTCAAGTTAGAATAACAGTAGTTGGCCTGCCATTCTTTCAAATAAAAATTGGGTTGAGAAAGGCAGCTAGTTTAGCTTGCAACTCAAATGGTTGCACAAACGCATTTCCTCGAGCATCCTTCGTTCTTGAGTATGCTGTAGATGTGCCTTGGGCATACTTCCCATTTTGTCACACAAAATATTAGCTTTCTACTCAAGGGTCAAGAACTTTAAAAAAACTGTGAGCGTGTCATGGTGACGAATACAATGAGTATTAGTACAGGTTGGTGCTGCTGCCCAGGTTCATGTTTATAAGGCGTCAGCACCTTTACTGACCTTTGTTTCTATGTCACCAGTGCAGATAGTATTATTAGGAAAATAGCTTTGATTTCTCCACCCCCTGAAAGGGTGTCGCTAACCCCCAGGGGTCTGCAGACCACACTTAGGTGATCTAGACATGGAGCACCCTATTCCCTGTCCTTCCTCTTGTCTTTTGAAACCCACCCCTTCCCTTTGTGCATATTAAGTTCCAGTCCAATAGACGTGTTTTTTTTTTTCTCACCTCTTGCTTTTAACTTTTGCTTTTTCCCTCTGCTTGAATGTTCTTGCCCCGTCATCTTTTCTTAAAATCTATTTTTTCCTTCATGTGCCAGTTCGTTTTTTTCTTCCATGATTTCTGCTCTCAGATGGTAGCAATCTTTGCCTCTCTAAACTCTCCGTAACACTTAGTTTACCACTCCCTTCTGGCACATGTAGCTTATTTTGGAGAGTTTTTTTGTGGAATGCGGAATCGTCTGCTAATGGCAGGTGACTTAGGACCAGTGACTGTCTTATTCATCTTGCAGTACTTTACAGTGCTTGAACTTAGTGAATTATTGCAGAGTGAGCGAAATAATTTCTTCCGCAAACATTTGGTTGCTGCTACACACCAAGAATCGTTCTGAGCCCTCTGAATGCAGCTGTGGGCAAGGCTGACGTGTTCCTGCTCTCGTGGGGCTTACTTTCTGTTAAAAACTCATTCACTCTGCCTTTGGAGGGCTTAAATTGACAATGTGAGTAAATCCAGTGATTTCTGGTGCCTTAGGGATTTATTTAGGCTCGAGAAGCCTTTGAGAAACAGATCATTAAGTCAGAGTAACCGTTATCCATCCGTCTTAACTAATCAGTTAATTCAGTGAGAGAATTGCAGACATTAAGAGGAACTCTAAGGCTGCATAGAAGACTGAATTCACAGTCTGAATCTTTATATCCTAGTATTCTGTGCCATGGCCCAGAAACTCATATTTCTTTTTTTTCAGGGTTATATCTGGTCATATTAGTTACTAAATGAAGGAGAGAGGAGCCTTGAGGATAGAATGTCTGAAGATCCTGTGGCAGTGTTTTCTACATACAGCTGCTGTCATTTTTATGTTTATGTGGCTGGTGTGATTCTAGCAGAGATATGTTTAGTGTATGTCTGTGTGAGAAAGAGTTTTATTTTAAAGTTTGGGGCTTTTTGTTCCCTCTTTTTCTCTTAGGCGTTGACAAAGGATCCCCAGGATTATCCTGATAAAAAAAGCCTACCTCATGTACATGTTGCCCTCTGGATAAATTCTCAAGGAGGCAGAAAGGTGAAAGCTGGAGATACTGTGTCGTATGTCATCTGTCAGGTAAAACTGTCATAATAAATAAGACTTACACCAATTCCGAGCCCATAGTAAAATCCATCTCTCCATGGTGTCTTATTTAGTACTCTTCCAAATAATTGATGCTGTAAAGAGAGGGTTTAGTCTTGGTTGGTTTTGCAGCATTTAAAAACATTAGTCAGGGGTATGACATTTTATTAAAATTTTTATAAAACATTTGAGACTAGTGTTTTGGTTGAGTGAAATTACTTTGGTGAGACAGGTATATAACAGTAGCTGCTGTTTCAATCTGAAATTAACTTGAATGAAGATGTCTGCCAGTTTGCTTGTATATCCAGCAGTAGTCCTTTATCATTCCTTTTGCAGCAGTTTGGATTCTGAATATTATTCTACCAAAAGAGAGTAAATGCAGTTTTCACTAGCCTGTTCAAATAATTACTTGAAAAAAAATACAAAATGCATGGTTATGGAGAAAGATGAGATGTCCTAAAAAGATACCTTATGAAGAAAACACAGATTATCTAACCAGGTCCTTTTTTTTTTTTTTTGAGTGGAGGGGGCCTAGAACCCACCTCTTGTCTTCTTCCTGTTCCATGAGACACCTCTCAGGAACCTCTAGGTCTTCTGGAACAGTTTTAAACCGCTGACCAGTTTCTTTTGAGAGTAGCATGCCTCTAACAGTCAGAGATAGGGAGAAAGGGTAGAACAGAAGAGGGTTTTGGTTTTGTGGGGTTTTTTTGTTTTTTTTGCAAGCGCTTAACTCCAGTCGGAACAAAGGAGGGGTCTCATCCCTTCTCCCTGCTTAAAAAAAAAGTCAGAGTCAAAGCGTCTACCCAGATTCTTTACAGTTACTATGGTGTGGTGTGTTTACCAAAAGGCATAACTCATCTCAATAAGACTGTTCTTTTTAATTAATTAAATATTGCTTTTTGTTGTTACAGTAAAAAGAAATTAGATAAGCCTTAAACTTCAATGTGATTGATCTTTGTCAAAGTACAGTCAATGTGGTTTGCAATCAGAGAGCCTTTTCAAAATGTAGAAGTCATCTGCTAATATCTGCTTGGTACTGTAGATGATGTACATAACAAATGATTTAAGTACATGGACAGGAATCAGCACTTGACTCTGTCTCCCTCCTAGGGTTACCCTTGATTAAGAACTGTTACAGAAAGCCAATTCCTGCAGGAAAATATTTCCATAAATGTCTGACTCGCTCAAGCCCTTAATGTGCTTTGCATATTGCCTCTGACAAGTCTCATCTCAAAAAAACAATTTTCATATTATGCAAATAAAGATTTGGTAAATAGGCTAGGTTTTTTTTTTTCACTTAGGTATTCACATACATGGAAAAGCTGTTAAGATTATTAATGACAGGAGCAGATGGCAACATACAACTTTGAAAAATTATATAGGTTTTCTGAAATAGCATCTAAAAATGAAATCAAGCCACAATTATGTTTTGGCTAAACCTGGAATGGAGATGTATGGTCCTATGATCAATGTATGTCAAAAGTCAAGCTTATATTCCTTGATGTCTGAATATTGAGGTCTTTTGATTTCTTCTTCTCGGGTCTTACTGATGTAAGAAAAGCTCAAAATGCTGATGCTAAATCCAATTTGATGTATTTTCAACCCTTTTCCCATTCGACTGGTGCTGGGTGTTAACTTATTTGCTTGTTAAAAGAACAGTTCATGTTTCTTTTATTGGTTTATTCTTCTCACTGTATCCCAAGAAAAGCTGTAGGACTTTAATTTGCCTTTGTCCCCCAGCAGTGGGACATGCCCACTTTCAGCATGTTTGCTAACCAAAGCTGCCTACTTCTTTTGCTTTTAAGCACTCAGGTTATTCTTCCTCTTTCCTAACACAATTATATTTTTAGAATATGTTTCTCAAAATGTATGATGACACATTTTTAGGAGAACTATTTACTGCTGTAAGCAAAGGTGCCCTTCAAGAATAACCTATCTCCTAAACAGGTTCCTTTTTGTTTAAAATTTACATTTTGAACATAATACTCTACTGATAACTTATTCAGACTATAAATTCAGGTGAATTCAGAGAGTAATGTTTGTGGTATGTAATTTATATTGTAGTTCATAGTCTTATTAAACCATGTGAATTATTTGCTGAGATCTTAAATCAACTTCCACTTGTTGGTTAAGTTTTAAATCCTTAACTATTTAACTTTCATTGGACATAATTTTCATAAGGCATGCCTTTAACATAATTGTTTTAAGGGCGCCACTTGTCATCTGTTAAAACTTTTTTTCCATTGATTTCCTACTAAAGATGACCTCATAGTTTTCAATGAATTGTCTGCATCTGGTTGTCTCTGTAAAGTATGTACTTTGAGAAGTCCACAAATTGCTACATGGGCACTTCAAGGAAGACCAACATTGCTTCTCAGTCTATTTTTAAAGGTGTATGGGATGTGTTTTTGCATATACCATGGGTTTGAGAATTAGGTCTTTGAGGGATATATCTTATGTCACAGCCTAAATGTTTGTTAGGTTTGAGAATTAGGTCTTGCTAGGTTTGAGAATTAGGTCTTTGAGGGATATATGTTATGTTACAGCCTAAATGTTTTTCCAACGTAACACAGGAAGACCTGTCATCTTACCAATTGTTTTGAATTTAGTCATGTTTGAGCTCAGATTTTTTTTTGTTTTTTTTGCGGTACGCGAGCCTCTCACTGTTGTGGCCTCTCCCGTCGCGGAGCACAGGCTCCGGACGCGCAGGCTCAGCGGCCATGGCTCACGGGCCCAGCCGCTCCGTGGCATGTGGGATCTTCCCGGACCGGGGCACGAACCCGTGTCCCCTGCATCGGCAGGCGGACTCTCAACCACTGCGCCACCAGGGAAGCCCGAGCTCAGATGCTTTTACATACAATAAGAAATATGTTTGGGAAAAACTTTTTCAACTGAGAATATGCTTAGAACTTTTTCAACTGTTTTTTTACAGACATGCCTGACATGAGAACATCTAATGATATATTGGAAAGTAACTCAAGGGCCGTTTTTAAAAAATAATAATTTGCCTCTACAAATTTTGTTTTTATTCTTTATTAAAAATTTTTAAACTCAACATTACTATAATCTTAAGGACAGACCAGTTTTAAAAAGAAACTACAATTCTATAAATCAGTCAGATTTCATGTGTTTGTTAAAAGGCAGTCTGAATATAGTTGTGGTGCGTAAAGACACCGCCCAAGGATTTTTCACACTTTTTGTCATTGGCTGTCACCTTACTCTCATCTAACAAATCAAACTTCTAAAAAGGCAACAATTAAAGTTGATTAATTCTGCCTAATTTCTTTTACTGTATTGTGAACTCCTGAAAAATAATTATAAGCAAGTCTTTTTTTTTTTTTTTTTTTAAGCAAGTCTTTTAATCTGAGGTTTGCTTCCTTTCTTGTTATTTCATTATATCTTAGCATAAGTAGAACCTAGTTGATAAACATCCCAGTTTGTTTCCATCAGGAGCCTAGCCAGAGAAAGAGGCCAGTGCTTCCACTTTGTGGTAAGACAACGGTATGAAAGGTTGCTTCTGCTTTGGGCTGGGCACTGAGCTGAGAAGGGACTGATTGTAGCAGGATTGAAAGAATAGGATTCACATTATAATCATTTTTGCAGAGCAGCTGAGCGCTGTGAATAGTTAAAACTTACGAATCTGAATAATAAATTCTGTTGTTGCAGACAAGAGGAAGAGTGGAGCGAGTTGTTGGATGTTGGTCCAGTAGAGTGATGATGGCTTTTTGATTCACAGATGATGATGACATCACCCACAGGACTGTATATGGGCCAATTATATAGAGTTTCACAACTTTTATTTTTAGACAGTAAAGAGAAGAGGAAGGCCTTGAAAAGAGGCTCTCTGGCCCTTCTTCCTTTCCTTGAGGAAGAGCCGCGTAAACAGCGCAAAACGGCATGCCCTTCGTTCCAGTGGCCAGATATTGTGCTCGTAGAGCACTCTACTCCACCAAGGCGACTTTCTTAATTTTACTCTTACCTATTATATCTTGTACATAAGTTAGTGCTCTTGGGTTTTGTGTACTGGTCTATTCCCCTTGCTCATTTGCTTCTCAGAGATACGTATAGCTCTCATTGAGAGATATTGCGTGCACTCTCACACACACACACACACACACACACACACACACACACACACACACACACACACACACACACACACCCTGTCTTTAGGATGATAATAGGACTAGAATTCTTGCAAGGAGGGATTGAGTTAACATAATAAAAGGGTCACACACTTTTTTGTCATGACTCCTAAAAGGCCTTTGTTAGCAAGTCTTCCCGGTGTGTTTCTGTGATATGGCAGGTGGAATTGTTTAATCTAGTCATGCCATCTTGTTGGTTTCGAGTTTCAACAAAAAATAGAACACAACACATGCTGGATTTACATTCCTGGACAGTGGGTGAGTTGTTCTCCTTGATCTTCCTCCTGTTAGTTGCATATGAAATGTTCACCAATAGGTCAGAAGGGCTTCTTGGTGTTTGGAATTGAATACATAAAATTTGAACTGTTATCCAAAAGGATTTCGTGGTGTTTGG
Source organism: Phocoena phocoena (assembly GCF_963924675.1). NCBI lineage: Eukaryota > Metazoa > Chordata > Mammalia > Artiodactyla > Phocoenidae > Phocoena > Phocoena phocoena. The sequence continues at coordinate 21,013,274 of NC_089240.1, forward strand.
AATTGAATATATAAAATTTGAATTGTTGTCCCTCTCTTTGTCCAAGCAAGTACTTGTGATTGAATTTCTCACAACTTTACCTGTACCATGTCCTCTTGTAGGATGGGTCAAACCTCACTGGGAGTCAGAGGGCCTATGCACCCGAGCAGCTGCAGAAGCAGGACAATTTAAGCATTGACACCCAGTACTACCTGGCCCAGCAGATCCACCCAGTTGTGGCTCGAATCTGTGAGCCAATAGATGGAATTGATGCTGTCCTCATTGCAACGTGGTTAGGTAAGTGTCCCGAACTCACGTAGCCCCTTGCCTGGCAACAGCAGCCCGTGCGGTCATCCCTTACCCATCAGGAGCCCTGTTTAGAGGCACGGTACTGTGTCAAGCACTTCTTTGTCTGTAGTTGAGCATTTATTTTTGTGGTTGTTTGGTTAATGTCTATCTCCCCTCCTATATGAACCCCACAGGCTTGCTACCTCTGTTAAGCACATGCCTGCTCCAGGGTAGGCACTCCGTCAACAGATGATTAGTGGGGAGAGAGAGAGGCGGCAAAAGAAAGGATAAGAGAAGATTTTCGGCGCCCTCCTAGTCTCTGAGCATACATTGTTGTTGCTTTTTTTTTTTAATTTATTTTTTTTTCGCTGTGTTGGGTCTTCATTGCTGTGCGCGAAGTTGCGGCGAGTAGGGGCTACTCTTCATTGCGGTGGTGTCTCTTGTGGAGCACGAGCTCTAGGTGCATGGGCTTTAGTAGTTGCAGCACGTGGGCTCAGTAGTTGTGGCTTGCGGGCTGTAGAGGGCAGGCTCAGTAGTTGTGGCACACAGGCTTAGTTGCTCCGTGGCATGTGGGATCTTCCTGGAGCAGGTCTCGAACCCGTGTCCCCTGCATTGGCAGGTGGATTCTTAACCACTGCGCTACCAGGGAAGTCCCTACATCGTTGTCACTTTAATCAGTGAACGTCACTTAATAAGAAGATTCATTGTATCTTGATTATTGTTTCCTCTTGTCTCAGTCTCTAAATGTGTTTTTGTATGGAGTGAGAATGCACAGCTTTTTTAACATTAAAGCGTTTAACTTGTTGTATTCGATTCCTTTTGAGTATCCTGCTCTTGCTTTTAAAAATTCTTCTCAAACTAGACTCATTATCTTCTAGGAATTAGTTGATTCCTAATTTCTCATCACTCTGGAGGTGCCAGCCAACTCTGAAGCCTCATTGTTTCTCAGACTTTTTGCCAGGTCACCAGATTGTCATCTCTTGCTTAGAAATGTATTTCATAACCAGCCCTGATTTCCTTTCTAGATGACCAGCATGTTGAGAGTTACATTGCTTTAAGTTCTCTGCTCTCTATCCCATTGTACACAAAGATGAATATTCTTAGAATAAGTGCCTAATAAAGTCCTTGGCTGGCTCCTCACTATAAATCCTGTTGCCGCTGACATCTTACAGTCTCTGACTTCGGCAGTTATAGACTAACTTTTTAGCTCCAACCTGTATTTCTAGCCTGACTTCTTACTTAGTGTACTCAGGGTCCCCTAAATATGGCATTGTTTAATCTGTCCACGCTTCATGGAAAATTCCCTTCCTCTTCTCATTGAATAAGTCTGGCTTAAGACACGGGCTTTGGCATCATAGGGATCTGGGTTCAAACACTGGTTCTGTCGCTCATGTGCTCTGTGGCTTTGGGAAGCCTCTGAAGCTTGGTCTCAGCCTTGGTTTCTAGAGTTGCTCTGAGGGAGCGATTAGTGATACACGTGAGATGCTCTGCACAGGCCTGGGTGGGGGAGTGTGCAGTGAACGCCTGTTATGGCCACGCCCCAGCCCCCTGCCAGGCCTCTGCAGAAATATGTTCAAACTCCTCTAGTCCCTGGGATTTGCACGCAGTTAGCTCTCTGTGCGTTTGTGGACTGAGACTGGACAGATGAATCATCAAGTGACATACTTTCCACACTGCCCCTGTTGAATATGTTTCTGAGCTCCTTCCCGCCAGCGGGTCCCGCCGCCCCCCCACCCCCACCCCCGCACCATCAGTGTCTGCTCTGGAAGTGGAAACTCATTTTTGACATTTGCCTAAGCAAAACATAATTAGGAAGATAAAATTCTGCTACCCAGATCATCATATAATGTATTCTCAAAGTTGAGTTGTATTTGATGATGTTTATAAATCCTCGGCTGGGAGGAGGGAGTGTAAGTGCACAATATTTTTTAGCTTCCTTCTTTTTTCTCTCCTCTGCCTCGAGTGCTTACTCTATTGGAAACTGTAATAAGTACTTTGCATATGTTATCTCATTTAATCCTTTCAGTAACCCCATGAGGCTATGTTGTCTCCTTCATTATACAGAGAAGGAAGCTGAGGCTTAGAGAGGTAACTAACTTGGTCTTGTCGCATAGCTAGTGAGTGGCCGACCGTGGTTGGTCTGGGACCCAGCTCTGCATGACTGCAAAGCTTGTGCTTGTAGCCACCACCTCTTCTTAGCTCTGGGAGGCTGTGACACATGCCCTCAGCCAGGAGCGTGGTGGCGTGGGTGTGAAGGCCCGGGAACTTCATCTTTGTGCTTCCTCCTCGCCCCACTGCAAACCCCCAGTGCCGCTGACAGCCCCTCAGCAGAAGCATTTGTTTTTTATTTTTTATTTTATTTATTTTTTTTTTCATTTGTTTTTTAGAGTAGATCTTCCAGGTTTTCCATTTGGATCATCGAGAGCCTGCTTCATAGGCTCACCGTTGCCCTTTCCTTCTTTGGTTCTGAATTTTCCAGTGGCCCAGAGCCGAGGAGAGGTAGCTGGAACAAGCCTCATCTTGTGAGTGACGTTTAATAGATAAGGGTGGAGCCTTGTATTTTCGGCAGAAGAGCTGTAGAGTAGAAGGCGGTGGAGCCTGGCTGGTAAACAGCCTGATGCCTGCTCAGATGTCTCAAGACTGGCCATACCTGGAGGAGACCAGACTGATTTCGTTGGTTGCAGGGTCATATTTAAGATCATTTTCATATCAGTTAAACCGCAGGCAGATTGTGGCTGCTTAAAGACGAAACTTTCTCATCATTGTGACTGTCTTATGAATCCAGTTTTCACAAATCATTTTCCAAGCCAGTAGCCTAGTGGGCCCCATCTTCAGAGTGTTCTTGCTATTACTGACCAGGCTCAGCCTACAGAGGGGACCCGTCATGCTTGTGCGTGGTCTCAACACATCCCCATCTCTCCTACCCCATCACCTGAAAGCTCTTGGTGCCAGGTAGCCGCTTGGAGCTGCTGAGGGGCCTGTGTTTCTAGCTCTGAAGGAGCTGCTGCCACTCCCCTTTGTACCTTCTTTTTCTCGTTTTTGTCTTCTGCTGTTTGGCAGCAGTTTTCATGCTGAAGACATGTGAAGTTGTCATCATTGCACAGTGTGCCTCCTCCCACCGCAGCCCCGGCCATCACCAACGGTATCCACATACCTATCTACATTCGTAGTAAATCTCCTAGTCCTTTATCTCTCCCTCTTTCCTCGTAGGAGCGTCCACAGTAATGAAGGGCAGAACAGCAAGTGCCAGTCACCGTGAAGATCTGTAGAAAACATTGAAGCTTGCTGGGCAGATCTTTGCAGGCATTTGCCCCCTGCCCTATTTGGGAGCTGCATTTTGATCTGTGTTCTTTATTCCTCTACCCCAAGTGGAAATTAGGGTGGCTGTTCTTCACTGGGGAATTTGAGGCCCCTGTTATCAGTTCTCACTTAGCCTGTGGTTTTAGAGGAGAAGGGAGGAGATAGGGAAGTGGTGGGGAAGTAAGGGGAGGAGTGTTAGGGGTGCATGGTTTCTTAGAGGTGCAAGCTATAGGCATACAATTACTGTAATTTGTTTTTAAAGTTCTAAATCTGTTTTTCTTTATATTAAAAAAAACTGCCGTTAGTGAACTGACACCGTTAAATAAGTTGAAGTCTGCAGATATATACATAAAATACAAGCCCTGCACCTGCTTAATCACAGACATAAAATAATTCTCTTGCCTTTAATGTAGTTTTTATCTTTGGTTAATCAAATGTATGACAGTGTAGAAGCTTCAGTGAAGTTCGCTACTTTGTCCTTTTAGCTAGTATAAAGAAATCGGGAATAATGGCATAATTTCATTTAGGAAAATTATTAAGTTCATGATTTTTTATTTTTCAGACTCTTTTGTGGAGAGCAACTACATTTTTCAACTACTTCTTTTTCTATTGCTTTTACACTGCTTTCCTTGAAATGAAAGGCAAGCATCAAGTGTTGGTTTTATCCTGTGGCTTCACTTTGGAAATTCTCTATTTCTCCCCATCAGGATACCTCCTGAAGTCTGTCTGGTGGCATGTTGCATGGCCAGGTGTTCTGTATGGGAAGGTCGTTTCAGTGAAAAGGAGAGAGGACAGTCTATTAAATGAGTGAATGAATAAGTCTGTTGTATTGAAAGAGAATAATTTGTTCTCCCTAATAACTAATGGTCCTCATTATCCCACAGTAAAATGTGTATCATTTTTCTGAAACCCATGCAAGATTATTGCTGTTGAGCTTAAATAAAGCTAAATTTTACTCTTTTCCATCTGTGAATAGAAAAAAATGTAGTATTACTCTTCTTATACAATAGCCCTATGGGAAACATGGCCACTAAAACTTGGAACTCTCAGCTTTTGTTCTCCAGACTATAGGGTTCTTTTTTCTCTCTTGTTCTAATGAAAGCTCTCTATATTCTGTGGGTGAAATATTCACAGTATGCTCCAACATCCAAATAGTCTTCTGTACCTAGCAAAACAGGCTGGGGGTTAGAATATTCTAAAGTTCATTCCTGAATTTCATCTTTTAATAAATTTATATTTTATGCATAACAGTACTTAAAATTATATAATATCTTTCCTCCGATGAGGAATGATTTGTACAATAACTGTCAAATACCTTTCTTCATGGTCAGTGATAAAATTTCAGGCATTTGCCTATCAGGGCAGTTTTTTCATTGGTCCTGAGAAATTATTGATGTTTGAAGAACATGAGAATTTCACATTTAATCTGTGAAAGTAGTGCTTAGAACAAGACAGCACACTTAACCCGGTGTGTTCCTGAGTTAGATTGGGAAGTAATAATCCCCCCTTTTAAAAAATGGCCCATACCACCCACCTTACAGAAGGTACTTTTTGTCAGTAGACAGGGTACCGTGATATCTTCTAAGAAAATAAGTGCAGCAGCGGACCATGCCATGTTTGGGGGTGCCTTTGGTAGACCCGAGGAGATATACCTACAAAAGGTGGTGGGGTGGCGGTGGGGGAAAAGCACAGGTGGTTGGGAGTGGAATGATGCCACCAGCAAGTGCCTCAGGCATTACTTTGTTGATCAAGACTTTGCTCTTTTCATGATGAAGCTCTCAGAAGAATGTACGTACATGACCAGCATTTCCAAACCTTAAATATTTTCTGTGACGTAATTCATAGTAAAATTTCAGAAGTAAGATCACACCAAATGCAGCGTAGGATAGTAAGTCTTCTCAGTGGGTAAGAACCGCCCCTTCCAGGCTGGAGCGCCGTTCCAAGCACGTTATCAAATGGCTCATGGTCCGAGCCTACTTAGTCCCAACCTACTTATGCATCCATGGAACAGATGAATGTTGATGACCTGCCGTGCTCAGCAGTGTAATGGGTGCTGTGAGGGTTACGAAGTTGAGTCAGCCGTGGCTCCTTTACTCACATCACAGCCCCGCCTGTTGAGTCGATTTCCCTGTTGTGGGGAAGTCTAGTGGACAGCACAAGTACATGTCCCCAAAGAGGTAGAATAAAGGAGTTTCAGTGTTTGGGGGAAGCAGAGACCACTTCTAGCTGGGGCCACCTGGGAAGAGTTTATAAAAATGGAGGCGTTTGAGGCATTGTGGGCATGTGCCTTGCAGAGGCCAATGTGGAGTCGGGAGTGGCTGCCTGTCCCCACCTCCCACTTGTCCTTCCAGCCCAGTGATAAGCAGCAGGGCTTCGACTTCCAGGGGTAGCCCAGGCCATCCCAGCTGCTCTTCAGGACACGCAAGGGAATTCACAGAGAGCCTCATGAAGGGTATCCATTACACTGCCTTGCACCGCAGTCCCTATAAGGCGAGCACACGGTGCTTGTTTCTGTGTCACTGGCTCCCTGTGCTGAGGGCCCGAGGTAGTCCTGCTCATTTGACTCAGGCACACCTCTAAGAACTTGGAGCCACACCAGAGCATGTTTAGAATAATTGCTTTGTGTAGTGATTTCGAACTCTGACTTTGTAAAGCTTGGAGTTTCCAAAGGAAAATGGGGATTTCTCAAATTATTTAAGTTAGATCAATTTTTTAAAAATTTAACGAGGAATAATTAGCAAATATAATTCTATGTACGTATGTATGTATGTATGTACGTACGCATGCATGCCACGCTGTGCGGCTTTTGGGATCTTAGTTCCCCGACCAGGGATGGAACCCGGGGCCCCAGCAGTGGAAGTGCTGAGTCCTAACCACTGGACCACCAGGGAATTCCCTAATTGTATGCTTTTAAAGTGTACAACGTGGTGATTTGATGCACGTTTATATTGTAGAGTGATTACCAAGATCGAGATAATTAACACATCCATCACCTCACGTAGTTAACTCTTTTGGGGCAGGGGAAGCGTGGTAAGAATGTTTAAGATCTACTCGCAGGAACTTTCAAGTATACAATATTGTATTATTAAGTATAGATCAAAATTTTTAAGATCATCATATTAAGCATACTAAAATGACGTCAAGATTGTGTAGCCTATAGAAGAATGGATAAGACGTAACAAATGAAAAGCTGAATACAGCATTGTGCACAAATACTTAAACTATGTTAAATGTATACATATGAATAAGACAGAAACGAGTAAAGGTGGTGAATATTAGGTTCCTCCTCGGTGAAAAAATATAAATACTCCTAATCCTAAAAACAAGACAGTTTTTACAAAATCAGAAGGGAAAAAAAGGTTGTTTTTTTTTTTTTTTAATCTACCAACATAGCTGGAGAGGAGAGGCCTTTGTGTAAGAGAAGCAGTCTTGGTCTGTTTTATTTGTGTTATTTTATTTTCCAAGTATTTTTTCAGCATAAAGTTCCTGTGTTTTCTCAGGTCTAAAAATAAGGTTTTTTTCCTGTTCAGAGGTACAGGTTTCATTAAGTTAAAATTCACGTTCAGGGCTGTCATCAAGGGCATTACAAATAATCACATGCGGTTACGCGAGTGCTGTCCAAAAAAGAAAAGAATTTTTTCTTTTCATCAAGATTTTGGGAGTTATCTTTTGCAGGACAATAAGACTCTTGAGAGTTTATTTAACCCAAAGGTTTGGATATTATTTCTTTTAAAATACTCAGAAAATTTCCACTTATCTTATGGAGAGGTTTGTTGGTGGTGGAAGGCAGCTTCAGTTGTTTGCCACTTGTATAGTCAGTTGTTTATCATTAAATTAGATCCTGCAGTATTTTAAACTTTTTTGTTATGGAAAATTCCAAACATGTACAGTAGTAGAGAAAACTGTGTAAGAAACCCCTAGACGCTCATCACCCAGCTTCAGCCATCTGCAACTGTGGCCAATGTCATTACTCCTCTTCTTCTCCTCCTCTGATGATTTTGAAGTGAATTCAAGACAACATATCATTTTATCTTTAAATATTTCATTTTGCATTTCTAAAAGACAAGGTTTCCCCCTTTTCAGCATAACTACGATATTATCACTAGGAAAAAAACTCCACAGTTCCTTCATTTCATCACATAACCAATGAACGTATTTCCCCAATCGTACTGTGAATGCATTTTTCTTTTAAAAAGAAGCTCCTCCTTTGAATTGGAATCCAGTCAGAGTCCATATGATAGTTAATCTTCTCTATTTTTTCTTTTTTTTTTTTTGATCCTTCCAATTTATTTAAGGAAACTGGTGATTTTTGTCATGTGGAATGTCCCTTATTCTGGAGTTTGCCAATTGCATCCTACTGGTATCCTTTAACACATCCCTCTGTCCCATCTATTTCCTGTAAAATGGTAGTTAGATCTAAAGAGCTGCCCATATTTCAGTCCAGTTTATTTTAGTTTTTGCTAATCCGACTTCCTAGGTAATGGTGTGTACATCTGTGAGGAGGTACGTAATGTCTGGTTGCAATCTAACACATTTTGAAACAAACTCAGAGATATATCATGAGAGATACTTACTACTTACTTTTCCTACCTTCTTCAGTGTGAATTTTCTTTTTCTTTAATTGAAATATAGTTGATGTACAATATTATGTTAGTTCTAGGTGTACTGTGTAGTGATTTGACATTTGCAAACATTATGAGATGATCACCACAGTAAGTCTAATAACCCTCTGTCCCCATACAAAGTTATTACAGTATTATTGACCATATTCGTTATGCTGTATATTACATCCCCATGATTTATTTATTATATAACTGGAGCTTTCTATCTCTTAATCCCCTTTGCCTATCCCCTCCCACCTGACTCCCTCTCCCTTTTGGCAGTCGCCCATTTGCTCTCTGTATCTGTGACTCTGTTTTCCTTTTGTTTTGGCTTTTAGATTCCACATATAGTGAGATCATGTGGTATTCTTCTTTCTCTGACTTATTTCACTTGGCATAATACACTCTAGATCCATCCATGTCAAAAATGGCAAGCTTTCAATTTTTTATAGCTAAGTAATATTCGTGTGTGTGTGTGTGTGTACACCACATCATCTTTATCCATTCATCTATTGATGGGCCCTTAGGTCGCTTCTATATCTTGGCTATTGGAAATAATGCTGCAGTGAACATTGCAGTACATGAATCTTTTTGAGTTAGTGTTTAGTTTTTCTCCTGGTAAACACCCAGAAACGAAACTGAATGGATTGTATGGCAGTTCTATTTTTAATTTTTTGAGGAACCTCAATACTGTTTTCTATAGTGGTTGTAAAAACGTAGAATCCCACCAACAGTGCACAGGGGTTCCCTTTACTCTACATCCTTGATAACACTTGTTACTTGTTGTCTTCTTGATGATAGCCATTCTGACAGGTGTGAGGCAATAGCTCACTGGTTTTGATTTGCATTTCCCTGATGATTAGTGAAGTTGAGCATCTTTTCATGTGCCTGTTGGCCATCTGTTGGTCTTCTTTGGAGAAATGTCTATTCACGTTCTCTGCCCATTTTTCTAATCAGGTAGTTTGTTTTTTTGGTATTGAGTTGTATGAGTTCTTTGTATATTTTGGATATTAACTCCTTGTCGGATATGTTATTTGCAGATATCTTCTCCCATTTAAGTGGGCTGCCTTTTCATTTTGTTGATAGTTTCTTTCCCTGTGCAAATGCTTTTTAGTTTGATGTGGTCCTGTTTATTTTTGCTTTTGTTTCCCTTACCTGAGAAGACATATCCAGAAAAATATTGCTAAGACCAATGTCAAAGAATGTACTTATGTTTTTTCCGGGAGTTCTATGGTTTCAGGTCTTATTACATTTAAGTCTTTCATCCATTTTGAATTTATTTTTGTATGTGGTATGAGAAATCAGTGTGAATTTCTTGTATAACATACATACAGAAAAGTATGCAAAAGCCTAACTGAACAGCTTGAGGAATTTTGCTAAAGTAAACACATACCAGTGTAGTCAGTCCTGAGCTCAAGAAACAATATATTACTACATTCTCAGAAGCTCCCTCGTATTTCCTTCTAGAAATTATCCTCCATGCCCCACCAGAAAATTACTATCATGACTTCTTACATCATAGATGAAGTGTTCTTATATTTCGATGCTGTATAAATTATGTCTTTACTTTTTATGTCTGGCTACTTTCCGTTCAATATGTTTGTGAGATGGGTCCATGTGGTCGTACTTCATTTCTGTCTAGTATGAATATACTACACGGTGTGACTTACCTACTTGTGGGTTCTTTCCACTCCGGTGGTTATGAATAGTGCTGCTTTGGGCATTCTTGCACATGTCTTTTGTTGAACAATTGTATATATTTCTGTTGGGTATATACTTAGATGGAGAACTGCTAGGTCATAGGGAACATGTATGTTCAGCTTTAGTAGATATTACCAACTTTCCAAAGTGGTCCTACTAATTTAGACCCGCTACTAGCAGTGTCTGAGTGCTCGACATTCTTACCAATACTTGGTGTTTCCTCTCTCCTCCATTTTATGTGATGGCATAATGTTGTGGTTTTAATTTGTGTTTCTTTGTTGACTAATAAAGTTGAGCACCTGTTCTTATGCTTACTGGCCATTTGAATATCTTCTTTTGTGAGCTGTCCAAGTCTTTTTCTGCTTTCCTCTTGAGTTGTCTTTTTCTTATTGATTTGCAGGCATTCCTTTTATATTCTGAATGAGTTCTTTGGAAATATATATCACAAACATCTTCTATTTGGAATGTTTTTAGTATATATCACAGACATCTTCTATTTGGAATGTTTTTGTTTTCAAGTATAATTTATGTACCATGAAACGTACAGCGTTAAGAGTATTATGCAAGCAGTTTATCAAAACAATATTTCCATTGCCTAGAGAGTTCCATTGCACTCTCCCCAGTCCATACCCTCCCCCTCACAAAAGCAGCCACTCATCTGATTTCTAGGACCATAGTTTAGTTTTGCCTATGCTACAATTTTATATAAATAATCTCCTCTGTTATATACTTTTTGTGTTCAGCTTCTTTCACTTAGTGTATTTTTGAGATTCATCCATCTTGTTGCGTGTCAGTATTCTGTCTTTTTCATTGCAGAGTAGTATTCCATGGTAGATTATACCAGTTTGTTTATTCATCCTCCTGTTGATGGACATCAGATTGTTTCCAATTTATGGTTATTATGAATAAAGCTGCTATGAACTTTTATACGAGGCTTTTTATGGATGTAGCAGTCACCTTTTAAAAATTCATTAAATATCTTTTCTTTAATCCTACTAAGTTTTCAGTTTGTATATTGTTCTCTAAGAAGTCCAGCTATATGAAAGCTTGGATTCGTGGAAAGGATTCATTTGCTAGAAGAAATTTTTAGAAAAAAATATTCACAGTAAGACTTCATTAATTAGCTTCCCTTGTAGTTTGAGTGATTCATATTACAGACAACTGCTTGGGAATACCAGTTACTCTACTCATTTGGAGTTTCATTCATATGGATTTTTCCCTCTTCCCCAGTTGTATGAACACATGTAATTGACTTTACTGTAGTTATTTGCAGTTGCACTAATAGAGACCTTGTCTCTTGGAGGAAGAAGATTACTTAGTCAGACGCATCAGCCTTAGTCTAAACCTAATGCTTTGAGTTTGGAGTATTTTACATACTCCCTGGAAATGGAGGCAAGTGAACATTCTAAAAACAGATAGTTTACAATTGTTAGAAAATTGTGGTAAAAAAAATAATTCTGTGCTAAATGTGTGGTAAGAATGTGGCGATCTTAAGTATAACACGGCACTGCTGAACTCATCCCCTCCAGTGCCTGTGTTGTTACTTTCTATAAATACTTCTTGAAACATGAGAGCTTTGATCCTGTTGCCAAAATAATGTGAGATCCTATAAGTTTTCTAATTATAAATGACAGTATTTTAATTTTGTTCCGCTGCCCCTCTGTCCCGTCTCGTCGTTGTTGCCCTCCCCCACTCCCCCACTGCAGCCCAAGCAAAACGGTGCGGCTGGGTCACGACAAGCCACAGGGTTGAATTAAAGCACACATCATTTCCACTCCTGCTCTTCCCCCACGTAACTGGTGCCAAGACCAAGGAGGCTGCTCCTCCTTTTACTCTGTGCTGGACCAAATGATTGAAGTCATCTGTCAAAAGCTAGTCTAGTAGAAGTGGAAGATCTCTTTTCAGCTGGGGCATAAAGTTTGTTTCTTTAAGCCAGTTGTTCAGAGAAAGCTCTCATTAGAAGAGATGAGGAACTTGGAATTCAGTTTTGTATCTCTTGCTCGCTCAAAGACTACTGTGATTACTTACTGTATGGTGTGCGGTTTAATTGATTATGCCCTGTATATGCATGTATGGAAACTGTGATTATAAAGATTTTGCTTTAATGTCATTTCTGACAATAGTGCTTCATTTTGGAGGGACAGTAACTACGAATGGAGTTCTATGTAGCAGCTGTTTTGTACATTTTAAAGTTCAGAATCTACCTCTAGGTGGCAGCACCAGATACTTTTTCCCTGTTGTTTCGCTCCAGCCTTAAGGAGTTATGGTTTAAGCAGTAAAACTTTTTTAAGTTTCCTGAAACTTCGAAATAAGGTGCTTATCGCCAATTTTGTGCGGATTTGGAAAAATTAATTTATATGTTGAATAAGTTTGCGGTTTAAGCATGGATTTTGACCTTAAGAAAGGATTCCAGCAGCAATGATCCATACTTTTTAACATGACTAATTATATGTTTTCTTAAAAAGATTTAACTTAGCCCTCCGTGATTTTTCTGTTGAACTTATAATTGTCCTTCCAAGGAAATCACTTTTTTGTGATATTTTTGTATCCAAGTAACTTCTTGTACAAGGATCGTTATATACCTAATATTTTAAGGTAATTACACCGTCTTCTCCCTTTATATTTAAAAAATTTACCACTGACTTATGGCCAAGAGTGCTGAGGTGAAGTCCCTTCTCTTGAAAAAAAAATCAGCTTGTGAATAAATCTGAAGTAATTAAGTAGGCCATTTGTTTTTGTTGCTGCCATGGGCAGATAAGGATTGTGGAAATGGACATTTAAAGTAGGCATTTCATAAGGCCTGATAATTTTTCATAACTCTTGGTCACTTGCTGGGCTTTTCTCCGTAAGTAGCAAGGCAGCCCATGTCCAGTTGTGGTGTGCTCAGCAGGCAGGCCTCCCCAAGCCTCAGGTGCACTCAGTGGTCATGGCTGGTGGGGAGGCCTAGAAAGAGATTTCATTGCTTCCTTGTTAGAGCCCAGCCAGTTTTGTCTATGTGCAAAGCCAGCTTTGTTTTGTTCCTTGATATTTAGGTTGTGAAAGAAGCTTGTCTTTCAGAAAACACTTATTATTTTTCTGTTTCCTTACTTTTTGAATAGTATTGGCCTGGGAAATTGATGAATAATTATACCATCAGAGAAAAGGTGGAGCTACTTTCTCATAATCGTGAATAAAGCAAGACATTATGTGAATACAGTTGGATTCACAGCTAGCGGTTCAGGAATTTGCAGCAGTTGCCCTTCACTACAGAGAAGAAATGGCACCATTCACAGGCGTGGGCATGGTCTCTCTTACTCCTCTGCCCCTCCTTGTCTTTAAACGAGAGGGTGTATGTTCCCCCACACTTCACTAACTTGCTGTTGCTCTTAACTATAGGTAACTTGTAAAATAAAAATGTATAGTGAGTCTTGGGGCCAAGTGACCTATGTTACAGTAACCAAGAACAGTTTTTCAATTTGTTTTGAATGTGTCGTCTTTGTTTTTATTATACGCTATCATGTTGGGACATACTCACTTTGATTAATTACTACAAAGAGCAGCTATTAACTTGCTGTGCAACACGAACGTGCGTTTCATATATTTTTCCAGATTTGTAATTTTGAATGAATATTAAATGGTGGATTAAATGATGTTCGTCCAGTATTTTATTTTTTCATTCACGTGGCATTTATTGGGTGCTTACCAGTGATAGGCACCACTGAAAATGATTTGTCCCTAACATCCGATTTAAACTCCAGAAGTGCATGGTGGTGGTAGTAGCAGCTCCATCTTGCAGGTGAGAAAACCAAGACCTAAAGTCTCAGTCTTTTCATTCTTTGTTCAGCACCTTTCCACTGTGTCAGTCAGCCCTAAGTCTTTTATAATTAAAGAGATGTCACTTGACAATTGACCAGATGGGATTTAGGATCTTGTCACTGAGTTCTGAATACATCTGTTAGATTATCTAACTATGCAAGCTGTTGATAGAGTTACAATAATTTTTAGATGTTTTTGGTATTTGAACTTTTTTGCCCAGTGACTGTTTTTATTACTTATTTACCTTTATACTAAAACAAATGATAGCTTTCTTTAGATTACTCAGAAGCCTAGAATTCTTTGGGATTGCTAAGGAATGCTTTCAAGAAAATGTTATAAGATTAAGTGTGGAATATCTTTAAGTGTAAATCCAAATAGTACATTTTGACATATGTGCTTTGGTCAAAGGCAAGTTAAGTTGGTTGGCCTTATAATCGTTTCTTTTCTCAAATAGTTCGGGGAAACAAGATAGTGTAAACTATGCATCGATTGATTTCTTGTGTTGTTTTGATTGAAATATAGAAGGTATATTTGGCTTCAGTATTGTCGGGGACATTTTGGCCTATAGAGTTTGTAGATTCATTGTTTTTGCACATATTTTAAATTTCTGAATTCAGAACACCAAAAAAAACCATGTTGAGTTTTGACTCAGATGCTGCTACTGAATTTTAACCACTGAATTAGATTGCAACCTACATGCTGTTAACTACTGAGCCAAGATGGAATCGACCACTGCATTGAAATCAGGGTTAGCAGTGGTGTCTGCGCTTGAAGGAGTTGTAATAGCAGTGAACTTGTTTTCCATAATGGGATTTTTATTCTCTATTTTCAGTTTTAATGGTGATACTTTGATTTTAGGAGATTTTAACAGTGCACATTTTTTTGAGATTTTCATTGTAACTTTAAGAAAATAGTAAAACCATCCCATAGAAGTAGTTGCTTCCAAACGCAAATGTCCAGTGGAATGTCTCTGCATTGTTTTGGTGCAGTTTACTTGTTTTGTTTATAATCTCCTTAAAAAAGGAAGTCATTTGTCTTGGTGATATGAGCCTCTATCTTGAGTTCAAATGGTTGTGTAGTATGTGCATGAATTTGAAATAATTCTTTTCTGATTTCTCTTCTTCGGAGTATTTTTGGAGAAGGGAATTTAAATAATTGTACCTTTCTGAATTTATTTTTTCTTTAACATTAATAGGACTTGACGCCACCCAATTTAGAGTTCATCATTATCACAGAGATGAAGAGAATGATGCTCTCCTTGGTGGCCCAGCACAGCTCACAGATGAAGAGAAATACAGGGACTGTGAAAGGTTCAAATGTCCATGCCCTATATGTGGAACTGAGAATATTTATGATAGCGTCTTCGATGGTTCGGTTAGTTGCTTTTGTTTCTCTTGTTTGTTTGTTTTGTGAGTGAACTAGTATAAAGTCCATTTTCTCTCTACTATGTATATAAAAAGGAAAAAGAAAACACAGGTTTTTATGTGTTTAAAGAATTTTAGCATCATATGAATTCTGCCTTCACAGCTTACTTATTTCTGCTTGAAACCTCTTAATAGAGTATGCTTGAGTATTGTTTTTGGCTTCCTAGAATGCTTGGCCTTGGTTTTTTAAATGGAATCTCTTAAAAACTCTGAATTATCTTAAAGTATTTTTATTGTAATTCCTTAATTAGCAACCTGTATTTCTCCACTCCCAGCCCAATTTATTAAGGCTTAGAGCAATATTTTCCTTTATCTTAAATCAAGTTAATGGGGAACTAAGTGTTTTTGGAAAGTTTTTGTTTATCTTTACACATCCCACTTGCCTCCTTTTTGACAAAGGTACTGTGATTATCTTTGCTGTCTTTGCATATCAGGCATTAAAAAAGTCACAGGGAGACATTTCTCTAAAGAAGTACTGCCAAAAAATGTATCATTGACCTTGGATCAGAACTTGAAACTTAGCCAATCTACTTGATTCCACTGCAGTGTTATACATGTACTAGCCATTGGCAAGTGAGTAGGCAGCAGAACCACGTAAAACCTTGAAACTGAAAGAAAATACGTCCTTTATCTAAATTAAAAGTAATTATTTTAAGTTAATTTGGACAAACAGCAGATGTTTTGCATTTTTTTGAATCAAAACAAAGCAGTCTTTGGGAGCAAGTGCAAGGAAGAGGCAGACACAGATCAGCAATACTTGCTAAATCCTTGAGTTTTGCTTCATTACAGCTGTAAATAAGATAGTTAATTGCATGGAGGCTTGACGACTTGCAGATGGGCTAACTGTGGAAGAGCCCGATGTCAAGCTCTAAAATCTCTTCCACCTGGAATTGCTTCGTGTGGCGGGGTAGGGTTATGTACCAGATTGGAGCAGGAAACCAAGATGTTTAAGTATCAAGAAGGAAAACAAATGCTCCAGAAACCCCAACAGTTTCCCTGAATATTACCTTTGCTTTGTCTTTGTTTAAAACAAAACAAAACGTTTTCTCCAACTACTAATAGTTCATTTTTTCAAATTTTTACTCCTCCTCTCTCCCCTCCCCCAAATACATTTCATTTGTTGGGGGGCAGTGGTTACAGAAATTTTAGATTTGCTAAGCTAACAGTAAGTGATCACTTTGTGATCTTTAAGAAAGATCACTTTCTTAAAATTAAGTTGGCGATACGGAGCAAACTGTTGTCATTAACGCTCTTGCTTTGCCTTGGAATGAATTAAGTGCAAATTTAAATTCTTGATCAGTATCTCTAGGAGGGATGTTTATTTCCAATAATGCAACTTCACTGGTATTTTCAGAGGGGAAACTATTTTATCCATAGTCTGTCCTGTATTGAATGTAAAAAAAGTAATTTCAAGGTTTTCCCTTGGGCTTTGTACTCCATTACGATGGTGGCAAGGGTAGAAGGTATGTGGTGACTGAGGGGATCTTTGGGAGGAAAGTGGTTGAGAAAATAAGGTTAAAAACTTACCAATAAGACGCAAGAGGGAGGAGATACGGGGATATATGTATATGTACAGCTGATTCACTTTGTTATACAGCAGGAACTAACACACCGTTGTAAAGCAATTATACTCCAATAAAGATGTTAAAAAAAAAAGCTTACCAATAAAATGAATTTAAAATATCGTACACCAGGACAGCATGTAAGTTTTTAAGCACAAGAAACCTTTTATAACCTTTTGTGTACTTGTCTGTCTTGACTTCTGTAGGGAACCGATATGGAGCCCAGCTTGTATCGTTGCAGTAACATCGATTGTAAGGCTTCGCCTCTGACCTTTATGGTACAGCTGAGCAACAAATTGATCATGGACATTAGACGATGCATTAAAAAATACTACGAAGTAAGTATCCATAATGAGTGTCTTACATATGCAGCTTACTAAGGTTTGGTACTTGTTTTAAAATAAAATGATACGGTTTTTGTATGAAACTGTAAAATTTTGAAAAGACGGAGGAAAATGATTTGATTTTTCTGTTGGGCATTTCATCTCATTAATGAGCAGTATTTTTAGTAATGAAGTTTTTGCTTTTAAGGAAAAATGAGAATATAATCAGGAAGTATTGTAGTTTATTGCTGCCTAAATAAAATGAAGTTAAATGGTCACTCAGATTTTCGATCAGAGGAGGAAAAATCAATATTACCTATCTTTGGCAACTAGAGCCGTAAACTCATGTGTGGTGATTTTATTTCTGTTTTACTTTTTTAAAACTTTTTATTTTATATTGGAGTATAGTTGATTAAGAATGTTGTGATAGTTTCAGGGGTACAGCAAAGTGATTCAGTTATACATATATCTATTCTTTTTCAGATTTTTTTCCCATTTAGGTTGTTACATAATTGAGCAGGGTACCCTGTGCTATACAGTAGGTCCTTATTGTTTATCCATTTTAAATACAGCAGTGCGTACATGTCAATCCCAAACTCCCTAACTGTCCCTTCCCGTGTGGTGATTTTAATAAACTGCCAACTAGCTAACACCTTGTGTTTATGTGGTCATCTAAACCATTTCATAGCTTAGTTTTCCAAAGAAATCAGAATAAACATCTTTTAAATTTCAGTGCTTTTGTCTGGCATTTTAAAGAAGAATGTCTAATTTTTATAAATATATAGGAAGAGTTCCAGAACAGTGAGTGAGCTGTCTGCATTAGAAAGAAGGCTCCTTTCAAAGTTTTTGTTTCGGTTTTTAACACATTTCATATGAATTACTTTTTTTCTCTTCAAAAGTTAAAATTAAAAGAAAAAAACACCACATTTCCCACTTGATTTTTCTTAGCGTTTCATTATGTCATCTGTCATCTAAACAAAATTTCTTTTACTTGAAAGTTCACTGTAACTTAGGTAAAGAGGTTATGCTGGCAAGGCATTTCCCAAAAAATGCTCTGGTTCTATTAGGTAAGACTCTTGACTTTGATCAATATCATCCTATAATTTCTACTTATATGTTAGTTAACATATAGCATAACATTACGTTCTTTAAAATCGAACTCATTAAATGAAAATCAAGTATTAGATCATTAGGATGAAGAGTAAAAGCATAGAGTTCTAGTCTTGTGATTTTGGAGTAGAATAATTTGTATTCGTCAAGAAAAAAGAACCAAGTAGGTTTGTCTGAAGATATTTTTAAAATAATAATTATGGCTACATTTTGGGAAATCTGAAACATTTTAGTGAATAATCTGGTGCTGTACTTAATGAACAGTTGGATGGGAATAAAGGTTATCTGTGGGTTCACATTCCGCAGTAGATGAAACGTTCAGCACGTGAAATGTTAGGCCTTTATTTAGCATGAAGAGTCCAAATCAAAACTATTCAGCTCGTTTACAGACCTCATTGAGCAGAGCATGATTCTTGACTCTTGGGAAGAATTCTGAGTTTTCTCTCTGTGTTTAGTCTATCAAAATCTTCACCATGGAAATGTTAATACCAGAAGAAGCTCATCTATTTCCTTCTCTATGAGCGGGCAATCTGTTTTGACTAAGTTGAGAATAGGCAGAAAAATGATCTTCTGAATAGTTAGAAATATGCCCTAACTGAAAGATTGATTTCTGACTGTGTGTGTGTGGTGTGGTGGTCGTGGTTGTATAAGTATTTTTCAAGCTAAATAACCTAGTTTTAGGCATCCAGACGTTTAACCCAGGGTTTCTATAGCATTTGTTTTAATTGTCTACCGACCATCTCACTAGCAGCAAGTTAGTTTTCCTGTGTTAACTGCCCACTTGACTGACTTTCCTAAGGAATTTCTAATTAAAATACCCAAATGTCATTCCTACACTTGAAGAAAGATATGATTGTCCTCAAAATTAAGAACTTGTTTCTCTACTTTCTGTCCTTAGGCATATGTGATTGTCTAGAAGAGAAAGAAATCCATTATTCGTTCTTTTCATGGCCCCATGATGAACAAATGTTTCAAATATTCTCAAGATCAGAGCTTTTATACAGAAAGCTCATGCACCTCCAAGTTACAGTTTATTGGTAGAGTGTTCTCTTTCTTCCTGACCCCAGACTTAAGTGAACTTTGCCAGTAGAGGGATATGGTGTTGAGTTTCTTTTGTTATCATGCCTCAAGTGATCCTGATTACAGTTAGTTCAGTGTGATATACCATAGCAGTGGTAATCCAGCTGGAGATTAATACACCAAGTGTACTGGAGGTAAGGATGTTGGTACTGAGTACTGAGATCAAAGTGACTGTTCTCTGAAGCTAATGAGCCAAAGAGTTCCCAGCTATTCTGCAAGTTAAAAAATGCTCCCCACTAGACATAAAGTTGTTAGTGGACTGAGAACAAGAGTCTCCATATTTTTTTCATTTTAGTTTTAGAATCACTGCAGGCAAGAACAACCTACATTGAGAAAGGAGGCATCTCCACAAGGAAGGAGCTTTTGTAAGACAGTGGAGGACTATAAGGTACTTGACCAAACACTGTAACCTGCCAAGGAACACAGTTCTAGATCACCAAGAAATCTGGCTGTCAAGAACAAAAGGGCCAAAGTTTAGGGTAGCAAAGTATACTTCTTAATCACTCTTAAAAAAATACACCACATCTTCTGTTATATTCTGTGGTGAATAAATAGTGCTGACTGAATAAATGTGATACAGCAAACATTAAAATTTTTATATATCTGAGAATCAGTCTGTATCGTAGTGTTTTAATATTGGCTCCTTTAATAGCAGGGGAAATGCTTTTTTCTCTCACCGTACAGCAATGATTGTATCCTTCGGATTCTTGTTTCATAGAACATTTAAATTTCTGTATACATAGAAATACAAGACGCACCAAGCAAGGATATTTCAAGTAATATATTAATTTCCTTAGGAGGAAAACAACTCTAATGCTTTATCTCAAGATTTGATGAAGCATTGGAAGACTTTGAGGCAGCACAGAAAGCTCTAATTCAAAGTTGATTTCATGCCCCGGTCCTAATTGGTTCCTCTATACAAAGTTAAAATCGAACTGGTATTTCTTTGAAAATCATAAAAAGGCAGTTTAAAGACTATATCTCTCAGCTTTTAAGGATGTTTTTAAAAGACTCAATTTTACAGTGAAAAATTGATATGTGTTTCCCCTCCCCTTAAATTCTGCTTCAGAAGAGCAAATAGACACACACACACACACACACGCACGCACGCACGCACGCACAAAAGGGGAGAGAAACACTAGCTAATCTAAATTGGGAAATGAAGAGGGCTTTTTTTAAGCATGAAAATTTCATCATCTTGTCAGCTGGCAGAATGCCTGCTGTGTGGATTCACAAAGGCTAAGAATTACACTTTCATGAAATTTTCCTCACTAACTGCCCTGGTTAATTTGAAAGATAACCCACTGTTCTAATTCATTCCTCAATTGGGCGGTGCAGGTTTTATCTTTGATCTGACAAAGCATTTGTGTTAATCGTTTTGGCCCTTCAGTAGACACTCTTGGGATTGTGCTTTTACAATAAATGTGTCTGTGATAGCTCTTTAGTCTATTATACTTACAATAGATCCATAGAACTGGTAATTAATTCTCCACTGCTTTGGAAATGGGAAGAATAGGTGTAGCTCTGTCAAGTGCTGCTGGGAAGTTTGTTTAGCTGGTTCATTTTTGAAGTGTTCCCCTCAGCCATCCATGAAGCAGCCGCAGAAGAGAATGTGAGATTGAGATGCTGCCTACCCTGAAGACTTGCTGATAAATGGGAAATCTGACCCCTCTTGGTACCTGGGAGGGGGGTAGTGGGTCATTTACTTTCATCTCAAGTACTATTAGTTATAATGTACATTAAACCCTCATTTTAATACTTAAAGAGCCATTCGTTTCTAAAGGTGGATAGTCAACTGAAATATCCTCCTCAATTCCCATTGATGGCTTATGCAGGTTTTAGAGTGTTCCAGTGGGGCGAAATGTATTTCTCACCAGCCTTGTAGTGTTTCCAGCAACTTGTAAAGGAGCATTACTTGGGGCACTTCACTGTGATGTTTAAACAGAGGTATTGCTGGCCCTGCATCTAGAAAAATTAACAGTTAACAGCTAGTCAGTGCTATGCATATTATAACATTGATTAGTTGCTAGGACCAGAAATAGGCGATTGAATTCCTTAGAAATTTGCTGTTGGTTTTACAGTCTCAGAATTTTCCTGACATAAGCTTTCTGAGGACAGGACCTGTGCTTTCTTCGGTGTCTCATCTGTGATCTCTGCTCCAGCCGTTTGTATGCATTTTAACGTTTAGTAATATACTTCCTTGTTTTTTCTTTAAATTCTTTTTCGCACTGCTATCATATTGGCAGAAGGTTTATTAGTGGTTCACAAGATTCTCAGGCTAACACAAGACTCCACGTTAATTTAAGGTCATGAAAGCATTAATATAGCCCTTTGTTACCCTGTCTTTATTTTAGTCACTGATTACTGTTGGTTTCAATATATGCCCATCTCCAAGTTCATAGCCTTAATTTGTTTTCTCCCCAAACGAAGTGTCAGGCAAAGAGGCATTGACCAGAAATATTTTTATTAAGATGCAAAATCACATCGTGCTGAAACGTGTTCTCATTGTCCTGACACAAGAGTCTCACTCTTACTACACAGGGTGGCAGAGAGTGGATGCCTAGCTGTTCTTCCTCTCGTACTCCTGCTCTCTCCCTGTATTTTTCCCATTTCTTTCTCAGTATATGAATTGTGGTATAAGTCACATTTTAAAAATCTCTTTTGGAACCACTTTTATGAGGAATTCCAAAAATAATGTCCAGTGTTACTTGCCTCGTGATGCAGACTTTCTTATGCTCACGTGTGTGAGCACCTAGTAAAGAAGGGAACACTTGACCAACGATACTGTGAGTCCCTCTAGAAGACAGCACACATCCAGGAAGTGGAGTGGGATGTTCGGTGGTATATGAAAAATCCACGTTCATTTTGTTTTTGCACCTCTGCAAAAGAAACCAGAAAATGATGCTTGTTAAGTTTGGAATGGATATGCATTCCTTAAAAACAAAATGAACAACAAGCACCAAACATAATGTTGTTAAGCCAGAAGTTGAATCTGAGGACAGGACCTTAAAAGTGCAGGGAGGGCAGGGTGAAGTGTTGGTTAATATATTTGCTCCACCAAAATACACACCCACTCAGCATCACAGGCAACAGTATCCATGGTGTCCAACAATGCTTGAAGGAGGACCATTTCTTTAGGAATACACAGAGCTCAATTAGTAAATAAATCTAATAATTAAAGATGAAGCAGCCTCTCACTAGATCGCCACCCCCATCCCCACCCCTACCCGTGTAATTTACTTATACACCCACTCTTACTTCCATTGACTTTCGCTTTTCAAATGTAGCCGTACTTCATGACAGCTATCGTGTGCTGGCGGATCTGAGGGTTTTAGAGCCATGCAGTGATGTTCAGTAACTCTGTCTTGTTCAGCTGCAAATATTCAGTGTTCAATAACCCTCAAAATTTCTCATTTCTTACCTGTGGTGATATGGGCTGATAGTTTTTAGGTTGTAGGTTGCAATATGCAGTAGTCTCACAGGTACATTAGTTCAAATAGTTTAAACTCTAAGCACCAGTGGAATTATTGTTTATCTCCTTGCCTCTGCATTTGTATTTAGAACATTTAAAAAGAATAAATTGGGTTTCTTTTTTGTAAAGACTCTTAACAGCATAATTATAAGTGGTACAAAAGGCATGCAAAGAAGCAGTAGATACCCATCCCACCCATTCAGCATCCCAGGCAGTGCAATCCATGCTACCCAGCGGTGCTTGAAGAAGGATCATTTCTTTAGGAATCCATAGAACTCATCTTAAATCTTGTTAAGACAAAACAAAAGAATTAGTATTTCTTTTTGCTCCACACCATTTGATAGGGAAGTTTAACGTAAATGAACACCACGGACACTAGTTGCTTTTTTTAAATGCGGTATTCTAATACCAGGGCCCGTTGATGGAGGATTGGTGTGTTTTTCTTAGCGAATGGCTGTTTTTTCTTAAGTATGAATATCCACCAAGCTGATTTTCAGTCAGGTATAACATTTTACTGCAACACCATGGTGTGTTCTACAGAAAAACTAAGAAGTAGAATCTTACTGTAAGTGAATGTATTATTGTACAAATCTAAGGGAATAACAGGTCAAATCTAGTCCCCTAAAACGTGCCAGCTACGTGTTCTACACAAACAGCGTTAACGTGGTATGAATATTAGTTGTTATAAAGGAGTTCCAATATGTTGTAGAACTTAGTGTTTGTCTAAGTATAGACCACAAGCCATATATCAACAAATTAAACTTGAACTGTTTCAAAAAAAAGGAGTTCCAATAAGCAAATTGGATCAGGTACACCCTTATATGTCACCTGACTTTTAACCTTCATAGAATAACCAGCATTCCTTGTACTCTCTATATTTATCACAACACCTCTTTATCTTTTATTTTGTTTAATCTTAACCTTATGGCATGGACCCTATTTGGGGAGTCGCAGAACTAGAGCGTGATCTTGAGGAACTAGGAGGGAACCCACACCAAATTTTCAGGTGCCCTGACCACAGGGAACACTGACCTCAGATCTTTCTGC
Source organism: Phocoena phocoena (assembly GCF_963924675.1). Classification (NCBI taxonomy): domain Eukaryota; kingdom Metazoa; phylum Chordata; class Mammalia; order Artiodactyla; family Phocoenidae; genus Phocoena; species Phocoena phocoena. Next base: position 21,036,956 of record NC_089240.1, read on the forward strand.
AGGGTCTGAGCTCGGACCATAGCCTGTCGCTTGCCCATGTCATTCCCCGCACGTGCATATTTTCCTCCTCTGAGAGCTTTTTGTCAGAGGTGGAGGCTGTCGTAGCCACTGCCCTTGCCTGTTCTTTCCTCCTGTTCGGAAAGCTTAACACTTGCTTTTATCAGTTTTCAGAGCAGCCCCTGCTAGCCTCGCGATGGACTGTGAGGTTTTGTACTCGAACACCTGGTCAGAGTTCTTTTTAGTCATCTAGCGGTTTAGTAACTTCTCGAGGCCAACGTTTCGTAGCTTATAAGACAACGACAGTGGCAGTACCTGGCACATCAGGTCATAAGAAAGACTACGTGGGATGACGCATCTCCAGTGCTTAGTGCCTCAAGAGCACTCGCTGTTAACGTTCATTATTCTCTTCTGAGGTAACAGTGGATGACGTGGCTCGGTCGGGTTCCTCCACGTGCTGCGCCCCCGCCCGCTCCCGCCCTGAGATTCAGCCCTAGGCTGGGGCCTCGCTGCCCCGTCTTTCCGAGGCGTCCATCTGGAAGCTTCCGTTGTCTCGCCGCTCTCCCCCCCCGCCCCCCCAAGTCAGAACGATACCGCTCCGCGCTGTCCTAGCTCCTGGCCCTCCCTGCACTTTGCCAGCATGGGAGTTTCCTTTTCAGTGTTGGTGAATGTGGCCCCAAAGTCAGCTTTAGGAAGGGACACTGATAAGGGCAGCTTGAGGAAGTGGCTAAAACCAAGGAAAGGACACTAGGTTCTTAAGTCCTCCAAGGCCCAGCACTCAGTATTGTACCTAACCTGGTCGTTGTTCAGTAAAAAGTTACTGAACGAGTCACGCTATCCTGAGAGACTGGAGCTATCAAGTGACTTTCCCGGGTTACAAGTAGCAGCATCAGGACTGTGACCATCCTCGGGGACCCTAGTCCAGAATTCTGCTCATCACATACGGTAAGACAGCCGTTGATGAGTAACAAGTTGCACGCCACCCTCACTGCAGTCCCTCTTTCAGTAGGATGCCTCCAGAGCCCTGGCGTGAGCTCACAAGCTAAGCCAGGCCACAGGGCTGGCAGGGACATGAGTCCAGAAAGCCGCTTACAGCTGCCCAGCCAAGGACCAGTGCGGCCACTGAAGGGGCGCCTGGGCTTTCGGCGGCTTCTGATACGGTTCGCCTCCTCTGAAGGGAAAATTGGAGGTTTTTTGAAATGCTCAGGAGATGCCATAGGAGTTGTCAAATATCTGAAAACAAGTGGGTAAAAACAGAAAACTGCTTGTGCCGAAACAGTAGAATTCCTTTTTCAGATTGATTTCTCTAACCTTGGGTCTTTAGGAAAAATTCAACTTCAGGTCTAACTCCAGCAGTCATCTAGAGGTGCACTGTCTTGTAGTAGAGTAAGACACCGAACCAGAACAAATTTCATTTAACCTTTCAAAAGTGAGATTCTCACACCGTTGACCTCCTTGACTTCAAGGAGCAAAACTGAGCTCTCCGTTCTCTGCTGCAGGTAAAACGAGAGAGGGGAGGGGGCGCCCCAGGCAATGCGTGTCTCTCAAACTTGGCTTGCTTAGAAAGTATACGTTATGGTTCACACGTGGAAATTGGCCCTTTGCAGATAGTTACAGATACGAATTTCCAGATTGTTCTGTCTAGCTTACTCTCATGTTAAATGGAACAACTATATTTCTGTTCAAGAGGGATTTAGTTCAGCTGCCTTTCCATGGTACCATAGAAAAATTCTCAAAGCCTGGATTCCAAATACTACTAATGAAAATTAGAGCACCGGTATTTTCTAATCGGTGGGTGTTGGTTTGTTTCGGGCTTGGTGTGCGTCAGGTACGGCTTTACCATATGCTCATACCAACGCCTACGATGTGTTGGTCTTAGCTGGGTTTTGAAAAGCAGTGTATAACTTTCCTGGTTCAAAACTCATTTGACTCTTGGTACTCCCTCAGAAATATTTTTGGTTTCTGCCATGTTCCGGCATATGATAACTCTTCTGTTAGAGTTTTGTGACGTACATTATGCAGCTTGTTTCCAGAAAGATCCCCAGCCTCATTCACGTTGCACAGGTGCTCAGGCTCCTTGGCTGTTGGAGAAGCTCTTCGTGTTGCTGGGAACCTAGGTGATTTGCTACCTCGGCTCTCAGGAGCCTGTGTAGCCAGCCTTCAGTCTCCATCCACCAGCAAAGAATGCTTAAGAATCATGGCAGGAAAAAGCCCAAACTGCCCAGGATTTATGTCTATATGTATACTAAAGATTTAGAAACCATGTGGATGAAGTCACACATAATCCTTTGAGGATAATTTCTTTCAATTGCAGCTTTTCATCTAGTCACGCTCAAGAGCCACTTCTTTCAGGAACTGATCAGCAAAGAAAGACCAAAGGAGAGTAGTCTAGTACCAAGAAAGACCTGATTAGGGCTTCCCTGGTGGCGCAGTGGTTAAGAATCTGCCTGCCAATACAGGGGACACGGGTTCGATCCCTGGTCCGGGAAAATCCCACATGCCGCGGAGCAACTAAGCCCGTGCCCCACAACTGCTGAGCCTGTGCTCTAGAGCCCGTGGTGCTCTGAAACAAGAGAAGCCACAACATTGAGAAACCCGCGTACCACAACGAAGAGTAGCCCCCGCTTGCCGCAACTAGAGAAAGCCCGCGCACAGCAACAAAGACTCAGCACAGCCCCAAAGTTAATTAATTAATTAAAAAGAAAAGAAAGACCTGATTAAATTTTCGCAGCATAATGGCTTCTCATGCTGATGAGTGTATGCAATGTTATATAGCACAGTGGTTCTCAAACCTTTCGTTCTGTGGGACCCTGCACTCTCTTAAATTTACTGAGAGTGGCAGAGTTTCTGCTTATGTGGGTTTGTTTTATTTATTTATTTATTTATTTATTTTAACACGTTTATTGGAGTATAATTGCTTTACAATGCTGTGTTAGCTTCTGCTTTATAACAAAGTGAATCAGCTATATATATACATATATCCCCATATCTCTTCCCTCTTGCGTCTCCCTCCCTCCCTATCCCACCCCTCTAGGCGGTCACAAAGCACCAAGCTGATCTCCCTGTGCTATGCGGCTGCTTCCCACTAGCTATCGGTTTTACATTTGGTAGTGTATATATGTCCATGCCGCTCTCTCACTTTGTCCCAGCTTACCCTTCCCCCTCCCCGTGTCCTCAAGTCCATTATCTGGTAGGTCTGAGTCTTTATTCCCGTCCTGCCCCTAGGTTATAAATTTAAACTGAGACATCTACAAACTGTTAACCCACTTATAAGCAACAGTAAGCCTATTATATGACAAAATTTTTTAATGAAAAATAACTACCTGTCTTACAAAGCAAAATAATTTAGTAAGAATAGTGGTATTGTTTAAAATTTTTGCAAATCTCTTTGATGTCTGGCTTCAAAAACAGCTGGATTCTCGTATCTGCTTCTGCGTCCAATCTATTGTGATATGTTGTTGTGTTGTTTTGGTGGAAGTATATGAAGAAAATTTGGCTTCACACAGGTATGAAGCTGGAAAAGATAGGAGTATTTTAATAGCCTTTTCCATTAATAGTGGGTATTCTTTTTTGTCACTACACCAAACCTTGTAGCATGGTAGTTTCTTAAAGGTTATTTCCAATGTGGAACCTGAAACCGTATCAGTAAGCCGTTTGTACTCCGGTACATTGACATCCAGTATCTTGAATGGTATATAACATTGTATTTCTGTTTATCAAATATTTGACAATGAGCGTATATTACTTTTATGGGGGATGGTGCTGATTACATTTTGAAATTTATATACAGTACAGTTCACTCTCTGGTGTACAGTTCTATGAGTGTTTACAATTGCATGAGAGTCATGTTACTGTTACCCCAATCAAGATACAAAACACATCTATCACCCACACCCCCTGTCCACAATTCCCTTGTGCTACTTCTTTCAGTTGCACTTTTAAAAATATTTATTTATTTATATATTTATTTTTGGCTGCATTGGGTCTTCACTGCTGTGCACAGGCATTCTCTAGTTACGGCGAGCAGGGGCTACTCTTTGTTGCAGTGCGCGGGATTCCCATTGCGGTGGCTTCTCTCGCCGCGGAGCAAAGGCTCTAGGTGCGTGGGCTCAGTAGTTGTGGCTCGCAGGCTCAGTAGTAGTGGAGCGCAGGCTTAGTTGCCCCACGACATGTGGAATTTTCTCGGACCAGGGCTTGAACACGTGTCCCCTGCGTTGGCAGGTGGATTCTTAACCACTGGGCCACCAGGGAAGTCCTCAGTTGCACTTTTAAAATAAGTTCATTCAAAAGGCTAACCTCACATCATATGCTGAGCCCTACCACTTTTGCTTATGAAGTGTCGTGTTTTCCATCCATGGCATTATCTTCCATCTGGGACCCACCTCTTACCTCCTTATGGAATATGCTGCCGCCGTTCTCAAAGATGTGCAGAATGAAACATTGTAATATATGTGTTTCTTTGCTTAGCTAGGAGTGGGTAGGTACTTGATCTGTGAATATAAAATTAAATTCTAAGGACAACTCCCCCACAAACAACACTGAAGAAAATTCTAACATATCCGTTGCAACTTCATCAGCAGAGAAATTTTAGATCTGAGGATTTGAGAAATAAAATGAGGTCATGTCTTCAACTCAGTTACTTTCGTTCAATGGGTCATGAAGACAACCCCAGCAGCATGAGCAGTGGGTCCAGCACTCAAGTAATTATATCCCCTACTCCAGCTTCCTAGAAATGAAACCTAGATATTGAGCCACTTAAAAGGAAGACTTAATTTTCCTACATTCAAGTGTGCATCCATTTTAACCTACCCATGTCTATAGCATTTTGCTGTTTTACCGATTCTAGCGCATGTATAGATTTATATAACTACCACCACATTCAGGATACAGAATAGTTATATCGCCCAAAAAAACTTCCTCTTGCTATCCCCTTATAATCACACGTTCCTTCCCACCACTAACTCTATCTGTCATGGATGGATCAGTAATGGATCTGTTCTCCTCACTCTTATTACTGTCTTTCCAAGAATGTCATAGAAATGGAATCACCTAGTACACAGCCTTTGGGACTGTCTTCCTTCATGTAGGTTGTTCCTTTTATTACAGAATATTATTCCAGTGTATGGATGTATCAGTTTCTTTGATCCAGTTACCCAGTGGAAAGTGTTTGGCCAGTTTTTAGTAATTATGAATTCAGCTTATATAAACATTCGTGTATAGGATTTTGTGTGAGCATAACTTTTCATTCTTATAGGTTAAATAGCCAGGAGTAGAATTGCTGGCTCATATGTTAAGTGTATTTTTACCCTTTTGAAGACGTTGCCAAACTATTTTTCAGAGTAACAGCACCATTTTTCATTACCACTAGCAGCATATGAGAGTTCCAGTTTCTCGGCATCCTCAGAAGCTCTTGGTATAGTTGGTGTTTTTTATTTTAGGCATTCTAATAGGTGTGGGCAGTATCTCATCATGGTTTTAACTTGCATTTCCCTGATGGTTAGTGTATTTATATTTGCCATCCTTATATCATTTTTGGTGAAGTGTCCAAATTATCCCCCATTTTAAAATTTGCATTGTTTTCTTACTGTTGAGTTTTGAGTTCTTATATATTCTAGATACACGTCATTTGTTGGATATGTGATTTGCAAATATTTCCTCCCATTCTGTAGCTGGTACTTTTATACTCTTAATGCTGTGTTTCACAGAACAAACTTAAATTTTTTTTTATTTTATAGATCTTGCTTTTGGTCTAATGTCTAAGAATTCAAATTTTATGTCGGTAGATCTATGATCCATCTTGAGTTGATTTTTGTGTAAGGAATGAGGGCTAGGACAAGGTTCATTTTTTGCGGGGGGAGGGTCTATGTAAGTCCAATTGTCCTAACACCACTTACTGAAAAGACTGTTCTTACACCTTTGAATTGCTTCTGTACCCTTGTCAAAAACCATTTGAGCATACTTGTGTGGGTCTATTTCTGGACCCTCTCTTCTCTTTCATTGGTCTCTGTGTTTAGCCCTTTGCCAACATCACAGTCTGGATTACTGTAGCTTTATAGTAAGTCTTATGTAGTGTGATTCCTCCATTATATTTTTTAATAGAATGTTTTAGCTATTCTAGTTCTTTTGCCTTTCCATATAAATTTGAGTCAGCTTGTCTATCAACAAAAAAAGTCTTGCTGGGATTTCTGTTGGAATTATATTAAATGTATGTGTTACTTTGAGGACAGTTTTTTTAAATCTTTTTATTTTTATTATTATTTGGCTGCGTTGGGTCTTTGTTGCTGTGCACAGGCTTACTCTAGTTGCGGCGAGTGGGGGCTACTCTTTCATTGTGGTGCACGGGCTTCTCTTCGCAGTGGCTTCTCTTGTTGCAGAGCATGGGCTCTAGGCACACGGGCTTCGGTAGTTGTGGCGCACGGACTTAATTGCTCCGCAGCATGTGGGATCTTCCCAGACCAGGGCTCGAACCCATGTCCCCTGTATTGGCAGGCAGATTCTTAACCAAACGCCACCAGGGAAGTCCCCTTTGAGGACAGCTGACATCTTTACTATGTTGAGTCTTCCAGTCTGTGAACACGGAATGTCTCTTCACTTATTTAGGTCTTCTTATTTTTTCATTAGCATTTTGTAGTTTTCAGCATAAAAGTCCTATATGTGTTTTTTTAGATTTATACCTAAAGGAGTTCATTTGGGGAAAGTTTTTGTTTGTTCTTTTTTTTGCTTTTTTGTTTGTTTGTTTTGCGGTACGCGGGCCTCTCACTGTTGTGGCCTCTCCCGCTGCGGAGCACAGGCTCCAGACGTGCAGGCTTATTGGCCACGGCTCATGGGCCCAGCTGCTCCGTGGCATGTGGGATCCTCCAGGTCCGGGGCACGAACCCGTGTCCCCCGCATCGGCAGGCGGACTCTCAAGCACTGCGCCACCAGGGAAGCCCTGCTTTTTAAATTTTGGTTTCCAATTCTACTGCCTAGTATATAGCATTACAGCTATAGACATTTTTTTCGACATTTCTATAGTTAAGAGAATTAAAGGTGAATCAGTTGGTTCTCAAAAGAACACTGAGGACCCATGAAACATTAAAAATAACCTGCATAAATACATAATTAATATGCAGCCTTTAACATTTATTTTACAAATCTGTATTTATTGGACCAAATATTTGGCCACATAATAGTGTTGAGTTTTTAAAAAATACCAGCTTATGTAGTGTAGTGTCACTTATGTAAAACTTTTGTATGTGTGTATGCTTAAAGACATTTCTAGAAGGATTTTACCATAGGTCAGAAACCGTATCTGAGTGGTGAAAAGTTTAGGTGAATTTTATTTTTTCCATATTGCTTTTCTCTCTTTGAGTATTTCATAATGGGAATTGTTTTTATCAAAATAGTGAAGCTGCTTAAAAGAGAAAGGAAAAATAAAACAGTGCATTTTAATATGGTCCTTACCAGTAAAGAAGGATAGTATAGACTCAAGTCCTATTTGAGAATTAAGTCCTTGCATCCTAGAAATATTGATGTTGCCCCAGCCATTTTAAGATTCTAAAATTTCATACTGAAAACCAAAGGAACATTTTGAGACAGATGGAACATTCTAAGAATGCTGCATTAAAAATTTTTTTTCACCACAGCATTTCTTTTTTATCATACGCCTGTCTCTGTATCAAGCAGACAGTGGATCTCAACCTTGGCTGCGCATTACAATCACCTGGAGGGGATTTTGTGTGTGTGGGGTTTTTTTTTAAGGTTTATCTGAACCAGGTCTTTCTTTTTTTATTATTATGATTATTTATTTTATTTTTGGCCGCGTTGGGTCTTTGCTGCTGTGCGCAGGCTTTCTCTAGTTGCGGTGAGCAGGGCTACTCTTCGTTGTGGTGCGCAGGCTTCTCGTTGCGGTGGCTTCTCTTGTGGCGGAGCATGGGCTCTAGGCGCACGGGCTTCAGTAATTGTGGCTCAGTAGTTGTGGTGCACGGGCTTAGTTGCTCTGCGGCATCTTCCTGGGCCAGGGCTTGAACCCGTGTCCCCTACATTGGCAGGCGGATTCTTAACCACTGCGCCACCAGGGAAGCCCACCTGGATGGGTTTTCAAAGGAGTGTCTGATGGGTCAGCCCACCCTGGAACATTAGGTTAGAATTTCTGAGGGTAGGCAAGGGCCCTGGTGTTTATAAAAATTCCCTCTGTGATTACTAAACTTTTCAAAAAACACATGTTGATGAATTCTAAGGTAATGTATGAGGACCACTAAGTATTTTAAATGTGATTTCTATATATGACCTCTATGGTTATTATTATATATATGATTTCTAAATATTCATATAGTTCTTTATATGAAGTTATGAGAATAAAAGGTATATATGCTTTCACACATGTATCAAGTTAAATATGTACTTAAAAAGGAGAGGGGGGACGAGCCACACAAATTGTTTTATGGAAAGCTCGTTAATTTGCATTTCAGGTGAACGGTAGAAGATTATTAATGGGCTCTTCCAGTGGAGCGCAGTGCCAACAACAGAATGCTTGCAATTGCTTGTGTTATAATCAGTATTCAATATATTATGGTATACATTTATTAACTAATTGTTAAGCTTTTAAACTTGGCATATAGAATTACTTTTAAATGTAATTTTATTTTAAATTGCTTTCACTCTTTCCTCATTTTTCAATAAAATCATACATTTGATAAATCAAATTTTCCTAAAAAAAATGAGAAGGGAATAAAATTTCTAAAACAAAATGAGTTGTAATGTGACAAAAATTAATTGTATGAAAGTAAAAAGCCCATAGCACCTTTAATACTGTGGGGTTTTTTTTTTTTTTTTTTGGCTCTGTTGGGTCTTTGTTGCTGTGCGCGGGCTTTCTCTAGTTGTGGCGAGCAGGAGCTACTCTTCGTTGTAGTGCACGGGCTTCTCATTGCGGTGGCTTCTCTTGTTGCAGAGCTCTAGGTGCACGGGCTTCAGTAGTTGTGGCTTGCGGGCTCTAGAGCGCAGGCTCAGCAGTTGTGACGCACAGGCTTTAGTTGCTCCGCGGCATGTGGGATCTTCCTGGACCGGGGCTTGAACCTGTGTCCCCTGCATTGGCAGGCAGATTCTTAACCACTTGCCACCAGGGAAGCCCCCATAGCATCTTTAATATTTTCACATTTTTGGTGAGAATTTGCCATCCTTGTTAAGTCTTCAGGTGTATCGCTGACACTTGACAAATGGCAGATAATTAGCATTGCTCAACCTTGTCTCTTCTCTGGTGTGGATATGATTGTATAAACCTAGGCTGAGGAATATTTGTGTATAGAAATGTCATCTTCCCTGTATCTCTTCTAGGAGACCTCCTGTATAATGATTTAATGACATCATCTGATCCTGCATATGCTGAGGAATTATGTTCTTTACAACATTTTAAAGTGGCTCTGAGATCTGCAGTTTTGTCACCACCCTCTCAGTCTTGACTGTGACTCACCATAGTCTCTTTCTGAGTAGCTTCACCCTCCCTTCTGTAGGAAGTGCGTAGTTTTGCCTAGGCCTAGCACTGTATGAGCAAGGTCCTCCAAAAATCAACATGGCCAGGGGAGATGTTGGTGAAAGGGTACAAAGTTGCAGTTACACAGGATGAATAAGTCTAGAGATCTAATGTGTACAGTATGACAGCTATAGTTAATAATACCGTATTGAACACTGGAAATTTTCTGAGAGTAGATTTCAGGTGCTCTCATCACAAAAAAAAAAAAAAAGTAGTAGTAGTAACTATGTGAGGAGAAGATAACGTTAAGTAGCTTGACTTTTGTAATCATTTCACTATGTATATCAAGTCATCGCGTTGAGCACCTTAAATATATACAATTCTTATTTAAAAAAATAAAATTACAATAAAATAAATGGGACAGTCCCTAGGCTGCATTTCCCAGTGTTCCTCACAGGAATCAGATAATAGGAATGGGATTCTGCAACCCACTCAGTATGCAGCAATTCGAATGAAAATACAGACTGTCCATCTTTTGAAATGTTTTGAGCTTTTTCTTGCAAACTGGTTTACTTAGCTCCCTGTCTTGAGGGCTGTCAGGACCTTCCTGACAGTTTTTTCATGATCTCACCTACCAAAAGTATCAAATGTCCCTTAAAGAAAGAGACAAGTGATTTGAAAAGGAGAGGATTCCATTATGGTAATATACATTGTATATTACACAGTGCATTGCAATTTTCAAAGCATTTTCACAACCTTTCCTAATGTGTTCCTCACAGTAATCTTGTGAGGTACATAGAGCGATACCCCTCCAGCACGTCCTAACCTAGGATGATAGAAGCCCTCAAGTTGCCCATGTTGGATGTCATGGTGTTTGTATTTCTCTTAATGTCACATTGTCTTTTCCTCCATTCCCACAGATTTAATTCGCTTCTTGGTCCTCTTAGCTTTCTTTTTTCGTTTTTTCCTTTTTTGTGGCTGCGTTGGGTCTTTGTTGCTGTGCACGGGCTTTCTCTAGTTGTGGCGAGTGGGGGCTACTCTCTGTTGTGGTGCGCAGGCTTCTCATTGTGGTGGCTTCTCTTGTTGCGGAGCACGGGCTCTGGGCATGCGGGCTCAGTAGTTGTGGCGCACGGGCTTAGTTGCTCGGCTGCGTGTGGGTTCTTCCCGGATCAGGGATCGAACCCGTGTCCCCTGCATTGGCAGGCAGATTCTGAACCACTGTGCCACCAGGGAAGTACCATCTTAGTCTTCTAATTGGTTTTCCTGTCTTGGCCTATTCCCTTATCAGTCCACTGTCCACACTGTTCACAGGATTACCTTCCCAAAATAGGGTTAATGATGTTACCTTGCATTTTAAAAACCTTCAGAGGATTCTCATTTCTTACAGATTGAAATTCAAATTCCTTAGCGTGGCACTAGTCCCCAAGCTAGTCTTGCCACCTTCTTCTCCATCCTCACTGCCCACCGTAGGTTATCTGCATGCTGCCCCGGGGGGGCTTGGTATTCCTCAACGTTCCCACGTGCTTTTCTCCCTCCCTGCCTTCACTCCTGCCATCTTCTCTGCCTGGAACCCCCTGCCCGCACTCACATGGCCCCAACTTGCGAAATTCTCCTTACACCTTCAGCGGCACAGTCTCTGGAAAGCTTTCCTTCCTCAATTCTACAGGCAGAATGTCCTCTCTCCTGTGTGTCCATAACCCCTGAACACAACGTGGGACGGCATCTATCGGCAAGCAGCTCTCTCCTGCACAGACGGCAAGCTCCTGGTGAATGCAAGCTGCACTGTTGAGTGCCTTATTTCGCTTCATGTCCCCGGAGTAGAGCAGAGCTCCAGGGACATGGCAGACACAGGACTTGTTTATTTGAGTGAGGGAGTGATTTTTAGAACCTTCAGAAAGGCTGTGGGTGGTATTTAATGGAATAGCCAATTAATTCCTATTTTTTATTATTAATGACTCCACACTCAGTGGACAGTATTTTCTGGAATGTCAGCTTCAGTCTCTCTCACAATGTAAATTTCAGTCACCTTAGGAATCCTAAGAAGTTCTCTGTGTGTGTGTGTGTGTGTGTGTGTGTGTGTGTGTGTGTGTTACAAAGATGTGGTTTTGATCTTTTCTTTTATCTAATAGCACTCCTACCTGTCCCCCAGACCATGGCCAGGAAACTGGCTTGTTAGTGGCAGGGCTGGTTTTGAAACTCCTGTTGGCGTAAGCTCTCTTAACACTGGCAGTCATAGCTTTTTCCTGTTAACAGCATAGCTAAATACCCAGACATACAGCTTTGAGAAGCCGTTTGCGCCCTGTGTGTGCTTGGGTGTTTGTCTCTTTTTGTGTGCTCTTCCTTAGCCCTGGCATACACAAATGCACTCTTGTAGAAGAGTAATGGGGCCCAGTTGGCTTTTGCCTCCTGTTGGAGAGTTGTTCTATTTATTGGTCATCATATGCTCAGTGGTGCTGGTGACACTTAGGGAAAATCAGGAGAGGTGAAAAAGTGGCTGATAATAGGATGTGAAATCTAGACTTCTGTAGGGGGCCTCAGAAAAGCTCATCATATCCAAGTTTAAAGGTAACTTGAATTTGTGATATAGAATTAAATATTTTTGGACAACAGTGATGCAGTATATCAGTTCCATTCTAAAGTTGGTAGTAAAAGCAACTCTGTGGGAATAAGCTAGAGCAAGGGAATGGACACGAGTTCAGATGACTTTTTTTGTCAGACCATCGCCAGCAGTTCATAGAACAGCTGTACTTTTTTTTGCTACTTTTCCTCCCTTTTTTTTCTTAAGCAAGTAGAGTGCAGTGCAATTTGCAACAATTGGAACCTTCCAAAAGACAACCAACCAACCGGATAATAAACCAAAAAGAAGAGAATCACCCAAGGCACACACTGGGTAGCAGCTCTGTCTGAGCAGCGTCAGACTCCTAGGGCAGCAGTACCCCCCACCACCCATTCAAAATCCTCTGGACACCCCCTTGTTGTTTCCATTGAAGCCAAGAGTCAGGCAAATAGCTTTTGTGTTTGGCTTTAAAATCAATGTTGTTTTATCATATTAAACTGCCAAGACCATGTCTTCTTGACACGAGGCCCCTGAAATGCCTATTACAATGCCATGGACTCGGCAGACAGTTTTATGTGAAATCACACACACGAGAAGCATCTAAATTCCCCTTTCTCTGTTTATAAACATGTGGATTGTAAGAACAACTCAGTTTTCTAAACTAATGCTTTACCTGGTTCTTTGGTGATCTTTTAGGTGATTTCAGGCCATCACCACAGAAGTTAATGTCTGATATCCAACAAGACATCTGTTTTATACAAAGAAAAGATGGAATGTTAGGGGGAAACAGACTAGGTTTTGGTAATGGTAAAAAAAAAAAACAGAATCAGATATATGTTTCGGAAGTTTGGGGAACCGTTTTCTTTGTTAAATTTGTAAGTAAAGCCCTTAGGATGTCTCTCTGTTGCCAATCCAGAAAATGTGCTTCAAGCCAAATTTTGAGCTGCATAAACGTTAATATAATGTTTGTGAAAGCAGGTTATAAGCTTTGTCAGCTGTGGAGCTAAATGTCCGTTGTAAAGATTATACAAAATGTATAGTTGCGTCTTCATGTATACTTTTATAAAATTAGGTTTATGATCTAAGAGTTTTTTTAAAATCTCATAATGCTGGTTATATATACACACACATTTTTTTTAGAAATTAGGAATCACTCCTTTTCTTCTAAAGTAGACAATCAAAATAAGCAGTTTGAAGAGATGGATTTAAGACAGCAAAATTGTATCTTCAGCTGTGTAAAAGAAGTACGGTACCTTAGACCAGAAAACGTGTATTAGCGATGGTTTGATTAGTGACTGCAAAAGCAAAATAAATACCGTAGTGTAAAATACAGTTCCACATGACGGCGTGTTTGGCTAGTACCGAACATCAGAATTTAGGGAGCAGTTAGCACTAAGATATGTTCTCTTTCTTTGCATGAAAATACATTAATAATGAAATCTTAGAGTTCCTTTGTTTCTCATTGATTGCTAGTTAGCAAGAGGTTTGATCAGGTTTTGTTGTTGACGTTTGTTTTCTACGGGGAGGGAGGAGTGTTTGTCATAAACCCATCTCCGCAAAAGTTGCCTTGTTTCTCCTCTTCAAAACTTCCACTGCCTATACAATCTTTGCAGAATAAAGATGCATTATTATTTATTTTGGATGTGGAAGGTTGATCAGAACATCACTTTTTAATGTAAAATTACAGTGTAATGAGCTAAATGATAATAAACTTACTTGCACGGGGGTATTTTCTTCGTTCTGTTGATCTTTAAAAAGTCTCTACGTTCACAAAAGAAGATAACTGTTAAAGACCCTAGATTGCAAAAGCAGTGCCACTTCTTCTGAGAGCTTTGGGGCAATCCTCTGATGTGTAATTGCTTTTACATCAGTCACAAGAGAGAGACAAGAATGTGCTTTCCTTGAACTTAACAGTTTGGGCAATTTTCTATAATCCAGTAAATACAAATTGTAGCTTGATTATTCATCTACGTCTGTCAAGCAAATTTTAATGGATGAATGAATGAGTCAAATCTATGCATGGAAATATACAAATGTGCAAAATATGGGTCTAATTACCAGGCTGCTGAATTTACACAAGGTCAGGTAAACAAGGCACCAGTGTAATGATTATTAATTGTTAATAATGCCTTTGGGAAAACATTCACATTTTCCTTCTGAATACCTAACAGTTTGTCTTTCTAGTGACTTTAAACTCTGAAAATTTTAGCTGGTCTAAAAACACAAAAACATTTTTGCCCTATTTGTATCCTTTCCCTATAATTGCCTTCTAATTCTTTTAGAAAAACGAGTAAAATATAATATGTTTTTCAGGACCCTGTTGAAAATCACAGTTTAATATGATGGTGAGAGAATTAAGGGGGGTGGGGGGTAGCACTCTCACAGCAGAATGAAATAGCTGCTGTCTTTTGTCTTCATTGAAGGGATGAGCATGCCCCACCATCCTCCACCCTCTTTTCAAACGTAATCGACATTCTAAAACACAAAACCAAGGTGGTAATAAAGGGAAGGAAATCAAAGCAGGCTTTTTTCCCCCTCTATTTACCATAGTAAGTCAACATTTGACTCTGTCTTGATATTCTATAAAATGAATGTTGGAAAAAGAATAATAGCAATGAGTAGTTTCCCATCGAATGCCCAAGGGCCGAAATAATTGAGGGAGTACTTGCCGAGGTTTTTCTTAGTTCAGTAACTCTTGATCACTGTGCAGTTTTGTAGCAGTGCTATCATTAAGGGCTCTCCATGTCTGGAAGGACACCCCCCCTCTCCCAGCTTTAATCCAAAAGTCATAAATTGTAGAAGTAACATGTCGTCTGCAGGTCACCCAGACGAAAACACTGCATCTTGAGAAGTCTTATCTTTTTGCCACTGTGCTTTGAAAATCTTTTGAAGATTTTGCATTAATGGTACTGCTGCAGTCTCTTGCTGGGCTGTCTTCTTATCCTCACAAGCTCTACGTTCACAAGTTTTTTCCCATGGCTAATCTAAACGTTCTTCCCTCTGTTCTAGGCCTTACTGCCGGCTTCACACCGGTGTTGAACATCAGATGAATACAGCCACCTTCCTTTGTGCTTTTTTTTTTTTTAATTTAGTACTTGTAAATATCACTCATATCTCTGTTAAATTTCTTTAAACTCTGTAATTGATGACTCAGTCTCATTTCTTCAACATTTTCAGCTGTCATTTTTTGTTTTTCGGGACCTCTATTGTTTAATCATGGGTGCCCTTTGTGGGTTAGATTATTCTGTCTGTAAGCCAAAGGGATTTGGACTGTTTTTTGACCTTAGCTCTGTAGGTAGCATCCTATCCTCTTTTATAATCTACTCTAGAATATAACAGGCACAATTTACACACACTCATGGGTACTGGAGTGGCTTAATTAAATCTGTGTAGACTCATACCCAAACTCTGTATTCTGGCATTTAAGACATTATATAATCCAACCTTCCCTCTCCACATACCCTCTCATCCGATGACACCATCAAATCCCCATTCCTCCAGACGGGCCTTCTTGTTTTCTCACAACTGCCTGGATTGTTCTTGCCCACATGCCATCTCTATCTGTTTAAATTCTTCTCAACCTTCATGACCCAAACCCATCTCAGTTCCAGGAAGCATACCTTCACATTACAACTGTGGAAGGTTTTTTCTCCTCTGTGTTCCTAGAGAACTTTAAATGTATAACTTCTCTCCTGCAGTTTCTTTCAGTCTATTGTAGTTACATTGTTTCATTTGGCAAATAATTTTGTTTCCTATAAGTTTTTAGATTTCTAGATAGTGGGAGAAATAAGACTAGTGTTTTTTGTTGTTGTTGTTGTTGTTTTTGGCCACACCACGGCTTGCAGGATCTTAGTTTCCTGACCAGGGATTGAACCCAGGCCCTCGGCAGTGAAAGCGCTGCGTCCTAACCACTGACCGCTAGGGAACCCCCAAGACTAGTAGTTTTTGAGCTCTCTAACACTTTGCTAAGCATCTTTTACATACGTGGTATCATTTAATTCTGGTAGCAACCCTGTGAAGGTAGGTGATTTTTTTTTTTCTACTTTTACAGATAAGGAAGCTGAATATTGTAATCAGACACTCAGCCAGTGTTAGAAGGATAATACATTGTAGAGCTGGGATTTTAACTTGGGCCGCTGATTCAAAGTTCATATATTCTTTTCAGAAAGCCTTCTTCACATAAGAGTGTGACAGTTTGCATCCTGCTCTATCAAGTTACTAGAAAATTCAAAGAACAAAATAGGTGTTCAGTAAATGATTGAATTTATCACTATGGAAGTCCTATTGCTTCAACTGCTAATGGTCATGTGAATTGCCAATAAAATAGCCAAAGCCTTAGTAAGGGCCCTCTGTACCCTGAGAGATGGCTGACACATGAAAGGTTTGGCAGTTGTACTCCCACATAAGACTGTTTACTTGAGACATTCTTTTTTTGTTGTTTGTTTGTCTGCTTTTAAGCTTTCCTCTTGTTGATCCCTACATTCATTGGTATTGTTAAATGTCACGCTTCTCATTTACTATTTGCATTTCATTTTAAGAAAGTAAATCTCATTGTAGTGGCATGAATAATTTATGCTTCTGTCAAGGAACTATTAAAACACTAGAGGTTGAAAAATATGCACATTCTAAAGTTTGTATAAAAACTAAGAACTGTTTTTGCCTCACCCTGAGTGTTTACTCCAGCAGTAAACCTGGGTGCTTACTAAAAAAGCCATGATGGTCTTACTGACTTTAATTTAGGACTCCGTGCCAAGTTGTAATTATGGTTATAGGTAAGGAAAATTTGGCATTTTATCTTTCATAGAAAATAGGCCTTTGTGACTTTGGGGGAGCTGTTTATATTTGTATTTAAAGCAGGGACTTTTTTTTTCTGAGGTATATTTATTCTTGAAGAATTTGTAGTTAGAAGGATTAGGAAAGAAGATTGCCCAACCTAAGAATAAAAAATTTGATTTGATGGACACAGGCAACATGACTGAGCTTTGGGGTGACAGAAATATGATGTTTCAGGTATCTGAGGTTTCTTCTTATCAACTTCTGTGCATATTGATAAGTTCAGCCTATTTTGGAAACAGTTACTAATGCCATAATGCATTTTCCCATATCTTCCATCTGAAGTTTTTACTATTATTGATTGAGGATTCAATTCAGAAATGTGTTTAGAACCCTGCATTCTGTGGTAATCATAGAAGTCAGTGGGAAGACAAGAAAATTGTATTGAAAGAAATTGTGTGCGTGTGTGTTTTGTGTTTCAGCATAGATTATCTCTGCCAAAATAATAGCTGTCATTTTCTTCTTGTTATATTAGTGGCCTGTAGCTTACCACTATCCCTTTTGCCTTAGTTTTGCTTCTGACCACTGGCTATTACCCTCAGCAAGAAGACCTTTTTAATTGAATGTCCGAATTTGCATGATTCTTGTCCTAATACCATCATAATTTTGATCCATTTCAAATTAGAGAGCCCTAAGTTGCGACCTCTCACCTCAACACGAGAGCCCTTTAACATTCAGGGACTTTGAAACTTCACTTCTGTTTAGAATTTCATATCATGCCCATCATGGGGGGAAGAGATGGAAAATGTATACGCTGAGCCTATAGGACTTCCTGCAGTGCTTATTAATCCTTTATGGATCATTTGAAATGTTTCTAGTTTATTTAAGCTTTGCTGCTTGTATCAGATTGTTCCTACGAAGAAAAAGTGATCATGCTTTGAATTTTTAAAAATGATCTCACTTTCAAGCAGAAGCACTTTTATGCTCCATTAAAGTTGAATTTGCCAAACTCTTACATCGCATTAACACAAGCTTTACTGGATAGATAAACGTGTTGTTCAAAGACTGACTTGAACTTTACCAAACTGCATATTAAGATTTTTATCTTTATACTTTTTATTTCTTAAGTTATTTTAAAATAGACTAGTAAAATAGACTAGGTTTGCCCAAAAGTACTGCTTTAATGACAAAGTAATTTTTCCATTTGATTTAAAATATTAATATAGATTATGAGCTAATTTGAATATGAAGCTAAAACAAACAAAATATTTTGAGCTCTTAAGTAAAATTTTTTTATATTTGTTTCATATATCGTTAATATCTCAATAAACTGTTTTGATTTTGTTTCTTGAAATTTGTGTATTTAATCATTTTGACATTTCTGATTTTTACTCAAGTCTGTCATGTATCCAGTATTTTTTTTTTTTTTTTTGGAAATTTTAGTAGGTTTGCCAACAAAATGACTCATTATTTTCCCCCTTTCCACTTAATGGGTTTTTAAAAATATGCACAGGACATCCTCCAGTTTTCTGTGAATTACAGTGTTACACTCTTTGTTTTTATTTATTTCATGAAGTTTTTAGCTTGGAAATAATCTTCCAATGAGTATACTTTTGACCTAGAGTTACTTAGAAAATTCTAGTCTCATTTGTACCATGGCTTCCTGGCTCCCAAACACCGTTATAAGAACTTGGTCTTTCCTTTATGTCTCCTTGGCCTTGAGGTTTTAATTTAATGTGTTTGTTCTTCAGAAAGAATGTAAGCTAGTTTTCAACTTGAAATGACTTTCTGTACTTTTTTTAATACGTGAAACGTTTACAAAGTATGAGGTTTTATTTTATCCAAAAATTATTCATGCATGCTTTTCTTAAAGAACTAATTTACATTAACATGTATAGTGACCTTGAAAAAATATATTTTAATGGTAATGAAAATAAAATTTAATATCGACCTAAATCTTCTTTAGGTCTCATAGATTCCACATTTTTAGCTGTTGAGTCACTGGGGTTCTTAAAAAGAAGGAAAATGCATTTTCAGGAAATTTCTTTTTTAAGGTAAACAACAAATTGTACACACAGAGGGAAAGGAGAACCTTTTATATGCCTCGTGGAGGGAAATTTCCAAACTCTTAGATGAAATATTTAGTAAGTTATAATGTACAGCTCACTGTTTCTGAGAGACTGATGGTAACTTTTTTGTAATAACTGTATTAACTTTGACTTCTAATGCAAAACTCTGCACTCAATTCATTTTCACTAATTCACTTTATTCTTGCCTCCTAGTGTTCCCATGACCTTTCAGAAATGTGCCGTTCATATTTTGTGCTCTACAAAAGCTGCCCCTTAGGTTGTATTGAATAACACAAAGTTGAATTATGAACATAATGGCAGTTCTCTGTGGCATTTCCAGTTCAAGCTTACTTTCAGTCTGTTAAATTCATAAGTGAAGTGTTTTTTTAATGTCGTCCATGTTAGGGAAAAGGTTAAATAATGCTGGGCTTCTCTTCGTGGGCAAACAGGGAGAGTCATTTTGGTTGTTTAGTGGAAGGTTGTGTTCTCATATTTTCATTCCTCGGTCAGCATAGATGATGTTCCGGATTGTTTTGGAGCTTTCAGATAGGGCTTACATACTTCTCAAATATTTCATAAACTGCTCATGGTACAATGGAACTGAAAATCTTCCAGGGATTAACAACTTGAGACATGGCATTACTTCCCACAGTTGTACACTTTGAGAAACCTTGAGGGGAAGGGAGAGTCGCAATGACTTGGAATTCTCTGAGAACTCTGATTTCCAGCAGAAAAGCCTGGTGACACCCAGTGGATGATGGGAATTTTTTTTTATTGGAGTATAGTTGATTAGCAATATTGTGTTAGTTTCAGATGTACAGCAGAGTGATTCAATGATACATATACCTGTATCTATTCTTTTCCCATTTAGGTTATTGGGATTTTTTTTTTTTTCCTGTATTTATTTATTTATTTACTTTTCGGTACACAGGCCTCTCCCGTTGCGGAGCACAGGCTCCGAACGCGCAAGCTCAGCGGCCATGGCTCACGGGCCCAGCCGCTCCGCGGCATGTGGGATCTTCCCGGACCGGGGCACGAACCCACGCCCCCTGCATCGGCAGGCAGACTCTCAACCACTGCGCCACCAGGGAAGCCCTGGGATTTTTTTTTAACTTCAAGCATAATTTTTCAAAAAATGTAATTTCACTTGATATTTATCTTTCGTCAACCGAGAAAACTTACCTTTTGGTTATCTATTCGGATTTAATTAATGTAATCATCAGTGAGTTGTCTGTTGTGAAAAGGACATAGAGAAGATGCACTGTTCTCCATTTTCCAAGTAAAATGGATCCCTAAGATTTCATCACAAGGCAATGGTTTCGCAGCATTCTGATGAAATATTTTAAATATGCCTTCAAGAAGAAAAGCCCACAACACTATGCTGTATGTTGTCAGGAAAGAAGACCGAAATGCATGTACATGGGAATTACACTTGTTCACAAGTCTGCAGTTCTCAGGCAGTTTTAAGACTTTGGTCCCACATGATGTATCATCCCATGGAAGAGGGTGGGTAGGTGTTACTGCGGTATCCAAGCGGGGCACACCCAAAGGCTCCCCAGGTGAAAGGGGCCTGCAGTGAGATGAGGGGAGAGCTTTGAGTTGGCTCCTGCTCTTTTGCCACAGGGCTTCTTTATCGGCCTCCTGCAAAGGAAGGGCTTTTGGATTCTCACCAGCAACCTAGCCTGAGGGAAGCTAGAGTGTTCAGCCAGTCCAAATTGCCCTTGATATCATAAAGTTTAATTGCATTAGTTTAAAATTGAAAGAACATTTCTTCAGCTCCTACAGTGTGTGACACATTACTTCAGGCCCCGGGGGTTCAAAGCTGAATGATAGGATCCTCTCCCTTGGGGGCTGAGGGACTGGCCTGCGGATGCCCTTGTGTCTCCCTTTCTTCTTCCTCTTCCCTTCTTTCCTCCATCCTCAAAATACCCTTAATCTTTCATGTTGGCATGTCTGGGCCTCCAGCACTTAGGGCCATGCTCGCTGTCTTGCTTTCCAGGTCTCCCAGATCAAAATATCCATTCCCCCAGAGATACAATTGAAATGATGTTTTACATACAGGTCCAGCATGCTGTTTGCCCTTAAGAAGTGTTCATTTTAATTATTTGATATTAAATTTAATTCATACAAATGTGTGAAAAATTCAGCTCTCTTGGGGCTGGGGGAGATGGGGATGTTTTCTCTTTAAAAGTCATTTCAAATACTATTTTGGTCATGACGTTCCTGGTGAGGGCAGCCAGGATGGAAGCTGGGCTGGATGAAGGACAGATCCTTTCTGCTTAGGGAATCAGTTTGCCAGACACGTGAACAGCTGTATCTCCACTCCAGGTACCTGTACCCACATCCTTCTGAGATCATTGATGTTCCTGTGATGCAGTAAATGTAGCAGTAGAGTGGAGAGTCTTCCTCCTTTCATGTTGGCATGGAAAATGCCTCAGGTATTTGACTACCTTGATGCTGGAGGCTTTTGTGTGATCGGTAACAGTGTGTCTGGTTTGTGGCCAGTTAGTGAAGTATCTCAGACCTTCTTTCCTCCACGAAATTTATAAAAACCCATTCTGTTGCAAAGGGCTTTCCTTCCTCAATGATACTTTGGAGTCCCACTTGTGGAAATGTCAATATCTCTGCTGGCTTCTAATATACAAGGCCTTCTGAGCATGTTCCCAGGGAAGGAGAGTTGATTAGGTAGACTTCTCTGGTTTTAGTTAATTAATGGCCTACTCCAGCTCCATTTCCTGCTTTCCTGGAGGAACACTCAGTGACTGTACTTACGCAGCAAAGTCAAATTCGTTAGTTTTATTATATGAAACGTCAGATGAAGAGCTGAAGAGAATCTTTTCCCAGTAGCATCTCCTAAGCTCCAGAATGGAGTCACAAGTAGGGCAGTGGAGTAGTGCATGGACAGGCCTGCCTAAGATCATCTCAGCATCCGTGTGAGGCACGTCAGGCTTGCTGCAGATGGGTGAGACATGAAAATAGATTCAGGGGCTAGTTAGAAGATTCAGAGACCAAGGTCAGGAGAGCTGGGGAGCTGAATCTAAAGTTTTCTTTGAACCTGTTTCTGTAACGCACGAAAACAGCTGCTAAGGTGGACAGTATTTTCTTCAGAGGTTTTGTCTTTATGCTTCTTGCAGTTTAGAAATTGTAGGCCCTGGGAATATATATATTCAAATCCTTAGTAATCTAAGTATTCAGAAGGGCATAGAGTATTTTGGGCTTTGAGAGGGCAAATGTCAGGATTAGCAGCTGATTTTTTTTAAGGATAATTTTTTTTCCCCTTTCTTCCATCTTGCTAGCACTCTATCTCAGCCTGGCTTCTGTGTTTTACAACTTGATAGAGTATGCCATTTAGCCTCATGATTTATACATATTAAGCCTTATTTTTATAAATACATGCCCACTTATCACAGCCACACCATTGAGGACTTAGTAAAACACAGATTGCTAGATGCCACCCCAAGAGTGTCTGATTCTGGGTCTAGGGTGGGGCCTGAAAATTTGCTTCTCTGACATGTTCCCAAGTGATGCTGTTGCTGCTGGTTCAGGGACCACTTTGAGAGCCACTACTCTAGATATTCACTGAGGTTTACTACTCAGCCAGGAGCAGTTGCAAGAAAACAATAACAACATGAAATCCCAATGTAATAATGGTGGAGTAATGAGATTTAGTTAAG
Organism: Phocoena phocoena; assembly: GCF_963924675.1. NCBI lineage: Eukaryota > Metazoa > Chordata > Mammalia > Artiodactyla > Phocoenidae > Phocoena > Phocoena phocoena. The sequence goes on from NC_089240.1 coordinate 21,059,474, forward strand.
AGAAAATACTTTCTGTGATAGGAATTTGTGTGCATTGTCCTAACCTCACTTATGGATACATCATGAAGACTTATGGGGAACCTCATGTTTGTTTTTTAAAATTATGTCACAGAATTAGAGGAGTCTCTTGCTAGAACAGACCTGAACACCATCTAGCTAGAGGCAGAGACAGGAGAAGTGATTGGTTAAGAAGACTGTGTTAGGGAAGGGAGCTTTTAAGAGAACTAATTCCCCAAATATAAAAGGAACTATTTTAGTATTTAGTCAACATTTAAAATGTTTAAATTAAATTCGGCGCCAAAGTTTATTTTAGGCCTTCTGAGCCAAAGGTCTATAGTGATTTTAATATAATTTTTTCCAGTTGCAGAGATCCTTTGATGGTTTAGTTTTTGGGTCCACAGCCCTAGGTTCTTGGGAAATCTGATACCAGAGGCAGCCCAAAGAAAATTTTGCCAAATACCAAGTTTTCAAAGAATTAGCTACTGTAATTAGACAAGGAAAAGAAATAGTATATAAAAATTGGAAGGGGAAGAGGTAAATTATCATTATTTACAGATCCATGCAAACCCTGAAAACCTAATGAAATCAGCCAAAAATCTAACATAGACAAAAAGAATTTAGGAGGAGTTCCCTGGTGGGGATTCCGGGCTTGCACTGCTGAGGCCCAGGTTCAATTCCTGGTCAGGGAACTGAGAATCCCCCCAAGCTGCGTGGCACGGCCAAAAAAAAAAAATCAATAAAGTCACTAGTTAAAAATTACTATTAAAACATCATAGCTTTGATCTACACCAACAACAATCAGAGAATATAATGGAAGAACTAAATACCATTTACAGTAATGACTAAGAAGATTAAATACCTAGTAATAAAGTTAACAAGAAATGTGAGATATATATAGATATAAAGTAGACTTTAAAATGCTACTGAAGGTCTTAAAAGAAGACTTGAGTAAATGGAAAAGTATATCCTATTCTTGGCTAAGACTTTTCAGCAGTTTAGGATCATTCTCTTTTAAGTTTATCCATAAATTTAAAGCTTCCTCCATTAAAAAACAATTGCAGGAAAATTCCTACAAAGAAGATGACCTGCCAGTTATTAAAAATTTTAGGAGTTCAGGGTAATTAAAGTCTTTTGGTGCTCTCCTGATTTTGATGGAGCCGATAGAGAAAGTCCAGAGATATATCTAAAAGTTGCACTTGGTATTACATAAAGAGGTGGTTCGTGTCAGTAGGGAATAGTCAATCTTGAAAAAAAAAATACAGTTGTATTTCTTCCTTGCTCCCTACACTAAAACAAATTCCAGATGCCTCAAAAACTTAGACTTAGAAAATGAAACTATAAAAGTAATGGATATTTTTAATTATCTTGGAGTTGGGAAGACTTTTTGAAACAACACAAAAATCAGACTCCAAAGAGGAAAACTATCAATAAATTTGACTACAAATTAAAAAATAAAAATTTCTGCAGGGCAGAAGTTACATATACAGACACACCCCATAAAGTCAAAAGAGAAATGATGAACAAGGGAAAATGTAGCTGCCTGCGTAGCAAATAAAGGGCGAATTTCCTTCACATATAAAGCAGTCTTGCAAATCAAGGAGAAAAAGACCAACAACCTAGTAGAAAAATCAATTGGTAAAGGACAGGAGCAAGCAGTTCATAGAGGAAGAAATGCAAATGGCTTATAAACAAACATAGGTAGAGATGTTCAAGCTCACTCTTAAGTTCAGAAGTCCAAACGAATACCATTTTTCACCTATCTGAATGACAGAGATCCAAAAGTTAGATAATAGGTAGCCCTGTCAGTAGGCAAGGGTGCGGGGAAAGGAGTACTCGAATGCACTGTTGGGCAGTGTGGAAGCTGGTACGCCTTATTTGGACCACAGCTTGGTGACATCTTTCAAAATTTTAAATGAATATACCTTTTGACTCAGCAATTCCAATTTGGGTATCTCTCCTTACAGATATGCAGGACTTGGAGATGTTGTCAAAGGTACTGTACAAGAATATTCCTTGCAACATTACTGGTAATAGTAAGAGACCAAAAACAACCTAATTGTTGGTCAAAAGAGGACTGATTTATTGAATTATTACAATCATACAAGAGAATTCTGTGCCGCCATTAATAAGAACGTTGATGGTCTATCTATGCTTAGAGGGTATAATTTCCTCTACTTTTAAGTGGAGAAAAGCAAGATTTAGCACAGTGTATATGATACATTTCTTGTATTTTTAAAAACAAGGGGAGAGATAGTTGTAGTGTAATAGATTTTACTTAACCCATTATATTCAAATTATTTCAATCTAATGAATATTTAAAACATCAGTTGGATACTTTATATTGCCTGTTTGGGACTAAGTCTTTGAAATTCGCTGTATATTTTACACTTACAGCACAGCGCAATTTGGACTAGCCATGTTTCAAGTACTCAGGAACCACGTATGGCTCTTGGCTCATGGACTAAGCAGAGTAGGTACAGAGAGCAAAGAGCACTGGACTAGAAGTTCAGAGACCCAGGTGGCCCTGCAGCTTATTGCTGTGACAGCGTACAAGGAGTCTACTTTTTCCTGGGCCTCATTTTCTTCAGATAGAATGTGAAGGATTAGACTAGAGCTCTAAAGTTCCTTCCAACTTTAAAATTTAGGGTTCAAATATATTTCATATTACTTGTCAAAGTCAAAAATGGAATTGCACTTGCTTTCAGAGACACAATTTTCACCAGCACTCTTAAAATTCTGTGTTCCTAAGTGAAGCGCACTTCATATCGTAGGGACTGTATTGTCAGTGCTAGAGTAAGGGTTTGTTTATTGGTTTGTTTAAGGGAAGAATGTTACTAAGCTACATACATGTTATAAACCAGGTAGGAATTGGTCAGTTCTAATAGAATTACGTCCAGTATGAGGCTTTGCTAAGAATTCTAATGGCACATGGAGAACTTCGAAAGAGTAAAAGAGAGAATCACATCAATAGTATCTAAAGAAAGAGTAAATGTTGAAGGAGAAAGAGTTGAGAGGGCGGAGTTTTTTAGTACAGTTCCGTTTATAAACTTCATTCTTCCGAAGATAATAACCAGTAGTTCCCTTAGAACAGTAGAGAATGAGAATCACACAGACAGTGAATCTCAGCCAGAGCCACACATTGGAATCACTCGGGGAGATTTTTAAAATCCTGATGCCCATTCTATACCCCAGACTGGTGGTTCCCAAAGCGTGGTCCTGGGACCAGCAGCAGCAGTAGTATCTCCTGGGAGCTTGTTAGAGATGCACATTCTCAGGCACCCCCCCCAAGACCGACTGAGTCAGAAACTCCGGGGTGGCGCCCAGCAATCTGTTTTGTAATGTTCCCCTAGTGATTCCACTGTGCAGCCGGAGTTGAGAATTCTAGAGCAAGCAGGATTCAGGGCAGGGATAGCAGAGGTGGGTTTCATTTTGAGTACCAGTTTTCATCCTATATCGCCTGTGGGGATGGAGTTGGAGATGGAATGCAGTCCACCTGCTTGGTATTTGCCATTCTTGATTTGAGTAATTTATTGGCGTTATAGAGGGTTGGATGTTGCAGTTCACAAATAGAAGTCAAGAAGCATCCTATCCAGTTGAGAAAAAAGAAGAAAAAAAAGAGGAGAAAAGGGAAAAAAACCCCACAGGAACCACAAAAGCCATAGAAGCTACAAAAGGTTGGGACAGGAGGGAACAAGTATACTAAGTAAAATATTATAAGTGAAGAAATTCCAGATAGATTCTAAAATATTTCATTTATAAACAGGGTTTCTTAGCTATAAGTTCAAGTGTCATGACGATTTTAGGCCCACTTTATGATCTGTCGTCAAGTCTGTTTGATCAAAAAATACAGCTTGTTGAACCCTTTATCATTTGGCATTGAAGAATCCATTTCCTCTTAACGTTTGGGCTTTAGGTAGGAATGCATTGAATATAGGTATGGTAAATTCAGAATGAACTAAGCCAGAAAATAAAATATATTTTCCAAGTGTAAAGAGGTTGTCACTGACTGAGAAGGAGTTAACGTGTCACATTCTTTCGATTTTTACTTATCAGGAGAAATCACAGTATCTGTAATTTCAGAGGCATATTCTGAAGAATGTTATATTGTGATCTCTCTAAGCTGAATCTTAGAAATCTATCTGGGAGTTTTCAGACCTGACGAAATAAAAATGGACCCATTACAGTATCACGTTCATTTGATTTTTCAAAAGTTAGGAGGACTGTATATGCAGATCATTTGAGAGACTGCTTTTGCTCTGCCTTGTAATCAGCAGATGGAGGAAAGCAGGCTGGGCTGTGTTGAGAGTGTATCTGGTGCTTCTTGTTTTTCGCGATCTCGGCTGTATAACTTCTGTAAACCCTTTCTGTGTATTTTTCTTTTCTCGTTCCCAAACATTACATTTTACATGGGAAAGTCAATTTTGATAATTTCCAAAAAGCTAGGTGTTACAGCAGAATTTGTGCCTCTTAGAAAAAACTGCTCCTTTACTATAAAGTAGAACCTGCCTTTCATACCTAAGTAAAACAATTCTGATATAACTTTCCTAATCGTCACATTTATTACAGAAGGGATGATAATACTATTTTCCAGACCATGTTTACAAAGAATATGATTTTGATTTCTGTGTTAATTTCTGAGTACTGAGTTTCTGTTTTTAAATTGTTTTGTGAATTGGGCTCTCTGAGTATAAAGTGGCTTTCAGCACACGGGTGGTATTGTCAAACATCTTCCCCAGATAGCCAACACATGCATTTCAACAGCTTTTTGGACAGAACCACAGTTAATAATTTCTTTACAGGAAAAATGTATTTTTTTTATTATCATTATTTTCTCATCTTACGTTCTGGCATTTAAATTATGAAACTTCATCTCGCCGTGTAGACTTACCTTGTATTGCCAAGAGGAAAGAAGTGGCTTTTCTGCAAAGCTAAATAGTTTTTACTTTATTGTCTGCTACGAAACAGCTGCTGATACCAGAAAAATGCCGTCTCATCATTGGGCCTGGGGTGTCCAAAAGAGGCAGGAAAAAAATGACTGTAGCTCCCTGTCTGCCCTGGCACTCTCCTCCTTTCTCTCCGTTTTCATTGCGGTGAAGAGCAGGAGAACAATATTCTGCAATTAAGGATTCCATTAAGTTGAAGAAAAGAGCAAATGGGGGATGTTTGTTCTCCAAGCTGAAAAAATTTGTCTGGGATGGGGGTGGATACTGGTAGTGGTATAGAGAGAGGTGGGTGGAGAGAAGAAGTCAGGGCTGTTTGTTGAATATACTGTTAAGGACTGTTACCATCCTAATTAATCAAGTTAGAAATTACAGCTGTAGTCCGTTTCCCCCCAATTCTTGTTATCAATTTTCTTCTCTTTTGAGACAAAGCAAATATAAATTTTGTGTTCATTTGTCATTCGTTCTTTGACTTCAGCATCTCTGAAAATAACAATGTAGCACAAAAGCCCAGTATTTACCTAGTTGTAATGTGGGTTGCCATGGTGTTTTGCAAATTATTGCAATTATGTTCACCATGCGAGTCGCCCTTGGTAACTGGCGAAAAAACTGATAATCCTGTTTTGAACAAAAGGTCAAATTGCTGAATAGAAAGTCTTGATTAACTAAAAGATGTACAAAGTGGAATTATTTCCTACCATTCAGAAATAGTTCTTGATCGGGTTTGGGGGAGGGGGTGAGTAAGTACATCTGATTACTGAAGTACAAAGCATTGAAAGGATGTTGTCTTGAGCCTTTCATGTAGTCTTAATGGTGGCTTTTTTGTCAAATTTACCCATTTGCGGCATTGAAAGAGGCAGCTGCATTTAAGCTGGAGAGACGGTGCTTTTTCAAGAGTTCAGTGCATGGAAAGTTCTCAGCAGTATCTGCAGTTTACTAGTAGCCCCTGGTCTATTAAAACTGATGTGCCGCATTTGAGCCCATTGCTCTCAGTACTTGTGAACCCCTCTGCCTGATGATCTAATAAAGTGCTCTTACTGGACAATCTCTGATCAGCTACTTAAAAAGGAGCTTGGGGGAGGGGCGGCAGGGAGAAGCCTTACAGGCAGTGAGACCTGGTGTATAGGCCAGAAGAGAGCCTCCAGGGGCTAAACCGAGAGGTCTGTCACGACGGTAATCTGTGCTGAGGTATTTGCCATGGGGTTGTGGGTTTTGTGCCCCAAATCCCTCTAAGCTGTGGTCACAGGTTTTTTTTTCTGGAAAGAAATCTTTATTTTATTCCAAGTTGAATAAGAAAAGATTAGACATGTCGTTTTGAAATTTGGAAATCCACTTTTGTGGATTTGCTTCTTTGGTGATGGCATTCATAAAGTACACGATCCTACATTTACGTAAAAGCAAAAGTTTCCCAGGTTACAGCCAAAGGTCAGATGGATTTCAACTCTTCCGAATCTGGCAGAGCGTTTGGGGGAGTATTTCGGAGGGGGGGGGTTCTCTTCTTTTTTTTTTAATGGCCACCTGAAAAATCAATTCTCAAAACTTTTGAGAGTGTGTGAAAGTGGCATGAAAGCAAAGCAAACCTTAACAAGTTTGTGGGTTTACATTCTACATCACCTAGCAACCCCCTGGCTCAGCCAGATCTCTCGTCTACCCTTAGTTCTGTTTACAGACTATTCAGACGGTCCTTCGAAACCATGAAAGATATTCAGTTTCATTAGTACCATTCTCAAGGAGAAAATAATTAAAGTTAAATGAACAAACACTGCCTGGTGATGGTTTGAAGTCCATTCTGATTTTAAGATGCCCTTTGAGGCAACTGCATAGATAGTTCAGTTTGAACATTTGTTGTTCAGTACCCAAAGGTATATCGTATTAAACCATGCCGATAAATAGCCTGGAAACAAACGAACAATAAAAATTACTTTTAGCTAGACTTGAGCAAAGAAAAGAAGCTCTGCTAGTAATAAGTTTCTAGGCATGCCCTCCTGATTGAATTTTTTATTTGATCCCTACCCTGGACATCTAAGCTGATCCATTCGTACACGGAATAAAGACAGGAGAAGAGGCCTGAGGAACAAAGCACCTCTCTTTAAAACTGATTTATTACCTACCCTTGGAGATCAAATCATATTCCATAGAAGGCTGTGTGCATTTTAGTGAGTAGCTTAATTTCATGTATGATTGTAATACTAATAATGCATGCCCTGCCACTTTCTATTTGGAAACTGCTTATGTGCTTAAATCGACCTACTCTTGAAATTTCTGAGAGTAAAAAAAAATTTTTAAGAAAATGTTTTTTATGTGCCTTTTTTTCCCATAAGCCCATTCTCTGAAAAATCATTTTGGAAACAACCAAACACATGTTAAAGCTCAAAATATTTTTCAGATGTGTTAGTAATTCACTTATATTGAACACTCTTGGCAAAACTGTCTCTTCCCCCACCCCCCATTTAATAACAGTTTTCTGATTAAAAAACAATATACACTTGTAGAAATTTTACAAAATACAGAAACAGAAGAAACTACCTAGAGATAACCACGGATGGCTTTTTAGAGTATTTCCTTCCAGTCTTTTTTTCTGTGTACATATTGATGAAACTAAGCCTTGAGTTAACTTTTGAAGTTTATTTGTTAGTATGTATACATACCTAAGTTGATGTTTTTTCAAGAGCGAGGAGTTGAGAGGCCGGAGCCGTGTTGGAAGTAATGAACAATTTTTCTTAGAGGGCTCATCACTAAAATATTAATGTGAGCATCAGAGTAGCCATTTTTCCATCTCATTCCATTTGATTCTTTCTTTTTTCCTTGTTGAAATGACTGTATGCCTTAACTGACACATCCATTTATAACCATTCATGTTGGAAAGTCGGACATTCATCATGGTTGGAATATTACATCCCCAAGTCACTTGTAGCTTCACGTAGGGGGAAAAAAGAGTCTTTTATGAAAAGATTTGTAATACAATAGAGATTAATGGAATGTGGAGAGGAAAATGCTTTCAGTTCCTCGCGTAAAGTGAAAACAGGGCGGCTCAGAAATCTTGTATTCTTACTATTTGTATTTTGTTAGATCTCTGTCATCCACAGTACATGGCTGGGTTGCATGAGCTCTTTGTGCTTTGTTGACAATTGACAGACAAAGCAAAATTATTCCTGAAGCAAGGTATTGTGTACTTAGTTGTGACCTATTACAGCCTAAGAATGTAGCTTGCTTTTGAGTTGGATGAATAGGGAGAGTATTTTATAGAATAGGCTTGAATATACTAGGAGAGATTTTAGCTGCCCATACAGAAAGATACATGTCCTCCATTGAACTTTTTCCCCCAAAATGTAATTTTCCGTATAAAGTCATTTCAAGTATATTTTCCCTGGTTGCTTGTACGGAGACAGTTTTAACTGTTCTAGTATTGTCCTACAGTGGTAAAATAAAATTGCTGGTAATTGTTGGCTTTCTCTGCTCACAGTATAGCAGGAGAAGATGGCTTGCGTGGGGCTCTTTAATGTACCTCAGGTACATCTTCTGATGCTCAGCTTCTGATTGCAAATTAAAATAACAAGGCTAGGGTATTGAATTTGATGCGAGGCAAAGCAGAACAACTTGCTAATTTATCCTGTAATATACAATTGCTGAGGTTGGAATTTTTCCACTTGTAGTGCTATTCTCTGTGTCTAAATGAGGACCACTGTTTGCATCTAACCTATCATAACAGTTTGGGAGTGCTCCATTATCTTTTCAGCAAACTGATGGCAGAGTCTGGTCCTTGCACAGATGATAAGATCAATAAGTTTCAAATAACTTGGATGAAATGACATGTGACTGTTCACTTAAAGAGATGTCTTACTTTAAAAATCAATTTTAATAATATTTAAAATTCTTAACATTGACCGACGAGGCACTTTCCACTTGTTTTGTTTGATAATTTTGTTAAAAATATTTTTGTATTAACTTTGGTGAATAGCTAGTTTATGTGTGTATCTTTCCTGATTTGCTCTTTCGTCTCCTACCCTGGCACCTCTCTGAGACTTAATAATCACTCTTTGACATGCCAGCATGCTGCGGTGTAGAAGATTTAACTTTAAAAGCAAAATTATGTTCCTGCTAAAACTTCCCCTGGAGATCTTAGGAAAATTTTCTCCCAGTTTTGGGTGCAAATGTGGGTCAGAAAGCAATTTGTTTTTTGATATTTCTGGAAATCCCAAATCACAACATGTCATTCTTCAAAAGCAGCTGTGGGCCCATACTGTGCACTGTCTATAAGAAGACCCGTTTTACACTGGGGATAATTCTGTGACAGAAAAATGTGACTGCACGGGAACCCCAGAACATTTATAAATGGTTTTGGGTGAAAAGAGTGTCTGGTATTCTCAAAGTGCATATAGTTTGGGGAGAGGAGCAGTTAATGGCCATTATAGAAAAATAGTAATGATACGATGAACTCTGTAACAGCACGCATGCTGGCAGACCTCGCCCTGTAACCCTGTCACTGCAATCCTGGAGAGCCATTACAGTTTAAATCATACGTCACTGCAGTACTGTGTCGTGTTGTCTCTTGAAAATCTCTGTAAATCCCAAAATAAAGCACTTCTGCATAGTTGTACTATTTTGCAATCAAATTGAGAAGCAGCTCCACCTAATCTTACGGGTTATCCCTAAGTTCTCCATTTTGGGATAACACCAGGCAGAAACTGACCAGGTTCTTTCCTGGTTAGAATAGTGCATTTTGAATAATGCATTGTCAGCTGTAAGTACAGCACTGACATTCCCCAGTACCGGAGGCATATGGAGGATAATAACAGTATTTGACATTTACTGAACATTTGTGTGGGCTTTCTTATATAACAACTCTAACAGGGTAAATATTATTACCTCCTGTTTTATAGACGAGGAAACTGAGGCTTAGAGAGAGGTTTGGCAACTTTATACAAAATTACCTATTAATAAATGGGAGGGGAGAGACCACACTGAAGTGCATAACCTTTTCATAACCTCAGCTCGGTTTTCTTGATTGAGTGTGAATGCTTGTGCTTGATATTGGGTGGGACACTACCAGATCCAAAGTGGGTCATTCCCTGAGGGCCTGACCATCCAGTTAGGGAGGTAAAATAAGATGGTTCCAGGAGAGTGCAAAGCAGAGTGTGCTCAGTAGCAGCTGGGCTAGAGGGAGAAGTTCCTGAGGGCTGGGAAAATTTTACGGGAGAGGAATAGAAGTTGATGCTCAAGGAATGGGCATTTTAGGCAGAGGTTATACAGCATGAGCAGAGACGAGGAGTTGGCAACAGGCAAAAAGTGGTGAGGACAGTGAGAAAACCACCACTGTGGGGGGAAGAGCTGGCATAAGAGAATGATGAGAAAGGAGGAATGGGACCATAGCATGTGTTCTTATCCTCTATGGAAGGTGTACCATTGGGGGATGGGAGTGGAGAGGCCTTGGGCAGCTACACTCGGCAAGTCTGTGCATTGGATGTGGGAGAGCATGGAGTCAGGGAAACCAGGCATGAGCTACCATAGTAGTTCAGTTTTGAGGTCTGGGCTTGAGTGAGGTTGGTGATAATGGGACTATAAGGCCAGCGGACAGATTTGGTAACTGATTGGGAATGGGAGAAAGACCCATCATATATTTGATTCCAGAGTATGAAAACTACTGTGAAGTTTTTTTCTCCTGTGAATTTTAGACCCTTTCCTTGTTTTCCATAAATCTGCTCCTGTGCATTTTTATTTTATTGCTTCTATTTTATTCATTTATTTTCTTCAAAAGATATTTTTGAATGCCTCCTATGCACCACATTTCCGGGTGTGGGTGATTTCTGTGTGTGCATCCTTCTAAAAATACAGATGTACACAAATGAATAGCAGTTTGTGTTTAAGGTGCAGCTACCAAGAACACCTCAGTTACAAGTGGAAATCGATCCCTTTTTAGCATGTGCAGACAGAAACCATTTTCGTTGAGGCCTCAGAAATATAATTTAGCAATCAGAACCAATCAGCATTTGACACAATTTCATACACAGTGATTTCAAGGAATTAGTGATGCTGAGACTAAAGCAACAGGTGATAGAGTTTTGCATGTTTTGGTAAAGGTTTGCTTTGCTATTGGACAGGCCAGCAGTCACCTCTTTTGAACCCTCTACTTATAAACATGGTTAAAGTAGCCATCGGAAAACTTAATGACCGTATTACTCTTGGTTATGACAATGTGGCATTGCATAATAAAATGACATATTTGGATGGCAGACATCCTTAGAGTGGTTCTGGGGTTTTTTATTAAAAGCCAAACGTTTTTATAGGTTGGGCTTCCAAAGAACTACACATTATTAAATTTTTTTTCCTTCCACTGACTTGGCAATGTACCTTTGGGCGGCATGTTATTTCCCAAATTGGAGATGAAAATAAGTTTAATTTTGTCCTTGTGAGTGGTAATTCAAAGGGAATTTATACAACGTTAGTGTTTTCTTTTGCTTTGTTCTTATCACCTATGAGAGGCAAAATGCACTGTGAGATCTTGTAACGTAAGATTTGCGCCATCATGGAATATTTTCAAAGGCCTGGCATATTTATTTTTAGCAGCTCAAATGTTCCTTGAAAGGTATATTTAGCACAGTCAGTCAATATTTGCTGGGGGAACAAAGGGTTAACCAAATGTACTTGACAAAACTGAATGGAAGCAAAGCATATATTGAATATGATTAGGGCCTCTTTCCCCCATAGAAGAGTTTTATTTAAAATACGCCAAGACCAAAAGCTTAATTATCAAAATAAAACAAGAGGCATAAAGAGTTATAGGCTTCTCATATTTTTTTTTCAGCCCCAGTTCCCTTCACACAGTTATCAGCATGTTTAATTTCCATGCATAATAGCACTAGTTATTGTTGTCATTTGTAAAGGGAGATTAACAGATAGTAAGTACAAACAAACCCAAATAAGTACTGAATAGAGAGGTGACAAAGAAGAAAAGACCTCTTTAATGTTAATTATAACTGGTAGGAAGTCTAGACAAATTATATTATCTGTTTTCTATATGATTTGAAAGGACATTTAGTTAGTAACTCTGTCAGAGATAGAGTTGGGTGTTTGCTTTAGAAACAGGTGAGGTGACAATTTAGCATCTCCCTGGTTGGCAGCTCACCTGGTGAGTCATGAAGTTGTCGTAAATTGATGGAATCAAGTTTCAAAAACATCTGAAAAGAACTGTAGCTTTTGAACATTATATTTTAAAAATTAAAAAATAATTTTAACTTCTGGGTTGTATTCTGGTACTTAATACTTTATTGTCTCAAAACATGGTAATTGACCTATCTGCTTGCTTTTTAAAATTTTTTGTTAAGAATTGAATGAATTACAGCTATGGTTGTGAATATTAACTGATAGATATTCGCAAGTGTGTAAAGCCTCAGGTAGCAAATAGTGTCACAAACCCAAATGAATGATGAAGGGGTGGTTCAGTCCTGCATTTTTCATACATGGTTTCCTTGAATGCTACTGTTTCCTTTATTAATATGCCTAAGTTGATACTTCAAGAAAAAACTAGTCTCATGTTCAGTTTTATAGGCTACATTTAAAATGTATTACCAGCTGCTGCTGTCAGCCCCACAATCCCTCTGTCTCCCCCATACCTAGAACAGGCTGAAGCAAAGTATCTTGTGTCTTTAATTCTGAGGGGCCATCGATTGTGAGCTGCGCTCTTAACAGCTTTTTTGGAGGAAACATAAATACATGTCACTTGTAAAGGTGTCTGTGTTTCAGAAACATTAAAATGTGAATAAAACCATGTCCTCAAATCAAGAAAATGTGGTAATAGCCCTAGGAATTGGAACAAACAGTTGCCTATGACTCAGAACCACTGATTCTCTTTTCTAGTTCAGGGTATTTTGGTATGGTAGTAGTTATATGTCTCAGATAGGTAGAAGCTACATGAATCCCTCCCTTCTCTGTGTTGTTTTAGTTGGTACCATACAACTTGCTTCTTAAAGCCAGCCCATAGTGAATTGCTTTTAGGCTTTGTGTAAAGCTTTTAGACCTTGCTTTCCTATTTAGATTATAATTTCCTGTAAACCCATCAGTTTACATTCTGCATGTAATCATACGAGTTTTTATTTGGAGGTTTTGATGTATTCGGTGGGGTTGGGGATTTCTTTTAAGTAAAGAAAATAACGTCTCATGTGATTTGTTTTTTTTTTTTTTTAACTTTATGAGTTTCCTAACTTTTATGTTTGGGGCATAGATCAAATTAACACGTCAGGAAAGAAGGGTAGAGAGCTATTTCAGAATCTCTAAGGAGGGTTTGAATGAAATGAGTCTACCTTGATCACAGTGAGTCTATCTTGATCACGATATGGTTCTTATTTGTATTAGTTGATGGCGGTGATAGGACTGAAGCATCCTTTGTCTCTCCAGGGCTGGTTGATTTGTGAGGAGCCAACATGTCGAAATCGAACTCGGCACCTTCCCCTTCAGTTCTCCCGAAATGGACCTCTTTGCCAAGTCTGCATGAAAGCTACACTTCGACCAGAGGTGACGGTCGTATCATGCTCAAGAAGTGTGTGTGTGTCTGCGTGTGTGCGTGTGTGTGTGTGTGTGTGTCTGTCTGTCTGTGTGTGTTGGGGGGAGCTTGCTCCTCCCTTAGCTCTGGGAAGTCGATATTTGGTATATGCCCTGTGGTGACACCCTGCACACATGTATTTAAGAAAATATCCAGACTTCAAAAAGATACATGCTTTATTTTTCACATCATGAACAGTATATATTTATATCTAAAAGAGAAGCTGACTGGTTCCCACATGGGTTACTCATATCTTTGGTTGCCACTTCTTAATTACAGAGAATAGATAACTTTCCTTTGTAGAAACTGCTGTTATGTTACCTTTGGACTGGATCAGAACCCCTTTTGCAGGGGCCAGAAAACCTCCCAAACCTATACCAAAAAGGGCTTATTTGATTTGTATGGGATTCCATTGTTTCTAAGTAGCAGCACAGAGGAGTAGTTCTCAAGCGTTTTCTCGTCCTTAGTACATACACCTGAGGGATAAGGCAGTCTCTCGTTGGTGACTCCCATCTGGGGAGCACATAGTCTGGAAGCACCTTACTGGTAATTAAGATGCCTTCCCTCTGTCGCCCCCTCTGAGCATCATGGACCCAAGCAGCATTTCCCAAACTGTGCGGAGAGGAGTGTTTGAAGGTCTTCCAGGCAAAGAGGGTTTTGTGATCAAGTGCTTCTAGCCAACTCTGGGCTGGCCAAGGTTAAACAGGACTTATTGTAGATTGTCCTGGAACCTGTAAAATGATAATGTGAAGTCTGCCTCACCAATACAGGACTGTAATATGCCTCACTTTCCAAATTTATCTGGTCCAAGGATTTGTAAGGATCTGGGTGCGAAGAGAGTAAGAATAGGGAACTTGTTATTTACTTATTTTTTAACTCATAGGCCAGTTTTACAACCAGATTTTATCTTCAGATCTTTTCACTGAAAAGGGTTGATACACAGGCTAGTTTTAGAAAAATATTTTAAAGTTCTCATGGGTTTTTATTTTAATTGTAAGATAATATATCATTTCACAAAATTTAACGAGAAGTCAAGAACTACAAAGGGCTACCACCATTGTTGTGTATACCCTTGTTCTTTTGCATATCCATGTGTATTTTTTATGTGGTTTCAGTCATAATGAAGATACACTTTTTGTATCATGTTTGTCTTTTTCCGAGCATCTGTCTCTGTTGCTAGTTAATTTTCAGTACCAAAACTTTTAAACACAAATTTAACCATTCCTCTCATTGGACATTTTAGGCAATTTCGCTATCCCTTTACTAGAAAATTGTGATGAATGTTTTCCTGCTTAAATTATTTATTATTCCAAATATTTCTTATCAACAGTACATATCTAAGTGCATAAATACAATGCGGACATGATTCATGTTGCCACATTACTTTCTTAATGGATTATCTCAACTTAAGTACCAGTTTTACCACTGCCTTTGCAGCATTTGGGCATTATCGTTAATTTATTTTTAACTAATTTGATAGGTATAAAATGTTCCTTGCCTTATTTAGTATATCTTTGGTAATTAGCAAAGTAGGATGTAGATTTTTAAAAAAATATGGAACACATAAGTGAGAATTAGCTGTTATAGCGAATTCTTTTTACGTCAGTCTCATCCTAAGATGTGCATCAGCAGGCGCGAAAAGAAAGCAAAAGTATATATATTTAGTGTGACTCATCAATCCAGTTGTACACTCCAGGGGAATCACCTTGCTTCATGAACCGATGCTGCCTTTGAGACTTTTTAAGCATCTAGCTCATCAGGTCAAGTTCAGTGAAAACTGAATTACTTCTTAGAAAGTCAGCCGGTCTTAGGATTCCATTCCTGGTGAGAGAAAGTGAAAGGAAAGTGTGCAGCTAGTAGATCGGTAACTTTCCAGTAAATGCCGATGATGTTACTGGTAGTGCTTTAATACATCAGGTTATCTTTTATTATTTATGACCCTTTTTTAAATGAGTGAACGAACACATGCATTTTGAAGTATTTTTTCCCTTCATTTTCTTGTCCTCAAGATGGGAGCATGTTAGGCAGGCATTTACCAAGGTTATCAACTACTCTTCCCAGGGAAAAGCTTTCCTAGCTTAGCTGCTCAGGCCATGTTGCTGCTCAGAACATGACCGTCTGGAATAACTGGAGGTTCAGAGCATCCTGGTTGGTGATACTGCTCTTCGCCATTCCTCACAGGGACCTTGACGGTGGGACTCAGCCCACTCTTTTGCAGTCCATTTTCAGTTGCTGGTAATGAGTGGGGAATCTCTTAATTCTATTTATGATGTTCCTGGGCTTTCCTAGTAGGAGGAAAAAGCTGCATCTTTTTAGAGATAGTTCCAAGGTAGCTCCAAAATCAGTAGTGCGATGGACAGGATCATTGTAATTACCACAGGGTTTTCCAAAGGGTCTATTTTGCAGGATTATGCTTAACTGGGTCTTAAGTTCTGGGTTGCTGTGTCTCAGTCATACGTTACTTTCATTTAATAATAGTTTATTAAACCCCTACTATATCCTAGGCACTTTGCTAGGGACTAGGGACATAGCAACGAACAGGACACTTCCTTATTTGTAAAAATAGTTTAGCATTACATGGATTATGTAAAATTGATGTCTGTGGGCAAAAATAGGCATTTGTGAATATCCACATGGACAAAATCAGCAGACTTTCCTAATGTTTGACTAGTGGGGACTTTAAATATGTTGTCAAGTTTGATGGTAAAGTACTTGGCTCTTACTGTGCCAGTCTCATCCTCACATGATAAATCTCTCCTTTAGCCCTGAGTTGCAGTTGGCTTGAGTACTTTACAGAATTGACTTGGGGTATGAGAGCTGGCTCTTTTTCTGGCTCCTCTTACCAGTGTTACAAGAAAGAAAGCTGGGATGGTTTTGTTCTCAGGGTTTTAGACATGTCTGTCTTCTCAGATACCTTAAAAAAATCAGTTAAGTTTTTTCAGGTTCACGGCAATTTAACAGTATACAAATTGCTGGTTATTAGGAATATACTCTCTGGCATCCTCTGCACATAGGCAGTGCAGATAAATACAGGAATGAAAACTCCAGTATATGTGTAAGTTGCTAAGTGAATAGAACCCTTTTTCACACTGACGATAGAGACAAGACTTACCCAAGTAGAGAATAATTATCTTAATATATATTTATTTTAAGGATGTGGTTTTTTACTTCTTAAGGTGGCCAAGTCTGTATGGCTAGTGAGCTGAACCCCCAGGGGATCCTGTATTATGTAATTCACCAAAAAGAAAGCGTTAGTTTGTTTGTTTTGGTTTTTCCTTAATCGAACTAAGATTTCAAACCAAGTTAAACTTTTCCTCACTAACATTGCCATACTTGAATCCATACTTGATAAGAAAACATTTACTTGTGACGCTGTCGGGGGCAGGAGCCCTGTGGCGGAGTTTAGTTTGTTCGACAAAATTTCTTGAAGACCCCTCATGAGGAAGGCACTGAAATGACTTCTAGTCCTACTGTGGGACACCCCTAGTGTGTCTCACATTATCCTCAGTTGTAAAATTGTTAAAATCTTTTGTAACGGAACATTGGTACCATATAGGACTCTGGCCTTTAAGGGAGAAGGGAAATACTGAACTTGTGATCATTGTGTGTTGCAATTTCAAAATGGCTGTGGCTGACGGATTATTGATTTAAAAAGTAGGTTAGAGACAGTGCAAATGTTGCCAGGCTACGTGGGACAGTGTCTTGTTTCTGCATAAGTTGAAAACATGAAGATAGTTGTGGTCTCTTAAGGCAGTAATCATAAGCTGTACAGGAAGAGAACCTTGGGACTGTGATGGAAAGTCTTAAACATCTGTATCTAGTCATGGGTTACCCTCCAGTAGATGACGGGTTTTTACCACGAAGGGCCTTTTGGAGTTCTCTGCTCTGATTTTCCTGTGCTTGTTTTCTGATGCAGAGTTTGCTAGATTCTACATGCAGATTTGCTTAGCCTGAGCAGATGCTAGCCTTCCTTTTCAATATACTTTTTTTCATTTTTTAAAAAAGTATCGAGGTGAAATTCACACGACAAAATTAACCATCTTAAAGTGAATAATGCAGTGGCACTTAGTACTGCTGCATTCACAGTGTTGTGTGATCACTACCTCTATCTAGTTCCAAAACATTTTCATTTTCCCGAAAGAAAACCCCGTACCTATTAAGCAGTCACGCCCCATTCCTCCCCTTCTTTCAGCCCCTGGAAACCACTAATCTGCTTTCTGTCTCTATGGATTTACCTAGGTTGGATATTTTATATAAATGGAACCATAGAGCGTGTGACATTGTGTGTCTGGCTTTGTTTCTGAGGTTCATCCATGTTGTAACCTGTGGCAGTGCTTCATTCCTTTTTATGGCCAAATAATAGTCCATTGGATAGGTATACCACAATATATTCATCCATTTATCTGTTGATGGACACTTGGGTTGCTTCATTCAACATACTTTTAAAGTTTATTTTATTTTCATTAGCTAGATAGGTCTTACATTTGACCTACATTTGTGTCCTGTGCCTCCCTTGTTGGTCCTAGTTCAGTTGAATGGTATTACACAAAGCTAGACTGCTCCTTCCTCTGTTCTTGCCTTCAGTAAGCACCTACTCTCTGCCTGTTTTCTGAGAACCTTTTAGATATTGGAAGGTAGCTGTCTTCCTAAGCTTTCCCCTGCTAGGCCAAGTATTCCTAGATCTTCAATCATTTCTTTAGTGCTTTGCTTTCAGAAAAGTTGCATGCAGCACTTGGTGAGCTCTCACTAGCACTAGTATGGAGCAGAATAAACCTGCCACTGCCAACTTTTCTAGGTAGTACATTTCTTTGAAGTCTTTTTAGGGTTGCATTAACGTTCTTGGTATCCATATTCACAGCATTGATTCATTTTGAGTGTTTCATATGCTCAAACAGATAATAATTTCTCGACACATACAATTGCTAAGCCATGCCTTATCAGGTTTTCTGAGACCCAAGTGGTTTATTTTTACGTAATGTAAGACTCCATTAGTACTATATTAGTTTCCTAGGGCTGCTGTAATGAAGTACCTCAAACTGAGTGGCTTAAAACAACAGAAATTTCCTGTTTCATGGTTCTGGAAGCTAGCTAGAAGTCTGATATACAGGCACCATAGGGAACTCTCCCTCTGAAACCTGTAGGGGAAAATCATTCCTTGCCTCTTCTAGCTTCTGGTAATCCCTGGCGTTCTTTTGCCTGTAAATACGTCACTGCAGTCTCTGCTACCACAGTCACGTGGCCTCCTCCCAGTGTGTCTCTTTTCGTCTTATAAGGACACCAGTCATACTGGATTAGGGCCCACTGTAATCCAGTATGACCTCACCTTAACTTGATTTTCTCTGCCAAGACCTATTTCCAAATAAGGCCACATCCACAGGTGCTGGGGGTGAGGACCTCAATATATCTTTTTAGGGACATAATTCAACTCATAACAGATAGGAAATGTACTGAGCTGAGGAAAATGGAGACCAAAAGTAACAGTGGCTTAAACAGAATAGACATTTAATTCACTACCTAAGAAACATGAATTTTTTTATCGTGTGACAGAAAGCCAGGTGTGGATTGCTATAGATATGGCTCAACAGTGTCATCAGCAGTGCCGGGCTTCCACCCTCAAGGTCACAGTGTGGTCCAAGGTGACTGCACAAGCTCCTTCAAGCCATCACAGGCTACAAGACAGAGAAAAGGTTGAAGGGTCAAAAGGATGCACTTCCCAGCCAAGTCAGTTCTTCAAGCAGCCTTCCCAGAACTCCCACCCAACACTCCGTACATTTCACGGACCAGAAATTAGTCACATGGAGGTAATAGCTTATTTCGTTACTTAAAAAAAAAAAAAAAAAAAAAAAAGTAGACTGAGTATTGGGGGCCAACCAGCACTCTCTGGGGCAGAGACCTTCCAGTGAACCCTGTGAAGTCTCCCTCCTTCCAGTGAACCCTGTGAAGTCTCCCTTTGCTGTGCTCAGCCCATCACTGTCCCATTGTGGATATTTTGGATACTGGTTCTGCCGTGCACCCAGCTTTTTGGCTTCTACAGATCTGATGCTGTGATTAGCCTTCCCTCTTTTATCTTCTCCAAAATATCGATTAAAATGTTGAAGTGCATTTCTGCCTATTCCAGTGGCTCGATGCCTTCTTCCAAGTGGATGCTGCTCCATTCTAATCAGCACCCTTTGTG